>NW_027555625.1:342646735-343846735 GCF_003287225.1 Phascolarctos cinereus
AAGTACTACAGAGAAAATAGAATGATACAATGGAAAGAATCAGAGGACCTCGGTTCAAATCCTGCCCTAAAGTTTTGCTAACGTGTGCACTTGAGTAAGTTACTTAATCCCCCTAGGCCTCATTTTCCTCATCTGCAAAAAGAGAAATTTCAACTAGATATTCTCTGAACTCCCTTCAAGTTCTAACTCCATGATCCTATAATTCAATTCAGTGTTATCTTGTTTCACCTTTATAATATTCATGTGAAATCATAGGTATTATCACTTCTATTTTCTAGATGATTGGAGAAGTTAGACAACTTGGCCATGTCCACATAGGCAGTGGTTTCCAGAGGCAAAATTCAAAGTCAGGTGTCTTCAGTAATCTTTCTTCTAGATCACATTACCTCTCAACGTGGGCTCTAAGGACTCTTATCTCTCCAAAACACTATGCTGTACTGTCCTGTCCCCCTCTTAGCCTTTGTGTCTCCATCTATAAAATGAAGGAGTTGGATTAAGTGATTTGTAAGTACTCTTCTAGTCCTAACAGTCTATAATTTTTTTGAATCTGCATTAAATCTGACTCTTCTCCCATGAATAAGGGCTTGTCTTATTCATTTTAGGTTTAGCAGTCAAACTCATAACAAACAAAAACTTCATGGTTGTATCATTGTTAACTTGTATATGACTTATAAGGTCATGTTATAAGAGCAAGAGTTAACAACTATGTTCACAGCTGTACATTATCAGAAGGAAAGCCAGCATTATATTTCAACCACTTTAAGTATTTATTCCAAAGTACCAGGAAGTTGGAAGGAAGGATTTTGGTTTTGACTGACAACACCATTTTTATTACATGGGAAATTATTGCTCTTTTCAGAAACTTCCTGTTCTGGGCCTGTCCTCTCAGAATTCAGAGAGCCATTATATTCAGCATGACCAGCAACATATTTATTCTTTCCCTATGTGTGACAAAACTTTAGTTCACCAGAACTATTAGGCTGAAGATTGTTGACACTTTTGGGAAGTAGAGGCAATCTGAGAGCATATGTAATACATTTTAATTATAATTCTTGACCTCTGTAAAGAAGGGAGAGGGAGGTACATTTTTTCAACTCTTCTTAAGTTGACTTTGGTCAAATCACAAGGTTTTCAGTTTCCTTCCAGTTTCCTCAATGCTGTTCCGACACTATGACAACTTGTTTTCTTGGTTCTAGTTATTTCACATTCTATAAGTTCATGTGAGTTTACCCATGCTTCTCTGATTGCTTCTTAATGGTGGTTTCTTACATATTCCATTACATTCCAGTACCACAGTTTGTTAAGCTATTCCCAAACTGATGGACTTTTCCCCCTGCAGTTCTTTGATAGACAAGAGAGATTTTTACACACATTGTAGATTTCTTTTTTGCCTTTAGGGCTGTTAAAAGCTCTATCAGGGTAGCTGGCATAGGACCGATTACCAGGGAAGGGAGGTGACACCTCTTCTTTGTTTGAAGTTCTTTCTGGAACTGGGGGGGTGGTGTTGGTGTAGATGACACAAGGTGAGTTAGGCTCTGCCTGCTCAGTGACTCCCATCTCCGGCTTTGCTGTTTCTGATTTATTGCCCTGAGGTGTCTCCTTACAGAGTGCTGAGCATTGATTTTTCTTCTCTGCTGCCATTAATTCTCATTTTGAAAATGGAAAGTTGAGGCATTTGTTTTAAGTCCTCTATACAACAATTCAGGTCCTTGAATTCTGGGCCTATGTCACAAAGGGGAGTAAAGGTGCCAATCTCGAACTTAAGAAATCAAAGTGTGCCCTTCCATGGCTCTTAGGGAACCACAGGAACTAAATACTTTCTTAAATAAAGTCAAAGACCAAGCCTTCCACTGGGGTAGGCCATCTTTAATGCAGCCGGCCTTTATTCCCCTCTTTCTAACTATCTGAATAGCAACTAATTTCTCTGTGCCAGTACAGAATTCAGATCTAGTTCAGGCTCTTGGTGCAGAAGATAAATCTGAGAGTTTTCAGTCTTTTATGTGAACTTGGAAAAAAAAATCAAAGTGTTTGAGGTCAGAGAGAAGCACATCACAGAATGTGCCTCAAATACCAAGCCCTCAAAGGAAATTTGAAAGAATCGGGATTGTTTTCATCTTGGTTTGTTTTACAACAAAGTAGTGCTTTCTGTTCCTGGGGCATTGAGCATCTTATGTGTATAATATAATGTATAAATATGTGCATCTATAGTAATATGCCTATCAATTATCCATATATACCTACAAAATATATATATGCACACATATAGCTTCAAGGTACATGTGTATTTTGAACATACATGTCTGTATATCTTCACATTCTGTAATGTACATTTGTATCTCCATGTATGTCATATGTATAGTAATACATACAGAGGCACTGCTGTTTATAGATACATATGCATATAAATGTGGTGTGCTTATATATGCAACATATGTGTATATGGTCTAGACTTGAAATTTCATTGTTGTAAGGAATTCCCAGAAAGGAAACTCCCTCTACTAATGTGTATCAGCACCTTCTTTGCAACTTGCCTGGGGCACTAAAAATTGAAATGACCTGCTCTGAGTCCTACAGCCAGCATGTTGTCTGTAATAGATAGAAGTTAAGTCGTGATTTTCCTATCTCTAAGGCTAGGTATTTTCTTTGCCATCTGACTCTCAATACACACACATACACATGCATATACATATACAGCAACATATATTTATGCCTGATATCTATACATGTATGCTGTATTTGCATGAATTATATATTGTACACATGAATCTATACTAGTAACAGGTATATTACTTTCCTTTAGGTATAGATATACATATGTAATAAGATCTGTATAAAGTAACAACTCAAATACTCCTTTCTACATGAAGCCTTTCCTGATTTCCAATTAGCTGCTAATCCCTTCCCCCTCTAATTACCTTGCATATATTTTCTATTTATTTTGTCCACACTTTACATGTATTTTGTCTTGTGATCTCCCTTAGGGCAGGACTACTTGGTTTTTTGTCTTTGTATCTTCAGTGTCCTGCATAGATTAGGAGTTTAAAAATGCTTCTTGATTGATACCTATGATGTATATGTGTGCTTACATATGTATAGTAATGTGTATCGACGTGTATATATGTGTATATATGCACATGACAGGGCATAGTAGTCTGTATCTACAGATGTGTGTATATTGGTTGGTTGTTTCCTTCGTTCTTGAAGGGGACCAAAATGACATCACTATACTAAGGTCAATTTTCAGTGTGTCCAGCTGGGGCTGATCAGACCAATACGAGTTCAGAGTGTTCTACCATAGGTCAGGCACAAATAGTCCATGTGAACATTTGGGGTGGATTTATGTGATAACTTGCATATTTCCATATATATAGGAAGTAACATACACATCTATAATAAGCATCTATACACTTACATACACATTGCATATATATAGTATATATACATTCACCTATTACACATATACATATGTATTGTATGACAACATAATGTGTGCATGTATCTATAGTGTCCATAAACACACAAAGAGTAGTATGTTTTCTATAAGCCTGTACCTATATATGTACACATAGAGTAATTTATAGTATATACATATATAGTAATTTGCATGCTTCTGCATGTATAAATAGATCTATATACATGATCGTGTGTAATATACACGCATGTAGTATTTTAGATACATGCCTATAGACAGTAACATACATAAAACACAGTGTATATATATATATATACAATGTACAGACACCTCATTAGCATAATTAATTATGTAATATATATTTATATAAATAATTGCATTTTGCACAAATTGCTGGTATGTATACATGTGTGGGCAAGATATACATAGATATGTAGTATTATGTACATATGCATATGTAAGAGTATATGTTCACACATATATCCATTCGGAGTAGTAATTCTCTCTGCATTGTCTGAACTTTATCCTGAAACCTTGTCAATTCACTCTCTATATTCACACATATTCACTGATAATACTTCATACTTATAGAACCAGGGTTCTCTCCAAGGTAATAACTTGTATAATGCTTAGGATAGCTGGAATGGTGCAGGACTGGCTTTCATAATGTGTTAAGGTCTGGTCAGTGCCCTTGAAGAACAGAGCCAATGAGACAGAGAAAGCTGGTTTTATGCTACAGAATCAGAACTGTTGAGAGACCTATAGCAATGCCATTTCTGTACAACAA
The DNA here is from genome assembly GCF_003287225.1 of Phascolarctos cinereus. NCBI lineage: Eukaryota > Metazoa > Chordata > Mammalia > Diprotodontia > Phascolarctidae > Phascolarctos > Phascolarctos cinereus. The sequence continues at coordinate 342,650,935 of NW_027555625.1, forward strand.
CGCCAGTCAGAGGCTCATTTGGCTGCATTTAATCTCGTCAGTTCTACCTCCAAAACATCCCTCTCATCTGCCCAGTTCTTGGTACTCCCACAGTAGCCTCCTGTTTGTTCTCCTTGCTTCCAGTTTCTCCACTACATAGTTGCCAGAGACGACTGGCAGAGTTGTATTGACAGAGAAGTCAGTAGGGTCCCTCAAAAGACATCACAGTAGGAATGTTTTAGAGAAATAACAGGCTTTGAGGTGGACATATATGGGCTTGTCCACAATCACAGAGCAAGATCAGTAGACTTGTCATAATTCTAATCCAGGAAGCGATACAATATTTCTCTTCATTCACAGCAAATCCAGAGCCCCCATGCACTATCCTTGATCAAACATCAATCTCTATGCAAGTGCCCTCTTCTGCTTTCATCTCTGTGCAAGGGGAAGTTAGGTGAGAAAATGGATATATCAAAGCAAATACTCTCATTACTGGGAAAACCACTCAAACACAGTTGAAAGCATGAACCTTACGGATGGTGGATCTGGCTCTTATGGGACCATAGCATTTAGATCTGTAAAGTATCTTAGAGGTTATTCAGCCCAACTCTCATTTTACAGATAAGCAAACTATAGCCTTTTCCACATGGTAACTTTTCAGATCCTTGAAGGTAGAAATCATATCCCCACCCAGTTTTCTCTTTTCTCCATGTTAAAGATCCCTAATTCTTTTAAGTAACTCTCATATAGCATGGTCTTGAATCCCCTGCTTGTCTTGGTCACATTCTGGCTTATCATAGTTTTTCCTAATATGTGTCCCTGAGAACTGACCACAATTCTTCATTGTACTTCGTGGTACTTTTATGACAGAGCTTATTGACACTCTTACCTCCCTTATTCTGGACACTATGCCTAATCAAAAAAAAAATCAGAAAAAATCTCATATCTTATTTCACATTGTTAGAGAAGCAGCATGGTTATAGTATATAGAAGACTGGCTATGGAGTAGGAAAAGCCTGGGTTCAAGTCCTCTTTCTGCCATACAGTTAGCCTTCTCTTCCACTCATTTAGCTTCCTCGCTGGTACAGGAACTCATTACCTCTCATATTTATTGCTGTAATAATTTCCTAATTTTTCTTCCTAGCATCTGGTCTCTCCCTCTCTTATTTCTCCAATCTCTCTTTCCCACAGCCAACAAAATAAACATTCTAAAGCACAGGCCTGGCCTTGTCATTCCTCAACTTGAAAACTTTCAGTGGAGATCTTTGCCTTCAGGATAAAATAAAATTCCTGGTTGAAGCTTCATGCAGTGTGGCTCTGGTCTACCTTTTTTATTTCCTATTACTGCCTTTTATCTACTACATTATAGCCAAACTGGGCTGCTGGCAATTTCCTGAGCTCTACATGTCATATCCCTTCTTCAGAAAGTTGTGGAAGTCATCTCTCATGCATGGAATGGGCCCATCTTAAGTTCAGAGAATTCTTTCAAGATTTGGTCCAGGTGCAGCTTCCTCTAGGAGGCCCTCCTTGAGCCCACAAGCTGTTAATGTATTCTCTCTCCTCAAATTATTTTGTCTTCACTTATCTTTGTGTATATTGTGTCATTCAAGTAGAGCATAAGCTCTTTGAGGGCAAGGCTTATTTCATTTTTAGATCTTTAGCACCTAGCACAGAGTCTTGCACTTAGAAGATGACTACTTAACATTTATTGAATTGAAAGCAGAGAAAGATTATTTGTATTTAGTGTGAAATCATTGAATGTAAGAAATTTAATGGATTTTAGAGGTCTTTACTCAGACCTGTCATTTGCAAATAGAGGCTGAGACCTGGAGAGGGAAAAGGTATTAACTAAGACCACAGAGCTATTTATTATATACTGCTGCATTCAGCATAGAAATAAAAAGCTATTCACAATGGAGAGAGTCTTGGATAATTTCTTGACTATTTTGTAGCCCCGGAAGGAATCAGGATCAAGACTAGACATGATAAGGGAAGTCATTTAACCCAATCTTGTAAAAAGCATTTAAAAAATCACAAAATCTTCCCAGGTCAAGAAGAAAATATTGCAAGCAGCCAGAAAGAAACAATTCAAGTATTGTGGAAAGACAATCAGGATAACACAAGATTTAGTGGCTTCTACATTAAGGGTCGATAGGGCATGGAGTATGATGTTCTGGAGGGCAAGGGAGATAGAACTACAAACAAGAATCACCTACCCAGCAAAACTGAGTATAATCCTTCAGGGTAAAAAATGGTCATTCAATGAAATAGGGGACTTTCAAGCATTCCTGAGGAAAAGACCAGAGCTGAATATAAAATTTGATTTTCAAATACAAGACTCAATACAACATGGAAGAGGTAACAGGAAAGAGAAATCATAAGAGACTTATTAAGGTTGAACTGTTCACATTCCTGCGTGAAAAGTTGATATTCATAATTCACGAGTCCTTTGTCAGTATTAGGGTAGTGGGAGGGAAAAAAATTTGTGTATGTATAGATAGATAGATAGATAGAGGACACAGGGTAAATTAAGTTGAAAGGGTGATATCCGGAAAATAAAATTAAGGGGTGAGAGAGGATTATACTGGGAGAAGGAGAAAGGGAGAAGTAGAATGGGATAAATTATCTCACATGAAACAGCCAAGAAAAGGCTTTTACAGTGGAGGGGAAATGGGGGAAGGTGAGAGGGAATGAGTGAATCTTATTCTCATAGAATTTGGCTTAATGAGAGAATAACATACACAATGGGGTATGGAAATGTATCTTAACCTACAGGAAAATAAGGGGGGAAGGGGACAAGAGAGCAGGAGGTTGATAGAGGGGAGGGAAGATTGGGGGAGGGGATAATCAAAAGCAAACACTTCTGAGGTCGGACAGTGTCAAAAGAGAGAATAGAATAAATGGGGGGTTGGATAGGATGAAGGGAAATACACTTAGTTTTTCACAGCATGACTACTATGGAAGTGTTTGGCATAACTACACATCTATAACCTGTATCAAGATGCTTGCCTTTTCAATGAGGGTGGGTGGGGAGGGAGGAAGGGAGAAAATTTGTAACCCAAAGTTTTTAAAAACACACGTTAAAAATAAAAAAAAAATTAAAATTAAAAACATTTTAAATAATCAAAATAAAATTAAAAAAAGAAAAAAACATTTTGTAAAAAAAAATAAAAATACAAAAAATACAGAAAAAAACCAAAACACAATCACTTGTATCAGCAAAAGTTTTCAGGAAGCAAGCACTCTTCAGTTCTTTCTTCTCCACCCTTTTATCCCCTTCAGGTCCCTAGCCCTAGTGTCTTTCAAAGCAGAAAGGGTGCTTGAAGTCTTAAGACTCGGAGCAGGAGGGCATCTCCAGAAAACTGCGCCATGTACTTGTCAATCTTGTCTGTTTTTTGAGCAGGCTGATCTTAGGGCAGTGCCTGGGTCTTTTAGATGTTTGAAACATGCTCCAGACTGTAGCTTCATCAAGGTCAGAACCTATGACCCTCTCAACATGTATAGATATGTCTGGAAATTCCATCGCTCTTGTGGTCCATGCTCAGGATTGGTCAAGGAGCACTAATAGAAGACTGGGTCTGTAACATCTAGCCTCAAATTTGACTAAACCATTGTTCTCCAGAGAATTAGAATAAATGATGATAATGACTCCTGCAGCATTTTAAAGTTTTACAAATTTATTTTCTCCCTGAAGCCCTGAGAGTTAGTCATACAAATGTATTATGCTTGTAAGAGATAGAGGAGCACAGATATCCAGAGACTTGGTCAAGCCTCTATGCCTCAGTTTCCTCATCTGTAATATAAAGGGGAGGGGTTGGACTTAATAATTCCTGGGGTCTCTTTCAGCTGTCATTTGATGATGATATAAGCCTGTCAGTCCAGCACTCTTTCTTCTAAACCATGCTTCCTCGTAAGAAGGTGATTTCATATTTCCAAATGGCTCCAATAATATTTAAATGTCTTTACTTTCTGAGGCAACCTGTATCTGCTGAAGATTATTAGGCTTTGCCTAGAAGCGGAGAGGGAAGCAAAGGAAAGGCACATTTATCTATAATGGGGGATGGATGTTTACAGAGCCATGCAGGCTTTATTAAAGCCATCTTTCAAATTTTCCTATCTTCTTCTATTAGGGACCATTAAGTACACAACTCTTCAGCAACTGCCAATGAGGACAGGATGGCAAAGGCTTTGGTTATTAACATCTGGGCATTTTATGAAATTAAATAATGGCACACCATCATTTAATAGAACAATTTAAAGTATATTAGATAGTGGAAAGTGAGGATGATTGGACTAACTATCAGTGGATAATGACATGTGAGTTCCTGGTATAATCTCAGAGTCACAGGGGAAAACATTGAAATGTGTTATCATTCTCTGAACAGAAGAATCATTTCAGCCATCTACTTTTTTGGGCAGAACAAGGTAAATTGTAACTTTTCAGGATGATGATCTATTCCATTTCATAGCAATGACCAATATGATCTTTGTCCTTACTTTATCTGAACTCGAACAGTTATTTTCTAGGCCAGAGGAGCTGAGTTCAGATTCTACCTCTTATAGTTTATTACCTCAGCGACTTTGAGCAATTCACTTAACTTTTCTGGGCCACGGGTGCCTGATCTGTAAAATGAAGGGGTCAGACTAGATGGTGTCTGAAGTTCCTTCAGGCTCTCAGCATATGATCTTATGATTTGTAAAATCATAGGACTAGATGGTCCCTCAGGTCTTTCTTACAGCTTGAAAATCATAATACTGTGATTCTAAGACTTATCTTGCATCTTATTATGTTTTGGCTATGGGTGAATAAATAACTGTCTTTTCAAATGAAAAGATGCAAATTTTACACCTGTTCATAACATTATCTTTGTGTGAGATGGGATTTTCTATTGTACATATTATAGAGGCAAAATATTAATCTTGATTGGTGATTGAAAAAAATTATGAGTAGCAATATTGTCAATGACGAAGTTTGAACCTACACTTAGCATGAAGTAGGCACTGAATAACTTGTTGATTGCCAATAGTACCGGGGAGCTGAGCCTAGGGAAGCATTATAAAACTGAAAACAAAAGTGAGTACAGTCCAGGATAATTTCCCTTCTTTCACACAAGCTGTTCTTCAGTGTTTGTTTTTCAGTCTGTACCTTAGATTTCATCAGTGAGGAAATTTCCCCTACAAATGTAAACAGTATGTGTTCTGCAACTAGCAAGAGTATTGAGAGGTTAAATGACTTGCCCACAGTCACTTATCTAGCATTTGTTAGTAGCTGAACTTGAACCCGGGATGTTTTGACTTGGAGGCCAGTTCTCTATACACTCTGCTATGCTGTCTCTACAAATTGAATGTCAGATTTCATTTGTAATCCATTGCTTTCTACAGCTTTAGCTTTACACTTTCCAGTCTTCCTTTTTTTTTCTTTAATAAGCCTTCAATCTCCTGGTATTACTTCACCAAATACATTAAGAGCCCAACCTACAGATTTTTAATTTAGTCATTTTATGGCAGATTAATTCAACCAATGACCCATGAATGGCATCGTTTATAGTTAGGAGCCACAAAAGTATAGTCCATTTTGGTTACTGAATATGTGAGTAATGAGGACCAGGAAATGAACCCAGAATGATTTACGTCAGAAATCTGCAACTATCTTTAGAAGTACTTTTGTTTTAAATAGAATGTTCTGAAGCTAATGATTCTCTTTGAATGTTCCACACAGGCCCAGGACGGGTAGACGGCAGGGCATGAGGAGGAGAGCAGTAAGGAGAGGGAAAAGTTAATTAGCATCTGGACCTTGGTTAGTTTCTATCACTCTTTCTTGAATGATATTTTTCATGGGCACAAATCAAACTTGATGTTTCTGCATTACTTTATAATAAAGTATTCCCTTTCAGCCCCTACTGTCCGTAAGATCCCATAACTTTGCCAAATCTTTCTCTCTTTCTCTCTCTCTTTTTCTTTCTTTCTTTCTTTCTTTCTTTCTTTCTTTCTTTCTTTCTTTCTTTCTTTCTTTCTTTCTTTCTTTCTTTCTTTCTTTTCTTTTCTTCTTCCTTCCTTCCTTCCTTCCTTCCTTCCTTCCTTCTTCCTTCCTTCCTTCCTTCCTTCCTTCCTTCCTTCCTTCCTTCCTTCCTTCCTTCCTTCCTTCCTTCCTTCCTTCCTTTTCCTTCCTCCTTCCTTCCTCCTCCTCCTTCCTCCTCCTCCCTCTCTCTCTCTCTCTCTCTCTCTCTCTCTCTCTCCTCTCTCTCTTCTCTCTCTCTCTCTCTCTCTCTCTCTCTCTCTCTCTCTCTCTCTCTCTCTCTCTCTCTCTCTCTCTCTTTCTTTCTTTCTTTCATTCTCTCTGGAAAGGTAGGTTGGAACTAGACCATGAAGGACCTTAAATGCCAAACAAAGTTTGGGCTCTTTTATCCTGTAGGCAATAGGAAGTCACTGATGTTCCTTGGGCATGAAGTGAAATGGTCAGATATGTATTTTAGTAATATCTATTTGGCTACTCTGTGGAAAAATATTTTGTAGAGGGGAGAGACCCTTACCAAGGAGACCAAGAGAGAAGATACTCTGTGGAATTGTTTCTGCCTGAGCTTTCAGAGTTTCATTCTAGAGGGCTTTCCATCCCTGTTGGGCCTACTTGCACTGCAGAATTTTTGGCCAGGGAATGCTACCCATTTTTTTCTCTGAATCTATAGAAATTGTATGTGATTTTACAGTGGTCAGTTTGGTTCACTATAATGAGAAGTGTGAGAAAAAGTCAGAGGATAGAGTGGTGCTAGATTGTGGAGGATTTCTAATTCTATGCAAAGGAAGTTGCTCTTTAACCAATAGGAAGCCACAACATTTGTGAGCATGAAGGGGACATTTTTGAGTGTGGAAGCACAGATCTAGCCACACCTATACATAGACTCTTTCAACCAAACTTCTGAGCTTTCAATTGCAGATTAAAACATAATATAGTGATTGTAAGGGAAAAAAAATAGTGGTATGGCAGGAAGATATCTTTCAAAACCCTAAATCTTAGGATATAGTTGTTGGTGAGTAGTATTCTAGTAAGCACTGTCTCCATGAGGCAAGGAAGAGGGTTAGGAGTAGGAACAAATTATTCAGAATTGTTTACAGCTTACTTTAGGAGTCTAGGAAGAAATTGGGATGAGGCACCTAAATCTTATGTTTCATTCCACTCTCCTGGGCTTCTCTACCCATGAATGAGACATCCCACTATGTGTGGTATAACTGGAAGAATACTGGACTTGATTTTAGAATGCTTGGTTTAGTTATCAAGAATGGGTGTGACTTTGTACAAGTCATTTCCCTTTCTGAATTCCAGTTTTTTTCAGGTGTAAAACAGGAATGATAATCTTTGCCTACCTCAGAAAGCTTTTTGTAGGGCTCAAGGAAGTACTAGCTCAGTGTATGCTTTTATTTTGCTTTACTTTTTGGAGGCAATTGAGGTTAAGTGACTTGCCCAGGGTCATACAGCGGTAAGTGTTTTGTGCTTCTGACTCCATGGCCAGTGCTGAATCCACTGTACCACCTAGCTACCCTCAATGTATGTTTTAAAATGAATAACAGTATTAGCATTGTGCCCTAGACTGAATCAAAAGAAGGAGCAAAAGTGAGGAGAGGCTGGTGGGAAATAGATTCTCGGCCACAATCCTGTCTAGGATCCTAGGATCTCAGATCTGGAAGCAACTTTAAAGAATCATATAGTCAAATCTAATCCTCTCCATAATGTCCCTAACAAATGATCATTCAGAATTTACTTAAAGACCGTGAGTGATACAAAACTATCTACCTTATGCAGTATCCTATTCTACATTTAGTTAGCTCTGCTGGTTAGGAAGTTTTTTCCTCATATTGAGCACAGATATGCATCCATCTAATTTATAGCTTTTGTTTCTCTTTCTGCCTTCAGCGGCCCAAGCAGAGTAAGCTGAATCCCTCTCCCATATGACAGCTCTTCATACACCTGAGTTCAGTTCTCTCCTCTCCTTCAGTTTCTCCTCTCCTCTACTCTCCAGGCTAAATGTTTCCAGTTCCTTCAATTTATGATCAAATGGTATGGTCTCTAGTCCCTGCCCCATTCTGGTCTTCCTCTGGATTCAACCTCCTCCAGCTCGGATTGTTTGTCGAAATTGTGCTTTCTCCCGCTTCCAGAGTTGTGGGAGCTTCACAATAGTCACAGCCTCATCCTGCAGTGTCTGCATTTTGCATCAATGAATGTGTTTAGTTAAAATTTCCTGTTGCTTCACTTAAATTTGAGCGTTTGATTACCAAGGATATTTCAAATCTCTTCAAAATGTGATACCTCAAAAAGCTTCCAACCATTTTGCAATCCCAGCTTCCCCCCACCCCAGTCCCCCAATAGCATTATTCCCAATTCAGCTCTCTTCTGTCCTGCTTCATTAGGTTGGTTCTGTTCTTCCTAAGGCAAATAGTCTGCAGTCTTCACAGAAACTGACATGCTGCCAGGAGTGACTGGAAAGCAAATATGTTTTTTAAAAAATATACATACACTGTTATAATTCATTGCCCTTACAGCACAAAACCAAATTTTCCTTTTCTGGGATTGCAGCCTTAGAGTTGTTGGCATAATTTTAGGCACACACACACACACACATGCACACACACACACACACACACACACACACACACACACAAACACACACACACATACACACACATACACACACATACACACATACACACCCCTGAGTATACTGAGTCAGAAGGTGCATTGGCAAATCTTTAACTCTCTGACATCTCATTTTAGGAAAGAAAAATTATTACATTGCAACTGGATGTCTCATAGACATCTTAACTCAACACGTCTAAAATTGAACTCATTATCTTTCTCGCCAACCCTCCCCCACTTTCTAATTTCCTATTACTGTTGAGTAATCATCCAAGGCTTAGCACTCTACCTCACCCCCCCATATCCAATCTGTTGCTAAGTCCTGTCAATTCTACCTTCCCAGCATCTCTCATATATAACCCCTTCTCTCCTCTGACACTGCCATGACCCTGGTGTAGGCCCTCATCACCTCATGCCTGAACTATTCCATTAGCCTTCTGGTTGTTCTTCCTGCCTCAAATCTCTTTCCACTTTAGTCCATCCTTCATTCTGCTGTCAAATTGATCTTCCTAAAACACAGGTCTGTCCACATCAACCCCCTGTTGTTCAGTAGTTTCAATTGTGTCTGGCTCTGTGACCCCATTTGCAGTTTTCTTGGCAAAGATACTGGAGTGGTTTGCTATTTACTTCTCCAATTCATTTTACAGATGGGGAACTTAGGGAAACAGGGTTAAGTGACTTGCTCAGGGTCACATAGCTAGGAAATACCTGAGTCCAAATTTGAACTCAGGTCTTCCTGACTCCAGGGCTGATATTCTATCCACTATGCTACATAACTATCCTGTCAATCTCCTACCTATTCAGTAAACTCCAGTGGCTCCTTGTTATGTATCAAATAAAAAAAAAATCATTTGTTTGTCTTTTAAAGCCCTTCATAATCTTGTGCCTTCCTACATTTCCAGTCTTCTTACACCTTAGTATACCTTCTGTGGACACTGTGAATCAGTGTTGATATTGACTTCCTCATTGTTTCTTATAAAAGATACTTCACCCTGTGATTCAGTGTACTTTTGGTGGCTGTCCCCCATGCCTGGAATCCTCTCTCTTTTCATCTCTGCCTCATGGCTTCCCAGGCTTCCTTGAAGTCTCAGTTAACATCATACCTCCAACAAGAAGCTTTTTCTGATCCCCCTGAATGCTACTGTCATTCCTCTGTGATTATTTCTAATTTAACCTGTATATGTCTTATTTGTACATAGTTGTTAGATGTTGTCTTCCTTATTAAAATGTGAGGTTCTTGAAGGTAAGGGTATTTCTGTCTTTGTATCTCCACTGCTTAGTAGGGTGCCTAGTATGTAGCAGGTGTTAATGAATGCTTTTTGACTTGGCTTGAAATTCTCCAGGAGACTATTGCCAATTGAATTCTAAGCTCTAGACCTTATTTGATTTTTTAGTGTCCATTGCTAAGAATTTCCTTTCAGGTCTTATGTTTTCAAGCAAACTACTGTATACTGGATATAATCTCTGTGTGTGTGTATGTGTGTGCGCGTGCATGCGTGCAGTTGTGTGTGTTTTCTACAGAGCAAAGAATAACAATATTCTCAAAATTATGTTAAAATAATGAAAAGCAAAATGAGCAGAACCAAGAGAACATTGTATACAATAATACTAGTATTGTTTTAAGAACAACTTTGAGTGAGTTGAGTTGATATGCCAATACTTTTATTCAGTTTCAAAAAGCAGTCATTCTATCTACCTGTACAATAGTCTACAGAAACTTATACATAATAGAATAACTTTTTGGCATTCCATAGCCCCCTTGCCAGTCTTCTTACATCTCACCCCTCCCCCCAAAATTGTTCATGATCTAGTAAACCTGTCCTCCCTGCTCATCCTCATACTAGACACTCCATCTCCCAACTCCAGTCATTTTCACTGGCTATCCCCCATGCCTGGAATTCTGTCCCTCTTAGTTTCTACCTCTTGGTGTCCTGACTTCCTTCAAATTTCAGCTAATGTTCTATCTTTTATAAGATGTCTTTCTAGATTCCCTTTAACTCTACTGCTTTCTCTTGTCTGAAAACTGAATTCAGCTTGTTTGTACATAGATGTTTAAATGTCTTCTCCATTAGACAGTGAGCTCCTTGAGAACAGGGACTATCTTTTGCCTTTCTTTGTATTCCCAACACTTAGCACAGCACCTGGTATATAGTAAGCATTTAATAAATGTTTATTGTCCAACTGACTAGTGACTTGTATTAAGATGATTTCTCCCTGAATTTCATAAAATGAAGATGAAGTGAATGAGAAAACAAGAGTAACTTCTACCAAACTTTACATGCATTAGCTCATGTGATCACCTCAATAACCCTGTGACTTAAGTTCATCTTAGTTCCTTATTCTTGAAGGTTTTTAGGAGAAGGATGGTCACTTCTTTTTTTTCTTTTTTTTTTTTTAGGCAATTGGGGTTAAGTAACTTGCCCAGGGTCACACAGCTAGTAAGTGTCAAGTGTTTGGTCTGAGTCCAGATTTGAACTCAGGTACTCCTGACTTCAGGGCCAGTGCTCTTTCCACTCTGCCACCTAGCTGCCCCAGGTCACTTCTTTAGAATCTAAAAATTGTAGAAAATAGAACATTAAAATGTCAGAGTTGGAAGAGACCTTAGAAACCATTTAGTATAATTTCTTTATTTTATGGATAAAAAAACAAGTTACAGACAGATTAAATAAGGTGCCCAGAGTCAGAGCTACAATTGTTATGAGGTGACTGATGCTTTCCCCCACAATGGGAATTTGAAAGGTGCAAATTTTAACACTCACATTCTTTCCACCAATTAGGATAAGCAGGGAGTATGAACTGAGACTCAAAAAGGAATAGAAAAGCAGACATTTGAATTCTAGGCACTTGTGGGAATAGTGACCAATAATCTATTGGCTTTCTTGCTTCTCATAGTTGTCCAAAGTCAAGTCAATTAAGTGTTTTTATATGCTAGGCACATATGTGCCATATGTGCTAAGTGCTGGGAGTGCAATGAAAGAGAAAAATGGTCCTCATTGTCAAGAAGGTCGCAATCTAATAGGGAAGACGACATGCAAACAACTATGTTCAGACAAGATATATACGGGATGAATTGGAGATAACCACAGTGGGATAACACTGGCATTAAGGGTAACTAGGAAAGGCTTCTTGAAGGTAATGGAATTTTTACTGAGACATAAAGGAAGCCAGAGAAAGCATAAGGGGGAGCCTAAGAGGGTAAAATTGCAGATAGAAGTGAAAGTTTATGCAAATGCATGGATTCAAGGAGTGGAATATCTGACAATCAGAAAGTAGACCACTGTCACCAGAACACAGAGTATGCAGAAGGGAGTAAGGTATTAGAAAAATGGAAAGGTAGGAGGGGGGCCCGTACTATGAAGGTTCATGGAGGATTTTCATTTGATCCTGAAAGTAATAGGAAGTCACTGGAGTTCACTGTAGGAGCAGTAGGTAAACTTATGCTTTAGGACCATCACTCTGATGGTTGAGTGCAGAAAGGATTACAGTATGGAGAAATTTGAGACATGGAGGTTAACCAGGTTATTGCATTAGTCCAGTTGTGAAGTGACGAGGATTTATTTTAGAGGTGTTGGGAAGGCAGATTAAATAGGAGTTGTATCAGATTGGATATGGGAGGTTAAAGAGAATTAGGAGTTGAGAATGACAACTAGGTTGCAAGCCTGGGTGACTGGGAGGATAGTGATACCCTTGACAGTAATAGGAAAGTTAGGAAGAGGGGAAGATTTGGAGACAAATAGAATGATTTCAGTTTTAGACATATTGGGTTTGCAGTGCCTATGGGATATTCAGTTTGAGATGTTTAACAAGTGGAGATGAGAGATGGAAGATCAGGAGAGATCTTTGAGCTGATAAATCTAAGAGTCATCTACATAGAGATGACAATTAAATCCAAGGGAGTCAATGAGGTCACCAAGTGAATATATGAATATATATATATATATATTTTTTTGTTTATCTATCTAGCCTAGGATAGGTCCCTAACAGACACTAGTGGTTAGTGGGTGTGACCTGAATGGAGATCCAGCAACAGAGATGGAGAAGGAGCAGTTAGATTGATAAAAAGAGAATGGGGAGAAAGTAGTGTCAGGAAAACCTAGAGAGAAGAGATTTTCAAGGAGAAGAAGATGATAAACAGTGTTAAAGGCTGAAGAGAAGTCAAGAAGATTGAGAAAAGACCATTAGATTTGGTAGTTATGAGATAATGGGGTGGGGGGGAACAGAGCCAAAATAGCAGAGAAAAGGCTAGGACTCACCTGAGCTCCCCCCAATTTCCCTCAAAATAACTTTAAATAATGTCTCAAGAAGAATTCCAGAGTGGCAGAACCCACAAAAGGACAGAGTGAAACAATTTTCCAGTCTAACACAACTTAAAAGGTTGGCAGGAAAAGTCTGTCACACTGAGGTAAGAGTAGAGTACACTTCAGTGCAGGGCTTACCACAGCAAATTAGCAATAGACCTTGGAGGTAATTGAATCAACAGCAGCAGCAGCAGCAGCTCCTGGATGTCTCAGCCCAAAGATGGTAATCAGGCCAGACAAGTGGTCAGAAGGAGATTATAGAAGTCCATTTGCTGGTATTGCGGGCAGGACTATTGCATTGCCCATATGTGGATCTGGTTTGCAGCCTGGGTTGGTAGTCCCAGGGCATGGAGGAGCACTAGCCCACCAGAGCTTGTGGTTACAAGGGAGTGGGATCCCTTGTCACAGTTCCAGGGCAGAAAAGAGTGTGTCTGATCACTGACAGATCGGAGCACAGGCCAGGAGAGTGGTGACCACACCTCTTCTTAGATCACACCATCTTGGAAGAAGTGAAAACTTACAAGCCCCAGAGCTAGCTCTGAGAACAGCAGCAAGAAAGGCCTGAACATTGGGACAGTGCCCTCCTATACTCTGGAGCAGAGCTGTATTTTTACATAGAGTTAAAAGTCAAGAAATAGGCTAGAAAATGAGCAAACAACAAAAAAGAACCTGAACAGAGAAAGTTACTATGGTGACAGGAAAAATTAAAATACAAACTCAGAAGACAACAAAGTCAAACTGCCACATCTAAAGCCTCGAAGAAAAATTTAAATTGGTATTAGGCCCAAAAACATTTCCTGGAAGAGTCCCAAAAGGGTTTTAAAAATCAAATAAGAGGGGTAGAAGAACAATAGGGAAAAGAAATGAGAGTGATGTAAGAAAATCATGAAAAAGGAGTCAACAGCTTGATAAAGGAGGCACAAAAAATAGTAAAGAAAATAACACCTTAAAAAACAGACTAGGCCAAATGATAAAAGAGGAACAAAAATACACTGAAGGAAAGAACTCCTTAAAAAGTAGAATTGGCCAAATGGTAAAGTAGGTACAAAAGTTCAATGAAAAAAAATTCCTCAAATATCAGGATAGAGGATGAAGAATAGGGTTGGGGTTGTAAGACAGAGGGAAAGGTGAAAGAATATGATCAGATAAAGAACTTTCAGAGTTTATGAACATGGAACTCAAACATTTGTGGCTAATGGCACAATCAAAGGTATAACTATGTGTTTTTAGATGAGGTGGGATGAGAAGTTGATCATGGGAAGTGAATAAGTAGAAGATCTAGAAAGTTAGGGTGTTTGAGAGAATATCAGTTTATGTTGAAGTCTTCTAGTGGAAGGGTAGGAGTTGGTGAGGAGAGAAAGACTGTGGTATAGGCAATGATGAAAGGAGGGTGTGCCAGAAGTTGAAAGATAATGGCTATCAGAATTGATTAGTTTATAAATATGAATTGCAGGAACCTAAAAGAAGTAGAGGTTATAGTGATACTGGTATAAGAAAAGCCTGGCAATGGCAAAAGGGAGAAATCAGTATTCTGACTAACCCTCCCTTACCAAGGTATATCAAGGGACACGAGTTAAAGTGGATTCAATACTGGAAACCACTGGCTTATAAGGGAACCAAATCTCATTGATTACAAGAAGACAGAGCAAGAAAGGAAAGGTTTAAGATGAACAGAAATTTGTTGCCTATGGAACAGGCATTCTTGAGAACACAGAAGTGTGTATAACTTGAATGGAATCTTGGAGGTTATTCGGTTGTAGAGTATGAAAACAAAGGAATAAAGGACATGATTTGTGCAATGTGAACTGAGGTATCAGAATCATTGGGATGGGTTTGGTTTGATAGTATGGAAGTATTGTATTCATTGGGAATGAGTTCAGGCATATTACAATGTCCAGGGCACCAGGCAATTGATTTGGGAATATTCCAGGCAGGGAACCAATCATTGAGATAGCCTGCCTAAGAGTTGAGTCATCCCGCTCAGGAAGGGTATGCAGATGAAAAGGGTCAGGGGTGGTGTCCCTGAGGGGCTGAGGCCATCAAGTGTTGTTGAATTGTAGTATATTGGAAGGACTAATAAATGACCCAGAAATACATCTCCAACCTACTTCTCTCTTCCCTTATTCCTTTCTAGGTGGTTAAATCTGTCTCCCAAATCTTCCTAAGTTGGCTACACTCCCTTTCCCCCCTTCTCCTTCCCTACTCAGGACAAGTGCTAATCTAGATGTTCCCCTCCCACTTGCAGGCGGTATAGAAGGGAGTCTTGTCCTTTGCTGAATGGAAAGATTGTAGATTGGACTAGATGACTTCTGAGGTCCTTTCCAACTTTGAGATTCTATCCCTTAAGCAACTATAGTGACCAATCTCTCTGTCCATACTAAATGTATCTTCCTTTGAATGTTAGTTTCATATCATAAATTATAATGTTGATTTGAGGGCTCATTTGCTCTAGTCAGTTCTTGCCTTGGACAGAAGTTCATAGTAACTTAGAATTAAAGATGGAAGGGGACCTAGAAGTCACCAAGTCCAACTCTGATTTTATAGGTGAAGAAACCAAGGCCCAGAGTGATTAAGTGACTTGCCAAGAGTCAATGTTTCAAACTCAGATCTTCCTAACTCTAAGTCTAGCATTCTATCCCCTACACCATTCTACCACTGACCTGGGTGATAAAATTACACTTTACTGCTCTCCCCAGGTTTATACGGCATAATGGAGGAAATTTTTATTAGGTAGGGTCCAGACTGGGTGACCATTAAGATTTCTTGCAACACTAACATTCTGATATTATTATGCAAATCATCATCATGCTTGTTTTACAATCTCATGTTTTAGTTGGTTATATTTTGTATTAAAATCTGAAATGAGGCCAACATTGCCCTTAACCTTCCTGTGCCAGTTTCTCTCTCAACACAGCCTGGAAAGTCTCTACACAGGAGGCAAAATTTAATAGTTACAGTGACCCTCTGGTAAAAATAACTCTCAGATCAAGTCAAGGAAGGTTAAGGGCATTGGTCCTGGAAGACTTGCAATAAATTCGAGTCACATCCCTGCTATTACTGTACTGCTTCAATGTAGCCAATATATTCATTCCAACATTACCCAGAGCTCCCAAAGAGATGCCATTATCATTCTAGATGCTCCCCTTTCTTGTAATTTTGGATGGAAAGAATTGGCAAATTCCCTCTTGTTCACTTTTCCTCCCATATTATTCCAAGGTGTTGCTCAAGAATCCGTTACATACAGAAGGACTCAGAGACTGCTCAGAAAGTCATATGTCTGAAAAAATCAGTCTCACATGACATTTTTCAACATAGGAAAAGGAAAATAAGGATTTAAAAGCAACCATGTTGGTTCCTTGAAACATATCTAATTATTGGGAGTTCTTTTCCAAACAGCTTTTTTTGGAAATGTTTGTAAAGTGCTTTGATTCCTCTCCATTATTTACCTTTCAACTGCATTTCAGTGATGACTCTGTTTACCCAAAGACCAAAAAAATTCTTCCAGATAAAATCAAAGTTGACTAAACATAAAATATCAGTGTTAGAAGGGATTGTAGAGATGTAGTCCTACCTCTTCATGTTAGTTTGGAGGAAACTGAGTCCTACAGAAAGAGAAGTGACTTTTTGTGTTATACAGGTGGTTAATCAGAGGGAAAGAACAAGAACCTTAATCTCCCATCTCCCATTCCAATACTTTATCTCCTAAAGGACATTGCCTCTGTAGTATAACTTCTAAGTTTTCAGTTGGGGCATTTTTTTGGTTTTTTCAACAGAATGATGATGATGGGAGTGGTGGTGATAATGGATATTGGCTATTTTAGCTGGCATTTTTCTTGCTTTTTAAGGTCTGAAAAGTTTGCTTGCCACTTATCTCTCACAACAGCCTTTTGAGATACATACTATAGGTATTGTCATCCTCATTTCTTTGAGAGAAGGAAACTGAGGGTCAGAGGCAGCAAATTTCTTTTCTATATTATAATAAGTAAATGCTAGAGCCAGTATTGAACCTCGGAGTTCCTGTTCATAAGTCTACAACCTCCTCTATTAAGGTTTTAGGCACCCAAGCCCATGGCATCAATGGGGAAAATACAACTTTTTTTTAAAAAAAAATAGTTTTTCCTTTGCTAATAGAGATAACTAGTCTTCTAGGGATGATATGGTCTTTCAATATAGACTGGTGAATCTTCATTTTTGTCAATTTAATGAAAAACATTGTTAAATAGTAATTAAAAGATATGTGGGTGGTAATCTTTTTTAACGAAGTACTTCTCCTAATTGGCATTTCAGAAAGATCTTTATAGATTGTTATAAAAATGACACAAGTGGAGCTAGATTGTTGTTATGTTCTTAACTAGAATTCTGGCACCTAGGGCAAAGTTGGGGGGTTGGAGCATAAGGGAAGATACAAAGGATATCTATGCTAGGCAAAAACCATATTCCAGGAAAAAATGAAGGGGAAATGTGAGAGGAAAGGAAAATTTCATCCAGTAAATTTTTTTTATCCAAATATAAGAAGAAATATTATGTGTAATGGAGAAAATTTAGAGGCCTTTCCAATAAGATTGGGTTAAGACAAGGATACCTATTATCACCAGCATCACTTGACATAGTGTTAGAAATGCTAACTATAGCAATAAGACAAGAAAAAGAAATTTAGGGAATAAGTATAGGAAAAGAGGAAACAAAATGACCATTTTTGTAGATGATTTTATGGAGAATCTGAGAGAGTCCATTAAAAATTAATTGAAATAATAACTTAGGCAAAGTTGCAGGATATACAACAAATAAAACTCAGCAAGGCAAACTAGAAAGAGAAATTCTATTCAAAATATCTAGACAAACTATAAAATATTTGAGCGTATGTCTTCCATGATGCATGTAGGGACTATAAGAATCCAACTATAAAACACTGTTTATAGAAATAGATATTTAAATCATTAATTTCTCATTGGTAGGTTAAGCCAGTATAAAAAAAGACAATACTGCTTAAATTAATTTGCTTATTCGATCCTTTACCAATCAAACTTCCTAAAGGATATTTTATAGTACTAGGAAAAATGTGATGAAATTTGTATATTCATATAGAGTAACAAAATAGCAACAATCTGAAGGGAAAAAAATGAAAAAAAAAGTGGGAACAAAGTATCTGTCAGTGTCAGATCTCAAACAGTTCTACAAAGTAATAATCAGTAAAATGATGTGGTAGGAGAGAGAGAGAAGGGGTAGGGGAGGGAGGTGTCAGTGGATTATATACACAGCATGAAGAAACAAACTCAGTAGCATGCTGTTTTATAAATCCAAAGATGCCACTTACTAGGGAAAGGACTTTTTGACAAAAAGTGTTTGGAAAACTGTATAGCAGTCTGGGAGAAATTAGTTTTAGACTAATGCTTTACACCATATGCCAATATAAGTTCCAAATGGAAACATGATCTAGCTATAAATAATAACATCATAAGCAATTAGTGGAGCAAGGAAGGAATTACCTTTGGTTAAGCCTCACTAGGCATTTTTGAGAAGCCCAGGGGAAGAGGGTGGGAAGATGGCATTTCCTGCAGTTGAGTATAATCCTGGAGGAGGTCAATGTTGGTATTGAGTGGACTTATTGACGGTCTGAGAGAAAGCTTCAGTTACCTTGCTCTAGCTTTAGCTCTGGGCGCTGTCAGGTTAAATGTGACTTGTTCACATTGAATATGAAGAGGAAAAAGGGGGCATATTTATAGGACCTCTTTGGGGTATGCCACATTGTGCTTCGGTGCCCAATAACCATTAACTTTCTCCCATAATTTTCTTCAAGGGGGCTAAAAAACAAAGGGGGAGAAAACGTTTCCAAAAGAGTCTCCTATGTTTCCATCAGGCACAGGACTGGAAGGCCTGTCTATACAACTAATTACATAAATGATGTTTTCACTTCCCTTTGCTGGGTCTTAGTTTCCTCATCTAAAAAATGAAAAACTCCTCTATCGTTTCCCCTCTGTAAAACACTGTTTTAAAATTCTGTTTTTAAAAATTCATTGGGACATAAAGTAATTGTAAAAGAAGTACAGGTCCTCATGGACCTTACAGCTTTGATGGTAAGGTAAGATTTCCATATATGAAGCCATCAGAAAGCAATATGATATTTGATGTTGGGGAGTTTTATAAAAATATAAAGAAGAGCAGGATTGTTGAAGATAGAATAAAGAGACATCTTGGTATAGGTGAAAGAGGACTAGATATGGAGTCAGAAGACCTGGATTCAAATTATACCTTTGTGTGGCCTTAAGCAAGTAATTTAGTATGTCTGGTCATCATTTTCCTCATCTACAAAAATGAGGCAATGGAACTACATGACCAGTTCTGAATCTGTAACTCCAGTCAAATAAACTTTCATGGAGAACTGCTGTGTGAGCTGGGGCTGAAAATGTAGGTTTGGATTTTTGGCTAGAATACAGGGAAGGGAGGGAATAGTTATGCTTGAAGGGATGGAAGAGGGAGTATAAAGACCAGCTTTGTTACAGTGTATGTTCATTGATTCATTTATTTCATTCATTAGATGCTACCTGAGTACCTGTGTTGTATGAGACATGTACATATTCATGTACATCTTTAACTCTTTTAAAAAGTTGGCTAACAAGAGAAGTATAAGATACAGTCTCATCTCCTTGAGGAACTTACAATCTGTCTCACTGGTTTGGTTGTTCAGCTCAGTTTTCCTTCATCCATATTCTTAGTTCAAATTGGTCACTTTCATGTGTAGTGATGAATGGTGCTTTTCTCTGACTATAACAGGGACAGACAGCTCTTCTCCTTGTAATCCCAAACTAGCTTCTTAGCAGTTGCTCTTGTGTTTCTTTATTGAATATATCAGCTACATCTCTCTTATAATTTCTTTGTTTTAAACGGCTCCCAGGAAGAAGTGGATGTTGAAAACTCTTTTCAGACTAGAAGTATCCCAATAAATGTGTTTGACTTTGAGCTGGGTGGGAAGCCATTAGCAACTCTCTGATGAATCTTCTTTGTGATAAAATTTTCCCCTCTCCCATCCCTCTCCTGCCAGTTGGCAAATTCTGAATGGATCCCTCAACCCTAGATGGCCTGTGAGTCTCTGCTTCCTAATCTGATGACCCCTTCTGAAATCAATTTTATACCAGATTGGTAGAGAGTGATTCCTGCCTATTCTTCAAAGCCCACCTGGATGCCCAGTTTCCCTTGGGAAGATCCTTGCTAACTGCAGTCCCAGATGGTTGCTTCTTGTTCTAAAATCATGGTGTAGTGAAAAGACAACTGAACTGGGAGTTGGGACTCAAAATGCTAGTTCTGACCCTGTCACTAGTACATTATGTGACTTTGACCAAATAATTTAAACTTTCTAGGTCTCAGTTTTCCCAGCTAAATGAGAGAGTTAATTGGCTTATAAGTTTGCTTGTGACAAACATTCTGTGATCTACAGTATTCACCATTTTAACACATTTAGCTTACTGTTGTTCTCTTCATTATTTCTTATACATATATTTTTTCTAATAAGTTTCAAATTGCTAATTTGTTGTTGTTTAGTTGTTTCAGTCATGCCCAATTCTTCCTGACCCCATTTGGGGGTTTTCTTGGCAAGTATAATAGAGTGGTTTGCTATTTCCTTCTCCAGGTCACTTGACAGATGAGGAAACTGAGGCAAATAGGCTTAAGTGACTTTCCCAGGGTCACACAGCTAGGGAGTGTCTGAAGCTGGATTTGAACTCAGGAAAATGACCCTTCATAACTCCAGGCCTGGCACTCTTTCCGCTGGACCACTTAGCTACCTCAAATTGCTAATGAATTTATGGAATTATTAATTGTGACGAAGTGAATGGGACTACAAGGGGATCCCTCTGCTTTGAGTGGGAATAGGCATGCCCAGTTCTTTGGATACTCACCAGGAAAGACCATAAGTAATAAAGAGTAATACTTCAATCATACTTTAATAAGGCACAAAAAGTACAGAAGCAAATGGTGGAGATGTACAGAGGCAGATGGCATGGGGTGGGGAGTAGTGGTGGAGGAAGGCAAGCAGGATGAGAAAGAGAATGGGAAGAGGGACAGACACAGAAAGTCCTTTACGTAACCATGAATTGGAGTTGGGAGCATTTCGGCAGCATGGATCCATAGAAGGAGGAGGACTGCTTGGGGGAGGGGTTTAGGAGTTTAGGGTCTCATTTTTATAGAATGTTGCAGGGGGGCAGACTTACTCTTATCCATGACATCTTAGAGTTCATGAACATACCCACATATCTCAAAGTTATCCGAATCTGGGGTTCTGCAGTACCTACTGGAGTATATTAGAGGCTTACAGACCATAGGCAGTTAGCAGGCCAGACTAGTGGGCTTCTTCTGATTTAGTACTTAGTCTCAGAATGTGGCTTTTAGTTAAATTATGAGATAGTTTTCAAGTAACCATTATGCTCCCTTAATCTGTGGGACTATCCATTAAGTGACGTTTAGGTTCTCCTTTGCAATCTTACTTCCTGCTGTTGTTAGTTTGAACTGGCTACTTATTGTATATTGCATAAGTATTGAATAAGTATATTGTATATTGTATATTGTATTAGTACTATAATACTTACTATATTGGCTACTTATAAACTTACTATACTATCTGGAAGGGTTGCGGGTGACCAGGGGGACCAGAACAAGATCCAATTTTTAATGCAAGCTTCTCTAGAGTAGGGAATATATATTTTACTTTCCTTGTGCTCTCCACACATAACATTCCCATAATTCATACATTCTGCTCTAGTGTCTTGTTGGATATGGAGGTGACCCAAAATTGACAAGAACACTGTGCAAAGTTACTAATGATCACTTCGGTTGTTGAATCTAATGATATTTAATCCATTTTTATCCTTTTGACCCCTTCAGCCTTTGATGCTGTCAATCTTGCTCCTTCTTTCTAGGTTTTCCTGACACTGCTCTCTCCTTATTCTCTTCCTGCTTGTGTGACTTTTACTTCTCTTTCCTTTCTGCATCTTAATCAATGTTATACTTGATAACCATAATGGTCCCTGAAGATTCTGTCCTGGGCTCTCTTCTCCCTCTATACAATTTCACTTGATCTGATCAGCTACTCTGGATTGAATTATCATCCCTATGCAGATCTACTTTTGGATCTACTTGCCCAGCCCTAAGCTCTGTCCCAACTTCCAGTCTCACATCTCCAACTGTCTGCCTATTAGGTATCTTGAACTGGTTGTGTTATAGACATGTTAAAATCAACATGTCCGAAACTGAACTTGTTATCTTTTCCCCAAAATCCTCCCCTCTTCCTAACTTCCCGATTGCTGAACAGGGCACCACCACCCTTCTAGTCTCCCAGCCTCACAGTCGAAGTGTCATCCTCAACTTTTCATTGTATCTCAACCTTTTTCCCATTCCCATATCCAATTAGTCATCATTTCTACCTTGGTAACATCTCCAATACATGCTCCCTTCTTTCCTCTAACGCTGTTACTATCCTGCTATAGACCCTCATCAGCTAAGTGTCAGAAGGTGAAGTAGTATAGAGGGCTCAGGATAGAGCTTTGTGGGACACCTATAGTTAGTTGTGACCTTGATGAGTATCTAGCAAAGGAAACTGAGAAGGAACAGTTTCACGGGCAAAAGGAGAAGTAGAAGAAAGCAGCGTCCCAAAAACCTAGAGAAAAAAGAATATCAAAGAGAAGGAGGCACTCTATAGTGTGAAAGACTGCAGAGAAGTCAAGAAGGATGAGGACTGAGGAAGACATTGAATTTAGCTAGGTGTGTAGAACTTGCAGAACGTGGCAAAGTGAGGAAGGAACTCTCTGAAGCCCTCCGAAATTCCCCCATCCCCCCCAAAAAAAACTCCCAACAACTAGAAAACCACCTCAGAACTGATCTAGGAGCAGGAAGGAGCTTAAAAGGGCTTTTACAAAGCAAATTAAAGAAATAGAAGAAAGATTGGGAAAAGAAAAAGAATTGTTCAAATGGAAAAGGAAGTACAAAAGCCTACTGAAAATCCTTAAAAATTAGAATTAATCAAGTGGAAACTAATGACTATGAGACATCAAGATACAATAAAACAAAATCCTCAAAAGTAAAAACAAATAGAAAAAAATGTAAAATTTCTCATCAGAAAAACAACTGACCTAGAAAATTGATCTAGGAAAGGTAGTTTGAGAATTATCAGACTGCTTGAAAGTAAGGATAAAAAAAATCCTGGACAACATCTTTCAAGAAATTATCAAAGAAAACTGCCCCGATATACTACAACCAGAGGGAAAATAAAAATGGAAAGAATCCACCAATCACCACCTGAAAGATCCTAAAATGAAAACTTCCAAGAACATCATAGCCAAATTCCAGATCGAGGAGAAAGTATTGCAAGCAGCCAAAAAGAAACAATTCAAATATCATGGAATTACAGTCAGGATTACATGGGATTTGGCAGCTTCCATATTAAAGAACCAGTAGGCTTGGAATATGATATACTGGAAGGCAAAGGAATTAGGATCACAACCAAGAATCAATTACTCTGTAAAATTGAATATAATCTTTAAGGGGGGAAAATGGATATTTAGTGAAATAAAAAACTTTCAAGCATTTCTAATTAAAAGACCAGAGCTGAATACTAATACTAACACTAATAATAATAATAATAATGATGATAATAATAATAAATAAATAACCTCCAAATGCAAGACTCAAGAAAAATGCAAAAAGGTAAAAAAGAAAAAAGAAAGAGAAAGCATATGAAATTCAATAAGTTTAAACTCTTTATATTCCTATATAGTAGGATAATATTTGTAATTCAACAATTTTATTACTATAACAGCAATTAATGGTGGACACAGGGTGTGGATATCAGGTGACTTTGATGGGGTGATACTCCTTCCAAAAAATAAAGGGAAGAGAAATAAAATTGCACAAGGAGAGGAATTGAGGGGGGGATTAAATGGAGTAAATTATCCCACATAAAAGAGGTATGAAAAAGCTATTATAATGGAGGGGAAGATGGGGTGGTGGTGGTAGTGGTGGTGGTAGTGGTGGGATAAAACTTAAAACTCATTCTTATCAAAATTGGCTCAAATATGGAATAACACACTCAGGTGGATATAGAAATCAATATATATATATATATATATATGTATAATAGAAATCTATATGTACTCTCTATATAGAAATCTATTACTCTGTAAGGAAGTAAAAAGGGACAGGAATAATAGAAAGGAGATTGGGGGATTGACAAAAGAAAGGGTACATTGGGGAAGTAAAACACTTGGAAGGATGCAAAGGGTGTGGAGTAAGAGAGAGAGAAATAGCATGGAGGGAAATACAATTAGTCATAATTATGAATGTGAATGGGATGGACTCACCCATAAAATGGAAGTGGGTAGCAGAATGAATTAAAAACCAGAATCCTACAATATGTTGTTTACATGAAACACTTTTGAAGCAGAGAGCTACAGGGTAAAGGTAAAGGTCTAGAGCAGAATCTATTATGCTGCAGCTGAAGCAAAGAAAGCAGGGGTAGCAATTATGATCTTAGACAAAGCAAAAGCAAAAATAGATCTAATTAAAAGAGTTAAGGAAGGAAACTGTATCTTGCTGAAAGTTTCCATAGACAAGAGATCATATCAATACCAAACATATATGCACCAAATGGTATAGCATCTAAGTTTTTGAAAGAGAATTGAATGAGTTACAGGAGGAAATAGATAATAAAATTATACTTGTGGGGGAAACTTAGCTTCCCCATCTGAGAACTAGATAATTCTAGCCAAAAAATAAAAAAAGAAAGAAGTTAAAGAGGTGAATTTAATTCTGGAAAAGTTAGATGTGATAGATCTCTGGAGAAAATTAAGTGAGAATAGAAAGGAATATACCCTTTTCTCAGAAGTACATGGCAACTACACAACAATTGACCATGTTTTAGGGCATGAAGACCTCACAACTATATGCAAAATATCAGAAATAATAAATACATCCTTTTCAAATCATAATAAAATAAAAATTATACTCAAATAATAGATACTGGAAAGAAATTAAAATTAATTGGAAATTAAATAATCTAACCCCCCAAAAAAGTGAGACAAAGAACAAATCATAAAAACAATCAATAATTTCATTTAAGAAAATAACAACAATGAGACAACGCACCAAAATTTATGGGATGCAGCCAAAGAGGTACTTATGGGAAAATTTATATCTCTAATTGATTATATCAGTAAAATAGAAAAAGCATATCAATGAATTGGGTATGCAACTAAAAAAATAGAAAAAAATTTTAAATTCCCAGTGAAACACTAAATTAATAACCATTAATTTTAAGGTAATATTAACTAATAATTAATATTAAATTAATTTATTATTAATTAAATTAACTTATTAATTTTATTTTATTTATAAAATAGATGCACCATTGGTTAATTTGATTTTAAAAAGAAAGAAGAAAACCAAATTACTAGTATCAAAAATGAAAGGGGTGAATTCACCACCAATGAAGAGGAAATTTAGACAATTGTTAGGAGCTTTTTTGCCCAATTATATGCCCATAAATTTGACAATTTAAATGAAATGCATGAATATCTACAGAAATATGTTACCCAGATGAACAGAAGAAGAAATAAAATACTTAAATAACCCAATCTTAGAGAACGACATTGAATGAGCCATAAATGAACTTCCTAAGAAAAATCCCCGGGACCAGATGGATTCACAAGCAAATTCTAACATTTAAAGACCAATTAATCTCAATAATTTATAAAGTATTTGGAAAAATAGGCAAAGAAGGAGTCCTACCAAATTCCTTTTATGACACAAATATGGTGCTGATACCCAAACCAGGAAGAGCCAAAATAGAGAAAGAAAATTATAGATCAATATCCCTAATGCATTTTCCCTCCAAATTTTTTAAACAAAATACTAGCAAAGAAATTACAGCAATGTATCATAACTATGACCAGGTGCGATTTATACCAGGAATGAAGGGCTGGTTCGATATTAGGAAAACCATCAGCATAATTGACCACATCAATAAGAAAACCAGGGGCAGCTAGGTGTTGCAATGGATAGAGCACCAGCTTTGGAGTCAAGAGGATATGAGTTCAAATCAGGCCTCAGACACTTGACACTAGCTGTGTGACCCTGGGCAGATCACTTAACCCCAATTGCCTCGCAAACAAAACAAAACAAAACAAAAAAACAAAACAAAAACAAAAACAAAAAACAGAAATCATATGATTATTTCAATAGATGCAGAAAAAGCCTTTGACAAAATCCAGCACCCATGCCTATTAAAAACACCAGAAAGCACAAGAATAAATGGAGCTTACCTTAAAATGATAAGTAATATTTATCTATTTATCTAAAATCATCAGCAAGCATTATCTATAATGGGGATAAGCCTTCCCATTACAGTCAAGGATGAAGCAAAGATTCCCATTATCACTTCTATTATTTAATATTGTACTAGAAATGTTAGCTATAGCAATAAGAGAAGAAAAGGAAATTAAAGGAATTATACTAGGCAATGAGGAAATTAAACTATCACTCTTTGCTGATGATATGATGTTATACTTGGAAAATCCTAGATAATCAACTAAAAAAACTACTTGAAATAATTAACTTTAGCAAAGTTGCAGGATATAAAATAAACCCACATAAATTATAAGCATTTCTATATATTTCCAACAAAGTCCAGCAGCAAGAAATAGAATGAGAAATTCCATTTAAAATAAATGTAGACAATAGAAAATACTTGGGAGTCTACAGGAAGTATATGAACACAATTACAAAACACTTTTCACACAAACAAAGTCAGATCTGAACAATTGGAAAAATATTAATTGCTCATGTATAGGTCAAGCCAATTTAATAAAAATGATAATTCTACCTAAATCAAACTATCAAAAATTATTTTATAGAGCTAGAAAAAATAATAACAGAATTCATCTGGAAGAACCAGAGGTCAAGGATATCAAGGGAATTAATGAAAAAAAATGCAAAAGAAAGTGGTCTATCCGTACCAGATCTCAAACTGTATTATCAAGTGGTAATTATCAAAGCAATTTGGTATTGCTAAGAAATAGAGTGATGAATCAGTGGAATAGATTAGGTAAAAATTACATTATAGCAAATGATCATAGTAATTTAGTATGTGACAGACCCAAAGATACAAGCTTTTGGAACAAAAATTCATTATTTGACAAAAACTGCTGGAAAAACTGGAAAACAGTATAACAGAAACTAGATATAAACCAACATCTCATGCTGTATACCAAGATAGGATCAAAATGGGTATATGATTTACATAAAGAGTGATAACATAAGCAAATTAAGAGAGCACAGAATAGTTTATCTGTCAGATTTATAGATAAGGGAAGAATTTAGAACCAAGGAAAGTATAGAGAGCATTATGAAATATAAAATAGATAATTTTGTTTATATAAAATTAAAAAGTTTTTGCACAAATGAAATCCATGTGACCAAAATTATAAGGAAAGCAGAAAAGTGAGGAAAAATCTTGTTTTTTGCAACAAGTATCTCTGATAAAGGACTAATCTCTCAAATACATAGAGAATGAGTCAAATTTAGAAAAATATGTCATTCCTCAACTGATAAATCATCAAAGGGTATCACCATATAGTTTTCAGACAAAGAAATCAAAGCTATCTATAGTCATATGAAAAAATGCTCTAAATCACTATCAATCAGAGATGCACAAACTAAAACAACTCTGAGTTAGCACCTCAAACCTATCAGAGTAGCTAAAATGACAAAATAGTAAAATATTGGTTGTTGGAGGGAATCTGAGAAAGCTGGGACACTAGTGCCCTACTGATGGAGTTGTGAACTGATCCAACCATTCTGGAGAGCAATTTGGAACTATACCCAAAGGGCTATTAAACTATGCATACCCTTTGGTCCAGCAATACTACTGTAGGTCTATATCATAAAGACATTTAAAAGAGGGAAAAGGACCTATGGGTACAAAAATATTTATAGCAGTTCTTTTTGGGGTGGCAAAGAATCGGAAATAAAAATGATGCCCATCACTTGGGGAATGGTTAAACAAGCTGTGGTATATAATTGTAATGGAATATTATTGTGCTATAAGAAATGATGAGCAGGCAAATTTCACAAAAACCTGGGAAGACACATGAATTGATCCTGAGTGAAGTGAGTAGAACCAGGAAAATGTACACACTCAAAGCAACATTGTATGATGATACACTATGATAGATTTAGCTCCTCTCAGCAATAAAATGATCCAAGTCAATTTCTTCTTCTTTTTTTTTTTTTGGTGAGGCAATTGGGGTTAAGTGACTTGCCCAGGGTCACACAGCTGGTGTCAAGTGTCTGAGGTCAAATTTGAACACAGGTTCTCCTGAATCCAGAACTGGTGCTTTAACCACTATACCACCTAGCTGCCTCCTATCTAAGACAGTTTCAAAGGACTAGTGATCAAGCATACTTTCTGCCTCCAGAGAAAGAACTGATATTGTTTGAACATAGATTGAAGCATGCTATTTTTCACTTTCTTTCTCTTATTTTTTTTTCTTTTATTCGAGTCCTCTTGTACAAAATGACTAATATGGAAATGTTTTACATAATTGCACGTGTATAATTTGTATCTCATTACTTACTGTCTCAGGGAGGAGGGAGAGAAGGAAAGGAAGGAGAGAGAGAATTTGGAACTCAAAACTTTAAATAAAAATGCTAAAGAAAAAAAAAAAGAATTAGATAATGTGTGGTGAGGACCATCTCCAGAACATTTTTTTTTCCCAGAAGTACTCACAGAGGCAGGTAGGTGGTATTATAGCACCAGGCTTGGAACAAGATAGATTCATTGTTATGAATTCAAAAGTTGCCTCAGATACTAGCTATGTGGCCCTAGACAAGTCACTTAACCCTGTTTGCCTCAGTTTCTCCCCTGTCATATGAGCTGGAGAAGGAAACGGCAAACCACTCCAGTATCTGTACCAAGAAAACCCCAAATGGGGTCATGGAGAGTCAGACATGACTAAAAAATAACTTAACATTCCAATGTAGTGTAGTAGAACAGATAGAGTGTTCAACTTGGAATCAAAGGTTCAATTTTTACCTCTGACAGTTGCTAGGTATGTGTCTTTGGGCAAGTCCCTCTTTGACCCTTAGTTTTCTGATCTTTAAAATAGGTATAATAATACATTAAGTACCTGTAAGTGAGGCATCATAAGATAATGGACAGAAGAGAGATAGTCTGTCAGTCTATACCTAGGTTCAAGTCTTGCCTCTGGCACATACTGTCTATGTGAATCACAATATCTCAGTGTACTAGGCAACTAACTCAAGAGTATAAATTATACATAGTTGTCAATCTGCATCATTTTAGGGAGTTTACACATGCCTGCATGATGAAACTCCAGGTTTAGACAAAACAATACGGAACCAAAAATAAATGAGCAAACAAAAACAACCTCACAGGGCTAGTTTGAAATGAAATATTATATCTCAAGTACTTTGAAAGTTTTTAAATGCCATTAAAGTGTTAGTTACTTGAGTTACTCATTTCAAACATTTACTAACTATATCCCCTGTGCTAATCTCTTCTGTCCTATAAGACTCAGTTTCCTTATCTATAAAATGGGGATGATTGTAGCAGGTAACCTACGGGGTATTTTTGATAGTCAAATCAGATATTTGTGAAAAGCTACCTGCTCACTGATTGATTTGTCTCCAAATCTTTGATAAATATCCATAGGTATAAAAAAGGAGATTCTGTCAGACGGTCATTTCTCCAGTAATCTCATCATTTGGATGGAGAGAGAAACACCTGAGACAAAAGCTCAGTGAATAATCAAGGAAAGAATTCTCCAATAAAGAAAGAATGTCCCATAGAGGACAATCAGTGAAAATGAATGGAGTTTGGAGATAGAGTGTTTTGTTTGAGAAATACAAAGAAGTCAGTATGATTGGATCATAGAGCATATGTAGGAGAGTAAGGCATAAGAAGATTATAAAGGAGGACAGAGCCAGGTTATAAAGGGCTTTTAAAAGCCAAACAAATGATTTTGTATTTAATCATTTAATAAGCAGCTTCTGGGGTTTATTGAATGTGTGTGTGTGATGTGGTCAGACTTGTGCTTTAGGAAGATCTATTTCTCAGATGAGTGGGGAAATCAACCAACAGTGCAATATCCAGGCGTGAGGCGATAAGGGCCTATAACTTGGTGGTAGCAACGTTAGAGGAAAGAAATGGGCATATATGAGAGATATTGGAGAGTAGAACTGGTAGGACTTGGTAACAAATTGGAAATGGGGAGTGAGAGAATGAGAAGAGTGAGGAGTTGAGGATGACACCTAGGTTTTGAGCCTGGTTGACTGGGAGGATAATGGTGCCCTTGACAGCAATAGGAAAGTTCCAGATGAGGGAATTGTTTTTTTTGGAGGTGGGGAAAGAAAATGAATTCAATTTTGAATATGTTGAGTTTAAGATACCTATCAGATATCCAATTTGAGATATTCAATAAGCAATTGGAGGTAAGAGACAGAAGGTCAGGGGAAAGATTAGGCCTTGATAAAAAGATACAGGAATCATCTGCATAGAGATGATAATTGAAACCATGGATGCTTATGAGATCACCAAGTGAAATAATACAGAGCTAGAAGAGAAGAGGACCCAGGGTTGAGCCTGGGTAACACCTACAGTTGTTGCCTTGATGAAGATCCAGGAAAGGAAACTGAGAAGGAGTCATGAGACCAGTAGGAGGAGAAGCAGGAGAGAACAATTTCAGGAAAATCTAGAGAGGAGAGTGTATCAAGAAGAAGAGGGTGATTGTGTTGAAGGCTGCAAAGAAGTCAAGAATCATGAGGACTAAGAAAAGGTCATTTGATTTGACAATTAAGAGATAATTGCTGACTTTGAAGAGAGCAGTTTCAGCTGAATAGTGGTCTCATATTAAAGAGAGTTTAGAAGAGAATAAGAGGAAAGAAGGCTTCTAGATGGTACAATAGATAGAGTGCTGGGCCTGAAGTCAGGACTCATATTCCTGAGTTCAAATCTAGCTTCAGACACTTATTAGCTGTATGACCTTGGGCAAGTCACTTAACCCCTGTTTGCCTCAGTTTCCTTATCTGTAAAATGAAACTGGAAAAAGAAATGGCAAATCATTCCAGAAAGATAACCCCAAATGGGCCATGAAGAATTGGACATGACTGAACAACAACAAAAAGGGGAGAGGGAAGTGCATCTTACAATTTTACAATTGTAGGTGGCTCAAACTTCTCAAAGAGAAGGAAGGAGACATAAGATGGGTGATATATCAGGAACTTTCGCTATGTATGGTTTAGGTTTTTTTTTTCAATGTCTTAAATTTGTTGTTGTGTGTCCTTCATTCTTGAAGAGGACCATGACAGCAGGGAGGTGATGCCATGACTATGCAAGTGAACTAGATTTAAGTGAAGGATAGTCACCAGCCTCACTTTCTCCTCCAGAGCCATCTGGGTCCAGTGACCAGATATAGATCAGGATGACACGAAATGGCCCAAGATGCAGTGGGAGACCTTGGCTTTTTTAAGCTAAGGTCTTTCCCAGGTCTCAGTTTGACTGATGCAGTGCCCATTCAGTGATTAAGGCTAAGTAAGAAATGAAGCAGAGAATGGCCTTTTTTACCTAGTAAAAAAAAAATCAATCTGGGAGGGGAAGACCCTCATGATAGTAGCCAGCTTGCCCTGATTGTCCCCCTCCCTTTCTGAACTTCCTTATGCTCTCTTTTTATTTCAAAAAATATAATAATAATAATAATAATGTTTCATTACATCCTTTTTTTTCTTTGCTTCCTCTCCCACCCCTTTCTATTAGTAACCCCCATCAGTCCCCACTCTACGGCTTAGCCTCGAACAAGTCACAGCCTCCGTGGGCTTCAGTTTTTTCTCCTCTATGAAATGAGTGGGCTGGATTGTAAGGAATTCTAGTTCTCTTCCACTATTATATCTATATCTCATGATTTCCCCCTTTTAACAAATGAGTATGGTCAAAACCAAATCAACACAGTAGCTATTTCTGAAAATGTCTGTTTTATTCTGTACATTGCTATTCTTTTTATTACTCGTGACTTTGGACAAAGGTTTAACCTCTCTGAGACTCAATTTCTCCTCTCTGAAAATGAGGGATTGAATTTGATGATTTCTAAGGGCCCTTCCATAATTGATGACCTGTTTCTCTGGGCTTATAATCTGTCTGGCATCCAGATAACAGGGGTCTGAAGGTCCATTTATCCAATAACAGGGAAGTAACCAGCAGGAGGCTGATTTGAGTTCTATGATACCCTTAATGTTTCCAGAGGCTAATGGAATTTGCAGCCACTATAGCCATAAAGGTTGTGCTGCAAAGTGATGGGTCTCTAGGGAAGAATCTGAAGACACAGTGTAACCTATGCAACCTCTTTAACAAAAGCTAGTTTTATGTGTTTTTCTATTTCTTTTGTCCAGTTTGTGAACACATTCATTATTCATGCAGCATACATATATTGAGTACCGTAAGGAAAAATACCACAAGGTAAAATATTTCTGTTTCAAAGTGTTAAGATATGAGGAAAATTATCATGCCCAAAGTGCCCTGTTTCCTCATCTTTATCTCTTGACATGCTTTTTTTCCTCTAAGGCTGGTCTTATGTACCACTTTCTCCTTGAAGTGTTTTTTCATTCTTGCCTCCCAAATGAAAATGCTTACTTTCCTACTCTCTGATTTTTCCCAGAACCTTTAGTCCAGATCTTTCCTTTATCCCCATCATCATCTAGCTTATGCTATATTGTTATGAGATAGCATTTTATTGATAGGAGGCTGAATCTGTTCATAAAAGGGTCTCTGACCCACTTCCATTTGTGCCAAAAGATCCAGAATGAGGGCTAACAGGGCTTTTTAAACCTAGGTTTGTCTTCCTTATAATTGTCCTGACAGTACATCATTTAGACCTCCCTTGGCAAAGGCAAGGCAATCTCGATTGGTGGACATATTATTAAGGAGGTGGGTTAATAGTTTTCGGTTCCTCCCTATTACTTCGTGTGTGTGTGTGTGTGTGTGTGTGTGTGTGTGTGTGTGTGTGTGTGTGTGTGTGTGTGTGTGTACACATGCATGGGGTGGGGGAAAGTGGGCTGGCCTTCATATGTAGCTGATTATTTCCCTCTCTGACACTTAAGGAATGCTAGTTGCTTTATAAGACCCAGCTACATCTAGCAATCCATCTAGAAGAATAAAACCACCCCAATTAGGGATCTCCCTCTTGTAGACCAGATAACCACCAATTCTGATGAAGGAAAAGCAAGGACAAGGGATACAGAAGCTGGCTTCTGTTAGAAGGTGGAGGTCCCATTTGGGAGCCAGCTGGTTAAGGAACAGATGCCTTGGGGGCTGGGAGTGATCATCTTAATCAAGCCCTTCAGAAACGTCCTGGGCTTCAGAAGTGGGGTCTGTCAAAATGAGGAAAAGGATGGATCACAGAGAACTATTGGTTATTAAATAATATAGCACAATATTAATTTCTTCAATGTGTATGTATGTACATGTTTTGCCCATTAGATTATATGCTCTTTGAGATTTTAGCATGTTCTATTTTTCTTATTTGGTATGACACAGAATAATAAAATTGCAAAGTTGGGAAATAACCTGAGAGGTTATCTGCTCTGATTTATATGAGACCCAATCCTCCCTCCACAACATCCCTGATAAGTCATAACTGAGCCTTGGCTTGAAGACCTTTAAAAGGCCATTCTACTTTTGGACAGTTCTTGTTGGGAAATCTTTCTTGAATCCTTGTCTAAATTTACCTCATTGCCACCTCCAGCCATGGTTCCTAGTTTGGCTGCCTGGGGCAAGGCAATATGAGTTTAATCCCTTTTAGCCTGATAGCTGACACCTGATAGCTCTTCAAATACTTTAAGACAGCTATGATATGAATTCTGCTTTACTCTTCTTTAAGCTAAAAAAATCCCCAGAGCCCTCAGCTGATTCTAATACCATAGGGCTTTCCTCAGGGTAGCTAAGTGTTTGTTCTTAATGTTGTCCTTGTGTTCTTAAGTGCAAATAGCCTTTTTTTCCATGAACCTCAACAACAATGAATTCCTTCTCCCCTGTTTTATCAGCCCCAAACTTAGTTTATACTATATCTCTTTAAAATTTTCCCTGTGGAATTTATGAAAGCAATTTTCATCAAGAGATGATATTGCTTTGAGAATCTTTCCTGGAATCTTTATGGTCTGTTGGGTTCCCTAATGGAGAGATGAGAGATTCCTTTGAATCATATAATTATATAATTTTATAGTTGGAAAGTATTTTAGAGGCAGTCTTCTTACCAATATTGGCAGTTCCTGAACACCATCTTTGTCAGGTGGTCCTCCAGTTTGAACACACTTTGAGTGATGCAAGCTCACTAATTTATGAGGTAGTCCCTTACATTTTTGGAGTTATCCAACTTTTAGAAAGTCCTTCTCATTTTGAACTGTAACATACCTCCCTGTAACTTCCACCTTCCATTTACTTATTGTCCCTGTCCCTGTCCTCATACCCTAAAGAGAGAGTCCCCTCTACCCCTCATTCTTACATGAGAGACATGGTCAATAAATTCAGTTCACTTCTTCCCAATTCAATTGTAGCACATACTCTGGGGCTATTCTCCCAATACTTCTGGGTTGCCCCCCAAGAATCCTGAGGAAGAAAAGTGGCAGCTGCCTCTTGGGGTAACCCCCAAGGGTGATGATTTCTCTACTACTATTGTTTGTGAGCCCTGGCTGGTTGTGTTGACATCAATTGTCCAATCAGACATAACTAGCTTTTTTAAAACAAATATTTACTATATGATAAATAAGAACAGTTGACACAAAAAAAACACCCTTCAAAAAAACCCTAGTGTATATCATATATAAATACACATACATACATACATACATACATACATACATATATACACATATATACATATATACATATACACACATATATAAAATTTTAGGGGAAAGCAGGCTTAGTTTAGAGAATGTGTGGCAAAGATATAACCCAAGTCCTTTTTGCCCTACCTGGGTCTCATAAAATTCATCTTAGGTATAAGCCACCTTCTGGACTCCTTGTAGTTTCCTTAAGCTGCTTTTCTTCAGTTTGTCATAGGCTCTTGGTGTAGATACCATTAGCTACTACTTTCCTGGGGATAGTGTGCTAATATCCATGGGAAATACAAAATCTTATGTTTTTCAAAGTTCACAAGATCCAAATGGAGGGAGGGGACATGAGATCCCAAGTGATGACCTCTCAGGGGTTGGTTGGATTGTTTTTTTCCCTCTCTCTCTTAGGCTGTCCCACCTTTCAAATTTTAGATTCTGATTTGGCTTGTTCTTTTATGTAAGCCCCACAGAGCATGACTGAGTCTCCTCAACTTGTCCCAATATATTTCCTATGTAGAATAATTTCATTTCATCAATGGCTTTCACTCCTTCCAGATTGATTTAGGACAGGGTTTCTTTAACTTTTTCCCACTTGGACCCCTTTTTGAATTTCAGCAGTGTTCCTTGGCATTGCCTGGCCTGAGGGCATGCACAAGGCAAAGTGCACATGTTTTGTGTTCAGAACCAAGGCTGTGGTGAAGTTGTATAACACAGGCAACTGCTTCCAGAAACACCTCAGATTCATTACACCTTTGATTTTTAATTAACTTTTGGTTTTTGCATGTCCAGAAACTTTATATGTTGCCAAATTTTTCTTGACTTCATATGGATTTAAGATGCCTCCCCTCCCCCAAAGTTTAATGATATTGATTGATTAAGTCAATAGAAGTATTCTGACTTGATCAAGGTAGTTACTTTAAGTGAAGTGGGATGATTGATTGATTCAGTCTCTACTTTTATCAAATTTAACAACAATTCAGCAAACATTTTAAGGACCTATACAAGTCCCTGTGGCAGGAACATAGAACTAAGATAAATAAGACACAGACCCTGCATTTAATGAGCTAATAATGGAGAGAGAGAGAGAGAGAGAGAGAGAGAGAGAGAGAGAGAGAGAGACAGACAGACAGAGACTGTGTGTGTGTGTGTGTGTGTGTGTGTGTGTGTGTGTGTGTGTGTGTGTGTGTGTTGGGGATGAGGAGACAAAGTGCTATGAGAAATGTAATGAAGGACAGGTAGCCTTCACCTTGTGGGGAGGTAGGAGGCAGTCAGGAATGGCCTCGTGGAGAAGATGGTATGTGTTCTGGGCCTTGGAGGGACATTGATTTTAACAGATAACACTGGGCTAGGGGAGTTAAAATTAGGGATGGAGGACAAGATGAGAAAAAGCAAATGGATGGGAGATGGAGAGAATGAGAAAAGATAGCAATCAGTGTGGCTGAAACAGAAGACCAGAAGGCAGTTTCTTCTGCCTGCATAAAACAATAGGAAAGGCAAAGTTAGAATTCATGTGTCAGAGGCTATTTCATTTTGCTTTTGTATTCCCAGCTCCCATCACTGGCATATAGTAGGTGCTTAACAAATGCTTATTGATTGTGTGATTGAGGAATCTAAAGTAGAACTTGAATAGAAGTCTCTCCTAATTACCCCACTATTAGAGGATCATAGATTTAGACCTGGCAGGAATTTAGAAGCCATTCCATTTAATCCCCTTATTTCACTGATGAGGAAACTGAGGCCCAAAGAGTTTAAGTAATATGCCCAAGGTCCCATGGGTAACAAATGGCAGAAGCAAGATTTGAGGCCAAATAATCTTTCTCCAAAGCTAGTGCTTTTGTACTGTGCTAGGTTGCCTCTCCCAATACTTTCCCATACCCCACACTGCCTCTCAGCAATTTGACCCAGGTCACATAATGAGCTAATACCCTTGGTTCAGTTTTTTCCCTAGAGAGGGCTGCTTTCACACTTCCCTGGCTTGTGTTTAAACTTTTTTGGTTAGCTGTCTAATAGAGCATCATTACATGTAGTTAACTTTTCTCAAATAGGGCTGTCTGTCCTGTTTGGGGACTTTTATGAACATACTTTGGGAGTTTCTATTAAGAATTTCTGTGGTGGCAAGCTTACTAGGGACAGACCCAGGAGAGTAGAAGCCAGGCGCCTGGAATGTCTGTCTGCATTTGCTGACTCATTATAAATGTCAGACAATCTGGTATGAGAATGATGATAAATGTGTTGTGCTCCACTGAAAGAATCATACTCACTGAGATTAACCCCATGGTGGCAGCCTTCTCATCCATTAAATAGCATCCCACTGGCCACAGTCAGTTTTTCTGTAGTCTTGAAAACAGCATGCATGAGCAAAAATGGCTTTGATGAAAGCCCAGAGGACCCTAAAGTCTATGCAATAAAAGATGATGCAAACAGTGATTCATTAAACAAACAGAGAGGGAAAGAGAACAGACAGCTGCCTCAGGCCTCCCTGAGGAAGGTTGCATTCATACAACCTTCCTGTCAAGCCAGTGAGGTGCCTGGACACTATATCTAAGCTTTGCCACCCAGATTAGGCAGAAGAGGTTAACTGCCTTGTAGAAGACCCTGGGAACCAAGATAATACCTCCAGTAAAGCTCTTCATTTTCAGGAACTTGAGAACGACCTTATGCAAGTCCTTTCTCTCTAGTCCTTAATTTGTAAAATGAAGAGTTGGAGCTGATACTCTTAAAGAGTGCATGTAGCTCTTTGAGTTTTCCTCAATGATTATAGACACTTTAACTAGGGAGATAACAAAAATTGAATTAAAGGGACAATGCCTCTGCCCACATGGAGTTTAAAGTCTAAGAGGAGATTTCACATAACTCTTCTAACAGGGGCCACTTGACCTGAATCAGTAGTCCTTCTATCTTCAGTTTCACTTGAGTTTAGGTGAAATAGTATAGAAGGAGAAGAGAGTCCATATCAGAGTATCAGGGGGACCCTCACAATTAGTAGGAACAACTTGGATGAAGATTTAGCAAAGAAAACAGAAAAGGAGCAATCAGACAGATAGGAAGAGATAGAGGTGAGATTGGAATCAGGAAAACTTAGAGTGAAAAGAGAGTGATTGAGAATGTCAAAGGCTGCGAAGAGGTTAAGAATGATGATGATTGAGAAAAGACCATTAGATCTGGCAGTTAAGAGATCATTAGTAACTTTGTAGAGAGCAGTTTCAATTGAATGGTGAGGTCAGAAGCCAGACTGCAAAGACTTAAGAAGAGAATTAGAGGAAAGGGAGTAAAGGCACCAATCGTAAATAGACTTTTAAAAGAGTTTAGCCAAAAAAGAGAGGAGAGATAAAGGATGGTAGTTAGCAGGGTCAAACAGATCAAATAAGGTTTTTGAGGATGAGGAAAATAAGGGGGTGTTTATAGGTAAGGGGGAAGCAGCCAGTAGATAAGGAGAGATGGTATATAAGCGCAGGAGTAAGAATGATGAAAGGGGACATCTATTGGAAAAGATGAGATGAAATGAGATCACTTAGGCGTGTGTGTGTGTGTGTGTGTGTGTGTGTGTGTGTGTGTGTGTGTGTGTGTGTGTGTGTGTAAGGGTATGTTGTCTTGGCAAGGAGAAGGGCTACCTCTTCAAGTGAGACAGGAATGAAGGAGGAGATAGTGGGTGAAGACATTTGAATCATGTGAGATGAGGAGGAGGAAAAAGAACCAGGTGATAGGCCTATATTTTTTTTTCAGTGAAATATGAGGCAAAGTTCTCAGCTGAGAGGGTCATGGTAGAGAGAGCTGTGTGACGCTTGAGGAGGGATGAAAAGTTTTTGAAAAACTGATGCTGTGAGTGGGATAGAGAAATAATTAGGGAGATTTAAAAGGATTTTTGTTCCGTTGAGTACCCAGTTGAGATTATGAAACATAAATTTGTAGTGGACAGAATTAGCACCATTTGCTGAATTTTCTCCTAGGTTCATTCAGCAGCATATGAGTAAAAGTGAAGGCAGCAGGTGCTGGTAATAATCCAGGACTGGGTTTGGAAGGGCAAGATCTTCAATAGCATAAAATGACAAGGAACTGGAGAAAAGAGTACAATATAGAGTTGAAGTAGTTCACCAAGTGGTGAAGAATGGGAAGGGAGGAGAATGCAGACTGTGTAGGGGTGATGGCCTGAAAAAGAACTGAGGGATGGAGGTATTGGAAATCAGGATGAAGTCAAAGAACAAGCTTTAGAATTTCAAGGGAGAGAGATGGAATGACCACAGATTGTGAGCAAATAAAGTAATTTCAGATTTCATTAACATGGATGTGGGATACTTTTGATTGATGGAAAGATCAATGACCATCTCTGTCTGTAACTGTAATGAGGTAGAAGAGTAAGCTGAGGAATTGGGAGGTTAGGGTATTTGAGAGAGTATCAATATGTATGTTGAGGTCCTCTAGTATGAAAGCAGGAGTTGGGGAGGAAAGAAAGACTGTGAACCAGGCACTGAATGCTTTGAAGAAGAAACGAGAATGTCCTGCAGGTCTGTAGGTAACAGCTACCAGAATTTTGATTGAGTAATAAATATGGATTGAATGAACCTCAAAGGAGGAGAGGTTACTGATTGATGGTGGTAGAGGGAGAGGCTAGAAGTGGAAACAGAGAACAAGGAGTATTAAAAGTTCCCAACCTTGACCAATCAGTGAAAGTGTTGAGGTCAGATTCAGGAGAACAGCTTGAGTGAGGAAGAATTCACTTAGATGTTCTTGGTAGCCATTGGGAGCTTTATTATGTGAAAGCTACACAGACCTTGTTAGCAAGAAGCTAGTGAAAGGCCCTGATATTTGGGAGAACCAGACTTATATAGGATGTAATTTTAGGATTTTTTTTTATGGGGGTTGAAGATTAGGGACAGTATAAATGATAGGAATGGGATCTGAAACCCTAAAAGGAAAAGATTATGTCTTTGGGATCTGGACTCCAAAGAAGAAAATCACTGGACTTTTTCCAAATCTCTGGTGTTTGCCTGAGGTTGTAATCCACTCAACTGGCCTTTCATTGTGGCTATTCCCAATCTCCCAATCCGTTCTGTAACCTCCAGATTGCCCCTGGCCACTTCCCACCCTTAATCCTATCTAGGCTCCATTATCCCTTGGCTACATGGTCCAGGTCTCACCCCAGAATATTTGGCCACTCCTGGATCCCCCCACAGCCTTTCTGTATATAAGGTCCATCTGGCCTCCATTAAGGGGCTCAGATTCTTAAGACTTGCCCTGCTTGCATTAGCAGTACAAATGCTTAGATTCCTTTAGAGGCTGGCCAATATGGTAGATGTTCTAATAAACCTTATCTTTGGCTGAAAGAAGGGTTGGGTCAAATTCATTCAAGTGTTTGTGATTTTGGGGTCCCAGCACCCCTAACTCTCTAAACTTCAATATTTTGGTGGCCCATACAGGGAAGCTGCCTAACCTTAAGCTCTTCTCCAGCCAAGACTGGAAGGTATGTAAGCTTCTCCCGCTCTTTCTTGCCCTGCAGTTGGGGTTGCTCTCCAAGCACCTGGGCAGGCTTGGAGGTGCTTTTCGGGCAGACAATTACAAGGCCGTCTCACTCGTGGCCTGATGCTCTCAGGCCATGATATTTGGGAGAACCAGGATTATATAGGGGTTTCAGAATGATGATATAATTTTAGGGTTTTTTATGGGGATTGAAGATTAGGGACAGGACAAGGACAAACAGGATGAGGAAGAAGGTTGCTTACATGTTAAGGAGGAATTTTATGACAGGATGAAGAAGATGGTTGACAGGATAAGGACTGAAGGACACAGGATAAGGAAGGAAAAAACAACTCTTTTGGTCTTACAAGATAATGAGCAGTCTTATGGTATTTCAACATAAGGGGAAAAGGACTTTAGTATGCCCTCAAGTTACAGGATGAGCTACCCCAACCCAACTCAGGAGGAGCTTCACAAAGTACTGGAAAAGCAACCCTTAATATTCTTTTTAACCATTATGGCACCATATGCTATATGTATCAAAAGTGCAATCCATACTGGAAAGAGTAACCAGGGAAGCTGTGTCTTTAGGGTGGAGCCAGGTCAGTGATTTCAAGATGGAAGGAGTCAGAAAAGAAAATGTTTAAGATGAAATCTAATTGGTTACCTATGGAGCAAACATTCCAGAGAGCACAGTTAGAAGGGGTGAGAAACTTTAGAGTAGGAGGTGGGGGTGATGGCATTGGGGGGAGCAAGAGGGGTAGGAGTAAGGGAGTGGTCCATGGGAAGTGGAGAATGGGATCCAGGAATTGCATCTGAGTTCTCTGAGTAACTGGGATGGGGTGGATATGATGGGGTGGAAGAATGTTAATTACTGAGATCTGAGTTCAGGTTGGTTATCGTTTGTCCAGAA
The DNA here is from genome assembly GCF_003287225.1 of Phascolarctos cinereus. Classification (NCBI taxonomy): domain Eukaryota; kingdom Metazoa; phylum Chordata; class Mammalia; order Diprotodontia; family Phascolarctidae; genus Phascolarctos; species Phascolarctos cinereus. Next base: position 342,692,087 of record NW_027555625.1, read on the forward strand.
CATAGGCTTTGAGTGGAGTTATCCCATGGCCTCAGCCAGCTATCTGTTGCTGTGGTTGTGTGGTAGTTTGTCCTTTATTCTCCAAGAGAACCAGGACATCAGGAAGATGATGCCATGACTTGCAATTGAATTGGATTTGAGTGAAGGAGGGCTGTGCAAAATCACCAGCCTCACTTTCTCCTCCAGAGCCAGCTGGAGGATGCTGGAGCTCTCTCTGGAGGTCAGGGCTACTGGAGATGGCCCAGAATGCAGTGGGAGACCTTTGCCTTTTTAAGCTAAGGTCTTTCCAAGTTCTTGCTTTGCCTCAGGCAACATCCATTCAGTGATTAGGCCTATGTAAGAAGTGAATCTAGGGATGGCCCCTTTAAAAAAAAATCAAACTGGGAGGAGAAGACCCTCAAGGTTGCTGGTGGAAAGAGAAACAATTAATATTTGCATTCACTCTGAGTTTTGGGGGCCCAAAAAAATAAACATTAAGTGATGCTTGGGCAGGGACCTGTAGTTAGCCAATCAATGAGAGACTGGGGAGGGTGGCAAGCCCTTTGGAGCGATAGATAGTCACAATGTTTAGATCAGGGGAAACCTGAGATTTGTTAGTTGTATAATTCTGGGAAAGTCATTTAACCTCTCTGAGCTTCATCTGTAAAATGGAGATCATAACCATGTGATATTGTACATCTCGCTCACTTCTGTGGGCCCCACATTCTACAATGATCAGGTGAAAGGATGAATTACATGATTTCTAAGGTGCCTTCCAGTCTTAAATCTTATTATCCTATGGTAGTGAGTGATATTTTCAACTCTAGTTTTTCAAAAGACTCAGAAAATAATGTTCAAATGGGCAATTTTCATATCACCAGGATCTGCAATGCTTTTATGGTGACGGGCAAATTCCCACTAAGTCAGGGAATTAGTATCACCATGGAAAAGCAACTTCTGGGGATTGATCATTTGCTCATCAGAGAGATGAAGTTAAGGTGAGGAAGAAATAAATCAGAGATTGGCTTTTGGTTTTCTTGCCTACCCCTATTGGTTCATTTCCCCACTTTTAAAATGTAGTCTTGAATGGTCTCTGGGGTAGTCTGGTACCTAGAAATCCTAAATGGAAAGAGGAGGGTGGACAAGAAGTATTTCATCCATAACAGGGTGGAGTCATTCAAATACAGAAAAGAAGGGTGAAATGTACCTTCAGCTTGGACATATTAGTACCTGACCTGTGATTATTGTCTTCATAATAACCAGAAGACAGTCATTTATTGAGTCTAATTAGAAACCATTTTTGGTGGCAGGGGAGTGGAAGAAGGGAGCCCCAGACTTGTTGAGGGTCAGAGCTCTTTGGGTCTTTGGTTGTTAGGATGTGAACAGGCAGTTCTCAGATGAAGAAATTAAAGCCATATATAGTCGTATGAAAAAATGCTCTAAATCACTATTGATTAGAGAAATGCAAATCAAAACAACTCTGAGTACAACATCACACCTATCAGATTGGCCAACATGACAAAACAGGAAAAAGATAAATGTTGGAAAAGATGTGGGAAAATTGGAACACTAATGCATTGTTGGTAGAGTTGTAAAATGATTCAACCATTTTGGAAAGCAATTTGGAACTATGCCCAAAGGGCTATAAAAATGTGCATACCCTTTGACCCAGAAATAGCACTTCTAGGGCTGTATCCCAAAGAGATCATACAAATGGGAAAAGGACCCACATGTACAAAAAGATATATAGCAGCTCTTTTTGTGGTGGCAAAGAATTGGAAATTGAGAGGATGCCCATCAATGGGGGAATGGCTGAAAAAGTTGTGGTATATGAGTGTAATGGAATACTATAGGCAGACTTCAGTAAAACCTGGAAAGACTTGTATGGACTGATGCTGAGTGAAGCGAGCAGAACCAGGAGAATGTTGTACACAGTAACAGCCACATTGGGTGATGACTGACTTTGATAGACTTAACCCTTCTCAGCAATGCAAGGATCTAAAACATCTCCAAAGGTCTCATGATGGAAAATACTATCCACATCCAAAGAAAGAACTATGGAGTTTGAATGCACATCAAAGCATATTATTTGCAATTTTTTTTCTTCTGTTTTGTTTTGTTTTCTCTTTCTTGAGGTTCCTCCTATTGGTTCTAATTCTTCTTTACAACGTGATTAATGTGAAAATATGTTTAATAGGAATATATATATGTATAGCCTATACCAGATTGCATGCCGTATTGGGGAAGGAGGTGGGGAGGGAGGGGGAGAAAAATTTAAAACTCAAAAGCTTATGGAAGTTATTGTTGATAAATCAAAATAAGTAAATAGAATGGTTCCTGGATGGAGGCCTACTAAATAAAAATAAATAATATGACATAGAAGATATATATAAATATCTATAATATATGATATATAACATATTAATATGTAATCATTATATTTAATACATTTAATAATTAATATAAAATATACTGATAATGTATTCATAATATTAATATATAATATAATCTATAAATATATAGCATAAATTAATAATAACATACAGTTTTGCTTAAGGAGTATTTTACAAGGACTACCAAGCACAATATCTACTCATAGAAGTTCCTGGCTCTGAAACCCAAAAAATGACTTCTACAATTTGAGAATAAAATCTTTAACAATTTTAAAATATTTTGTTGGGCCTATTATCTTTTTGATGTGAATACACATCATTCTTTCTCATTCTGTGTAACTTTTGGTTATGTGCTTGTACATGTCTGTCATAGGGAAGGGAGTCCATCTATCTTTTCTTGAATTTTTTTAAAACTGTGCATGCCAGTGGATCATATGAGCTGTCCATTGATTATCCTTCACTCTTGCCACATGATAAGCTCATCTCCTTTTCCAGTCACACATGCAAGGAAGAAGTGTAAAGGGAACATATCGTCATCCTTAACAATCTTAAAAATACGACACATTATTATTTAAAGAAGATTGACAATGAATATCCATCTTGGACTTTGTTAGATCTACCTTGACTAAAAAGCGCTGGACATCTCAGATTTTTCACAGGGAGATGAAAAAGGAGAGAAAAGACTGATGTTATACTTCTTAGCTTTACATCTACAGCTGCCCAAAAAGGAGTATTAATGGCCTGTCCTGTGCCAACCTCTTAGGGAAAAGGTGGCAAGGTAGAAAAACCAGAGCACCAAATCCTCTGCTTTCTTGTTTTCCAGATAGAGAAGGGAGGTAAAAGAAAACAGACAAGAAACATTTACTTGTCTGCATGATCAGAAAGAGTGAGGAAGAGGAAGAGAGCTCAAAAGAGCTATACCTTGAACCTCTGCTTAATACTTCCAGTCAAGCCTGGTCAAATGCTAGTTGAGGGCAAAAGGCAATGTCTTATCTTAATACTCCAAGCTCTTTTTTTAAAATTAATTTTTAATTTATGGAAGAAAACAAGCATTTCCAAAACATAGTACAATTAAAAAAGATTATACATGAAACTGCAAATCTGCTGTGAACAACTTGCTATTCCTTTAAAATATACACCAAAAGTATTATATAAATTTTTTTTTCTTCCCTACCCCCCTGCCAACATAGCTACCATTAGATACAAATTTGTGTGTGTGTGTGTGTGTGTGTGTGTGTGTGTGTGTGTGTGTGTGTGTGTGTATTTGGACTTGAAGTTATAAGGCCTAGGTTTGAATCCCAGCTTTGCAGCTTTCTAGGTCACCTTTCAGACCCTTAGCTTCTGAATCTGTAAAATGAATGGATTGCATAAGATGGTTTCTTGTAGCTTCTTCTATTTATCAGTTCTTTCTCTGGATGCAGATAGGGTCTTTCTGCATATGTCCTTTATAGTTTATTTGAGTATTTATAATAGACAAAATATCCTGTTGGCTCAAAGTCTTTCTTTCTTTCTTTTTTTTTTTTGGTGAGGCATTTGGAGTTAAGTGACTTGCCCAGGATTACACAGCCAGTGAGTATCATGTGTCTGAATCTGGATTTGAACTCAGGTCCTCTTGACTCCAGGGCCAGTGCTCTATCCACTGCACCATCTAGCTGCCCCTCAAAGTCTTTCTTAAAACAATATTGCTGTTACTGTATATAATGTTCTCTTATTGTGTCCATAGAGTAGTTTAATAATTCTTTGGATGTAATTTCAGATTGCTCTCCAAAATGGTTGGATCATTTTACATTTCTACAAACAATGAATTAGTGTCCCAATTTTTCCACATCCTCTCCTTCTGTCACTTTTCTCCTTCTACCATTTTAGCCAATCTGGTCCAGGTCTGAAGGGTTCCCCTTGCTCTCTAAGGACAAAACAGTTTTGAATCAAAACAGGGCTGTCCTATTAATAAGCAGAAAGCTGTCTCTTTGGTCTAATCAGTATTTATCTTTAGGGCCTGCTTTCTTGGCTTTAGCTGATGGTGGAAAGGTATAGTGTAATGTCCTTTTCTCTTTCTAAAAAGGTAGTTGGTAACTAGATGCCATTTGATAACTTATGAATTTACCAAGGATGGTTGAGTAGGCAGATTCACTGTAATTCAATCAACATTTATTTTAAATTTCTACTGTATACAGAAGCCTGTTCTAGGTTCTGGAAGGAGGCAATGTAAAAATATATTAAGGTCAAGATAATTTTTTGAAGTGCTATTGGGAATTCATTGCTCAATATCCTGCATGTATTGGAGCAGGTGTCTATTCTGTAGAATCATTTCACGTGAGCAAATCTCAATGAGGGCTCTCTCTCTGTGATATTTATGATTGGCCTAGTAATATTTATCCTTAGAGCTGAATTCATTCTGAAAGCTACTCGAGTTACTAAATGTGGTTTGTTGGGAGAGTGGCTGCCTGATAAGAGAAAAATGACAGCTTTGACCACAGGCTTTTATTTTACTGGTTTGTGATACTGTGATGGGGTTCCTTCTGTGGACACAAGCTATCCTAATAGCACTATACATCATTATGACAAAGGTTAGAATTGTAGAAAACTTGAGCTGAAATGAAAGAATAGAATTTTGATTATTTTAACGGTTGAAAGTGACATTACCTTGGAGTCTTTATCGCTTGGCAAATTGCAAGCTGGAATGAAATTGCTTTAAAAATGTATCCAGAGATACTTTTCCACAGCTGTGATAAAGTCATTCAGTTGTATTTAGGAATGCATTTCTATCTACACCACTCAGACAGGCTTTGTGCTCAGCTTAGAGGACAGAACCCAGGGAGGACAGAGAAAGAGGACTACATATCATTTTCCTCAGATTCAAAAGTGGAACATTTGTCCAATGTGCATCTTGGTCTTTGTGTGATATGGTGGAAGGAAGGCTGGATTTGAAGTTATAAGGCCTAGGTTTGAGTCCTAGCTTTGGAACTGTCTAGGTCACCACGGGCAAATAGCATAACCTTTCAGACGCTTAGCTTCTGAATCTGTGAAATGAAAGGATTGCATGAGATGGTTTCTTAGGTCCCACAGACTTAGAGCTGGAAAGGACCTCAAAGGTTAGCCAGTCTCACCCCCTCATTAATCCTGTTAATCCTAGGTTGAGCGTATGGTGGTATAATGGAAACACCACTGACTTGGAGTCAGAAAGAACTGAGTTTGAATCCTGCCCTGATGTTTATTGGCTGTGTAACCCTGTGTGACCATTCTGAGGATTGGTTTCCTCACCTGAAAAATGTAATATCACCTGTTTTAGAGAGTTATCATGAGGATCAAATGGAAAATGTTTTGAAAATCTTAATTGTATCTATACATGACAGATGGTATTTGTCTCTCCTTTTCACACCCCACCCTCCAGAGTGTAAGCTTCTTGTGCAAGGATTATTTCATTTCATTTATTTGTTTTCTTAGCACCTAGCACAGTGACTGGCACATAGTAGGTTCTTAATGAACTTTTGTTGATTGATGCCGATGCTTGCAAAAAATAAAATAAAAGAATGTCCCCCTATCTTGGTGAAGCTTAATTAATTGGGAATCCTAATTATTCAGTGGCCAATGGGCTCTTGAGTTAATTATTTTTTTTCTGGATCATTAATACATACAACGTCTAACAGCTCTCCTTTCCCTGTGAGATGGTAGAAATGTGTCCCTCCCAGAAGCAGTTTCTGGGACAGCAAACAGATCAGATGGTCAAGTGACTGCCCCCTTTCATGACTCTGTTGATGGACTGGAGTTACAACTTGGTTATCTGGTTCTTAAAAAGTCATTTTCAAACTCTTGACTGCAGGTGCTTATAATCTACATCTGCTCTACCTTGGCTTCTCCTCAGGGTGACAGGAAGAATATCTGAGAGCTGGTGTTGGGGGGGGGAGGGATAGGAATTTGCTTGATTGAAAACAAAAAGCTTTGGATAGTTGGGGTCTAGGCTTTATTGCAGTAAGTGTCTTCACCACCCACCATCCATTAAAGAAAAATCTCTGGACTATTTGAGGTTTCCACTAATTTTTTTTTTCTCTTTTGTGTGTGTCTCTCTGTTTCATAGTCTTAGGCAAAAGAAGGGGAACATGGCCCACAAACACTGGATGGAGCTTCAAATGTAGTCAAGTGCAAACCTTGCACAGCTTCTGCACACACCTCCCTTGTCTGCGGCTCTGATGGTCACACTTACACCTCCAAGGTAAATGTCCTTTGTTTTCTACAGGTCTTTTCCATTATCATTGTTATCATCAGTAAGCATCCTCTAAAATGCTTCATAGCATTTGGGCTGAACCAAAAGAACCTCTTCATTCCATATGTCCCCTTGTCAATAAACACACGCATGCATGTACATATAGACACACAGACACACATGTGCCATCTTTGCTGTTCTTGAATTTTATGTGTCTGTGCACGACAAGACAAACAAATGTGGATAATCCTGCACAGGACAGCCAGATAGGCCAGATGACAATGTTATGTCACTTAGGCCAAAGCATCAGTGCCTTTGAATGGCAGAGGACAAAGGGAGGATGATGTATTTCAGTGGGGCAGATCAGAAAGATTAACCGTGATTATTAGTCCGTGAATGGATGGGAGCAATTCTTTGACTGAGCCAGGAAGGGTTCATGGAGGAGGTAGGATTTCAGAACTATTTACATGATGAGAAAGAGGCATTCTGATTGCTATGGATCAGTATTTCTAGCCTGTGCTGCTGGTCTGTTGAAAGTGGGAACATGACCCACAGAAAAAGGGGACATCTGTCCTTGGGCTTAAGATGCTGCTGTCATTTACAGAACCACACTTTTGGTTTTAAGGGGAAAAAAAATGACAAATTTGTCAAGAAGAGGATGGGGCAGTAGGATCTATAGATATCCTTTTACATTTTTGAACTCCCTCTTTTTTTTGCGTGTCAGTAAGTTGGTGACCACAGATGAGAACTACTGGATGATAGTGGGACAAGTCAGAGAATCGGTGGATGTTGAGGGAGAGGGAGTTTGGTCTAGGAAAGGGACTGCACAAGGAGTCATCCATCCATTGATTGCTCTTTTCATCACTTATATTTAAGTGTTTTACTTTGTAATAATGGAGGATTCAATGGGAATGGAGGGAGTATACAGTATTTCATTGTAAAAGACAAACAAATAAAAGATATCAATTTTAAATATATGTATATATATACACATATATATATGTATACACACACACACACATACACACACATAGATATAGATATTAAGCCACACATATTGATCCTCACTGCATGCAGAGTCATTAATTATGAGGCATAATGCAGGACACATAAGGAAAAGCAGACAAGGACCCTTGTGTTTTGGATGAAATATCCTAGTATGTGGGTCTGCAACATAATCCACTATAATAATAACAACTGACATTTCTGTTGCATTCTAAGATTTGCAAAACACTTCCTTTTCAACAATGTCTTAAAATACGTAGTATATGGATCTACTATTCCTCAGTTGATAGATGAAGAGACTGGGAGTCTGAAGTCAAGGTACTTGGCCAGGCACATGACTAATAAATGTAAGATTCATTATTATAACCCAGTCCTGAGTGTGCTACCTCTTAAAGTAGTAAGCAGAGGTATTCACATGAAAGGGGGAGTCCTGGTGGTGAGTGGACTTTGCACCATTTTAGAAACTCCTAGAATCCAATTGCCACCAAGCTTCCCCAGGTTTCTTTGGACAGGTTGTACTACAGTTGCATATCCCACTTATCTCAGCCCTGCTCTCCACACCCTACCCAACCCCCAACATTCCAAGCAACATGTCAAAAGTTAAGGAAATACTGCTGGGCCATAACCTCCCTATGTACTGGTTAGCCACTGTAGGTCTTTAGAGAGCCCTTACTGCCAGCTTAGCCTGCAAATGGTAATATAATTCTGTGGCTGCACCCTCTCATTATTGATTTCATGTTGCATAGATCATATATTTTCTCTTCCCTTTAGTTATCACTTTGCTATTCTTGATTTTCACATATATCTGACAAAAGAGCAGTTCCACAAAACGGAGGGGTGTGACTTGGCCTTGAATTTACCGGGAGCCGTGTTATGCTTCCAGGACTCAACTGAGCCATGAAAAAGATGGCCCCCCTCTCTGCAGAGTCAATAGTGCACACCTCCAAGATCACAAAATCATTATGTGGTAGCCCCACGGTGTGATTTCACTTGGCTACCATAATTGTCACTGCCCACCAGCAAAAGTTATATGAAAGAAGAAAATTTCAGTGGACACTAATTAAGGCTTCTTTCCTCAATTTCATACAGTTTTCTCTGGACAAGTGGTATGGAACATGTCTCAGTCAAGGGGATGGAGCGGAGTTGAGTGGAACAATCTAGTTGCTTCCTGTTTTAAATGTTTATTCTTGATAACTAGGCACTTATCTCTGTTGTTGCTTTTTTGGATTGCAAAAACTCTCCTTTCTGGGCCCACAAGCAAACTATTGTGGTGCTCTGTGTCTGTTATTGATTGTCTATGAAGTCTCTGAGCTTAGCTAGATACTAGGCAAATAGTTTTCTGAGAAAAGCTTGAAACTTGCTCAAAGTGGGCTAGCTTCTGGAAGGATTCAGCTATGGTGGTACTGAAGAGAGTGCTGAATTTGGAATATCTGCATTTGAATCCTGGACCTGCCACTCACCAGCTGCAATCTTGTCTGATTTCCTCAATCTGGCCTCAGTTTCCTAATCCTAATCCTAATAAAATGAAACAGTTAAATGAGATTAACTTTAAATTTTCCTTCAGCTGTCTTTGATCTTATGATCTCTAAGATTCTTTTTCAGGTGTTATTCCTAAAACATAGATTTGATCATTTTATGCTCCTCCTTAATAAGCTCCACCCACTCCATGTAGCTTCTAGGAAGAAATACAAAGTCTTCTATTTGGCATGTAAAATCCTTTAAAACTTGCATCCATTCCCTCAGCGCAGTGGATAGAGCACTGGCCCTGAAGTCTGGAGGGCCTGAGTTCAAATCTGGCCTCAGGTCAAGCACTTGACACTCACTAGCTGTGTGACCCTGGCAAGTCACTTAACCCCAATTGCCAAAAACAAAACAAAATGAAAACATATTCCCTTGCCCATATTTTACCGTCTGACCAAACTGGCCATCTTGCTGTTCCTCAGATGTGATGCTACACCTCTGTGGTACAGTGGAAATAGAAATTGACTCTGGAGTCAGATGGACACAAGTTAAAATTCTGCCTCTGATACTCACTGGCTGTGTGACCTTGGACAAATTCCTTTACCTCCCTGAGCCTCAGTTAGCAAAATGGTGTAGCTATACTAGATGCCTTTTGGGGTCCATGATCCTATGGTCTCTCATCTCTCTGCCTTTGTGGGCTGTCCCCCATTCTGAAATGCTCTCCTTCTTTTCCTCCACTATTTAGAATCCTAAACTTCTTTCTAAGCCCAGTTCAAGTGTGACCTTCTATATGAATTTTTCCTGATCTCCCTTAGGTACTAATACCTTATTGCCTTCTCAGTGAAATTATCTCATATTTACTTTGTTTATATCTGTGTACACTTACATTTGTACTTGTTGATTCCTCCGTGAAATGTAAACTTCTTCAGGGCATGGGCTGTTTCATTTTTGTCTTAGAATTCCCCAGTTCCTGACTTTACAAATGTTTGTTGATTCATTAATCAAAACATAATAAGAAAGAACACAGATCTGGGACTCAGATTCCATACCTGGTTCTGCCATTAATTTCTTGTGTGACCTTGGTCAACTCATTTATCTTCTCTGTGCTTTAGTTTTCCAATATTTGAAATTAATGGATTGGATTAAATGATCCCTAAGATCCTTTCTAGGTCTCTAGATATTGCTGTTGCTTTCTCAAAAGACTTATAACATTTTAGAACAATATGGCGTATGTTGTGTTTTTTCTGAAATTAAATTTAAATTATTTCAACTAACAAAGGTTTATTTTCACTCCTTCCCATCTTCCCGCATTGGGAAAAAAGAAAAGAAAAACAAAACTCAAAGCTGATAATATGCAATGTGAAGTGTAACAAATAATATGTATAGTCAAGTGTAACAAATTCCCACAGTAATCAGGTCCAAATTACATAATACATACATATATGTATATATACATATATGTGTATACGTGTGTGTGTGTGTGTGTGTGTGTGTGTGTGTATTTATATATCTGGATGTAATAGTCCTTCACCTTTCTCTTAGAAGGTAGGTAATATGCTTCATTTTCAGTCCTCTGGAATTTTGTTTGGTAATTGCATTGATTAGAGTTGTTAAATCTCTAAAAATTATTTCTCTTTACAATATTGTTGTTATTGTATAAATTGTTATTTTGTATAAACTTCAGTCTGCATCAGTTCATAGAAATTTTCCCAGGTTTCTCTGAAGTCATTCTTTTCATCACTTCTTAAGGCACAATAGCGTTGTATTAAATTTATATACCATAATTTGTTCAGGTATTCTCAAATGATTAACATCCTTTTATTTTCCAGTTTTTTGACAAAAGAGTTGCTATAAAGATTTTTGTACTTATAAGAAGTTAACCTCTTTCTTTATTCCTCCCAGTTACTCAATTTACTAATTTCCTATCACTTACTCCTCCACCTACCTCACCCATACACAGAAATGGTCACTTACAAATGTACCACTTCCTTGTTCAAGAACTCTGAAATTCCTTTATCTGATCAAAATCTGTAATTATTCTACTGCCTTACAGCACCCTAACCCTATTCTTTGTCCTCTTCCCAGCCTCCAGTTCCACCCTGTCTTCTCCAGAAGATTGCTCCTTCTTTCACCCTTAATCTCTCACTAATCTTGAATCTTTCCCTGTATACTGGCTTTTTCCTTACTGCCTAAAAACACAACCATATGTCTCTCATCCTCAAAAAGCCCTCACTTTAGATGTCCAATCCAATAGCTCTCATCCTATATCTCTTCTTCCATTTGTAGCTAAACTACTTGAGAAAGCCATCTGCAAACTTCCTTTTCTCTCACTCTCTTCTTAAAATTCTCTACAGTCTGCCTTCTAACTTCATCATTCCACTGCCACCCTTTCTATCCAGAGTTACCAATAATCTCTTAATTGAGAAATCTAAATTGTCCTTTCTGAATACTCATCTTTCTTGACCTCTTTGCAGCCTTTGCCATTATGAGTCTCCTTTTCCTACCTCCTTTCCTATCTGTCTGACTGCTCCTACCCTGTATCCTTTACTGGATCTTCATCTAGCTTGTTCCTGCTAACCCTTGATATTGAGTATCCCCCATAAGCCCTTTAATATGGTTCTCCCTCAAACTCTGTCCCAGGCCCTCCTTTTTCTCCCTTTATATTGTCTCATTTGGCGATCTCATCAACTCCTATGGATTCAATTATCATCTCTATGCAGATGATTCTCATATCTATTTGTTCAGCCCCTACCTCTCTCTTAATTCCTAGTATCACATCTCCAATTGATTTGTTTGACATCTCAAACTGGATAGCCATAGACATGTCAAACTCAGCATGTCCAAATTGTTGATTGATTAATTCAAATCATTGTTGATTATCTTTCTCCTGAAACCCTTCTGTCTTCTTAATTTCCCTATTACTGTCCAAGGTACTCCATCCTCTCAACCATTCAGGTTCGTAACCTAAGTATTATCCTTGGCCCCTTACTTTGAAGAAAGACCCTTATATCTAATCAGTTGAGAAACCCTATCAATTCTGCTTTTGCAGTTTTTCTCCTTTATAACCCCTTCTGTGACAATGCCACCAGTCTGGTGCACATCCTTATTGATTCAAACTCAGACTATTGCAATGGCCTAGTCTTCTGATTGCTCTCCTTGCCTAATCACATTTCTCCCTATTCTACTCCATCTTGCAGTCAGCTATTAAAATGATCTTCCAAAAGCACAGGTTTGACCATGTCATCTTCCCACTCCCACCACCCATTCAGAAGCTTTCTGTTATCTTCAAGATTAACTATAAAATCCTCTTCTGTCTTTTAAATCCTTCATAACTTGGCCCCTTCCTACCTTTCTGTCTTTATACTTACTCTCTTCCAGGTGCTCTATAATCTACTGATACTGGCTTCCTTGCTCTTCCTTGAACAAGACACTCTATCCCACAATTCTTTGCATTTTTACTGGCTTTCCCCCATGCCTGGAATTTTCTCCCTCATCTCTATCTCCTGGCCTCCCTGACTTCTTTCAAATCTGAGCTAAAATTCCACCTTCTATAAGAGGACTTTCCTCATCCCTCTTAATGTTAGTGCCTTCCTTCAGTTAATTCTCTCTGTCTGTCTGTCTGTCTGTCTGTCTCTGTGTCTCTCTCTCTTTGTATTTATCTTGTTTGTACATAGCTGTTAGCGTATTGTTTCCTCCACTGGACTATGAACTTCAGGAGAGCCTTTGTTGCTTTTTTTTTTCTTCTAATGTGCCCAGGGCTTTTCACAGTGTCTAGCACAAGCAAAGTGCTCAATAAATGCTTGTTGACTTGACTTAACTTTGATCTCTGCATTATAAGCCTAGCAAGATTATCATGGGGTCAAAAGACATCTACAATTGAGAGCCTTTTTTTGGTGTGCTCCCAATGTGCTTTCTAGAATATCATGTGATATGTACATAGTAGACACTCATTAAGATTTTGTTGAATGTGGAATGAATGAATTTGGAGTCTAAGATCAGTGATAAAACCATTAATTGCCATTTGAAGATCTGTATTTGCCTTGGCATGTAGCATATTGTGCCTCATATTCTGCAGAAACATTTCTACTTGTCTTTGGCTTGGCAAGTGTGTTTTGAATGCCAGCTTCCTATGATTCTGGGCCTGCCAGCAGCAGTAATACTTTTGTCAGATGCAGGTGGGGATGCTGTCAGCAGCTTGAATTTTTTTTTCCAGAAAAGTCTGCTGCTGACCAGTCATGATCCCTGGTGTAGCAGCTTCGATTGGTGCTTCTCATTTATGAGCCAGGAATGAGCTGTGCAGGTTGGCAACAAGTCCCCTCATGCAATGATTTCCTGTCCCTCAGAACTTAAGAGCTCCCTGTTCCACTGGTCAAGGTTGTCATAAACTTTTTGCTCCAGGCACTGTGAGGATAAGCATGAGGGAGGAGGAGGAGGATGGCCTATAGCAGGAGCTTGGGCTTTGGGTCTTTTATTTGTGGACTAAGGTCAATGTCTTGGAGATCAATGTTCTGGCCAAAACTGGCCCTTGAGTGTCTCAGTTCCAGGAATCATCCATTGCTCCATTCTTTTCCAGGAGTTTCCTCAGAACAAAAAATAATTCAAAAATCATGATGAGAAGCAGCTAGGTTGCACAGTGGATAGAGTACTGGCTCTGAAGTCAGGAAGACCTGAGTTCAAATGTGGCCTCAGATGCTTACTAGCTGTGACCCTCGGCAAATCACTTTAACCCCAATTGCCTCAAAAAAAAAAAAGGAAATAAAAATCATGAAGGACCTCCACTCATGTTAACTCTGGCCTCAGAAGAAGTGCTGAAAATCACCCTGACTTCATAATCATTATTGGTGTGCAAAATAATAACAATGTTCTCTCGATTTCCTTTTGTATCCGTCTCCTACTCAACTACATTCTAAGGTTGCCATGTGTCCGTTTGTAAATCTTAAAGCATTTTATCAAGCTGAGTTACTATAAAAATAATTATTGCTATTATTTTTATTACTTGTCTAAAGAATTTAAAGCATTGTTACCTGTCTTGATTCATTTGAACTTGCAAAAATCCTCTCCCTCATTTTACATATAGTGAAAACAAAGGTTCAAAGAAGTTCCATGGACCCACAGAAAATCAGTGGCATTTAAGGACTAGAATCCTGGTCTCACAACTTCCATTTCTGTGCTCTCTATATTAAATTATTTGATTTTTTTTTTAAGGTTTGTCTAAAAACTAGAAAGGATGACTGTGGTGAGGCCTAGGGTTTTGATCTCTGCCTTCTCCCTTGAAGGATCTTCTGAAGGTTGTAGTTTCCCGTTTCTAAGAGGAATGAAACCACTGAGGCTCAGAGGGAACATTCAGTCCACACATAATCAGTGTGAAATTCCCCTCTTCTCTTCAGTCATGGAGTTCTCCTACATTGCCTTCCCGTGTTGACATTTTGATTCCTGTGTAATCTATTGTGTTTCAAACAACACTTTCAAACCCACACCTTGATGATGTCAGCTGTCTAATTAAGTTCCCTATCACTTTTTCTCAGTCTTATGTTTCTGCAGTAACTGAGATACAGCAGTCCAGTTGAGCTGATGGGACTTTACACACGTGCACACACACACACACCCACCCCCACCCCACACACACACACACACACACACGCACAGAGCTAGCTATTGGGAACTTGATAGACACTTGGTAAAAGTACACTGAAGAAATGAACCTTCAAATAATTATTCTTCAGCCAGGAAGCCTGCTGTATCATGTCCTGTAGTCACTAGGGCTTATTTCAATTATTGAATGGGGCAGAGAGGGTTATTTCCAATCTTGGCATTCGGGTCCTAGCTGTCCAATTGTAAGGAATTTTGAAATCATCTAGTCCATTTCCCTCCATTTTTAGATGAGGAAACTGAAGATCAGTGAGGGTAAGTGACTTGCCCAAGTTTGTACAAGGAGTAAGCATCAGAAGTGAGATTGAATTTGAATTTGAATCTATGTCCTTTGTGCCTAGGTGGTGCAGTGGATAGAGTGCTGGGCTTGGAATCAGGAAGAGTCATCTTTCTGAGTTCAAATCTGTCCTCAGACATTTATTAGCTGTGTGACTGTGGACAAGCCACTTAACCCTGTTTGCCTCAGTTTCCTCATCTGTAAAATGAGCTGAAGAAGGAAATGGCAAACCACTGTGGAATCTTTGCCAAGAAAACCCCAAATGGAGTCATGAAGAGTCACACACGACTGAAAAATGACTGAAGTGAACCTTTGATTCCAGAGCTAGTGTTCTTCTCACAGTACCACACTGCCTCCACAATTTGGAAGGGCAAATCTTTTCTCCCTTATGTATAGGTGGCTTGTGACTCATTCCTTATCTCTGAGACCCCTTCCCTCCTCATCAGCTGTTCAGGCAGAAAGCATTTCATCTCATTCTGTCACACCTCTTTCCTTGTACCGATTCCCTGACTCTCCTATCATAGTCTTGTAACTGGAGCTGCTCAAATTTAGACTGAATGTTTGTTAACTTGAATTGAATTGTACTCCCTAATTGTATAAATTATGCTTGAAATAAATTGAGAAATCACGCTTGAATTTAGATTTTGTCAAGTAACATTAAAAGCTATAATGCAGCCTGGTTTCATGGAAAGAGGATCTGGCTCTAATATGTTAGTTGTGTGACCTTGGACAGACAGGCCACCTTTCATCTCTGGGTTTTAGTTTCCTCATCCTTAAAATGAGGGATTTGGGCCAGATAATCTCCAAGGTCTCTCCTGGTTCCAAAACTATAATCCCTCAGAGGTAAGCTTCTACATGGGGAATCTGAATCCTTTTCCCCCTGCTTCCAGAGGTTCAGAGATACTTCTGAAAAACTCCAGAGGGTGGAAAAATGAAAAACAAAAACCAAAACAAACCAAACCCAACTACTCTCAAATACTTCATTCTCTTTATCCCCGTGGCCCAGGTAAGGGCAGCTTCTTCTCTCTGGTCCTCCTTATTTCTCCTCTTGAGCAGCACCAACCTGTTTGAAAATCAGGAGTCTTTTCTGGGCTAGTAGGCAAGACGTGTTATAAGAAGCAGGGAAATTCAGCAAAGCATTCACTTTCTCTTCTGGCATAAATCCATCTGCTGATAATTGGAAACCAAAGAATCCAAAATATATGGTGTACTCATGTGTGGGACAGTGACCACTGAAATCAAGACTTTGGAGTTTGAATCAGAGATCAGAAAAGGTCTTTATTCTTTCTCATGAGAAAGGGCACCGCCCTTTGTCTGCTCAAACAGTGGCGGCCAAGAGGGAGTGTGCCTCTGGCTGTGACAGGCAAAGTTTTATAGCCCTAACACGTGCCCCCCTCCCACTCTCTTAACTCTTTCCCCCATTGGCTGGGTACTCAAGGTGTACAATCTAAACTTGGCAACTAATACCCAATGGAAGCAAACAAACCCATATTTGGGAACTAGATGTATGCGTGCACCAGGAAGTGGGAGCAACCAGGAACTGCCTGTGCTGACGTGGATTTTTGAGAAAGGTGAAACTCAACTCAGGGTTTAGGTCTGAGGAAACTGCACTTTAGGCCGTCTCTCACACTCTTATGCCACCCTACTCCCAACATTTAACTCTTTAATAGCTCTCGAGGAATTAGTAAATGGTTTATTTAATGTCTAGACTCAGCGAAGAGTTTCATTAACACTGCCATTGAGAAGAGAGCATAGGTAATGTTTTGGGGGGGGTGCATATGCATATGCACATGTTCATCAAGAGAGCTTGGTCTGCAGTTTAGGCTTTATTTTGGCCTTTTTTTGTTGTAGATTACATTACTTTAAAAGCCATATTAATAGTTTAAATGATTGCTTCCAAATAAAGGTCATGCTTTTAATGCTTCAACAAATAAAATCTTTATTGGCAGTAATTTCCCAGAACCAGCATCCTCATAGAATTTAGGGCTAGAAAAGACCATCTAGTCCAAGTTTTATTTTATGGATGAATAAACTGAGGCCCAGGGAAGTTAAATGACTTGCTCACATTCAAAATTCAATAAATTAAATTTACCAAGTATTAAGGGCCTGTTGTGTGTAAGGCATTGTGCTAAACCATGGGGAGACGAACAAAAAAGGAAACAGTGTCTCCCTTCAAGGTGCTTACATTCTGTTGGGGGAGGGCTATAACATGGACCCAGATAAATAAATAAAAAGTATTTACAAAGCAATGCAATTGTAATTTCAAAAGAGATAATTCATTAACAACTAGGGTATTAGGCAAATCTTAGGAGGTGGTACCCAAACTTTCCTTGAGAGGAAACTCAGTAGCAGAGCTACTGGCTCTTTCTCAGGAGACATGTATTCTAGTCCCATTATTTCTTTATTTTTGCTAATATGCTGTGTGATCTTTTGTTGTTGTTGTTATTGTTGTTTTTGGCTAGGCAGTGAGGTTAAGTGACTTGCTCAGGGTCAGACAGCTACTAAGTGTCAAGTATCTGAGGTCACATTTCAGCTCAGGTCCTCCTGACTCCAAGGCTGGAGCTCTGTTCACTGCACCACCTAGCTGCTCCTTTGATCTTAGATACCTTACATTTCCTCTCTGAACCTTAGCTATCTTTGTGGGGTATCTTCTGCTAGTGCTTGGCCCTCCACCATCATGGTCCAGTCTCAGTTGGGAGGCCAGGTAGTTATGACCCAGCCATGGGGACAGAACTACTTAGCCCCTCAAACTACTATCTCACCTGTTCTGTGTGTGGAGAGGCCCAGGTGAGTTGACGGCACCACTCCTGAGCTGATACTGTGTGGGCTCAGTAATCACAGGAACCTGAAGAAAGTGTACCCCCAATCAACTGTGTGAGAGATGGCCTAAAGTGCAGTTCCCTCAGGCCCAAGTTATACTTTTCTAGAAAGCCCTGAGTTGAGTTTCCCCTTTCTAAAAAAATCTGTGTCAGCACAGGCAGTTCCTGGTCACTCCTGCTTCCTGGCGCATGCATGCATCTAGTTCCCAGATATGGGTATGTTTGCTTCTATTGGGTATTAGTTGCCGAGTTTAGAGTGTACGCCTTGAGTACCCAGCCAGTGGGGGAAAGAGGTAAGAGAGTGGAAGAGGGCACGAGTTAGGGCTATAAAACTTTGCTTCTCACAGCCAGCACACACACACACACACTCCCTTGCTGGCGCCATTTTAAGCGACACTGGGTGTGTTCTTTCATGAGAAAGCAATAAAACTCCTTTTTGCCTTTCTTAAGAAAAGTCTCTGATTATTACAAGGGGGTTCATAAACACCCCACACAACTGCTTCTTAATTCATGGGCAAACTCTTAGCTTCTCCTCCTCCTTTCCCTTTTACCAGCACAATTCAGAGTCCTTTTTCTGCTAAGGAGAAAATAACAATACTTGCTAACATTTATATATCATGTCTTTAGATTGTAAGCTTGTTGGGATCAGTCTGTCTTTTTATTCTTTTTATTTTACTCTTTATTATTTTATTTTATTTTATTTATTTTATTTTATTTTTATGCTTAATGCCTGGAACTTCATAAATATTTTATTGGATTGGATTATATAGTGCTTTAAGTTTTTGTAGAGCTTTTAAAATAACATAGGTCATTTTATCCTCACAACCCTACTGCTATTATCCTCATTTTACAGATAAAGAAACTGAGTCTGAGAAAGGTTAAATGACTTCCCTAGGGTCATACAGCTAGTGCCAGAAACAAGATTTGAACTCAGATCTTTCTGACTCCATCACTCTATCCACTGCAGCACTCAGCCAGTTTCCTTGTTATCCCTGCTTTGCTCCTTCTCCACCTGTGCCCTACCTTCCCTTCCCTGCCCTCATAGTCCTTATCGTCTTCTGCCTTCCAGCTCCATTGTGTGCTCCGGAATCCTCACTACTGCTCATATATATGCTCTACCTTGATCCTAGATTTCTTCATTTCAAAATCCACCTTCTAGAAATAGTGGAAAGTACCTTCTCTGGAGGACTCTGCATCCCTGGCCAACCTCTACACTACTGGGTGCTGATTTTCACCCGACTCCTGAGGCACTCACTGGGCGGGTGGATGGATGGGCACAGTCCTCACTGCTACTTCTAGGCTGTCTCTTTGTCACCATCAGTCACTTCTCCTTCTTTGTGTCTCCCTCTGTATCCCCCAGTCCAAATCCTTGGTACAGTCATATACATCTCCAGGTCATTCTCCTTCCTTTTTGATTCATGACTTTTCTCTCCATCCCAAATTTAACCTTATAGTAAGGGATTTCAGTATACATAATGCTCTCTGGTCTCCCAGGTCATCAATTTTTTTGACTCTGAGCATTTACATTTTCCTTATATCTCAGCCACCAACGGAAGCTGTCAAACCCTTGATCTCATGGCTATGTTACCTTCATGACTGAGAACTCTGACATTCTTCTCTCTGATCATAACATCCCATCTTTCCATTTCTTCCAAACTCATTCTTCATCCTTAGTCCCTTCATCCCCCCCTGCCCCCCCCACACACTTACTCTCTGAATCCATCATCCCTTCTCTGGCCTCACTTTCCCGCCTTCACAGCCTTGAACCTGTGGTTGACCAGTCAAATTATTCACTGCTTTCTACACTTAGATTCCTTGCCTCCTTGTCCTAACACTGCCACCACCTTGCCAGACTCCAACCTTGGGATTTACTCTCACCATCTATCTTCTCACCCCCTACTTAGGTGATGCTGAAGGAAAAAGTCATACAATTCTGTCAACTGGGCCCAATACAAATTTATGTTAACTAATCTCAACCGGGCCCTCATCCCTACACAGCAGTGCTTTTATTATTCCTTGCTCCACTCTCTCTCATACCTTTACAGAGGTTATTCTAAACCTCTTTTCTCCATTAGTCTTCTACACCAACCGTACCTCACTTCTTAAAGGACCTCAACTCTTAATTTACTGAATTAATAAGTTACTGATTGATGAAAAAAACCCTTTTATTAATATGTACTGTGTGCTAAGAATTGGAGAAAAAAAAATTGAAAAAGTAAGATAGAACCTGTTCTAAGCTCACAATCTAAAGAGTGAGGAAAACATTTAGGAAATTTCAGCTGCAAGTCTGATGGAAAGGGCTGTTGGCCATTTGGATACACTGTTGAATAAATCAAGTCATTTATTAGGAGCTGCTTCTCACACCTATTGCTCACAGAAAGAAAAAAAAACTCTCTATATCATCCCCCATTCTCTTCTTTGCTGCAGTGTCTGAGGACTAAGTGGTTTTCTTCTTGTCAAAGCCAGACCATCTGCAGGAGATGTAACATTGTGCTAGGCAGTAAGGTGGCATAGTGGATAGAGTGCTGAGTACTGAGGCGGGAAGACCTGAGTTCAGATTTGATCCAGAAAAGTAGCTGTGTGACCCTGATCACTTAACTTTTATTTGCCTCAGTTTCCTTAACTGTAAAATGAGGACATTGTTAGCACCTACCTCCCAGGATTGTACCGAGGATCTAATGGGATATTTGTAATTCAATAGCAGAGTGCTTGGCACATGGTAAGTGCTTGACAAATGTGTGCAATTTTCCCTTCCCTTCTCTTTCTTCTGGTGAGACTGGAGTTAGTGGGAGTTATCCCACAGCTGGCTGTGTTGAATCCTTGTAACACTGAAAGCAGGTAGGAGCATTACACTTAGGTTACCTGAATTGAACGGACAGCCGTAATTAGGTCAATTTAGGCCCCTTAATCAGCTGAATCAGTATGTATCATTCATGCTTCATCATGACTTTTTTGACTTATACCACTGGTTATTTGGGGCCATAGGTTACTTAGCCTCCTTATCTTGTGCCTTTGCTGTTGTCACACTTATTTTTCCTGCTTCTTGGGGTAGACAAATCTCCCTTCTTTCACGTGTAATGTTTTAGTGCCATGAAAGTCTTTGCCCAGTGACTAAGTCAAGTGTGCCCTTCTCTATGGCCACTTGATGTCAAGACCTGTACTGGACTGTTGGAGTTGGGGGAGTGGAGAGGGTAAGAAATGGTAGTTTTACTACTCTTTGGAGAGTGGGATGGTATAAATATTTGTTCTCTTGATGACCTTACAAAATAAGTAGAGAATACTTAGAAATAAAATTACTCAGGTAATTTTACTCTAGATTCCTGCTAAATAATTGATTCAACCTCAAATCCCTTACTTTTAGTCTTGACCTGTTAAACCATTCAGTATCCCCTGCCCTGGATCACATGGTTATACCTTATAAGGACTTAACTCTGGGTGAGTCCCACTACCTGCTTCCTATGACAGGCTAGTTTACTTTTCCTTCTATCATAGGCAAAATGAGTCCTGTGATATTTTCAATAACTGCAGATTTCATAGTGTGGGAATAGGAAAAAAAAAAGCAACTGAAGGTTTTCTACCAGGTTCCTCAAAGAGCAGATTAGTTATGAAGTTAGAGCAGAAGGAAGCAATTTTACTAATTATTTTACTGATTATTTCAATGCCCTGTATGCAAACATGCACTTAACACAGATTTGAAGACTGTGCTTTCCTTAGTTTTTCTGGAATGCCCTGTGCAGAATGCCACATAATTAGTTAGTGTTCTGTTACAGACACATTAGGAAGAATAACCTCCTCATTGTCAGTTTTGTTGAATGCACAATTAAGCCATTTGATAAAGCAATTACCTGATGCTCACACTCACCTCATCAGGAAATGAAAATAAGGATTATGAGAAATTACAAAGCACAAGAGGCCATGCATTACAATCCCTTAAAACCCTGAAAGGCACATGCCTGTAATAATTATGTATATAATTGGATACCACTCTGTAAATCTAATTAAATCATTACAAACAGCTTTAATTAAGTTCATGATCATTTCCTTTTGCTTCCCTTCCCACCCACCCCCTTCCACCTCCCTTTTTGTTGACATACTACTAGATGAAGCATGGAAGACAAAAGGTAGAAGGTAGAATAATATTAATGGAAGCATCAAGAAATTCCTAAGATTCAATTCAACAAACATTTGTTAAGTACCTATAAAACAAGGAGTTTGTATGAGATAGACTCTAAAATCCCTTTGTATCCTAAATCTATGATCCTATAATCTGATGGTATTATGATAGATACTGGAGATATATAAAATAAAACAGAACCACACATTCATATTCTCTCTCTCTCTCTCTCTCTCTCTCTCTCTCTCTCTCTCTCTCTCTCTCTCTCTCTCTCTCTCTCTCTCTCTCTCTCTCTCTCTCTCCCTCCCCCTTCTCCCCTCTCCCTTCTCTCTCTTCTGAAGAAACTGACATGAAGAGGAATATAATTGGGAAAAGGCTTAGGAACAAATGGTTTCAAGAGTCTGTGTAGCAAAGTGTAGAATGTACATAACAAACAAAATTAATTTATTTTAATGCAGGGAACAGACCATATAGTTATCACCAAAATTTACTGGGATGGGATATGACTGGACCATATAAAATTTTGTATAAGTCATTTCCCTCCTCTTGGTAAAATTCAATTTCCATAAAGGGAGGGACACTACAAATTTTTAATTTTTTTGTATCACCAGTGCCTAAGACAGTGCACAGAGTAGGCACTTATTAAATGTGTATTAAAATTAATTGAATAAAAGACCTACCATGTTCCAAAGAAACAGAAATGGCAAAAAGAATACTAGAGCATTGTACCCCAAGCAGGTTTGGTAGTCTCCTGATGGACTATCCCATGATGCTTCATTATTGAAAGCTATTGATTGGCTGAAAGACTCCTGGAAGAGAGCAGAAAGAGATGGGGCAAAAGGATGCAAAGGTTCAGATTTTGATGAAGGGGAGCCTGCAGCCATAGTGATATGGAGAAAATCTGACACCTATACATATCCCTTGATTCCCAGCACCTGTACCCATAGAGACTGCTAAAAGTAGACCCATTGTGTGAGATTGTTTTCTCCCTGACTGAGCTGAGATATTATGTAAATCCTGGGTTGTAAAGCTAGTTTCCTCATTATTCTTTTATTTATTTTCTTTGATAAATATGGTTGCTTACTATCTTTAATTGTCTTTTGTGCAATAACCTAATTGTGGTCCAGATGTGGAGTAGAATAACTTTCCCCTTGGAGTGGCCAGGGAAAGTAGCTTTTATCCTAAAATCCCAAAACATAATATTCTTCAACTTCAAATATCTAATTTACCGTGAGTAGATATAATTCCAAGCCATATATAGGATATTGAAGGAGTGATTACTGAACCATGGCCATTCTCCTACTTCCCACAAATATGGAAATCCAGTATCCTTGGAGGCATGTAGGGTAAGGCAGTTTATGTCTATCTGCATATCTCTGTTATATATGGACTATCTAGGTCTTTGTTACTTGATTCATTTTTTATATAAGTTTTGAAAGTACATACCTATGTGTGAATCCTCAAACTGGAGGGCAACAATGGCATTTGTGGAAGGATCAAAATGGAAGAAAATGAAAGCAGTGTTGCTGTGGGAATATACAACAGACTTTTTGACTCAATGGAGAAAATACATGACCAGTTCCCAATACATATCACAAAAACTTGCAAGCTTCCAACAGTATTAATCTATTTGGTAGGAGGTTGACAGGGAGCACTTCGCAAATCTTTTCTAAAGATTTTAAATCTAAAGATTCTTTGACTTTAAGCAATGTCAAACTTTCATATACCATTTTTTAAGAGATCCAAGTTTGTTGAACACTGATTATAAGAAATGCTTTAAGAAACTAATATTTTATAGGCCTTGGGCTAGGACTAGCAAAAAAAAAGAAAAGGAATATTGTGAGAGGATATTAGCTAAGGGTAGTACTAAATTGTCACCATAACTTCATACTGAGGAAAATAACTTTAATAATGTTTTCATATTCACAGAAATAAGTTGATTTTTTAAATTGTAAAATAAATGGACTATATTTCAAAATCCTTATAGACAATGTATAAAACTGAGAGACTAATATTCCTTCCAGGCAGTGCAGAAGGAAATGTGCCATGGGGTTTTTCCGTGTTCTGCAGACCTCTTTTATTGGTTTTTTATCAAGGACAACTCTCCAAGAGGCAAACCCTCAGCTACACTGATAACTATATTTATGGAAGGGTAAAGTTACTCAGGTTCTCATTAAAAGTTATTGATGACAGAGAGTCAAAACTTTTCTAAACACAGCTTTTATGAAGGAGACCTATAAAGACAATCAGAAGCTATAGTAGCATGAGACTCCTGCTGAGAAAAAAAAATGATGTAAAAGGTTCTTTATCTATATGGGCCAATGGAAAGAAGGCTGAATTTGAAGTCAGAGGACCCAAGCATGTAATAATGCCCCTAGACTTCAAATGTCTAATTTACAATAAAAAGCTATAATTCTGAGCCCTGTATGCCTCTTAAAGGTAGGAGAATTAATGAGTGATCCCCCGAACATGGACATTCCCCTACTTCCATAAATGTGGAAATCCAGTGTCCCTGGAGACTTGAGCTATTTTATGTCCATCTACATATATCCCTATTACACATGGACTACCTGGATTTTTGTTATTTGTTCTAAGTTGCTTTGCCATTTACTACTTTATGATCTTAAACAAATTAATTAACCCATCTGGGCCTCAGTTTCATCATCAGTAGAATGAGGAGGCTAGAACTAGCAATGTCTTTTCTTCCCCATTTATTTATTTATTGGCATTCATTTTTTAAAATTATGAGTTGCAAATTCTTTCCCTCCCTTCAAACCCTCTTCCACCCCTTGAGAAGGCAAATAATATGACACATTATACATGTGAAGTCATATGAAACATATTTCTATATTTGCAATGTTGCAAAAGAAAAAGGCAAGAAAAATAAAGAAGTGAAAAAATAATGCTTCAGTCTGCACTCAGGGTTCATCAGTTCTCTCCCTGGAGATGGATAGCATTTTTCGTCATAAGTCCTTTGAACTTGGCTTGGATCATAGTAGCTGAGTCTTTCACAGTTGATCATCATACATAGAGTACACAATTTCTAAGATCCCTTTCAGTTCTAAATCTGTGATCCTATGCCCCATCTCCCACAGAATCCTAGCATAATGTCTAGGACAATCAAAGCAGTACTTGAATCTGGAGGTGGGGAAAAGACAAGAAAGAAACTAACTAAGGTCCTTAATTCTACTTAAGGTCAGAGTTGCAGCATTGCAGTGATATACAGGGCCACAGACATCATCTTATTCCATGCCCTCATCTAAAAGAGGAGAAAACAGGCCTAGAGAAGGAAAGCAGCATATCTACTTGGTACCACAGTTAAGGAGCAAAACTGAAGTCTCTTGACATCTAGTTCAAGGTTTTTTCTGTTACATCTCACAGTCTCTCTCTTATATCATTATCTGATTTACAAAGCTTTTAAACACATGGGTTGAAAGAAAAAGAGTTTGAGGTTAACAGTGACTTCACAAGAAATTTAATTGATTAATTCTTACCTTTCCTGAGTGTTCTGGTTACTCAAATTTTGTCTGCACTTTATTTTAAAATTCATTAGGTTATAGAACTTGATTTTCTTTTTTTGTATGTGTTCATTGCACTTTTTTTCAAGGGGAAGAGATCTGCAGGTTTCCTAGGGTGTTATTAGCGTAACTTTGGAAAATGTGGAAGGATTAGTCAGAATGCATTCTGGGCTTCCAGCAAGCTGATTTACTAAGACACGGGTGATACCAGAGGACCAGTGAGGCCTGATATCAGAAAGTTTCATGTGAGGCAAGAGTTTTTAACATACTTTGTGTGGTAGGTAGATACTCTATGAAAACAGGAAAGACCTCTGGTCACAAAGCCTGAGAAACCAGAATCATTACTCATTACAAGGACGAGAAGAGATATACAATTCCTACCATATCTGGATGTGACAGCACCATTAATCCTTCAGAAGACAGTGTGGGAGGCAGGGGCTGATGCTGAAATGTGAAGATCATCTGCTTTGACTCCTTAGGACAAGCATATTTTTGCTCTCATTGTTATTGCTACTGAGAGAAACAGTGTGGCATAGTAGATATAGTACTGACTCTAGAGCCAGGAAGACTCTGTCTCTGATACTGACTGTGCAACCCTGAGCAAGCCAGGGTCTTAATGTATCAGTCAGTGCCTCAGGAAAATTTCTAAGCTGTAGAGCATTTGGCCATATGTCTGGGTAGAGGGAGTTTCCTTTCTAAGAGTTCCCTTATGTCAAATAAATCACAAGTCTACCTACCCTCCCTCCCCCAAAAAGTATTGTATGTAATAATAGTTTATATCCATAAAGTAAGGAATTCAAGTAGTATTATTCTGATTTTACTGATGAGGAAATTGAGTCTCAGAGAAGTTAAGTGACTTGCTTAGAGTCATATAGCTAGTATGTTTCAGAGCCAAGATTTGAAAGCAGACCTCCCAAAGTATATCCCCGAACTTGTGAGTTCCAGGATCTGAATACTTGTAGCCAAGAACAATTCTTTACATGGCTCCAGTTAGAGCTATATCTAAAAATGGTGTCTTCCTGTGATAGTAACCTGACTCAAGTCCCACTTGGTCTGTGAAGCCTGTCCTAATGCCAGCCCACAGTGATCTTTGCCTTTTCTAATTTCCTGAATCACTTATGGCCAATTCCTTAGATTCTCAGCCACAGTAACTCAGAAAAGCCATATGCCAAGCCATAGAGTTATTTCAATATTTGTTAGTACAAAAAGGATAATGAAAACATCACTCTTTGAAATAACATCCATTTAGGTCTTCTGGTTATTATATAGGGATGCAATGGACAGATCACTGGGCTTAAAGTCAAGGGACCTAGGTTCAAATCCTGCCCCTGACACTTAACTGTGAATAGGCACTTACTGAAACTTGTTGAGACTCATTTTTTCTTATCTAAAGGGAAGGATAATAACTGTATTATTTATTTCATGGGGTTGTTGTTATTTTTGAGTTGTGATTTTATCCATGTATAATGCTCCTCATGAGGACCTTCCTCTTTCTACTAGATCTGCCCAGTTGTCTGGCACTGGGAGGTTCCATGGCCAAGAATTGTCAGAGGGAGGACTCAAACTGAGGCTTTCCTGACTCTCAGGTCTGCTTTCACTTGACACTGCCAACCTGTAGGGTTGCTATGAAGAGAAAATGAGCTGATGTATATAAAACATTTTGCAAAAATTTGAACTCTGTGTAAATGTTAGGTAAGAATAACTGATAGCTTAAATTCATTTGAGGTATTAAGTTTTATAAAGCATTTTCCTCACATCAACCCTGTGTGTTAAGTAGTAAAACTATCATTTTCACCATTTTACAGAGAAGTTGAATAAAGAGCCCATGGTCACAGAATTATTGTTGGAACTGGGATTTGAACCCAAATCCTCTGACTTCAAGCCCATTCAGTGCTTTTCACACTTCATCAAACTGTTTTCCCTAATAAACTGCAATATTGTAATGTTTTCCTCAGACTCCCTGAAGGGAGGGACTGTGTCTGCTTTGTTAGATGCCTTTGTCACCTACTTAGACCTGAACTAGAAATTTAAAGAATACTAGGGAAGTCTTATGCCCTTACAAGCCACCATGGCCAGCCTATTAAAGTGCTGCTGGGAGACTAAGGAAAGAAAGCTAGCACTTTGCTGAGACTCTTCACCTTCAGAAGAACAAGTAACAGCTTTCGTTATTAGTCGAGACTGTTCTTTTGAGGCAAGAACAAGAAATAGGCAAGTAGTCCTAATCCTGGCAAGTACAGTGCCCATAGTGGGTATATAGATTGGATGTGTAAGGGAGGGGAAAGCATCTGGCTGCTTTGTCAAAAGTATTAGAAGACACTTCATTTTCATCCATCCATCAACAGGCATTTATTAAATGCCTATTATCTTCCAGGCATTATGCTAAGAGCCCAGGATACAAACACTAACGTGAGGCAGTCTCTGCCCTCATGAAGGTATCAGGAGACAATACAAGTGTCCTTGTACCTGGGGGGCACACTACACAGCCTCTGCCCAGAATACTGCCTAACAAACAAGCTTAACCAGAAATTGGGATGAGCAGAAGTTTTCTTAAAAGAAAGCTTCTTGGATCCGTGGGATAGAAAGCCCCAGAACTTTTTGTTGATTTTAGTTCCAGAACTTGTGCTTATCAGCTAGCTTTATGTAGCTTGGCTCAGCAATGGGCAGCCCTTTGAAGAGGCAAGGATTGGAGTGCCAGCACTGATAAACCAGGGGAGCCATTACTCTGGGCATGTGCTTCAAGTCAAATTTGTTTAATTTAAATGCAGACATGAATGGGACATTATTGTGTGAAAAACTCTAGATTTTCATAGGGTCTTCACTAGGAATCACAAGATTCCTAAAGTGTTCAAGAGTGTAGGGACTTAAGATATTATCTAGTCATATCCCTTCATTTTGTAGGTAAAGAAACCACAGGTTAGAGAAGGGATTTGTCTAAGGTTATATAAGCTATAAGTAACAAAGGCAGAATTCGGATTTGGGTCTCCTGATTCCAGAGCCCAAACTTTTTCCAATACGGCACAATTACTATATTGTGAGCATTGCTTCTGTTTGAGCTCATCACACAAGTTGGGTTTTTTTTGTTTTTCCTTTTAACTGAGATGTTGCTATGAAGATCCTTGTTTGCATGCACCTTAAGGTTGCCTTAGAGAAGAGCCATTGTTTTACTGCTGTTGGAAATAGGAGTGGCAGAATTAGACAATGTAATTGAGAGTTATATATTAAGAAGCGCCAGCTAGTGGCTAAGGAAGGGAAGGGAGCAGATCATGAGATGCCCTTTATCACCTGTTCCAAGCATACTCTCCTATTACTGAATCTGGTCAGCAAAGTGCTGATGCGCATCGATGACAGCAATAAACATTGCTCACTGTACTGTGACCCTATCTCCACGAAACAGACTTTCTCCTGCTCCTGTTACCCCTTCACATTCAAGACCCTCAATTGTTTCTAGCCTCTAAGGAGCTGCATTTGGGTGGGGATCTTGGTGCTGAGGATTATTTGATTTTAACACCTCAGAGGTTTAAGATAGATGTTTTGTAGATTGACAGTTTTTTTTTACTCATCACTACCGTTCTGTCATTTTTCCCCCACCTGCTGTTTAGTCACTCATACTAGCATTACTACATTATTTTGAATATTTATAGGATTTTTTTTTAGTTTGAAGAAATGATTTCCATCAATTTTATATGGAAGAAGGTCTTGTAAGTATATTAAAATAAAAAGTGTTTAAAATGTGTAATTGCAATGTTCAGCATGGCCACAAAGAAAGGAGGAGAAAATATGCTACCCGCTTTTCTTTGCTGTGGTGAAGGTCTATGGGGACAAAACACTGTCAGACTATGCTGTCAGACTAAGTTGATTAGTGCAAGCTTTTTTTACAAGTGATGGCTTATTGGATGGTGGTCAAGAGAAGGTTGCATTAAGAAAGGAAGCAGAAATAGAAACAAAAGGTGCCAACCAACGTTACAGACTTTTACCAATACCTAGGAGGACTCTGATTTAAGCAGACTGGTCTAGTGAGTAGAACAATGGGATGGGTTCCAATCCTTGTTCCAGTCTACTTGTGTAGACCTTGTATAAATTCCTGCCTCTCTCTGGGCCTCAATTTCTCAATAAGCGCAATAGGAATATTTCTGCTTACTTCACAAGGATATAAAAAACTAAAGTGATTGAACTGTCATGGAATTTTGGGAGGATTGGGGTTTGTAGGGTTTGGTGATAGGAAAAGAATTGAACATATCCACTATAAATAACTTTCATAATAATAAAAAAATCTGTGAAGATATTAAACTCAGGTGAGAAGTGCTTTCAGCTGCTCAGAAAGATGAGGATCTTATTTTCTAAGGCATTATGCTTATTCTTACAGAGAAACCAAAAGATGACCAAAAAGATGCCAGATAACATACAGCTCAAGACTTCTGCTAGGATAGATCATTAGGCTCAGACCTTCAAGCTAATGATATCTTCCATTATCAGTGCTAACATTAGGGACGAGAGGCGGCATGGCATGGTGGATAGAAAGCTGGCAGTAGAGTCATGAAGACCCCTTCTGGCTGTGTGATCCTAGGCTAGTTACTTAAAGAACTGCCAAGAGTGCTTGACACTGGTTAAGACCATATGTTACAGAGAAGGTGACAACTTGTGTTGGGAGAGGAAGTTTTCTCATTTGGGAATTCTCTAATTCAGTCAAATCACAGGTTCAATCACTATCCTATGATTAAGACTATAGTCACTTATATTGTAGAATGAATTAATTGTGTTTCTATTGACCAAAAGCCTGCCTTTAGAAGTGGTAATACTTTCCCATTCATTTTGGATTTGACTTTTGTTTTAATAGATTTTTTTTTTCAGTGAAGAGCAGGAGCTAGCAGGGTCACTGGTCTGAGAGAACTCCATATAAGTCATCGGCATTCAGAAAATTTAAGAACCATTGAATTAGTGCCATCTGGACAACAACACAGCTACTTCTAGGTTCCAGTAAAACAAAGACAAAATAAAGTGGTTCCTTGGTTCCTACCCTCAGAGAGATTGCTTTCTAATGTATTCAGCTAAGTAAACATAAATTATATAAAAAGCAATTTCAAGTGTTCCGGAGCATTAACAAATTGGTGAAGCAGTGGGATGGGAAGGGAGATCTGAACCATTCATTAATTTTTAAAAGGACACAGAGAACACAGAGTCTCAGGAATCAGACTATAAGGGGATAGAAATAGGAACTCATTGTTTTGCTTCCTTATTTCACCTAATTTTTAGACTTAAACAAGTGTTATTTCCATGGCTAAACTGTTGTGTAAGGGGGAGAGAGGATTTAGATTGGGATTTGAAGCTGAGCCAGAGAGGGCTATTTGAATGCTAGTGTCTTTTTAAAAGCTTTGTTTAACTGCCCGGAGGGAACAAAGATATAACCTTGTATAAAACATACTTATTCTATTTGGGAGGTGGCCTTTTCTGAAAGAATGCCCTTTTCCTCCTCCACTTGGGAAAAATTACTGAGTGTGGGGAGGCATCCTACACAAAATGGAAGCTGGAATTGTCTATTTTTCTATGAAAAATGGATTTTTAGTGCAGAGGGGCTTCTAACTTATGTTCCAAAAGTTTGTTTGTAATACAGTAGTGTAATACAGTGTAATACAGTAGTAGAAAGATTGCAGAATTTCTAAGTTTGGATTCCAAGGAGCTGGTTTGAATCCTGCTCTGTTCTTTATTAGTTGTGTAAACTTGGGCAAGTGACTTAACCTTTTTGGGCCTCAGATTCCTTTTTTTTTCATTGTCTTTTTTATTATCATGAACTTTACTAGCATAAACAAACATGAATTTTTTTTATAGAAGGAACAGAAAAAGAAGATTGTATGACAAGAAAATTTCTGTTATTTACAGCTTTGTTTTCAAATATGTGTGTGTGTGTGTGTGTGTGTGTGTGTGTGTCTATGTCCCCTTCTGCTTTCTTCTATATATTTTGAGAAGTGCTTCATTGAGGCTCCTTCCTTTCTTTTCACTTGATAACACTATCACCTATCTCCTATAATTCCCCTTCCCCTAACAACAAACCTTGCCTTGTAACAGATCAATACAGTCAAGCAAAAAAATCTACACATTGACTGTATCTGCAAGTGTATGTCTCATTCTGCATCTGTAAGTCCATTGCCTTTACCAGAAAGTGGGAAACATGGTTCATCATCAATAATCTGGACCGTCCAGGTTTACTATTAGCAAAATGAATAGGGTCTGGCAATTGGGGTTTTGTCCCCAAGACTCAGAAATTTAAAGAACGCTGTTAAGACTTGGAATCCTTCAGTCTTTCTGAGACAACTGAGCTTAACTGCTAGTTAGTGAGAATAGTTGAGAAAGTAAACTGCCAGGTGGCCAGCTTCCTCTCCTCTTCATCCTGCTATTACCCTTCATAGAGATTGCCCCCAAGGATCAACTTCCCAAAGTTGTCTTAGAAATCTCCGCACTTGGGGGTCAAAGTTTTTAGCCCCAATTTGCCACCCTCTGCCCTGCCCAGCACAAATGAATTTGCCTGAATAAGTTGATTTCAGGGTATATTTTCACATGGTCCAAGGATCATAGATTTGGAGATGTAAAGGAACTTAGAGGCTACTGAGTCTAACCTAGTCATTTTAGAGATAAGAAAACTGAGACCTGGAAAGGGTAATAAGTGGCAAAAGGGGGATTCAAACTTAGAACTCTAACTCCAAATGCAATTCCCTGGCCATTATACCACACTGCTTTACTTTTTAGTGCCTCATGTCTCTGCCATAAAAAGTGCTAGTTATATAGTTATAGCAAGGCTCCTCTAAATCTTTTGTTCTTATGAATTTATGATTCATTTTCCTATAGAAACAGTATTCTAAATGGTGATGAGGTTCCCAGACCAGCCTACATAGCCATAACATACAGACTACTGGTGTCAGGTTGTCTGGGATGATACTCAAGAACAACAGTGCCCTTGAGGAGTTTGCACCCTAGCAAAGCTCACCAAATGCTGTAGGACATCTGTTAATTTAGAATTTTCCAATAAATAAATAAGTTGTCTGTAATTTGAGTGAATTTCAGAGAGAAGGATATTGAGATTAGGAAGGGTTTAGTTAAAATCAATGTAGAACTTAGTTTTTTCAGCTCAAGATGAAATAAAGGACATCCACACAGGCTGATTCTCAGCAGGGCTTCCAAGTTTGGGGGAATGTGACACTGCTGTTTGAGTTCAGTGAATGTTTCCTCATTAAATCATCACCCATTCCACATGGCTTGCTAAAAACAGCTCTTGACTCGTGCAGCATTTCAGAAAACACACAAAGATAGTATCTGTTTGGAGAGGTCACTGTGATATTTGTGTTCCTCTGTGAGTGGCTTCTGGAAAGATTTGAGGATGAGACAGTGCTGAGATTCAGCAGCTGCTAGAAAGCCTCGTCATTGGTACCTCCTTGTGATGGGTTTTCAGTAGCCCTAGGCAGCAGGACTAGGAAGGAGGAAGAACCGAGTCACAGCCCAGGACTGGCTGGTGAATACCCTGCATTAAAAAATGTGGCAGGTGCCAAGGCAAAAGAAAGAGCCAGGGACAACACGACCCAGTCCTTTGAGGCGGCCATGACGGATAGGCTAAACAATCAAATCTGACCTGTCACATCACACATTAGAAATCTATGAGCTTTAAGGCATTTGTAATTGTTGATCCCCCAGCAGGGTTAAAAAGGTGGATTAGAAAATTGGATTAATTCATTGATGGAGGGAGGTGTGTTTGAGGAGTGCTTAAGGATCTTTTTTTTCCTGTGGCTGTTGTTTTGTTTTGTTCATTCAATTTAAGTCAGTCAAAGGAAAACTCAATTACTCTAAGAGAGGAAAGCTGTGAGATACATGGTAAGGGGTGGTTAGAAGAGACAGATAATGATAATAGCTCACATTTATAGATGGTCATATTTCCATCAGAAACAAGCCTCACAACTTTATTACCGCAGAATACTTAAAAGTCCATTTCCAACAGATCAGCATTTGATTCTGTCTTGCCTTGTGTTAATTGTTTTGTCTGTGTCAGTCTTGTCTCACCAACTCAATGGTATGAGCAGGGGAAATTGTACTTTTTTTCTGTCCCTCTTAGTGCATAGCATGGAATGTTAAAAGTGATTGACTCCCTAAAACATGCTAAGTGGATACTGCTAAGTGAGGGAAGAGACATTTTTATATGGTAAGGAGACACACTGTTTAGGGTCCTTTTTCACTACAACTTGTTTGCTCTGAGACCTTAGCAGGCAGCTCTCCAACATTAGAAAGGAGTCCATATGAAGAGACATATACTACTCATGTTTCACATCTGTGAAATAACCACAAAAAAAATCAACAAAAACTAGATCAAGTTGATTAAACAAATTGGATTTGAAAACTAATTATGCCTAATGAATATTCAGGTCACTTCAAAGCCTAATCTTGGGGTGAATGTAGGGAAGTATAGGATTAAACTTCTATAACAAAAGACCTTAGATTAATTACCAAAGGTAGTTCATTATTTTCACTAAATAAAGTATAACATTAGACATGACAACAGGTGGGGCAGCCTGAAATGCCTGGATTAGTAGTAATTCTGCCCTTGGAAGTTTAGTTATGAAGCATATAAATGTCTCATGACTATGCCCCGTTAAAGAGAGAAAACATTGGGATCTTCAGGTTTTTCTAGGAAGGGTCACTCTCCTCTGTGTGTCTACCAGAGTTGACTCTGTCTCATGCCATCAACAGAGCATCACAGGGAAAGGATCAAATACAAATGTTTTATGAGAAATAAGATTTGATCAGTCAGATGAAGCCTTTATCAGATTAAAAAAAATGTGCTTAGAAATGAGTGCCAGTCTCCCTCGACTCAAGTAAGGAAAGCGAAAATTATAAGGACTGCCAATTCCTCCACATTCCCCTTGGCATAACCGTTTTTTTCCTCACTGCTCTAGCCACATGAATAAGTTCTAACTTTTTAACCTGTCTCCTTAATAATAACAATAATAATAATAAATTTTAAAAATAATAAAAAAGTCTTATACCTTGCCATGTCTTAAGAAACTCCCTGTAGGAAAAGGGGTTCTTGGGCTCTTGTTTGGCCATTACTGAAGGCTTGACTTTGGCTGGGTGACTCAGGGGGTATAGGCTTCCTGGACTTCTTTATTTATCAGTGTGGAGAATCTGCTTGAGGTCCTTACACTAGTTCTAATATGGTCATTTGAGGGTCTGGGAAAGTTTGACTTTAAACCTTCTCTCATACCCCTTCCTCAAAGCATCCATTTGCTTGCTGTAAGACTTAGCACTCCTCTTGTACATACATCTCTCCTCCCAGTAATTGGGCTTCTTAGATGCCCAGTGTGAAGAAACAACTAATTATAACAATAAGAAAAATTACGTTACATAGGAAGCTACCAGATGATCTACTTAGAAATACAGATTTATGGATATAGATTTATGGACTAGGGCAAGAAAGGATCTTTCAGACCATCTAGTTCAACCCCCTTAATTTACAATTAGGAAATTGAGACTCAGTGAGGTTAAGTGACTTGCTCAAGGTCACATAGGTAGTAAGTATTGGAAGTAGGATTCAAATCCAGGTCCTTTGAGTCAAGAGATAGTATCTTTCCATTGTAACACACTGATTTTTCTATTGTAAGGGGAAGAAGCTTACCCATGTCCTTGATGACTTCCCAGAGGCCTTTGTCTTCTTCTGTGGGTAGTATCTCCTTCATTCCTTGCACATTAACACACACACACACACACATTCACACATACAGACATACTCACACATACACGCATAAACACATGCCGACATACATATGCTTATACTCACATACATGCAAACACATGCACACACATAGATGCACAGATGCACATACATACATGTATATACAACTAATACTCACATACAAACATGCACATACTCATAAATATACACATTCATACGCATACACACAATCACTCTCATATAGACCACACATACACCAATACATGTGCACACATATATGCGTACACACCTACATATACACCCCAAAGTTGTCTTTCATATCATTTGCCCCAGGCTTGATTTGTGGTTTTTGTTAGAAGTGCAAAGATTTCCTAGATATAGTTCCAAAGTAGGGGACCGTAGTGGTCATCATCGTTCAACTTACTCATTTTACTGATGAAGAAAGAAACCGAAGCTCAAGCAGCTGAAATACCTTTCCTGATAGCACACAAATAAGTTACTGGCAAAACCAGGATTGGAACCTAGAAATTTCCATCTAGTTTCCAGACTCAGCTTAATGGGGAGGCAGCTAGGTAGCACAGTAGATAAGAGAGTAGGACATGGGAGTTAGGAAGCTCAGAGTTCAAATCCTGTTTCAGATATTAATTATATGATCCTGAACAAATCAGTAAATATTCTGTACAGTTTTCTTTGATTTTTATTGAACAGTTAAGTGTAAGGATGCAGAATTTTAAATCATTCACCTTGCCATAGTATAAAATACACTCTTTATTCATGTGACATTTAAAGTTCTCCTAAATCTGACTCCATTTTCTCTTTCCAGCCCTATTTTATTCAGATCACCTTAAGGCATTCCATGTTCTAGACAATGAGCTAACTAGCTCTTCAATTATCCCCTCCTACTCTCCTTGACATGCTTCTTCTATATGCCTGTTCAAACTTTTCTCTTCTTTCAAGGCTCAGCACGGGCTCTTCTTCCGTGAATTCAAGTCAAGAAGCATTAAGAACTGTACAGAGACAAAATGAAAATCAGCCCTTGCCCCAAGAAGCCTATATTTCTTTGAACAGATAAATAAGTAAAATGAGAAGCAGTGTGGTACAGTAGATAGAAGGCATGCCTTAGTGTATGGAAGACCTATGCTTGAATCCTGCCTTGAAAAGTAGTCCTTAGCAGGTAGTCACATTGCTGGTAAGAGTTGAAAGTAGAATTTGAACTCAGTTCTTCCTTTGATATTTGTTAGCTGTATGACCATGGACAAGTCATTTAACTTTTTAGCGCTCTGGGCCACTCTCTAAGATGGTAAAGAATTGTGGCTCGCAATCATGGAGAGTATGTCCACACAAGGGAGCCTCTTATAGGATGAAATCACAGGCCCACACCAAAAAAAGGAATGTATAAATGCACCTACCATTATGTATGATCTGATCTGCAGACAAAGAGCCTTCCTTCATTCTCTAGCTAATGTCATCTTTTCATCATCACATTTTCTTAAAGCACCAGATCTGAATCTCTGCTTTGCCTCATCATCCTCTACTTTGTATTATACTTACTTATGTACTTGTCCTGTCCTGCTTATTAGAACATAAACTTCCTGAGGTCACTGTCTGTGCCATGTTTGAGTAAATAGGATACTGGACTTGGTATCCTAGTACTGTTTTGGATTCCATTTGGCCCAACCCCCTCATTATGAAGATGAAGAGACTGAGGGTCAGGATGATTAAAATGATTTACCCAGGGTAACTCACCTGAGGCAGGACTTGAATCTGAGTCTGTAACTCCAAGTCCAGTACTTTATTCACATGCCACACTGTTGAATGTGATGTAATGGATCAAATTAAGTGCTTTGCAACCTAAAGATCATAGATTAAGAACTTAAAGGTTTAAATTTAGGAGTTACCTAGTCCAACCCCTTCATTTCATAGATGAGAAAACCGAGACCCAAAGGTTAAGGGATTTGCTTAAGAGCGTGCAGATGGAGCCTGGAAAGAGGGAAGAACTGAACACTACTCTCACTCCAAATCCAACGCTGTATAAATGGGAGCTATTTAAAACAAATTATTATTAGTGCTTTGAAAAGTATAAAATTTGATACAAGAATAATAAAGCCTGTGCCTTGGATTACTTCCATCTGCTGCCTTTATTCTTGCTCCCATGTTGCTAAATAAAGTCATGGAGAATCACAAAACAATTCTGACCGGACACATTACAAATTTATGTTACACAATTTCACTTGGGCCCTCATTGCTGCAAGGCAAATTCTTTATACATTCCTAATTGACTCACTATGACTCATGGTAGTGGCTTTTCCCAACCTTTTCATCCCTCCTCAGATCTCCCAAAACTTCCCCTTTCTACCCTTCAGCTAAAAACTTTGCATTGTATTTCACTGAAAAATTGAGACCATTTTCCAAGAGCTCCCACTTCTTCCTTCTTCCTTAAATCACATCACTCAGATACTTTCTGCTACTGTCTTCAATTTCACCTTTGTCTCATATGAAGATGAAACCCTTCTTCTTGCCAAGGCAAACCCTGTCCGTTTACAAGTGATTACATCCTATATGTCTTCTCCAGCAGGTTGCCTCCTCAATCATCTTTACTTTCACTAATCTTCAATCACTCCCTGTCTAATTGATGCTACCCTATGCCTAGATGCACACCCACGTCTCCCCCATTTTCAGAAACCCTCACTTGATCCATCTGTCTTTGCTAGTTATCATCCCACTTCTCCTCCCTTTTGAGACTAAACTCCTTGAAAAGGCTGTCTACAATCTATGCCTCCACTCTGTACAGTTCAACTGACACTGTTCTCTACAAAATTACCAATGATCTCCTGATTGCCAAATTGGATGAACCTTTCTCAATCCTCATCGGCAACCTTTGACACTATAGGTTACTTTCATCTCCTCATTCTTTTCCTTGTAGGTTTCTATGATACTACTCTATCCTAGTTTTCCTCCTATCTATATGACCACTCCTTTTGAGTCTCCTTTTCTGGATCTTCATCAAGGTTATACCTGCTAATGGTGGTTGTCTTCTAGGGTTTTATCTTTGACCTTCTTCTCTTCTTCCTTCATACTATTTCACTTGGTGGGCTCATTAGATCCCATAGATTCAATTATCATCTCTACATAAATAACTCTTAAGTCTACTTATCAATCTTAATGTTTATCCTGACCTCTAGTATCACATCTCCCACTGAAAATCTATACAAAACTAAACTCATTGTCTCCCTCAAGTGTACCCTTCTTCTTAACTATGACTGTCAAAGGTACTGTCTTCTTTTTCGGCACTGAGGCTTAAAAATCTAGTTTTACTTCACTCTTTCTCTCATTTCTTATACCCAATCTATTTCCAAGTCCTGTCAATTCTACCTTAGCAGCATCTCTCGTATCCCCTTACACCACCTTTTCTTCTCTGACATTGCTACACTATGGTGCAGGCCCTCATCACCTCACACTTGGATCACTGCAGTAACCTGTTGGTTAATTTCTCTGCCTCAAGTCTTTCCCTACTTCAGTACACCTCCCACTCAGATATCAAATTGATCTTCCTAAAGTACAGTACTGACTATGTCAGACCCCTCTCCCAGCCTTCATCCCCTACACACACACACACACACACACACACACACACAGTAAACTACCTTTCCAGTCTTCTTGTACTATACTCATACTCACCACTGACATATGCTTTTTAAATATAGTGACACTGGCCTCCTTGCTGTTCATTGCATATAACACCCCATTTCCTGGTACTGAACACTTTTTGGCTGTCCCATCTTCATTTCTGCCTCCTGGTTTCCCTGGCTCCCTTCAGGTCCCAGATAAAATCTCACTTTCTGTCTTGATCCCCCTTAAGACTGATGCCTTTTTTCTGTTGATTATTTCCACTTTATTCTCTCTGTGTGTATATACCACACACACACAAATATGTGTATATAATACACACACACACACACATATACATACAAAATTTTCTTTGCACATAATCGTTCACATGTTATCTTTTCCAGTAGACTATGAACTCCTTGAAAGTGGGAATCCCCCCCTCCCTGCCCCCTTCTTTGTATCCTGAGGACTTAGGTCAGTGTATGGCACATATTAGGCACTTAAATGCATTTCGACTGACTGATTGATTGATTATTACTCTTGCTAGTGAGTTTAGAACAGAATCCCCCATCCCTGGCCCAAAGTCACCTTGATTTTGCTCTCCTGTGAAACTAGCCACTTGTATCTTGAGGCAGCATTTCCATTCTGTACATGGAGAGAGTTTTTTTGCACCCAGGGAAATGAGCTGGTAAACCTCGAAGGAAATCACGTGTCTTGTTTGTGTGTGTTTTCCTTCATCCTTTAAAAATCTAATTTCTGAGGAAAGGGAGTGTTCTTGTAGAAGCTGTTTGATGCTCTTCCCCCTGAAATGAAGTCAGGCCGTGCATTGTGTTAACATTGTAAGCATGGAGTTCTAGCCCTTTCTTTGGATTCTCTTCTGCTTTGGAAGAAAGCTTAGAGGGGAATAGAGGTAAAAAGAAGCTCTCAGCATTCAACAAACTTGAATTTGTTTTTTCTTTATAGGGTATAGTGTGTTGATGTGAAACTAGCAATAAGTGGGAATAGAAGGGAAAGAAAAGGGTAGAGAAGTTCCAAGAAGCTTTGGTATATAGGTTTCCAGCACAGGGTTTACCTTCCCTATTCTATAAGGTCATAGTGACCTGGGCCAGTAGTCAGCAAAGATTCACAGAAGACAGTGAAATCAAAACAGAGACTGAACTTCTTTGTTGGGAAAAAAGAGGGAACCAGAGCGAAGGAGGGAGGAGACCTGCTGCACTTTCAGATATTTAGGAAGCATAGGGTTAGAGAAGAGAAGACTTTGGCAAATAATACTTAATCTTTCTCTCTCTTTTTTTTCTTCTTCTAACAAAATGTTGGGAGGTAATGTGGTGCTAAGAACACTAGCCTGGGAGTCAAGGGAGCTGGGTTCTAGTCTGGATTTTGGCACTACTTTATTGGGTGAGTTATCTCCTCTTTCTTGGTCTCACCTTCCCTGCCTGTAAATTTAGGGGGTTGGAACTATATGATCTTTAAGGCATTTTTCACTTCTGACATTCTGTGAGTCACTGAAAGGGAAGGGAAGGAAAAGGAAAGGGAGAATCTTCATGGTCTCAACACTCAAATGGCCTAGGAGACTGGCTTTTCAAAATTGTTAGCATTTTATTTTTGAGGCCATTAAGATTTGTCCCCTTAGCATTTTCGTCCTCATGCTTTCAGCTCTGTCTTAGAGGAGCTAGAGGAAGATTGATTTCTATCTACAATAGGATGTCACTGTGGGTCAGTCAGCCCTCTGGGAAACCGCTGTGGGTATGGGTAGGCAAGCCTAGGAGAACACTTGGAAGAAGCTTTGAGCACTCTGGGTGAGAGAAGATGAGAAATCTTAGGAGAAAAATACAGGTGAGGTAAGCAGGGCATTGTACAACTGCTGGGTACTGTAACCAGAGAATCTCCTACATAACTCCCTTCCTGATCTCCCCCTTGCTAGTTGTTTTCCTTATGTTCCAAATTACTTTCTTTTTCTTTATCTGTAAACATGTTTTCCCCTCCCTTCCTTATCTCCACCCCATTCAAAGTATAATGTAGCGCATTAAAGGCAGAGAGTGTTTCATTTTTCTTCAAATCCCTAATGCTAAGCACAGTGCCTGGCATATAGTAGCTTTTAAAAACATTCTTGTTAATTAATTTATTGAATGTGGGGAGTCCCTTTTCTAGCCTCCTAAAAATGTAGATCAGCAACTGTTCTGCAATTTGTCATTTTAGAGATTTGCTTGAGGACACTGAGAGGATTGATGACTTGCCCAGGGTCACACTCAGTTTGTGTCAGAGGCAAGCTTTGAGCAAAAATTTTCCTGACCCTGAAAACTATCTATCCTTTACACTGTGACTTTCTCCTTGCACGCAACACTTTAAAACGTTTCTTGAGTTTGGTGTGGTGGACAGAACACTGGTTCTAGAGTCAGTTTGTGGGCTCAAATCATGCTGCTGACATTCCCCATGTGACCTTGAGAAGTTACTTAACCTCCCTGGGTTTGAGTTTCCTTAAATATAGGAATAATCGGAAGAGATCAAACTAAGGTCCTTTCTACCTTTAAATATATAATCTTATGAATTTGATCCAACTTCTGTAATTTAAAGATGGAGAAGTTGAGGTCCAGAGAGATTAAGGACTTGCCTAACTAAGGTTACCCACGTAATAATTAGGGAAGTAAGGATTCTACTCTGATCTCCTAACTTCAATTTCATCTTTCAAGATTCAGTTTTACAATTTTCCTCAAGGGTAAATTGAGTCCTTTATTAAGCAATTAAGTCAGAAAATCTTTCCATGTTCCCTACTTCCCAGGAAAAATAAAAGTATTCAAGTACCCTCTCCTTAAAATAGTTTGGTCTTTTTGCTTATGGGGATGATCCAGCTTCTTTTTTCTAACCAAAACTAAACACTTTCTAAGGTGCCATTCTTCTG
This sequence comes from Phascolarctos cinereus, assembly GCF_003287225.1. Taxonomy (NCBI): domain Eukaryota; kingdom Metazoa; phylum Chordata; class Mammalia; order Diprotodontia; family Phascolarctidae; genus Phascolarctos; species Phascolarctos cinereus. The sequence continues at coordinate 342,733,717 of NW_027555625.1, forward strand.
CTCATATTGTATAGTAGAGATCAATCTCATCCATCTCAGCACTGACAACCTCATACCAGGAAACCTCTCCTTCCAAACAATCCAAATCATCCTTTTCTGTCTTTCTCCTTAGTTCCACTTAGATCTTGGGGACTGGGAGGCATGGGTTAGGCAACAGATTTCAAGTCCTGCTACAGATGGTAGGTAGGATGATTACCAAAGTTAAGTTTTTACATGGGGAAATGCCATTTTCTTGTGCTTGACTCTCAAGTGCCTGAAAGGAATAATTTTTCATGGCCTTAAATTTATTTTTCCCATCTGAGATATCAGCCCTTTCAGACAGATACCATTTGCTGTGCTTTAGAGATTATCATCTTTTACATCTAGAGATCATTCAATATAGACGTGTGTGTGTGTGTGTGTGTGTGTGTGTGTGTGTGTGTGTGTGCACAATTGAAGAGATGGCTAAGGTTTCATATGTCATCTTGGATAGAAGACTAGCCTTGGAGTAAGGAGATAGGGGTTTAAGCCCTGCTTCTGACACATTAGCTGTGTTACCATGTGACCTCTCAGCATGTTAGGCAATACTGTAATTACAAATGAATCACTGGTCTGCATTAAATGGAGAGAGAGCTTTCAGTTCAGTTCATTTGTGTCCAGCTCTTCATGACCCTGTTTGGGGTTTTCTTGGCAAAGATACTGGAATGGTTTGCCATTTCCTTCTCCAGCTCATTTTACAGATGAGGAAACTGAGGCAAACAGGGTTAAGGGGCTAGTTTAGGGTCACATAGCTAATAAATGTCTGAGGCCATCTTTTAACTTAGGAAGTCTTTTTGACTTCAAGTCTGGCACTATATCCATTGTGCCACCTAGCTGAGTTTACATACTGAGAATTTCTTACACAGAAGAAGTCATAAAGTCCAGATTAAAAAAGAAAAAGAAACAGTTGATCTGAGTCATGACAGTTTTTCCTGTTCTAATCACTCTGTCATATAGAGAAGTATGATTTTAAAATACTAGTTTTAGACCTATAAGGGACATTGGAGCTCACCTGGTCCAACTTCCTTTTATTACAAATAAAGATACTGAAGCCCAAAGATGCAAAAGTGGCTTGCTTAAGGTCCCACATACAAGTGATAGATAAAGCATTTGAGCCAAGGACCTCTAAATCCAGATCCTGTACTCTTTGTGTGATCTTCTTTTCAGACTGCTTATTCATTAACCTAAAAGCCCTGAAAGGGAGAGAATCCACAGTTCCTGGAGGTCCCCTGTCATACTGGCCTGCCCACTGCTGTCCATGGTGCAAATTCAGAGTTAATGTCTTAGACACTATTACAACAATAACAACATTACTTTGTTTAAATGGTATTAAATGTATGTGTCCAGTGAGTGGCAAATGACATGACTCATCCACCCATTAGGAAAAGCTTCAGTGTTGGAAATGAAGAATGAGCTCCTGGAAAGGTGTATCTAGACCCTCTCTGCCCAAAATGGGATTCAAAATTTTCAATCTTGTAAAAAAAGGTGAAACTCAAATAAGGTGAATTATATCTGCTCTCATACGCTGGCTACTTTGATAGCAGTGGAAAATTTACCCTAAAAGTTGCTTCAGTTAATGCCCTACAGTTTCCCAATTTCTAAAGGCAAGCAGGCTGCATCCCCTTAGTTTAGAGAACTAAGGTGATCAAGCCAAGATGTCAGTCAGAGGGCTTGATGACTTTTTCAGTTTAACCTTTTAGAGTGCTTTCTTTCCAAGACTCTCATGGAGCTGTTTTGCTTTTGAATGTCAATGAAGAAGGAGAATGCTATTGGAAAACATTATACCTTAAAGCCAATGAAAGTCATCCAACCCTGGTATAATCAATACCCATATCTCTCCCTTTGGTTGGAGTCAGTCTTTGCTTTCTGATGTGATTGTAATTCAATAGTAATGTGGCCAGTGATCTTGAGTTGCTGATATATTAGATTCCTCACTAACCTCACAAATGATACCCTTTAAAAGCAGCAAGAAGGAGATAATTGATGAGATTAATTATCTGTTGAAATGACATGATGAAAGGAGCATTGGATGTCAGTATTCTTCATTAGTTTGCAGCCCAGAATACCCTGGGATTGGAGAGTATGCATTGGAAGAAGCAAACATGAATAAAGTTGCCCCATTTCATTCATTAGGTCACTCCCAAAGCTTACAGTTAGTTATACTATATGAAAACCATTCTGCTATGTTAAATACAAATTAGATTAGATGGAATACCACAAGTTTCCTGGAGATCACGGTTGGCTTTTGCCAATGAGGTTTTGCCTGATTAATGTTACATTTCAGATGGCTTACAAAATATCCAACTTGAAATGATAGGGAAAAGGGAGCATAGACTCTGAATGCTGTGAAATATAAGTGGAAGATAAGAGTTTCAGGTATTTTGGGGGCAAAGTACTTGTACCCTTGTGGATATGTGTTGCATGGTATTGGATGAAGGACAAGTCAGGATACAGCAACTGATTGTATGTACTCAGTGTGGACGTGAGGGTTATTGGAATGAAAAATAACCCCATTGGTAGCACTAGGATGAAGTATTGATGCACGGGGTCACCCTTCTGAAGGATCCTGGCTCTGCTACCATGTTGTTTACCAAGTTCTGCGGGGTATGAGATCAAATCAGGTCAGCGAAAACTCTTTGATCAAAATAGAAGGAAGAGAGCAGCTTTTGTCCAAACCTCTCCAGAGCTTCAAAGCTCAACTTGAGCATCATAAGCCTCTTTCAAGGACTGATTACTAAAAGTGTATTTCATTACTTAAATGTCTTTCATGAGGTCACAGAACAAAAAAAATTGTCTTTCAGTTACTTGACTTTTTCTCATAGCACCAAGAAGTCTTTCATTTCCAGGAATTAAATTCAAGCAGTAATTAAAATATTAAGCCACTATTTCACTTTAAAATCAGCATCTAAGACTTATTGAGTATGTTATCAACCCCACTTAGATGCTTCTGGTCACCTTTATAAAAAATGTTGACCCTTTTGCACAAGATAATCATTCTTTTAGAAGAAATTGGTGAGCAAAAAAAAAATAAAGAAAATAAAAAGGATAAGTGGAGAGCAAATTTAGAGGTACCTGCAACATGACTGGTGAGGATTGTCATGAGTCTGATCATTTGTGCATAGATGGTTAATGGTTCTTTCACTATAATGAATGAGTTAGTGGATATGTGTAGCAATTCTTTGTTTTCTATTTCAAAAAGCTCTCTCTGTGGTAAGGATACAAGATCTTTATTACTTCAAAATCCATCCAGTGATTATATTTTTGAGAGGGAAGGAGGGATCTCTTCTTTCTCCATTGACTGGTAAACAGTGTATATTTTGGAAGACTCTTGCCCCCTAGGAGATAGATATTCTCTTCAGAAGCCAAAGAATACACACACACACACACACACACACACACACACACACACACAGAGACACACATGCTTATTATTGTGCTAATGCTGCTTATGACAAAAAAAAGTTGAAGGTGACATATGTTGGGCCAGAAAATATCAGCATGAAATACTGATTTTCCATGAGGAAGAGGAGCAAGGACATTCTTTCCATAGCCAAGATCTCAAGAGTAATGCATGAACAGCAAGAAAAAAGAAAGGAATTGGCAGAACCTTTGTTTTGAACCCTAACTGAAATATAATTTTCAAATTGGGTTCTCAACATCTTCCAAAACCTGCAAAAATGAATTTAGCACTAAAGAGGAAGAATTATTCTGTATGTTTAACAAGGTTATGATTATGTGCCAGAATATGCTTTATCTGTTACTAACCTTTCCTTTGATTAGTGAGATCATGCAATAGAAGCCAACATTTCTATTACAGCCCGTGAAACAATCAGTCAACAAGCATCTTTTAAGTGTACTGATGCTATGCTAGGCACTGGAAACACAAAGACAAAAATGAAAAAATGCCCACTCCTGAGTAGGAAACATGTTCATTTTAAAGTAGGTACAAAAGAAACACAAAGTAATTTGGACTATATGAGCTGCAAGAGCTCCAGATGGCCATCTGTAATATGTATGAGGCCACCATAGATCCAGAGGCAGAGAGAAGACCAGACTTAGGAGAAAGTTAAGGACTTTGTTAATCCTACCCATACCAGCCACAGCCAAAAGAGGAGGGAGTCATTAATCTATTTATTTCATATCAGTAGCAACTGAGGTGGAAGCTAAACAATAACTCAAGTAGGAGCAGAAGAAGGAACTCCTGAATCAAAGCAAAGATGAAGCTTATTCTTCTCTAACCCCTTTCCTCTTCTGGGGTGCATGCAGGTGTCATTCCATCAATCTCTTCCCCATATTATCTTTCTAACCCAGCCAACTTTGTGTTGGGCACTGTGCTAAGCACTGAGGGCACAAAGAATGTTAAAAGACAGTCCCTCCCTTTAAGGAGCTGACAGTGTAATGAGAAAGACAACATGTGAATAAATATGTGCAATAAGATATAGATGGGATAAAAAGGAAATCTTTGTGGGTGAAGGCATTAGAATTAACAGATATTGGGAAAGACCTGTAGAAGGTGGGATTTCGTCTGGGACTTGAAGGAAGTCAGGAAAGCTAAGAGGTAGACGTGAAGGGGAAGATAATTCCAGGCATGGGGGACAGTCAGAGAAAATGCCCCAAACTGAGAGATGGGTTGTCTTGTTTGGGACATAGCAAGGAGACCAGTTTTTGGAGCGTGTGGGTGGTTGTAAGGTATAAGAAGATTGGAAAAGTGAGAGAAGAGGAGGGTAGGTAATGAAAGACTGAATGCCAAACAGAGGATTTTGTATTTGATTCTGGAGGTAATAAGGAACCACTGGAGGTTATTGAGTAGTTTATTGAACCTGTTCTTTAGGAAAGTCACTTTGGTAGCTGAATGGAGGATGGATTTGAGTGAGCTGGGACTTGTAGCTGGCAAACCAATCAATAGTCTATTGCAATAGTCCAGGAATGATGAGAGAAGGGCTTATGAGAAGATGGTGGCAGTTTCAGGGGAGAAAAGGGGGTATATTCAACAAAGGGGTTCTGACTCACAAAACCCTACTATAATATGAAGCTAACTACTATTTACCAAATGTACATTACTTTTTTTTTTTTTTGGTGAGGTAGTTGGTGTTAAGTGACTTGCCCAGGGTCACACATCTGGTGTCAAGTGTGTGAGGGCAGATTTGAACTTACGTCCTCCTGACTCCAGGGCTGGTGCTCTATCCACTGCACCACCTAGCTACCCCTGTGCATTACTTTTAATAGAATATATTTTTGTAGTCAATCACTATCTCTCTGAATTTCATTTTTTTATTCCTTATCAATACGTAGTTTTTCATTACCTGATTTCTTTCCAACTACCCCCTCACTTAAAAAAATCCCCTCTATTCCCAGTAATGGTACTACATTCTCTATGAAGCACAGACTGGAGAAGGAACAGAAACACAATCTTCATAGCTTTTCTTAACCCTCTAGTTGTGTGATCAGACAATTTTCTTGGGTTCCCAGATAGTTTTGGTCTAGGTGTACCTCATTCACCTCAAACCTCCATATAGTTTCTTCCCTTGGCTACCATAAAGAGGAAGGGGGAAAAGCTATGCCTATTCCATATAGCACACAATATAAACAGGGAGCACTACTCAAAATATTTCAAAAGTTTTCCTATTGACAGGGAAGATCATGGTTCAATTCACTTAATTTTTCCCATTGGCAGGAGATCTGCTTTTGCTTCTAACTTCCTTGCATTTCTGAACTGGTTGCAACTCCTTCCCTGGGTTCTAAGATCAAGATTCCCTAAATTCATACCTTTTCCTAAAAACTCAACCCTTGTCAGTACCAGTATCTATTGCTCTTGTTTCTCCTGATCTTGAATGCTTTTGTTTTAGTGTCTCTGTATTTATTAGGATTTCTTTCTTTCTTTTTTTCCTTTTATTCAGTTTGTCAATCTTGTTCCCTTTACTTATTATTTCCTCACTCTGGTCTCTCAATTCTTTTACCTCCTCAATTTCTAAGAATATTATTTACACTTCTTTTCTGCAGCCCACTGTGTATTAGGTCACATTTCTTGAAACTGATCCCCTTCCAAGATAACAAATTCTCAAGTTCCCCTCTGTGAACACAACCCCATGTCTTTCTACCTCACACATACTCATACCTCCTGAACCTACTATTTTGTCTTTATTATGAATTCTTATCCTTAATCCCTCTCTGTTTTTCCATTCTACCATTTCTATTTTGACAGTTGTCCACTCCTGATTTCCTTACCCCCTTGACTGTCTGCCACTACTACATGGCTAATTCTGAAAGGAAAATTACTCCCTCATGCCTGCTTTCCATGTATTGGGGAAGTCCTGAAATAAGGATGAAAGAACATACTATAAATATGTTTTCTAAGAATGTTGTAAACAGTATCAGATGAGATTTTTGCTTAAGAGTTTTTCTTTGTCATAATGGAGGTTACAAATGGAGGAAAGAGATTTCTAGAAATGGAGGTGATGTAAGGACAAAAAGCACTAACACAGCTTTTTACAAAGTACGATGCCAGGAGGAAAAAAAAGAAGGTGCTCTCTAACCTTAACTGTGCCTTTCTTTATTGCATCATGACACATTTTTTTTTTACTTATTCTTTTAAAATCTCTATCATACCCCATAAAGGCAGTATGGTCTATTGGAAAGAATATAAAACAGAGACCTGTATATGAATCTTTACTCTGCTACTTACTAGTCTTATGGCCTCAGGCAAGTCACTGAAACTATTTCAACTTCTGTTTCATCATCTAAAATGAGAATAATAATACTGGCAATGCCTATTTTATTTAGCCATTCTCAAGGAACTACTTTATATTAGGTACATGCTTCCTCTCCTCAGTAGATGTTTTGTCTTTTATTTTACTGAGAAGATTGAATCATCCATAATGAGCTTCCTTATCTCCCCTCCTCTACACTTCAAAATCTCTTTGCCTTTTCCCCTCTTCTTACCTCTAGCCTCAGAATATGATATGACCTTCCTCCTTGTGAAAATTAATCACTATGAGATTACATCCCTTACTTTTGTCCTTGCTCTTTAATCAGTACCACCATCTCTCTACCTCCCCTTCCCTCTCCTCTTTGATACCTCCCTTTTCCATAGATTCCTTCCCTCTCATCCTACAAATATATTTAGGTCTTTCCTATATTAAAACAAACTAAAACTTTTCCTTTGATCTTGCTATTCCAAGTTTTCTTCCTATTTTCCACTTCTAGTTCACTTCTAAATGTCTAAAGAGAATAATCTATACTCACTGCTATCCATTTCCTCAGTATTCACTCATTCTTCAGCCCCCTACAATTTCGGTTCTGACTCCACCCTTGTCCTTAAATTGCTGTCTCCAAGACCACTGATGGCCTACTACTTGTTCAATCTAGTAAATCTTTCTAGTTCATATCTCCCTTGATATTTCAGCATCATTTAAAACTTCTGACCACCCTGTGCTTTTTGATATTCTTTTGTCTTTTGGCATCTCTCACACTGGTTCTTCTCTCACCATTCAATCAACAAGCATTTTAAAGCATCTACTATGTGCTAGGTATCATGCAAAGTACTGGAGATTTTAAAAAAGTCAAATAAAAAATTCCTACTGTCAATGAGCATACATTGTAATGTAGGGAGACAACATTTAAGTAACTGTGTATATACAAGATTTACAGATGGAAAATAATCTGAAAGGAAGCATTAGCAGTTGGGGGTACTAGAAAAGTCCTCCTACAGAAGATGGGCTTTTAGCTTAGTCTAAATCTAGGGAAGCTAAGAAATGGAAGTGAGGAGGAAAAGCACAGACCATGGAATTGGTAGATAATGTATCATGATCTATTACAGGTTCATAGAGTGCTGTCTGACTGATATTGCTCAGTATTCTTCTCTTGTTCCTCTTCTTGTTCTTCCTAAGTCTGTGCATCCCCTAAAATTCCTTCTTTTTCCCTTTTCTATTTCTCTATACTCTATTATTGAGTAATCTCATATAGTTCTGTGGCATTAAATGTCACCTCCATGCACATGAATCCAAAATCTAAATCTTTACCTTTTCCCTCTTCTCAGAGCTCCATTCACATATTTCCATCCAATGTAACTCCTCAAACTCTATATGTCCTAAACATGCTCTTTATGTCAAACAACTCTTACCATTTCCCTTTTTCTTTTTAAGAGGAGCCCTGACCATCCTCCAAATCATCCAGCTTGAAACTTCATTCTTTTCCCACATCCCAACTTCAATTACTTCTACTGGAAAAGCCTCATATTTATATTCCCATTTTAATCAAAATAATTTATGTCTTAAATCTCTCCTTCCTAGACTATTATATTATTCTACTGAATCTTCTCTTTTTCTCTTGTATCTCCTTCTCTAATCCATATTTCACAAAGTTTCAAGGAATCTCCCCAGCGTTTAGATCTGATTATGTTACCTCTTGACTCAAAAAATCTTCAGTGACTCCTCTTTGCCTGCCTATGGAATGAGATATAAATTCTTTGGCCTAGTTATCAAGAACTATAAAAATATGTCTCTAACCTACCTATCTAAGCATATTTAATGGCATTTAACTTCATATAACCAACACTCAACAGTTTGCCTCTTCTTAAATAATGTTGTTCTTCCCTTTGCTGGCATTCTTCATGCCTGGAACAGATTCTTCCCCACATTTCTATCTGTAAAGGACCTGTTTCATTAAATATACCTAGTTTATGTTTTTTTTCCCCAGCTAGAAGTTATTCTTTTTCCTCGTTTCTCTTAGCTCTTCCCTATGCATATGTTCATTTCCTTATCATATAATTTAGACGTAGAAACTTTAGAGAGTGCCTAGTCTAAACTCCTAACTTTACAAATGGGGAATCTGAGGCTAAAGGCTTCATATAGAGAGTAAATATTTTTTAACTTGTCACTCATTCATTCAAAAACCATTACCAAGGGAGACCAGCCAAGATGGCAGAGTAGGAGGAAGGAATCAGTTCCCTTGACAGCTATGCCAAGGAAGATCTCAGATGAATGCCAAAGTAATGATCAGAAATCTAAGGAGAAAACTACAATGAGTCATACTTCTAACAAGATAAAAATTCCACCCACAGGCAAGTGATTAAGGAAGGAACTATGAATCAGAGATCAGGAAGCCTGATCCCTGGAACAGAAGGAGGGTATCTTATTATCTCATATGATCACAGTATGTAACTAGAGGCCTATAAAGACCAGAAATTAACAGGGAGAGTTGGCAATATTTGAACTCACTTTCATCTGAACTTGTTAAAAGAGAGTGGAACACACGTGCATCAATACACATATACACATACACACAAAGAATTAGGAAAAAATAGGGATAGGTAAAGGGGGGTATATAGAATAAGAAGGATGGCAGATTTGAGGTGAATGAATTATAGATAGAATGTGGATTGTAGAGAGGGGCTTAAGGGTAAAGAAAGGGTAAGGACCCATGATAAAGAGAGGTAAAGAGCAAAGATATTAAAAAGCATAACAGGATAAAGGGAAACACAATAATTATAAGTGTAAATGTTGCAATTAATGGGAAAAGAAATGGATGAACTCACTTATAAAACATAAAAGGATAGCAGAATAGATTATGAAAGGGAATCCAACAGCAAATTGTTTACAAGAAATGTTCTTGAAACATAAAGACTGTCAAAGTTAAAAAAAAAAAGAAATTGAGGGGAAGATTGGAGCAAAGTTGATTATGCCTCAACTAAACTCAAAAAAACAGGAGTAGCAATCATGATCTAAGAAACATCAACAGCAAAAATAGAGTTAGTTAAAAGAGGTAAACACAGGTAGATTTTGTTGAAAGGAATAATAGACAATGAATTAATCTCTATACTTTATATAATCACCTACTGACACAATATCTACATATTCAAAAGAATATCTAAATATGTTACAGAGAGAATTAGTAAAATGTTAGTAATGAAGGATCTCAATGTACTCATTTCAGAGCTAGATAAACCTAACTAAAACTAAAGAAAGAAATTAAAGACCTAAACAAGATCATAGAAAAGTTAGATGATACATAACTGGTAATTATTGAATAGAAATAAAAAATAACATACACATTTCTTATTTGCGCATTGCAAGATTATAAAATCTAACCATGTATTTAGGGCATAAAACATCTGAAATTCATAAAAATGGTAATTTTAAATATCAAGCACTGCTTTACTGACCACAGCACAGAATATCATATGCAATAAAGAGCCATCAAGGAAAAGAAGGGATTAAAACTAACTGGAGAATAAATAACTTAATCTTAAAGAATTGGTGTTACAAAAATTTTTTTAAATCAAAGAAATGATAATTTCATTAAAGGTGATGACAGCAGTGACAGAACAAACCAAAATTTATGTGAGGCAGCCAAAGCAGTACTGATAGAGAATGTATTATCTCTAAATACTTTCATCAACAAAATAAAGAAGAGATCATGCAACTGTTAAAAAAAAACCTAACAAATTTAAAACCCTTAATTAAATACCAAAATAGAAATCTTGAAAATCAAAGAAGAAGCAAATAAAGCTTAAAGCAAAAAAGAAATTGAATTAATCAAACATAGAACTGCTTTTCTCGGGGAAAAAATAAACAATTAGTTAATTTGATTAAAAAGAGGGAAGACACAGACCAAATTACTGACATCAGAAAATGCAAATGAATTCATAACAAATGAAGGAATAAAGGTTGTCATAAAATATTTTGCTAATAAAACCAACAACTTAAATGAAATGTGTGAATATTTACAAAAATATAAAATACTCAGATGAGCAGAACAAGAAATAGATTGTGGGCTTCTTGAAGTTAGGGACTGTCCTTTATCTTTCTTTGTATTACTAGTGCGTTACATAGTTCTCTGTGCATAGTGGCACAGAGTATACTGATTAGAGAATTTAAGCACGAAATATAGAATTTATAGAATATGATCTCAGAAAAAGAAATTGAACAAGCCATACATAGATGAATTTCCCCCAAAAAAGTCTAGATTGAAATAATTTTATCAAACACTTAAAGAACATTTATGTATGTTATTGTACAAATTATTTGCAAGAAAAAAAATTGCAAAGAGAGCCTACCAAATTATTTATATGATATAATTATGGTGCTGATACCTAAACAAAAAAAGAATCAAAATAGAGAAATTAGACTACAGAGCAACATCTCTCATGAATATTGATGCAAAAATTTAATGTTATATACTATAACTAGGTTAAATTTATACCATAAATAGAGTTGGCTTAATACTAGGGGAACTAAAAACACAACTGACCATATAAATAGCAACAAAGGCCTAAAATCATACGTTTTAAATTATTGTATCAAAAGAGGCAGAAAAAGATTTTGATGAGATCAACACATATTGTGCCTAAAAATACAAGGAAACAAAGACATAAGTAGGTCTTTCCTTAACATAGTAAATAGCATTTTTTAAAAATGTGGGCCAGTATTATGCATAATGAAAAAAAATAATTCTTTCCCATAAGATCAGGGGTAAAGTTAAGCTATTCATTGTCACTACTGCCATTTGGTATAGTGCTAGTTGTTAACTATAGCAATAAGACAAAGAAATTGAGGGAAATTAAGACAAAGACATAAGCTTTAAGAAAGAAACAAAATTTGCCTCCCCCCCCCCCTTTTTGGCAAATGATCTAGTGGTATACTTAGAGAACCCTAGATAATCAACTAAAACATTAATTGAAATAATAACTTTAGCAAAACTATTGAATTTCAAATAAATTCAAATAAATTATCAGCATTTCTGCATCTTACCAGCGAAACTAAACAGGAACAGATAGAGAAATTCCATTTACTAGAACTCCAAAATATATACTCAGGAATCTACCTATCAAGATATACACAGAAACTACATGAATATAATTATGAAACACTGCTTATAGAAATAAGACAGACTAAATAATAATTCTTTGAAATTATTCAACTTATACTATACCAAATTACCTAAATATTATTTTTATTAGAAGTAGTAACAACAATGAAATTCATTTTAAGAAAATGATCAAGAATCCTAAGGGAAATAACAAAAATAAAAAAAATGAGAAGGAAAGGGGCATAGCCATACCAGATCTCAAATTATACTATAAATCAGTAATCATTAAAACAGTTTGGTTCTGGTTAAAAATAGAGAAGTTGATCAGTGGAATAAGCTAGGTGAATAACATATCAAACCACATAAACTTAGCAGCTAGTGTCCAACAAACCTAAAAACCACAGCCACTGAAGTTAAAATTCACTTTTTATCCAAAAGTTCCAGAAAAACTGGATAGCCGCTTGACAGAAATTTGGTTTAGAGCAATACATCACACCATATTCCAACTAAATGGATACATTTTCTAGACATAAAGGATGACATCATAAGCAAGTTAAAGGGAAAATGATACTTTTCAAATACATAGATAAAGGAAGAATTCATAACCAAACAAGAGTTTAGAGAGGATTATCAAAGACAAAATGTACAATTTTGATTATATCAAATTAAAATTTTTTGCACAAACAAATACAATGTAGCTCAAATTAAAAGGGAAATTGTTAATTAGTTTTTCTTGGCTTGGCCTGAGTCATGTCAGTTCTCTGGTAGGTTAGGTTTGGTATTGGAACAAAATTAAACAGTCTTAGGTCATTTCAAATTTAACAAAAGATTTACTGAGACACATATTCAATAAAGATAGACACTGAGGATAGAAGACTGAGGGCTAGTTCAGAGGACTGAGGACTAGTTCAGGCAAACTGAATCATCTATCTTGATCCAGCAGCCAGGCGTCTTAGGGCCTGTCTAGTTTTTCCTGGCTACTTTGTACTCAGGTGATAAGGAAGTTATGGTAACAGTCTCTAAACTCTCAATCCCCTGAACCAACCACGTCTGGAGGAATTACCTTTTTAGGAAAAACTAGCCTAACTTGCAAGCTGGCAGGAATAATGATATTGCTTCTACCACTGGGGGAACTATCTTTGTCGCTAATTGCACTGATAAATATCTCATTTGCAAGATATGTAAGGAATGGATTCAAATTTACAAAAATAAGAGTTATATACCAACTGGACAAACTATAGCAACAGACAGTTCTCAAGGGAAGAAATCTAAGCTATCTATAGCTATATTAAAAAAAATTCTTAAAATCACTAATAATGAGAGGTACAAATTAAAGCAACTCTAAGATTCTACTTTGTGCCCAAAATATTTGCTAAATTGACAAAATAGTAAAATTAATAAACGATGGAAGGACTTTGGAAAAACACACAGGGATGTACACTGTTGATGGAGATATGAGCTGGTCTAGCCTTTCTGGAAAGCAATTTGGAACTATGCCCTAAAAGTACATACATTTTGAAACCATCAAGACCATTATTAGGCCCAAACTTCCTACCTCTCTGGTCACTTTTCCTCTCTTTCCTTTGCTGTATCCTCTTTCAGATCATGCCCTTTAACCACAGGCATACTTAGGATTTAATCATGGGCCCTCTTCTCTTCTCCTTCTATACTTGGGATCTCATCAACTCCCATGCATTTAATTATTATCTCTATGATAATGATTCTCAAATCTCCCTATCCTGCCCAAAGCTCCTTGCTGATCTTTAATCTCACATATCCAGCTATCATTCAGATATCTCAAACTGGATGTCCAATAGACATCTTAAACTCGACATGTCCAAAACAGAACTCATTCTCTTTTCCATTAAACTCTCCCTACTCTACCTTCCTTATTACTGTGGCCACACCATCCTCCCATTCCCTCAGGCTTGCAACTAAGGAGATCTCCTGGACTCCTACCCCACTCCCTCCCCTGCCCTTCCCTATCCAATCTGTTGCCAAGCCTTCTTGAATTCACCTTTGCAACATCTCCCAAATGCAACTCTTTCTCTTCTGACCCCAACACCACCACTCCAGTGTAAGCCTTCATCATCTCATGCCTAGATTATTGCAATAGCCTGCTGGTGGGTCTGCCTGCCCTAGCTATTTCCCCACTTCAATCCATCCTCCACTTAGCCACTAAAATAGTTTTCCTAAAGTACAAGTCTGATCATGTCATTCCCCTACTCAGTAATATCCAGTGGCTTCCTATGGTCTCCAGGAGCAAATACAAAATACTGTTTGGCATTCAAACCCCTTCATAACCTTTTACCTTTTCAGTCTTCTTATACCTTATTCCCTGACATGTACTATTCATTCTGGTGACACTGGCCTCCAGGTTGTTACACAAACAAGACATTACATCTCTGGGGATTTCTCTAGCTGGCTTCCATGCCTGGAAAGCTCTCCCTTCTCCTCTGTGAATCTCCTTTGCTTCAAGTCCCAACTAAAATTTCACCTTCTATAGGAAGCCTTTCCCAACTCCTCTTAATTCTGGCGACTTCCCTCTGTTAATTTTTTCCCCATACAGCTTGGTTTGTATGTATATCTTTGTATATTGTCTCTCCTGGGATACTGTGAGATCCTTGAGGGCAGGGCTTATATCTTTTGCCTCTCTTTCTATCCTTAGTGCCTAGCACAGTGCCTGACATGTATTAGATGCTGAATTAATAGTTATTGATTGGTTGATGAATGGATTATAGCATATGACTTTAATTGAATATTGTTTAGTGTTGTAAGAAATGATGAAAGTGATTATTTCAGAAAAATCTTCAAAGACATACTACTTGATGGAAAGTGTAGTGAGTAGAATCAGGAAAACAACTTATGCTGTAACATCAATATTTTACAAATGAACAATTTCAAAAGACTCAAAGACTCTGATGACAGATGTTGAAGAATGCTACCCACCTCATGACAGAGAGGTGATGGACTAAGATGTGACACACATTTTTGGAAATGGTGAATTTGGGAATTCTTTTATTTTATTATCCTTATTTGTTACAAGGGTCTTGGTTTTTTTTTTCCTTTTTTCGGAAGTAGGAGGTAGTTAGGAGAAAAAAAATGCTTGAGAACTGAGAAAATACAATTTTAAACTAAACATAAAAACATTAACCAAGCACCTATTGTGTGTATTTAGGTGTTGTTCCCCAGCTTTAGTTTTGTCTCCCACTTGCATGTCTTCATACACATTGCTCCCTCTTGTGCCTTGAATACCATCTCTTTTTACCTCCACCTTCAGAATCCATCAAAGGTTTGATTCAGGTACCATTTCCCATGGGAAATCTCTCCTGAGCCCCTCGTTCTTATACTCTCTCACTTAAAATGATAATCATATTTTTCACTTTGTTCAAATGTTATACTCCTCCTCTCCTTAAATGTAAGTTTTCTGAGGGCAGAGATTTTTCCTTTTTTTTTTTTTACTTTTTCCTTCCATACCCATTGCCTAGCATAACTTTGTTTCATAAGACCTTAATCTTTGAGTTTAAATCATGGTCTCTGAACTTATGGAGCTTAATTCTACTGAGAGGAGTAAAATACAAACATGGACAAATATAATATATCATGTTAAGTAATAAACTTATCAGAGAGGTTCCAAACAGAGTATTAAGTCTAAGGCATCAAGAAAGGCTCCCTGGAAGAGGTGGCATTTGAGTTGAGCTTCAAAGGATGGGTAAGAATTCAGCAGATGACAAGGAACTGTAGGATGCATTTCAGTCAATGAACAGATCCAAATTTCAGTCTTTGAAACAAAGTCAAGCTATTCTGTTCTGGTTGCTGGAAACCTGACTCCTAGAATGCAGCATTTTCCTTCACTAGCCTATACTATGGCTGGCATGACTAAATCAAGAGGAGATATAGGGAACCCAGGCTGTGATCTGACAAAATGTGTCAGTTTAGGGGGAGGGAACACAGGACAGTGCCCATAAAAATGTCAAAACATTGGGAAAATGGTCAGCTCCCCAAGATTCCTCATGTCCTTCTTTTTCATATAAAACTAACACACTAGCATGAATCTATTCCTGCTTTCAACACAAATCCTATAATTCTGGCATGCCAAAGAAACCCTGAGTCTGATCTAGATTGGCATTTGGTTTATAATAGCTTGGCTCTTGATTCATACCTTACCCATATTTCTTTCCTCATAAGGGCATTGAACTCAGTTACAAGGAATGCCCTGACCCTCCTCTGGCTGGAATATAACACAGATGTCATGGTCTTCTTCATGAGCAAAGGACAAACCACCACCACAACAACACAGAAACCAGACTTCCTTGTTAACCTGACTTAGCTTGGCAGCATTTCTGCTTCCTAATTCCTGTATCAGCTTTTTGTCCTATACAGAGGTCTGAGTTCCCTGACTCTTCTCTCTGGACTACATATTCCAGAAATCTACTTAAGAGAAACTTCCTTTTGTTTTTTTCATCCTATACTTCATCCTCCCTGGGTCTTTCAGCAATCAACTTATTTTCTGGCAACTTTCTGCTGTGGTCAGGACATTCCCTATCAACAACACTGAGCTGAAATATTTGCAGAATTGCCGTATAGATTTTGACTCACATAACCGGCTCTACTCCCAATTGCTTAGTTGATCATTGATAGGCCAGTAGTGAGGGAAATATATGCCCTCAAGGTCTGTCATTATATTATTTAAAAGCTAATTTCACAGAGTAGAACAGCCTCAGGCCATTAACTATCCAGGAAAGGTTAAATCCATGATAAAAATAAGCCTTTTCAGCACACAAAAGGTAGATTCTCCATTATCTTTCTTCCAGTCATATTGGCTTAACAGGCTTCTTAGTGCCTAGCAGACTTTAGCCTATTGAAGCAAATTAACATAACTTTGAGTAAAAGTCATCACCACTGATGCACATTAATAAGAGAAGAATTTGACTTAAAGTGATCAGTGGTCGAATGTCCTGGAATCTCAATTTTCTTTACCTATTTCTGAATCCTAATAGCCCCCTAGAAAAGAGATAGATTTCTTTTCCTTTCACCTTTTCCCCATATCTAGAATCTACTTTATCATGTCATTCATTTACTGTGTGAGGCCAACAGAGGCTTTGTCCAAAAGATAATCTTCCTAAAAAGCAAGGGAATATTCTTATCCAGCCCTTACCTCTCTTCTGAATTTCATTCTTGAATCTCGAAACAGATGTCCTATAGACACCTCAAAGTCAACATATCTGAAACTGAATTCAATATCTCTCTCTCTCGCCGCCCCCCTCCCCCCACCTTTCCCTGCTTATCCTCTCCTCTTCCTAACTTCCCTATTATTCTTTAAGACACCACCATCCTTTTGGTCACCCAGGCCCACAGCCTAGGTGTCAAATCCTCAGTCTCTCACCCCCTTTCCCCACAACCGATCTTTTGCCAAGTCCCAGCAACTTTTGTATGTGCCCCTTTCTCTCCTCTGACACCACCACCCTAGTACAGGCCCTCATGACCTCATGCCTGGAGTATTGCAGTAGTCTTCTGCCTGTTCTCCCTGCCTCAAATCTCTTTCCACTCCAGTCCATATGTCACTCAGCAACCAGAGCTATCTTCCTTAAGAGCAGATCTGAACACTCCTAAAACCCAATGACTCCCTGTTACTTCCAATATCAAATACAAAATCTTGGTGTTTTGGGTTTTTTTGGGGGGGTGAGGCAGTTGGGGTTAAGTGACTTGCTTAGGGTCACACAGCTAGTAAGTGTCAGGGGTCTGGTCTGAGATTATTTGAACTCAGGTCCTCCTGACTCCAGGGCTAGTGCTGTATACACTGCGCCATCTAGCTGCCCCCTGTTTTTTTTGTTTTTTTTTTTTAAATAGCTCTTCAGAACCTATAGAATAACTAACTTCCCAGTCTTTTTCACTTCACTCTCCTCCAGTGACACTAGTCTCCTTGCTGTTCCTTAACAAGACACTCCATCCATTTTCTTTGTCTTCTCCTCTCTCCAATCCATTGAGCTGTAAACATGATTTTCCTAAAGAACAGGTTAGGCCATGTCTCCCATACTCAATGACCTCTAGTTGCTTTCTATTACTTTTAGGATAAAACATCAACTTCTTCGCTTAATTAAATTAAAATTAAATTAAATAAATAATCAAGTTTAAATTAAATTAAAATTAAAATTAAAAATTAAATTAAAGCTCATCACAACCTGGCCCCTGCCCACCTTTCCATGCTTATTACATATCATTCACCTTCATGTAGTCTTCGGTGCAGCCAAACTAGTTTTCTTGTTGTTACTCACATAGAACGTTCATTATAGCCTTCCAGATTTATATTCTTAACATTATCCTAACTGGCCCTCATCCCATATATCCAACCAAGTGAAAAATCTTGCTGTTTTTTTTTTTACTCTGCAATATGTTTAGCGATCTACTCCTCACATAGCCACCATGGTCACTACTTTAGTTTAGACCCTGATCACCTCTCACCTAGACTATTGCAGCAGTCTCTTAATTGGCCTCCTGGCCTCAAGTTTCTCTGCTCTCCAATCAACCCTCAACACACATGACAAAGTGATTTTCCTTAAGTATAGATTTTACCATATCACTCCCCTACTCAATAAATTCCAGTGGCTCCCAATTGCCTCTAGGATTAAAAATATCTTTGGCTTTTAAAGGTACCCACAAACCTGGCTCCAACTTATTTTCCCAATCATATTGCATATTACTCTGTCTTCTGTACTCAGCAATGAGATCAGCTGGTTTACTGTCTATTTTCTATGTGACACATCACCCTGTCCCATATCTGGAATGTATTCCCTCTTCATCTCAATCTCATAGAATCCTCCTCTTCCTTCTAGACACAGCTCAAACATTCCCATCTATATAGCCTTTTCTGATTTGCTCCAAACTGCTTTGGTCCTTCCCCCTGAACTACCTGGCATTTAACAACTTTATATTCATGTGTGTTTATTCTGTATATGCATTTGTCTCATTTGTTAAAATGCAGGTTCCTTGAGTGCAGAGATTGTTTCATTCTCTGTCTTTGTATCCCTGATCCCTTGAACACAGTAGGCACTTAATAAATTCTTGTTGATTAATTCCATTTCCAGTTTCTGTGTCTTTGCACAAGCTACCTTTTCCTTGAATGAACTTGCTCCTTACCTCCACCTCTTAGCATCCCAAGGTCCCTTCAAAGCTTTCCACTAAGACCTCCTCCTCGTATATGAGGCCTTTCCAGACTCTCTTGGCTCCCAGTACCACACATCCTTGAAATTGCACCTTTGTTTTTGGGACTGCTTCTTCTTTTTTTTTTTTAAGTTTACCCAGCACCTAGCGCAGTGCTTATTCCACTATATAGTGATGTTTAATAAGTTTTTGTTATTAATAATTCTGTAAGGGAGGAGTTTTTACACTTCTTACCTCACAAGATTGCTGCCAGAATTAGATAAGATAATAAAGGGACTAGCCATTGGTCATAGAACTCATTGAACTTCCCATTTAGTGCTTTCCCATCTATATGGTACTGGATTCACCATAAGCAAAAGCATTTAAAGGATATTTTATTTGGAACTTTCTAAATTCTATGAATTCAAGTATTATGTGAATATGGAACCTCTTCAATAGACTAATTCATATCAATCAATCAAGCAACCAGTGAATGAGCAATATTCTGCTTTTACTTTGTGGGAGGAGCCACCTGGTGGCATAGTGGATAGAGTGCTGAACCTGGAGTCTGGAAGACCTGGGTTCAAATTTGGCCTCAGACACTTTACTAGCTGTGTGACCCTGGGCAAATCACTTAACTCTATTTACCTTAGTTTCCTCGTCTATAAAATGAGTTGGAGAAGGAAATGGCAAACCATTCCAGTATCTTTGCAAAGATAGCCACCAAATGAGGAGTGGGACACAAATGAACAACATTTTGTGGCAGCTACTATATAGGCATCCTATAACCTGTCATTCAGAGCACCGTCCCCTTGTCTGATCTGTCTTCTTCTCTGCTTCTGATTCCACAAAATAGCATTCAGAATCTGTGACAATTTTGAACTTAGGTTTCAGCTTCTGTGTTTTCTCTGAAAAAGAAACTGTGTCAGTGGCTGTGGTGGTACTGAGCAGGGGTGTGTGGAGATGAGTATTGGGGTTTCCTATAGAAATGAACAAAGTACGAAAGATTGCAAGTGGGAATGTTTAAACCACTTAAGAGAGAAATTTGTTTTTTAAACACTCTGGTGCTTCTTCTCAGCCCCTGTTGGGATGGGAAAGGGGCCAATGTGTGGCGGCCTTTAACAGATAGCTAAGAGACAGTCAACAAAGCCTTGCAAGATGATAGAAGGTTTAGTATAAACACACCTTCTTTCAAGGATCAGAAAGAGAAACCTGTTGAGTCAATCCAAAGGTCAAAAACAAAAATCCACAGGGTAACAACCACTTCAGAAGGCAACATATGGTTAGAAATGAGGAGCAATGAGTCAGGATTGGGGTCTTTGGAGAGCTGAATAAGGAAACGGGTAATTTAGAAGAAACAGCGCTTCTTGTCATAACAAATTGCTTCAAGCAGAGAATCTGCCCACACTCTAGAGGAGCAGTTTGCTAGCCACCTTCTTCACACTCTCCTCTAATGACAATACATCTATACACCTGGCATTGAATGGCATTAATTTAAAAAAAAATCTATGTGATAATTATAATTATCTTATTAATTCATTAATCAATTCATTAATTCAATAAGACTTCTAAAACCACAGAATGTCAGAGTTGGAAGTCTAACCCCCTCATTTTAGGAGACAGGAAGGGAACCTGAATATTGGAAAGGGAAAGTGAATTGTCCAGAATCACATAGACTGTTAAGTTAATAGTTTGTTAACAAATATAATTTTTGTGTCTACTTGAAAGTTAAAAAAAACACCATTTCTTTTCAAATATCCTACAGTTTACAGATATTGACAGTTTAGTCCATTTTTAATGGAAATTAGTGTACGTTTACATTTATCTATTTTTACTGTTAGGTTAGATTATTTTTAACATCCTGACCAGATCTCAATCCTAAGTCACAGCTAAAGATATTCCTCAAAAATCCACAGTGAGGGAAGAAAAGTCAGCAAATGTGTGCAGTCATTCAATTCCGTTGATGCTTTCTGCTTCTCCATTGAGTCTGTGGGGGCAAATATCTTCCCTTGTGTAGAGTGTAGAGTGTTTTACACCTTTCAGAAAAGCTGCTGCTACCATAAAGAAACCTGGGTTCTGCTCCTGTCTCCGCCGCTTATTAGCTGAATGACTTCAAACAAGTTAAATCTTCCTTGGGCTTCAGTTTCTCCACCTGCACAATGAGGGAATGTACCTATAAAGTGATTTTAAATTCTAAATAAAGGAAATTTTAAATGAAGTGATTTAAACTGCTACTGTCTGTTTGTGATTATGATATAATGGAAAGAGTCTGACAACCCAGTCATGAGTCAATCATTATTACCTATATAACTTTGATTAACCTCTCTTAACTTGCTAGCCCCGACTCAGTTTCTCCAAGTATTAAATTACAGACTGTAGGATTGTTTGCAGATTGAAATGAGAAAATATAAGTCACTTAACCTTACTCAGTCTTACTCAGTTTCTTCATCTGTAAAATGGAAGTTATTTGGAGACTCAAGTGAGATCTATTAAGGCTTAAGTCAATTTTACTCAATTCAATGAAGATCTATTAAATGCCAATTGTATGTAACTCACTTTACTAGGTACTGAGAACACATAAACAAGGAACCAGTTTTTGCCCTCAAAAAACTTACATTTTACTGGAGGAGATGACATTAAAAACACTTAAGCAGATATAAAGTTTATAGGAAGCAATAAGAAATCATTACAAGAGAGCTTTTGATAGATCAGTGGGGGAAGGGAGATATTTAGTAATGATGCAAAAACAAAAGGTATCAGTTCAAAAAATTTCAAAGCCAAAGCAATGTGACACAATTTCAAGAAGTATAGGATTCTAATGACTGGGGGTTGAGGGTGGGATTGGGTGAGAAAAGTTAAGGAAAGGCATCATGTATATTTCAGTTCTAGACCATTATGAGTAGATATTGTTTCTTTTTTTGTAGTTGTATCTCCGATGCTTAGCAAAGTGCTGGCACATAGTACATATTTTCTTATTGATTTTTATTTTAGTAATAATGAAGGACTAATAATTTTTATTTATGGTAATAATGAAGTAAGGCCTTCTGCCTTAGGTGAGTCACTATATAATAGCTAAAAGTGCCAATAAAATAGTCCTTGAAGCTTAGAAATTAGGTAGATATCCTTCCCTTCTAGTCATTCAGAGAATTGGAGGTGGTGCCATGACAGTGAAGAGGCCAGGGTCCTGGACAGAACAGAATGGCTTTTTCTGTGTTATAGTGTGTGACTTCTTCAAGGAAGCTGTCAGGCCATTGAAGTGCATAGAAATGATTGTTGGCCATCACCTTCTTCTGTGAAAGAATGATATCTGTATAAGATATGTCATTCAGTCAGCCAGACCCAGCTCTCTTTATGCCCAATTATAAAAACTATCAAAGGAGTGAGATATTTCTTTCCTCTCCTAAGACTGACATGATTTTGAAGGGGAGACAAAAACAAATCAGAATTCATCAACTGTGAACAAAACAGTCAACTGTGAACTGTCAACAATCTGGTTAAAAATAGATGATGGGTTGATGAAATACAGTGGAGAAAGCAATTTAATGTAAAAAAAATAATGCAAGAAACATGTGAAGCAAAGAAATGAGTATGAAATGACTGAGAAATATACTCAGTTGAGACTCACGTGAGCAATGAACCATAGAAAGGTTATTAGTTTCACTTTACAAATCACAGGAGAAAAAGACTTAGTGGCCATTTGCAGGAAAACATTCACTCATACTAATGTTATGCAAAAAGAAAAAAAATAAGAGTGAGCAAGAGAGAAATAGGTTGAGAAATCTGCTAACACATTTATTTTAAAATAGGTCAGAGTTTAGGATATTTCTGTCTTTTCTCATTCCCAGACCCTACCTCTTTTCCTCCCTCCCTCAGCAGTGATTGAGGAAGCATTTTCTACTTCCTGCTGTGGTTTGAAGATGTCCACAACCCAAGCACAGTTCTCATTTCTAACATTGGAACATGTGTCTGAGGCTCCTCATAGTTTCCTTATGCTTTGTTCTTAAAATATCAAGTAGTGGTTTTCTACTTATCACAAAATCAATACAAATACTTGCATTTTTAATCCTTCTTCTTTTCCATGATTGAGAAGTCTCTGAAATGACCACAGAGGGCCCAGCAGAGTTCTCTGCTGGAGGAGCAGTCCAGATTGGCCAAACCTATTATGTCTTCGCACATTGTCTGCTGGGAGCTTCTGCTCAATGCATCCTTATTTCCAGGGGGATAATGGACTAGAAACTGAGCCATTTCAACCCAAATAAATACCCGTAGGAAACCATGTGGTAAAAGAAAAAATGAAAAGTATCCTGTTCTACAATTCTTTTCTTGTAAGCCTACAGGCTGAGTGAATGTATTTTCCTTTTGGTAAGACATGGTACATAGAATGGTAGGGAGTCTTCCTTCCTAATTATCCCTGCAGAGGAGTTGCCCCATGATATACTTAAGCAGTCATAAAGGGTCAAGGGCATCTTTGTGGAGAGCGGAAAAGAGAACAGAAAATGGCATTGGCAAAAGTGTGTAAGCTGTTATGCCTTTTCCCTTCCTGGATTTGGAAGTGGTTTTGGTTTGGAATTTTTTGTTCCTTGAGCTATTTAATTATGGCAAATTTTGAAGCCTCTTAAGTTTCATCAAGTCAACAGATACTGAAGTATCACTGATATGATTCATTTCATGCCAGATACATGGAAATGAAAGTGATTCCATCCTTCAAGGTGGTACTTCTCCTTGCCAACATTAGTATTTTACTTGTGTTCTCAAGCCCACTCTTTCCTGTCTCCTCCTGCTTTTTCCTTCAATAATCCCTTCTCTCTCCCTAATTTCAACTTTTCATTATCCACTATCTCCTGCCCTGATGCTACAAATATATTTATGTCACCTTATCAGTAAAACCAAAAGAAAACTAAAACTAAAACTCTCTTTACTTGGTTGTACCATCTCCTTAAGCTTTTATCCTTTTGCAGCCAAATTCCTAGAAAAGTAAAAATATTCTTCCCCCGAAAAAAACCCCCAACAAAATGAAACTTTCTTTTTCTCTCTAATTTACTCAAACTTTTATTTCCTTCTGTGGACTGGATTCCTCCCTCTAATTCAAAGGACAAGATAATCCACTTATATTGGTCATGTAATTTATTGTATTAAATAACAAATAAAAATTAAGATAAACATTTAAAACAATACATAGGGAATTGCAATAATGTGGCAGCTTGGGTTGATTTCTCTCCTTCCTCCCTACTATTAGAAGGATAACAGAAATGAAGGTGGTCAGGCAGGTAATAGGAGTGGGAGTTTCCTCAGCCCAGCTTCCTGTGGAATTGGGAGGGGGAAAAAAAGCTACAGGCTAGAATTTATTAGATCTCATCAACTGCACATCTGCTGGTCCTGCCTAATTTGTTTTTGACCCCTCCATCTCATGTTAGTTTACTCCTGCACACATCCTCTCAGGCTTTCCTCTCATTCCTCTCCCCAGTCTCCACACATTTTCAGCAAAAAGATGTCAGTTTATTTGCTTCATATCCCCCTGTCTTGAGTCACAGATGACCTTGTGGATCCCTGTCCTCTTTGCAGTGCTCAGCAGAAGCTGGAGTGTTCATGTTTTCTTCTTTTGCAGCCTTCTGATCCCTAAGGCTGAAAGACCCAATATCACTGGGAACACCCTTTCTTCCTTACATTTCACCTTCAAACCTCTTCCCTGGAAAGATATCCCCAAGAATGCATCTGGCCTACTTTAGCGCTTACCTGGCTTAGATGAGGTGGCTGTCACCAACTCTACTCTTTCTGGTGACATGGAGGATCAAAAGGCCTTTCTATAGTCTCTTCCCTTTCTAAAGTCTTCCTGGCCTTACCACTTGCGTTTTCTATAGACGTTGCAGACCCTTGACACTGTTATCTAACCTGTTATCTTTAGGTTCAACTAGAGGTTCCGGACCTTGCCCATTGCTCCTCCATTGCACCCTTAAGACACCCTGTCTCAATATCCTCCCTGCAGTCTAACTTTCCTCTGTGTGTTATCTCTTCTAATTAGAGTGGGAGCCCTTTGACTGTCTTGCTTTTTCTATTTGTATTCCCAGCACTTAGCAAAATGACTGGCCCATTGTGAGCACTTAGTGTGAGAAATGATTGTTTCTCTCTTATGTTTAATAACTAATTATTGTATTAAGACCAAGGTTTTTACTCTTTTCTACTTCCTCATCCAGAAACCAACAAGCATGGGAAATCTCCCTTAGAGACTTACCCAGGCCAAGATCTAATCAGACAGTAAAAGAAATTCTAAGTTTGGGCTAATGGATATATTCCTGCTCATTGTGTTTGCCTGGGGAAAGGTTGATTTCTCCCTATTGTCAAGACAGGTGATATAGAAATTGATGTCTCTCTCTCTCTCTTTTTTTTTTTAGTTGACATCTCTTTGACTGAGTTTTGAGTGACCTAGGTCATGTATCCCAAGACCTTCCTTTTAATATAGCTGACACCTGTCTTTGGGTTAACTAATCTGAGTTGATTGCCACCCCTTGGGAACACCTTCTCTTTGAAGGGTGTATAATCCCCTTGAGGAGTCTTTGGTCTGAGAGATGGCCAAATGACCATCCTTATATTAATAACCTGCTGGCCTTATTAATAAAATGATTAAATTACCCAGAAACTTTGTCTCTTGAGCTTTTTAATCACCACATAGTAAATGCCTTTTCATTTATTCCTTCCTTCATTCAATGTGAACTCCTCCTTTACAGTGGTGAACATGTCTGGCAAGCACACATCTCTGTTTTATGTGTTACCTGATGTTTATGATCAAGGAATCATTGAACAGGGTATTTTTGTTATGTATTTTAAGGAATCTTGAATCATTTCAATATATGGATCAAAGGTGCCTTGTTGGAAGAAAGCCTATAAAGTAGCATTTTGCTTGACTGAATCAAATGCTCTCTCCTGGTCAGTGAACAATGAGCTTTGGAGGTATTGCCTTCTCTACATCTTGCAGTCAATTATAAGGCAGTCAAGATGTGGTACACTGTAGAATATCACCATGAAAGCTTGTCTGTTTCTTATTAATACCTCATTCATGATGCATATGATTCATGAATAGAGATTTTGTATAGATGGGAAAAGTAAGCATATGTCATCGCTTCTTCACATTCTCTTGGTTGCCTTTTTTCGGTATTAATAAAATATGAGGGTTTTTTAGGCCTTTTATTCCTTCCCCTGCTTTTGATGCCTTGTAAGGAAATTGTTTTGTAAATTTCAAAGGACTGTATAAACATGAGTTGTTTGTCTTTGTTATTACTATTAGTATTAATCAAGGGAGCTCCCTCTTCCTCTAGATGGTTGACTATCAGTGACACCCCTTCCCAACACATCTACCTCCCTGGGGTTGAGAAACCTATCATTTGAGAAACCTATCCTTTTCACTTTCCAAGCTTTTCTTGATCTTCTTCATAATCTGACCCCATCTACATAAACAGCTGGATTTGGGAGCATGAGGGGACAGGAAGTACAAAGTACATTAGTTAGGGGAGCTCTGTATAAGCTATTGCACTATAGATGTGCTTACTCAGAGATGTGCTTACTTTGTCCTGATCAGATCACATCAGGAGCATTCAATTCTGTACATGCCATTTTAGGAAGATCATCAGTAATCTAGAGAGCAAAGATTGGTGAAGGGCCTCAAATCCTAGGAATGTTTCCTAGCTTGGAGAAGAGAAAGGGGTAGCTTTACTCATGTATTTGAAGGACTGTCAAACCAAGAGGGAATAGACTCAACCTTTTTTGGCTGCAGGGGGAAGAACTAGAAGCAATAAGTGGAAATCGAAAATAGTCAAATTTAGCTTGTTATAAGAAACCTTCCTAATGATCATAGCTATCTGAAAGGGAAATAAACTTCTTCAAGAGGTAGGTGGTTTGTTTTACCAAGGGTCTTCTTCAAGTAAAGACATTGAATGTTCCTGGTTCAAATGTCTTACAGAAAAGATTCTTCAGGTATGGATTGAACTAGATAAGTTATAAAGTCCTTTCAACTCTGATATTTTGTAATTATGGACATCTGTTCCCAGTGATAGGAACCATGGGATTAGTAAAACAAGTAACTTGGATGGACCATAATCTTTCCTTTCTTATTTATCTGCCACCTTCCCCCATGAGCATCCTTATTTCCCTTTAATTTGCTGCCTGTGTTTATAGTTCTGTATTAGTCTTTACTCTCAAACACCCTCCTCCAGTCTTCTCCCTGACTCCAAATTCTTTACCTTATAGCTCAGCTTAAATATCCCCTCTATGAAACCTTTTCTGATCACCCCAGCTTTTAGCGCCTCCACTCCAACTTTGTTTTTACTTTATATTTTATGTCTTATTGTGTCATTTCAGTTATATCCGATTCTGTGACTCCATTTGGGGTTTTCTTGACAAAGATACTGAGTGGTTTGCCTTTTCCTTCTTCAGCTCATTTTACAGATGAGGAACTGATGAAACAGGGTTAAGTGACTTGCCTAGGGTCACACAGCCTAATAAGTGTCTGAGGCTAGATTTGAACTTAGAGAGATGAGTCTTCATGATTCCAAGCCCAGTGCTCCAATCCACTGTGCCACCTAGCTGCCTTATGTAAATATGTTGTTTCTTCAATTACATTGTAAGAACCTTGAGGATAGGGACCGTTTCATTTTTTCTCTTTGTACCCTCAGCACTTAGCACAGTGCCTCGTGTATACCAATGTAATGCTGAGACTATACAGGCTGGAAAGCCTAGAAAGCCACATGTGCTAGTTCAGTACTGAAGAACCCTGACATTTTGGAATAAACACTATTACATTTACACATGGTAGCTGATTGATGAATGCTTGTTGATTACTCATTGATACTACTGGGCCTTATCCTGTATCCACTCAGAAATGATTCCCTTGAATGAGGAACAGAGTAAGAGCTCGATGGAACCTAGGAGAAAATCATTCTTCACAGAGGACTTTGTACTCAGGGTATTGGGAAAATGCCAATCTGGACAGCATCTATGTCCATCCAAAAGAGTTAGAGTTTTCCCTTGAGTTCTGAGGATTCTGTGCTTTGTTAAGCCATATATAGTTCTTAGGACAGGCTTGGCTTAGGCTCTTTGTGGCATCTACCTCTGTCACAACCCCACATCACACATCGTTTGTGTATGTGTGTTTGTGTGTGTGTATATATGTCTGTGTGTGTATTTCTAAATTCCAAATGCCAAAAATGACTTTTCTTTTTGCATTTGCATTGACCTTCCCTTTATTTTTCCAAAAGAAAAATGCCTTTCAAGCTGAGATGTATTCCAATTCCAGCCTCCAGCAAAAGTATTTTCTTTTTAACCTCCAACCTGCAGACTCTTGGAAATAGAGGTTTACAATCAAACTGCCGACAGAACCTTTAGGTCTGGTGCATGTGGCAAACACTGCTCTAATATGAGTAAACAAATAATGCTTTGTCAGAGGGGTGAAAGAATTCCAGTGGATTCTAATTATCTGCTGAGGCCGACATGGAAGGAGAAGGGGAGAAAATACTTATCTGAAGAAGCCCTTGTTGGAAATAAAACAAAAAGAAAAAATATCCCACCATATCCTACAGTTTTGCTGAGTTTCAGATGTTGCCTTGAGCAGGTTGTGAGAGATAACATAGAAAAATGATGAGCCTTTGTTATTTATTCCAGAAGTTTCTATGAAGTGCATTGTGAAGGAGCCAGAGATGTTTCATAAAATAAATCATGTACCTAAAGGTATCTTTGTGAGAATTAGAGCAAAGCCAGTAGAAAAGGAATATACAATATATGATCTGTGGGCAATTAATCCGGTTTTCCTAGGTTCCAATTTGTATCTTTAAACAATATTCTTTTGGCCTTCATTTAAATGTCATTTGCTTCTTTCACTTCCCTATCTCAACTGAAACTGTTGTCTAGTTCCACACAGGTACATTTCCCTCTACATTCACTATTAGGGTCACTTTACTCAGATGCCTCCTCAAGTCAGTCTTTCTCTTATCTGGGTTTTGGTTTTACATGTCTTCTTAAGATCATCAGATCACAGAATTAGGACTGGAAGGAACTTGAATTGTTGCTCTGAGTCAGACCTAACTCAGGCCACTCTTATGGTACAGGTTTGTAATTGGAAAGAAAGAAGACATCTGAAAAATTCAATAAGAATACTTGTATTGATTCAATTGGGGGCAGCACAATAACGTTCGCACTTGTGTGCGTGCATACACACACACAAACACACACACACAAGTATAGCACATAGCCTATCCACTAGCTATACTGCACTCTTATTATGTGACTTGCCCACTTTTTTTTTTCTGGTCATGCCTCTTCCAGATGATGCTTTGAATTACATAAATCAATAATATTATGTAATTTACATTATATTTGTGTATGTTACATTATATATCTCCCCACTTGATCACAAATTCCTTAAAGGTGAAGATTGTTTTATTCATCTTCATATTTCCCCATGACATCACATGGGTACCAAATGAACCAAGCAGGCTTTCTATCCTTTACCCCTTGCTTTCATTACAGGACCAGCTCCTCTCCTTTCCACTCATACATCTCTTTGATAATATTGTTTGCATGGTTTCTCTTCTACTATTCTTCATTTGTAATGTGTTCACCATGCTCTTTCAGTAACCTGCAACTTTAATTCTTAGGAAATTATGGTAGTCAGTGACATATTTCTGGAAGAATATTGATATTAAAGTGATGTGCTTTTGTCTCAGGGAGAAGCTTGGGGTCATTAAAAGAACTGTGCAATTTCCCAATCCAGTCCTTTCTCCTCTGCTAACTCAATTCTGGGCTTGGTTCACTTTCCATTTGTATTGTCTGTCCAAGACATTGATGGATCAGTTCTGTGGCCTATCCATACAGCTGTATATCATAGACTGAAGAATAAGCATTCTTCATTCTCTTGGCTTTTCCTGTGTATTGATTCAATTGGGGGCAGCACAATAATGTTCGCACTCATGCGCGCGCGCACACACACACACACACACACACACACACACACACACACACACACACACATACACTAGTATAGCACATAGCCTGTCCACTAGCTATATTGCACTCTTGTTATGTGACTTGCCCACTATTTTGAATGATTTGGGATCTCATTTTGGAGACTCTGCAGGGTTTAAAGTTTTATTTAAGCAGCATAATGTCATCTGTAAACAGGAGCTTCTGAAGAACTGCTCTTTTTGTTAGGGAATCCCTCCTCATTTTGCACTCTCTGCTGGACATTCTCCATGACATTGGCAAATGCCTCTGCTGAGCAATTAAAGCTAAAAGCTTTGCAATGGAAATGTCTGATTGAGGGTACACATTGACCCAGGAATTCATTAATTCTACATTCTAATTAGTCAATCGATTATAAACAACTGATCTCAGATCTCTTTCCATTTCAATAGGGTAGTGGTCATCCTTCTTTACCTTCAATTCTACAAGACAAACAGAAGCAGTGCCTAGTGGAGGAATGAACCAAATGCTACTAGTGAGCTAAGGCTGCTTTTTTAAGGTCCAAGCAGATGGTTTCTTTTCAAACTTTAAAGAAACTTCATTTTGAAATTTGTTAATTGAAACATCTATGATCATGGATGTTTAGAGTCTGGAATGTTAGAGCTGAAAGGAACATGTAATCATGGACTTGGAGCTGGGATGGATCTTAGGCATCTAAGATCCAACCTCCTCATTTTACAGATGAGGAAACTGAGGCTGAGACAGGATAAGTGACTTGCTGACAGGGATGCTGTTGCAAGTGTCGGAGAAAGGCTTTTGATTTCTTGTTTAGTGTTCTTCTCACTTCACTTTTTGCTATGCTGCCTCCCACTGCATTCATTCATTCAACAAGATTTAGTAGGTGCTTACTGTGTGTATTAGTGATGGTGGTGGTGATGATGATGATGATGATGATAAACTGCTCACATTTTCCTAGAATTTTGTAATTTGAAATATACTTCAAATCCATCCTTTCTCATTTGTTCTTCACATTATTGTTCTGAGGTATTTAGTACAAATTGTAATATTTCCATTTTACAGATTAAGAAACTGAAGCTCAGAGAGGTGTAATGACCTACTCTATGGTACGCATAGCTAGTAATGATGAGATTGATATATACTTAATGACAAACCCAAATCTTTCTGCTATATTGGGCTTCCTTTGTAGGATTGTTCCCTGATGTTTCTGAATGGCTGAGTGGTTTCCTGATAACATTTAGGAAGGGAGGATTGATCTCTGTGCAGAGTACTTAGCTGGGAGCCTTAAAGCATTACAGGAGGAGAATGTTCAGAGGCATTTTCTTTTTAAACTTTTTGTTTGGTCTCCCTTTGCCCTAAATAGACTACCACTCTAGCTTATATTTTAGGTGTCTTGGTTGCAATGTCTGGGTTCCCTTGCAGTGGTTGACTTTTTACTTGGCTCTGGTGCTTAGGATTCCATATGAACAAAATGAAAGTTAAACGATGGTGTTTTCAGTACGCCTTGGTGTCCTGTTTTACAAATGGGACCATTCTGACTAGCTGTTGTGGAGGATGCTATTTAGAAGGGACATTTTTTTTTTGATCTGTAATGGCCTACTGCATCCTCTTCCTGGGAAATTGTCTAAAGACATAATAATGGAAAACAGGTCAACAGAAAGGAAGAAGATGTATGTGCTGCCCCCTAGTGGAAGAAAATGCAAGCTGACTCCCCCTTCCCTTTCACAGGCTCAGATTTTGAGCTGAGAGGGTACCTGAAGGCCATCTAGTCCAATTTCTTTCAATTCATAGATGAAGAAACTGATAATAAGAAAGGACAAATGGGTCTCTCAAGACCACTCACAGTAAACTTTAGAAGTAGGATTTGAACCTAGGTCTTTGTAGCAAGTATACTCTTACCTCTTTATCCCAGGGTCAGGAAAGTTACTGTTGGACCCCTAGAGTCCCAGAGTACCCCAAGGGGCTTTTAGAGTATCTTTTCTTTGTGATTATCATTTTGAGCCCCCATTGGCTGTGTTGGCCCGCTCCCCCTTTGTGGCCAGTGATTGTCACTCTAGTTCCATTTAATGACCTAACATCAATTAGATTTTTAAAAGGAATATTTACTTTAAAGATATAGGAAGAAATACAAACATTTCACCCTACACTTTTGGGGCATAACTCTTCCCTGTGCTACTCTTCTCTGAGAGGGAAATAGGTTGAATTCAACTCAGTACCTGAATAACATTGGTCCCATCAAGTTCATATCAAGATTTATCATGACTGGGGCAGCTAGGTGGCATGATGAATAGAGTACCAGCCCTGGAGTCAGGAGGACCTGAGTTCAAATCCAGCATCAGATACATGACACTTACTAGCTGTGTGACTCTGGGCAAGTCATTTAACCCCATTGCCTAGGCCCCCCCCCAAAAAAAAAAGATTTATCATGACTGCCAAATGAATTCTTCTCAAAGCTTTCACTGGCATATGTCTGGAAGGTCATTGTTCCTCTGGTCATTGATACTAGACTGCTGGCAAGACCTGATCTGGAACATGGGGACACCAAATTACCCATTGGACTCTGGAATTCTATGATGCTGAGACATCCTACCAACTTTTGAAACTTACAAGGTCACTAAGTCTTCATTCTCTTAACCTAGAACACAAAAGAACAAATCAGAGGCCAAGGACCAGGGGCAAGGTTTCTATAGCTTCTTCCTTTATAGCATTATGTCTCGCAAGACACCATTAGTGAAAGAGATGTCAATGAGGCCAAAAAAAAGGATATGGCTAAAGCTAATTTGAATGTCTCTACCACCAATCAGCTAGGTGGCTCAATGGATAGAGCACTGGCCTGGAGTCAGGAATACCTAAGTACAAATCTGGCCTCAGACATTTACTAGCTGTGTGATCTGAGCAAGTCATTTAACCTC
This sequence comes from Phascolarctos cinereus, assembly GCF_003287225.1. Lineage (NCBI taxonomy): Eukaryota > Metazoa > Chordata > Mammalia > Diprotodontia > Phascolarctidae > Phascolarctos > Phascolarctos cinereus. Next base: position 342,766,554 of record NW_027555625.1, read on the forward strand.
TCTTTGCCTTGATCCAACACAGAAGGAAATGACAAACTACTCCAGCATCTTTGCCTAGAAAACCCCTAAGGAGAGTAGTATTGGCGTGCTATGGTCCATGAGATCGTGAAGAGTTTGACATGACTAAACAACAACACAGTGCTGATCAATGAGCCTTATCTTGCTGACTGGAGCCAGTTACCAAATGTCCATTTATGCTTCCAAGACACTTCCGTTACATATCATTGCATCTCTCCCAGAAGCAAGCTTCCTCGTCCCTTCCACATGGAGAGACGCCCTTAGAAGGCACTCTGCACGTGTGTCAGACACCATTACACTCCTGTTACAACAGCCCCATTACAGACCTTGAGAGGAACTCAACGAGGATCTAGTTCAATCCCTTCATTTTAAAGATGAACAAACTGAAGTTCAGGAAAGGTATATGACTTGACCAAGGTCACAGAGGTAGGAAGTGTTGGCCCAGTTGCCTTAATTTATTCTGATTTGGGAAGGGTAGATTATTTCATTATAGTTTAATAAATCAACCTACCTTTCTGTACTCCATTTCCCTGGAACTGATTTAGATTGTGTTAAGTGTACATTCCACCCTCAGGCTTTAATTTGATCCATAAAATCAAAATAGTGTAAAGAACACTGGATTCATAGCCAAAATACCTGGGTGGGAAATGAAGCTTTGCTTCCCACTACCTCTGAGTTCTTTGGAGGTTCATCTAATCAACTTGGGCCTCAGCTTCCTCAAATATAAAACAAAGTGGCTGGATTATACTGTTTATAACATGTTCTAGTATGACACCAGGATCTCAGTTTGGTCACATTCATTTATTCATTCAAGATATGTTTATTAAACATTATTGCATGTAGAGCATTGGTAGGTATTGGAAGAGATAGCAATTAAAACAAGTGACTTACAGTTTAGTAAGAAAATAGAGGACGTTGTTCACGAAAACAGGCCCCAATATCTGAAATAGTTCTAGAAATAAATTTATTAGGTTATTTAGTAGAGGAGGGGAACCAAAAAGGAGGTGTGGCTCCCTTTCATCCAGGCTCTGGAAGGTTTGCATTATATAGGATTTTGACAAAAGGCTTCCCCACACAGGAACCCGTATGCCTGGTTAAGCACTTTTGATGAGAGGGCAACCTGAAAGCAAGGTAGATTGAAATAGATATGAGTAATTGTAACCCAAAACAGAAGCTTGGGGTGGAACCTTCAGGAGTTCCTGGATGTGGTAGCCCAAAACAGGAAAGTTTTGGGTGGATCCAGGATGTGGGGGATTTGGAAATACTTTGTAGCCATCTGCAGCATTCCTAAAGAGTTACTAAGGTGGAGCCACATTCTGGGTTTAGATAACATTTGATCACATAATGCTGGAGAAACAGTATAATAATTTTTCCAAAAAGTATAATAAATAATTTTTCCTTCAGGGATAGGGACTGAACCTGTGAAATCAGTGGCATGGAGAACTTGCAGGGAGGAAACTTCCTCTATAGATAATGCCTTCTCTGCAATTTATAGTCTTTGAGAAATGCCTAGAGTAGAGATATCAAACTCTGGGCCAAGCAGATTGAAATGTAATTGAAAAATGTTTAACAAAATAATCTAAAAAAAACCCCAATATGACATATAGGATACAAATTTGTGGTTTCCTAAGTCAATATGCAGCCAAAGGGATTCTTGTCTATTTGAGTTTGACTGCACTGTGACCTAAGTGTCTGCCTCAGGATCACATAGTCAGTGTGTGTCAGGGTCTAATCATGAACCAGATAATCTCAGTACCAAGGCTGGCTCTCTATCCATGCTGCTACTACTAGTAGTAATGAGATGTAAGATAATTTTGGTCCTTTCAGTCACGTCCGACTCTTTGTGATTCCACTTGGGGTTTTCTTGGCAAAGATACTAGAATGGTACTGAAGAAATTGAGAGTCAGAGAGGTTAGTGACTTCCTCATAGTAAAACAGTGAGTTTCAAGAAGTAGCATTTGAACTCAGATCTTCTTGAGACCAGGTTGTCTTTCTATATGACACCAAGTTGCCTTCCATGTATCCTTGGTGAATTGGACCTTTCCATTGCTATTTAATGTGTCATATGGATAAAAAGTTGGCCCCCAAGTCAAGGAGACCTGGTTCAAGTTCCATCTCTGAAAATATGAGCTCTGGGACCCTAAACAACCCATTTAACCTCTAGGCAATTGCAGAGAAGGTACCTCTTGAGCCTTCACAATTTCATTGAAATCACAGTCCTTACTCCCATGCTATACCTATTATTTTTCTTTGAGAATTCCTGACTTCATGTCATATTCTGCCTCACTTTCTAGCTAAGTAACTCTTGATAAGTCACAATCTTTGGTCCTCTATTTCCTCATCTGCAATATGAGAGTGCTAGACTCAGTGGCCTTTAAGGTCTCTTTTAGTTCCAAGTCTCTGATCTTATGAACTTGGCCACTGATTAACTGTGGGGTAAGGGAGGAAGAAGAGGGTAGTTTCAAAGATCAGTTCAAGGCCACAAAACTGGGCTAGCTTCAAAAGAAATAAAGAAATTTAGAGGCAGAGTGGGTCTGAGGGAAAGATTATGAGTAGCATCTTGGTTTAAGATACCAGGTAAATATCCAAGTATAAAATTGGGTGTGAGATTATGGCTTTATAGGTGGATTTGGGAATGATCTTCAAAGAAATGATAATTTAACCCATTGGAACTGATGAGCTTATCAATAGAGAAAGGGTAGAGAAAGAAGAGAAATATCCTAGTACAGAGAACCTTGGAAGATATCCATGTAAGGAGTGGGACATGGGGATTCTGTTCCAGCAAGGTAACTGAGAAGTAGCCATCAGACAGATAATAAGATAATCAGAAGAGAAAGAGGTGGCATAAATACCAATGGAAGGAAAACTGTTAGGTGAGGGTGACTGATACCCAATTGTTAATAGATATTGAGATATTGAACCCAGGCAGCATGGATTCTTTCTGTAGCATTTAGGAGCACGTATGTGAAAACAATGGAGGTGGATGATGTTGCGTTTAGGTTTAATGAGGTGTCAGTTGTGATAGAATAATATAATAGTTGAACTAGTTAGTTACAGTGTCAAGGCAAAAAAAAGAAAAGAAAAGAAAGTAAGGTCAGAACAGAAGAGATCAATTCAGAGAACAGAAAATATTAAAGAGGCTAAATGAACATGGTGAGGGCAAATAATAAGTTTAAGAGAAAGAGAACAGAGTGAAAAAATGACAGGAAAAGAAGTGATAAGTATTGAGAAGAGTTTCAGATTTCAAGGTAATGGAGATAGAACAGTTATGGGTGATGGTAAGGTCTAGTATATGCGGATATATTAAATTGGAATGAAGATGTAAGTCAAGGGAATTGGGAAGGTTAATGAAAAGAGATAGCAAGATATTCAAAAAGACATATGTATGTTGGGCAAAGGATAAAGATGAAGAGGAAGATTTTAAGATAAGTGTTAAATTCCTTGAGAAAGGAGAAAGCATTTATTAAATGCTTACCATGTGCTAGGCACTGTATTAAGTGCTTTACAAATGCTATCTCATTTTTATCCTTAAAAACCCAGTGGAGTGAGTGTTGTTATTATCTTCATTTACAGTTAAGGAAATTGAGACAGAAGTGAAGTAACTTGCCCAAGGTCACACAGGTATAATTTTCTGAGATTGGTTTTGAATTCAGGTCTTCCTGACTCTAGGCTCAACACTCTATCCACTGTGCCAACTAGCTGCCCCCAAAGTGGGAGAATATGTGGGAATTTTTGCTTAACTATGCGTATTTGTTAAAACTTTTATTTTTTTCCCTTTTCAATGGGGAAGAGAAGTGGAAAGTAGAGAAAATACCTTTTGTTAAAAAAATTTAAAAGAAAAATGGGATAATTGTTGTTAGCAACAACCACTTCTGTAGAATTTATATGCCAAATATAATCAAGTCTAATTTCTTTATTAAAGTAGGACAAATTATATCTAAAAACATTTTGAAATTTACTGACACCTTTTGTTTTGCATCACTTTGTGACTGAAGAGCCCTTGTAGTAGATTTTTTGAAAAATAGTTCAGCAAAAAACAAAACATCAGCTACATCTGACAGTATATGCAATAGTCAACATCCATAGTCCCCCATCTCTGTAGTGAAGGGGAAGGGAATGTGTTATGTCAACTCTTCTCTGGGGCCAAGCTTGATTATTATCATTATAGTGTTCCTTTTATCACTCATTCATTTTACATTGTTATAGTCATTCTGCACATTGGTTTCCTAGCTCTGTTTATTTCATTTTGTATCAGTTCATATAAGTCTTAGCATCTTCCTCTAAATTTTTCATCTTTATTATTTCTTACAGTGTCTATTATCTATTAATATTTCTAGACCACAATTTGTTCAGCCACTCCACAATTAATGGGCTACTACTTTGTTTCAAATTCTTTACTTCCACAGGAAGTCTTGTTCTAATTATTTTGGCATCTATGGAACCTTTCTTTCCTGATGACATTTTTAAAAAAGCAATTACTGAAAATGCTTGTATTTTGAAGAAATGTAACCACATTTCTTGCCAAATATGCCTTTTTACTAATTCACACTTGTTCCTCCTTATTTAATGTGCATTTGCCAAGTGGTTTATGTATGTAGCTATTCTCTCAGCATTCTGAAGGCCTCTCTAACTTTTCTTTCTGCAGTGCAAACTGGAGTTCCATGCCTGTTCCTCTGGAAAAGGCTTCATGACCCAGTGTGAGGGACCCTGTCCATGCCTCGCAGAGCCAGAACCTCCCAAGCACAAGGCAGAGAAGAACAGTAAGTTTGGATCTTTGGGGACATTTCTTATGGGGAGATAGGTCTGGGAGGTCCAGGTGCTTGTCAGCATTAGCCATCTGCTCAGACAGTAGGCACATTCGGAATTCAGAACACAGTTGTCTTGGCAGGCAGGCTTTTTAGCTAAAAGTTCCACATCATCTTCAGGCACTTTTCTATGCAAATATAGCCTATAGCAGTGGACAGGACTTAAGAGGAAAATGAAATGTTGACAATTCATGAGGGTAATTGTGTTTAGCAAAGGAGAGAAATCAACTTTTGTAGAGGTAAAACTAATCATTGGCCAGTAGAGCCTGGTGTGTCCCAGAAAGGAGGAAGGGGACTGCTGCAGGTGAGAGCAGGACTTCCTTGAACTCTTATCTCTTGGGTTCTTTGAACTTTTCAAGGCCAAATTTCTGTACAGCTACTGAGGTGATTCCATAATTGTGGAGTCTGGCCAATTACTAATGTATTCTGCTTGACATTATAGCACTAAGTTGAATGATGGGGATGAAAGAAGCCCTTCCTGGGGATAGACGTTTAGTTATAAAGCAAGAAGGCAGGCATCCGCGAAAGTCTTTGTGATAATTTGGGCATTTTCATTCTGAAGAAAGTAAGACTGTCTTCCTGGATTGGGGTTCTCAGTCCTTTCTATTGAAAACTTATAACAATAGCTTCAGTTTCATGGAACTGGGGCTCTTTTAGGCTTAGCTGGTCATTTTAAGTTTCAATATATTTATATGAAAGATAAGCCATCAAGTGATGAATTATTTTGTGCATAATGCTGATGACATCACATATTTTAAAAATTATTTGTGTGAGTATGTATATACATATATAAATCAAATTCTTAGCTAGATTTCTGCTGTCATCAATGTGGGTATTCCCTCCAATCATACAGATTGTAGATTTTCCATTACCTCTTATTCATGTTCACCTATAAGTTCACCACAAGAGGTTCACTCATGATCCCAGTAGAGCACATGGGCAACCTCAAATTTGTCTCTCAATTTCACCACTGGACCAGTCAAATTTTTATGCCGACAACCTTAATATTTGCTCTTTTTTGTACCTATGTATTTGTTACATATTGCAGCCTGCTTGTACCCTTCATGTTTCACTCCACCGCCTGTGAAACTAAATTTCAATTCTTTTGAGACTGTAATGTTCCATAACTTGCAGCCACATAATAGCAGCAGTAGAATATTAGTGTTAAAAAGAGGGGGTACAAAGAGAAATTTGGGGTCATTAATATAGCCCTACATTATCCTGTATACAAACCAGTTGCCTCTTCCTGTTCAATTTTGGGCTCAACTCATTGTCTATTTGCAGTGTTTTTCTAAGCTACATATCATATATTTTGTCCATCTAAAAGCTTGAGATGATATGGACAGAAGGTGTACATATGCATAGCTACACTGTAGCTATATGTTAAAAGCACAAAATAACAGCTTGACATGTTAGAATAGAGTAAAAAGTAATGAATGTCACTTTCTTATACTTGCATGTCCAACATATTCTTCAGGAAGCCATACTGGCTCTTGGTGATCACTGCTTCCCTTTCTAACAACTTGTTCACAGTAGAATCTAGAATTTTGCCAATAATTGAAGTCAGGCTTAGTGCTCTGTAGTTAGTAGACTCTAGAGGTTTTTCTCTTTTGAATAGTGGAGTGTTTTCTTTTCTCTGGTCCTGTGTTCTCTTTCCTTTCCTCTACCATCTTTGTAAGATCACTGACAGTAGCTCAGCCATCATAACCATTAGCTCTTTCAATATCCTGGGATATAGTTTACCCAAGCTTGAAAACTTCAACTTATTGGAGGCAGCTATGTGCTCACTTTTCCATTTTATCACTTGTCTTGGGCTTCAACATTTAATGACCAATTTTGTTCTGTCCTTTCCAGTTCAAAGATCATTCCCTTTGGCTGAGAAAACTGAAGCAAAAACAGCTCAGCCTTCTCTCTATCATCCATTATTATCACTCTATCTATCTTAAGCAATACCTTTTTTTTGGATCTTCCTCTTTTCCCCAACTTCACTAAAAAAAAGTCCTCTTGATGTCTTTAGCTTTTAATGACAGCTAAAGCTCCTTCTGAACTATTCTTACAGGCCCATGCAACTCTTTTTTGTTCATTTATAATTACTTGTCCTCATTTTCATCTTCTACAATTAAAATTTAAGTTTATTGTTAAGTTCCCTGTGTATCTGCATCGTTCTTACATGGTACACACATTTCTGCCTTGTTATTTTAAGTTCAAAGATGAAAAAGATTGTATCTTTTTCATTTTTGTATTCACGGCCTACCCAGCACCTTGTGTTTTATATATGAAAATAGAACGGAATCAGATTGAATGGAATCAAATGGAATTGTGGATTTTGTGAAAGTTTGTGGTGGATGAACTTGGTTTTAGAATCTTATTTTAGCTTTATTTTTTATCTCCCCCTCCCTCCACCCCTCCCTACTCTAAAACCCTGTCTATCTTTCACTGAGGGTCAAACTATGATAAAATGGAAAGAATACTAGCTGTGGATTCAGAGGACTTGGGGATTCAAATCCTGCATCTGGCATCTGCCTGTATGACCTTGGGCAAGCAATTTTACCTCTATCATCATCATTATCATCATCATCATCATCTTCATCTTAAAACTAACATTTATATAGTGCTTCCTATGTGCCAGGCACTGTGCTAAGCATTTGTAATTATTATCTCATTTAATCCTCATAGCAACCCTAAGAGGTTGATGCTATTATCTTCATTTTACAGATAAGGAAACTGCATTTTGTCATCTGGAAAATGAGGGGATGAAGCTAGATGGCCCCACAGGTCCCTTTCATTTCTAGATATATTGTTCTATGAAGCTTCTTTGTCCTTGGCCCAGTCAGCAATGTTGCAAATGAATACAAATATATATAAAACATATAAATGAACACAAAAGAGTAGCATGGACCTGTAAGAGTATCTCAGAAGGAGCTTTAGAAGGAGTCTTTTACTCTTTTTCTCAGGTGGTGGGATTTGTAGAATTTCTGGTAATGTTTCTACAAGGTTGTTCCTGCCTTGACCTCCATTCCCTAGGGATTAATGAGGACTAAAGGATAAGAATATCTCTGGGAACTAATTTCATTATTTTCATTTCATGTTGGATTTTCCAGGGAGAAAGAAATGAAGATTGGATAAGGCCAGCCTCTAAGTACTTGTTGAATTGATAGGGAGAGATTGGAACCCTTCTTGGTCTAACAGGAGATAGGAGTGGGGCCTACAAGTCAGGAAGGTCTGACAAAAATGAACAATGTGCTGCTGGTTTTCCCCAGGAAAATACTCTCCTAAGCAAATAACCCTTTCTCTTCACTTGAGTTGTTTGGAAGAGCAGAAAAGACTAGGAAATGAATGTATTTTTTCTTATAGGGTTTTCAACCTGAGGGCTGGACTCTGGTACACAAATCATGTTGACAGATGATTGTCTAATTCCATTACTTACTAGAAGTTATATGTGTGAAACACATTCAAACACAAACGTGGGAAGAAGCAAAGGCAAAGGAGAAAAAAAAAGCTGCTTCTTTGCTCTCAGTAATATCTCAGTGGGGGAAAAAAACCCCAACATGTTGCAAAGGCTCCTAGCAAAATGTAAATCCAGCTCTGGAGCCAGGACATAACTTCTGCTTTAATGCCTATTGTATAAATGGCACTCTGCAAACTTGCAATTTAAAAGCAGTTTGTATTAACCTTTCCACACCCATTCAATCACATTCACATAATATTCAGTGATAAATTATGGTCAGAAATTAAAAATGTAAAGGAACATTTAATTCACCAGCCTTGTTATTCTAAATGTCATGACCTTTTTAAAAAATAAAGAAGTACTAGATAATAGAATTGGCAAGTACATCAAACTAAAAAAATAAATCCAAAAAACAACTCAGGCTTGGCCCTGTGCTGGGAGCTATGAGTGACTGTAATACATGGCCTATAGCTTTTCCCATTCATTTTATGAGTTGTGCCCTTGAATTTAGTCTATCTTCTTGGAAGGAAACTTGGTTTAGAGGCATTATATATTTACTAAATGATGTAGTGGCAAGAGCTCTGCCTTTGAAATCAGAGGAACTGGATTTGAATCCTGGATCTGCTAGCTTTATGCTGTTGCTTCTCCTCCCTGGACCTTGGGTTCTTCATCTGTGAAATATGAGAGTTGATATGAATGACTTTGCTCTTCTCAGCAGTATAGGGATCCAAGACAATTCCAAAGGACTCATGAGGGAAAATGGTATCCACATCCAGATAAAGAACTGATGGAGTCTGAATACTGATCAAAGCATGCTGTTTTTATTTTACTTTTTTTCATTTTTTTTCCTTTTGGTCTAATTCTTCTTTCGCAACAGGACCGATGTGGAGATATGTTTTACGTAGTTGCACATATACAACCTACATCAAATTACTTATCATTTTAGGAAGAGGGGAAGGAAGAGATGGAGGGGAAAAATTTGGAACTCAAGATTTTAAAAAAATGAATGTTAAAATTCTCTTTATATATAATTGGAAAAAAATAAAATACTATTTAAATATATGGGAGTTGAATCAAATGACCTCTAAGATCCTTTCTAGCTCTAAATCTTTTTATCTTTTTGTAAACCCATATGACAAATGAGGCTCCTTGACTCCTTTCTTGTGACAGGCAGGCTGAGTTAAATTTCAGTGATGTCTAAGGAATAGTAAGCATACTCTTCTTTATGCCATCTGCCAAGAGAAACCTTGGGTATGTCTGAATTTAGCTTATTTCTAGCTCACCCCAAACAATATTCTGTCTGCCCACCCCTCTCCTCCATAAGCATTAGAGGATCAAAGTATGATGGGATCATAGAAGCTCTCAATAAGCATTTGAATATAGAATGAATATAGTATGCCAGAAACTGAGAAGGGGCTCACATCCAAGACTGGTCAGAGGGGAATAGCATTGCTTCTTTTCTCCTTCCATGAGGGTCAGCCTTCTTCCCTGTGGAAGGAAAACTCAAAACACCCATGAGGAAATCCCAGTAGTTGAGTTGGAGCTCTTGCTGAAGATAATAGCATCTGTGCATCTCTGCTCCCCTACTTTCCCAGGGGAGTTCTGATCACTTACTAGATCTGGTGTCAAAACATCTTATCTGTCCTCTACCTCTCAGCTTCCAGTTTCACAAATCCACTGTCAAATTTTGGTGGTTCCCATGCTCTTGGGCCATTTTAGGAAAATGTGGCACAAGGAAAACAACTCTGTATTTGGAATCAGAGGACCTGTATTCAATCCTGGCTCTGTCACATACTGCCCATGTAACCTTGGGCAAATCACATAATCTCTCTAGGCCTAGGTTTCCTTATCTGTAATAGGAGGAGTTCAGCCCAAATTTCTGTCCAGTTCTAAATCTATAATCCTAATATGCTATGTTTTTTGTTGTTTGGCCAGCCACTGGCACACTTTGCTTCCCCAGGTGACTCCACGTACCTAATCACCACTATGGCTCCACGTAAATATTATATTTGGGTGTACAATTTCCCCTTTCTAAGTGTCCAGCTCATGGCTTTTTTATGTACATGTACCCTCAGATTCCCTTTGGCCACTGTGGCCCAAATAGTTTTCAGAACTGCTCAAATTCTCTTGGCAAAATTCCTCTGTAAATTCACTGGTTTGATGATTATAAAGCCTGATAGATGTGAAAGGCAAAGTAGGGAATGAGAAGGACTCAAATGCTGACCTGAAAACTGTGGAATGGGGAGCCTTGAATAATCTGCTTCATTCTTTAAAGATAAATGGGTTCAAGAGGATGCATCCTTTCTTCCCTTTTTTCCCCAGTACCAAGTTGCATTTTGCTTTCAGTTCTTGGAGATCCAACCTTTTGTGATAATGCATCCTTAATGGGGCTTTTCCAAGGTGAGAGCGAGCATTAGTGCTTTGGTTTCTTTCTTTCTCCTCCTTTTTCAAAGCACATTTAGCTTTCTGAAGTTTATCAAAACACAAGCAATAGCTCATTGTTCAAAATAGTGTTATGTCTCTAGTAAGCTCCTCCGATAGCCACTAATTTCCAATTCATCACTTCAGGAGATAAAGATTCATTTGTAATCTGCACTGAAGTTTACTGTTCTTCCATCACTCTGTTATCTAACGCTGTATAAGGAAGAGAGGGTAGTACAATAAAAAATAAATTGAAATTACAATCAGGATGAAGCAAATGGCTGTTGATTTTCAAAAGCTGCTTGGTTAAATTCTGAGAAACCATGTGGCAAAGATGGGCTTTTTAGTGTATATGCCTGCAGGGTACAGACAGTCCTAGCTCTGTGCCTCCAGGATGGAAGTGGGAGAGAGTGAAGAAGGGAGGGAAGGCAAATGATTCTCTGATAGCTTTTAAACTCACTGCTCTTCTTATTTCTCAGAAGTCCCCCCACCCCAGTTGTGGTCATGAGTTACCTCAGAACACATGAAATTTGGAGTTGGACAGACTAGGTTTAAATCCTGTGACCCATGGCAATCCATCTGTCAACAGCAAGCATTTATTAAGTACATACTATGTACCTAGGTGCTGTGTTAAATGGATTGCAAACACAAAATTGAGACAAGTCCCTGCCTTCAAGGAATTTAGAGTATATTGGGGGATACAACTTTTACAGATAAGCAAATGTATTATCTATACAAAATAAATATGCTATGAATTTTTGGGGAACAGGGGACAGGTGGGAGGCTTTGATAACTAACGATTGAGGGAATCAGGATAGGCCTCTTGTAGGAGGTGGCATCTGATCTGGCCCACCTTAGAAGGAGCTAAAATAGAGGTAAGGAAGGAGAAAGGAATAAACATTTATGTAGTACCTACTATGTGCCAATACTTTGCTAAGCACTTTTGCCAAACATTATCTCGTTTGATCCTCAAAACACCTCTTGGATATAGGTTCTGTTCCTATCTCTATTTTATAGTTTAGGAAATTGAAGCAAATAAGAGTAAAATGACTTGCCTAGGGTCACACAACAGCTAAGTGCCTGAGACAGGATTTGAGCTCGTCTTTCCAAAGCCAGTGCACAGGGCGCTATCCACTGCACCATCAGATAGCTGCCTCTGGTGAGGTGAGGAAGAATAGCATTCGGAGTATGGGAGAATAGATTGTGCAGAGATGCAGAGTCAAGAGATGGACAAGTAACAGCCTTCCTCATTAGCAAAATGAGGGGGTTGGAATAGATCACTTCTAATGTACTTTTGGACTCAGTCTATCTGCCTTTTCTTCTGTACCTTCCTAGCCTTTGTTTCACATCCTCCTCTCCAAATGAGAAATAAAAGTCAGTTGAGGGGACCAGGTTAGTGCTAGGGGATGGAGAGGAGAGAGTATGGTTTTGTTCACCACTCTAGGAAAGAGATAACAGAGCCAGAGCAGGTCCTGAGAGGAGAATCTGAAATGGTGACAGGTGATTGGCAATGAACATGGATACCAAATGCAGACAAACTAAAAAGAAGAGGCCTTTTTAGTCTGGGAAGGTAAATGTAAGATATGATTGAAGTCTATAAAATCTTGAAGACAATGGGTAGGATGAATATATGGTTGTTTGTCTAATCCCAGGATAGTAGGACTGCCTTCCCCCTCCCATTGAAGCTTAAGAGAGATAATTTTTTAGATGAATGATAGGAAATCCTACTTTACACAGCATGGGGGGAGCTTATGAAACTCATTAATGCAAGGAGGGGCACAGGCTGAAAACAGAAATAGCTTTAAAAAGGTTTTGGATAAATTCTTGGCCAATAGGTCCCTGGGGGCATCATAACTTTCTGTAGCCTTCTTCATTGACATCAAGAAGATTGGCTGAACCTTCTCACTATACTCATCTCCTATTAGATCCAGAATCCTGGGCTGGACTGGCTGTATAGTTGATTTGGAGGGACGTTTCTTATGTTCCTTCTTCTCCCAACTCCAGCTATGACTGTGAAACCTACAGGGACCCAATATCTACAGTAGTTATATGCCAATGTCAAGGTCTCAGAACTATAAGAGTCCTGAGCTTTAGAACACTCGAAGCAAGAGAGGATCTCTCACAAACAGGGCTCACATCCCTCAGAAATACTGAGTATGTCAATAATATAGCCAAATGCCTTAGCATGCCAAGGCCTATTCAGGTGATCCAGGGATTATGAGCCAAGGACAGGTTTCATATGAGGTAGCTATATGGCATAGTGGATAGAGAGCTAGATGTGAGTCAGGAAGCCCTATGTTTGAATCCCGCCTTAACCACTCACAGCCTCAGTTTCCTCATGTATAAAAGGAGGATAATAATAGCTCGACCTCACAGACTTGTTGTAAGGATCAGATGAGATAAAATATGTAAAGTGCTTTGCAAACTCTAAAATGCTACATGTATTTGCATGTTTGCATGTGGGTATGCATGTATTTACATGTGTAGGTATGTATATATGCAGAATATTCTAATGTAGATATGTATGCATGTATGTGTACATGTATATAGGAGAGTCTAAAAGTATTACTGCAGATCTTAGATATTAAATCTTAAAACTGCACTGAGACTTTTGAGATAGCCTTTTATATGCAAATTTGCTGGAAGGGTCTGACTTTAAAAAGTAATTCAGAAAAAGAACTCACACACTATACATATATTTATGTATATATATGTTTGTGTTTGTGCATGCATATATATGCATATATATATACACACATACATACATATATATGTATGTATGTGTGTATGTGTATATATATGTGCATATATGTATACACACATACATACATACATATATATATATATATATATATATATATATATATATATATGCATATATGTGTATTTATTTTCCAGGCTTTTAAAAAGGAAACTATTTCAGTGTAATAATAACAGTAGCTGTTATTATTATAGAAGTTTAATGTTTCATGAAAGTGATTTGTCTAAGGTCATACAACTAGTGTGTCTGAAGCTGGATTTGAACTCACCTCTCGAATTTGTGAGCAAGGCAGTGGATGGTGGAGTGATCCAAGGCTGAGGCTTGGAGGGGCAAGATTAGAGATGAAAATAAAGGAGCAAGGGACTCTAGAGAAGAGAACAGTGTAAAGCTGAACTGATTCATCAAGTGGTCAATATTAGAGAGGAAGGAGAGTGTGTACACATCTTCCTGAAGTTGGAGAAAATCATGAAACAGTGCTGACTGTCCACTATAGATTTATGTTATATAATTTTAATTGGGGCCTTCACTATGGCAAGGCAATCCATTTATACTTCTTTAATTAGCTTACTATCCTGCTCACCGCAACAGTTCTACAAATCTTTTTATCCCTCCTCAAAACTCCCATTGTTCGCCCTCCATCCATCTCTTAGCTGAGAACTTTGACTCACATTTCACTGAAAAGATTGATATCTTTCTCAAGAGTTCCCTCTTTTCCCTTCCTCTTTATCACACATCCTCATGTGTCATGTGAAGAGGCAGCCCTTCTTCATGCCCCTCTAGACAAGCACAAGTAATCCCATTCCACCCAGTCTTCTCCAGCAGATTGCCCTTTACCATCACCACCCTGTCACTTATCTTCAGTCTCTTCTTGACTAGACTTCCCTACAACCTATAAACATGTTCCTCGAAAAACCCTCCCTTGGTCCATCTACGCCCACAATCATCCCATATCTTCTCCCTTTTGAAGCTTGCTGGCTGGTTGTTTGTTGTCCTTCATTCTTGAAAAGGCCCAACATGACATCATTATGTTGAGGTAAAAGTACAGTGTCCAATTGTGGACTATATGCGCTCAGAAGGTTCTACCACAGGTTGGACACAAATAGTCCATATGAACATTTGAAATGGAGATGGCTCTAAATGTGTGCATCTCTTTTGAAGCTAAACTCCTTGAGAAAGCTGTCTATAATCAATGTCTCCCCTTCCTTTCCTCTATTTTTCTTCTTAAACTCCACAATCTGGCTTCCAACCTCATCATTATCTGAAACTCTGTTAAAATTCCCAGATATTTCTTAATTGCCAAATCTAATGGCCTTTTTTCAACCTTTATTTTTCTTGACCTCTCTGAAGCCTTTGACAACATTAATCAATCTCTTCTCCTTGATGCTCTCTTCTCTGTATGACACTTCTCTCTCTTGATTCTCTTCCTGCATGTCTGTCCATTCTTTCTGAATGTCCTTTGTTGGATCTTCATCCAGGTCATTCCCACTAATCTAGAGGTTGGTATCCCCAAGTCTGTGTCCTGGATCCTCTTCTATTCTGCCTCCATACTATTTTACTTGGTTAGTCACCTTTTTGTTTGTTTTTTTTTGTATGAGCAATGGACCCTCCACCTTGTACATCTCAGCTGGAGTAGAATCAACACCAGGTGTTTTACCACATGAAAGGAGCCTAATGGCATTCAAAATGTCTTCTTCAGTTGGAACTTCAGCTAGAGAGGGATTGACTTCAAGGGATGTACACATCGATAATGAGGTTGATGTATGCATTGCCAGAGCTAGCTCAGTGTTTGGGAGGGTCCAAAGGAAAGTGTGGCAGAGAAGAGGTATTAGACTGAGTACCAAACTGAAGGTCTATAGAGCTGTTGTACTGACCTCATTGTTATATGCCTAGGAAACCTGGACAGTATGCCAGCATCATGCCAGGAAACTGAATCACTTAAATTTGAATTATCTTAGGAAGATTCGGATCAGATAAGATACCAGACACTGAGATCTTTTCTCGAACTTAACTTCCAGGTATTCAAACTCTACTGCAGAGAGCACAACTATGATGGGCTGGCCATGTTCTTTGAATGCTAAACATAAGCTTGCCTAAAAGACTATTTTGTGGAGAACTCACACAGGGCAAGTGCTCACATGGTGGTCAGAAGAAGTGATACAGACACTCTCAAGGTCTCTCTTAAGAACTTCGGAATTGATTGTGTGACATGGGAGACACTGGCATAGGACCACCCATCATGGCATGCCCTCATCAGAGGAGGAGCAAAGCAGAATTGAAGTAGCTCAAAAGAAATGCAAGATGTGCAAATTTAGAGAATCCACCCCAAATGGTCACATGGTCTATTTGTGCCTGGCCTGTGGTAGAACATTCTAAGCTCATATTGGTCTGATCAGCTACTGTCAGACACACTGTAACTTGACTGTAACGTAGTAATGTCATTTTAGTCTTTTTTGAGAATGAAAGACAACAACCAATTTCACTTGGAAATCTCATGTGAGCTTCTTGAAAGCAGAGACTAGTGGGGTTTTTTTGGTTTGTTTGGTTTTTTTTTTTGCCTTTCTTTTCATTCCTAGTGCTTAGCACAGTTCATGGCACATAGCAGATACTAAATAAATGCTTATTGACTGACTGACTGGAGGGACCCAGGCCAACTTTCATTCCCATCCTAGCCTTATGCCTAGCTTCTTCAGGATTTTGAAACCAGACCGCACATTGAATACTTTCATTCCTTTCCCTCCCCTTTCCAAATCCCTCTTGTATGTCTTCATAAGTTCATTGAAGACAGAGAATGGCTTTCTTTTTGCTTGCATTTGTATCCTTCCAGTTGTACCTGCTCAATAAATGTTATTTGTCCTTCTTTCCTTCCTGCTTGGTGAGAGTGTAAAGTCCTTGGGAAAAAAATGCTACATTAAGTTCTAATCTTTCTTCAGCCTTTGAAGGGAGCATGAAGATGATTTCCAGCAAAATGAGATGAGTCTTGGTATAGTGGATATATATTCTCATTCTAGTAGGTTTGGAGTATGTAATACCAGAATTGCAAATGACTGTACATCCTAAGAAAGGAAGCTGGAAAGGAATGCTGAGCGCTGATATGCCAGTTTGCTGCCTGTCAGTCTGCCCAGGAAAAATGCAGTGATGATTCAAAATCTGTCATCTTACACTCAAGGTATGCCTGTCACCAAGACTTTCTAAGAATGATTTGAAACTTTAAGCCTCACCTGCACTTTGAATACTTTTCCCTGATGTGTCATCAGAGCTTAACTTCCCCTCTCTGACAAGACTCTTGAGCCAAATCCACTAACTACTCTATTGCTCACATGTCCACAGGCCATAGTCCCAGGGAAAGAACTGTCAAAGAGAGAGACATCTACTGTCACTTTAGAGACTTCGGTTTTCTAGGCCAGAAGGCTGCTTACTCCCTGCTTGTTTCTTTGCCCACTAGTATGGTAGATTGCCACCAAATGAATTCTGATGCATTTGCTACAGCCTGGTTTATTGCAATATAGTTAACAGAGATCATCAAATAAAATGCTTTCCCTCTATATTTTCGTATTTAAAAAATAAAAGCAGTTCTCTTTATTAAAATATCTGAGTATAAACATTAAGCATCATTTCCATTCTAAATTGCATTATTATTGACTTGGGACTGTGAGTTCATTATTTTAAAGAAGGCCTGATTAGGAAGCTACCTCTAACTGGGGAACTCTATGCTTGTTGTGAAATTGTAGACTTAGAGAGGTGCCTGAGGCCACTGAAAGTGAAGATGATTTGCTCAGCATCATCGAGCCAGCAGGTATAAGAAGAAGGACTTAAAACCAGGACTTCTGGAGTCTGAGGCTAGTACTCTAGCTACTAGGTTAGGATACCTCTCAGGAAAAATACAGGATGCTGTTTTCAATGTTCTCTAATAAAGTCCTCTTGTGATGCCTCATCTTGCCCTGGAGACAACTCTGGGGTTTTGGATGCTTATACTATAAAAGGCAGTTTGGTATAGGGTAGAAGTGTCAAACATGCTACTCTGGAGTGTACCACAACATTCCTCAGAGCAATCATAACCAGGTTAAAATATAATTAAGAAATATTAGCAAAGTAAAAATATACTATGTGCCTCAACTCAACCTCTCTTGTAACAGAGAAGTAAGAGCTAAGCAAAACAAAAATTGGTCATATTCAATTTTATTAATAAATGTTTATTTTACTAGTCAATATCTAATAGTCTTATCTAGCCTGAGTACAAAGGTTCCAAGTCCCAATATAACAAAAAGATAAACCCTAGAATGATGTGATCACAAGAAGGCTTCATGGGGGAAAGAGGTCCACTTTCCTTTGGACTTCAAGGTATACAGAATGGAGGACTGCAAAAGTACATGCTAGGCTCTGCACAGGGGTTAGCAATTCCTAGGGTCCTAGAATTTAGAGCTAAAAAGCACCTTGGGCAGTGTGTAATGAAATCCCATTATTTTTCAGAGGGTAAAAGGGAATCCTAGAGAGGTGAAGAGAAAATATTATGTAGAGGAGAGCATGCTGATTTGGGGGCGGGGTCAAGTCAAGTGGAGAAGTGTTTATTAAGTACTTACTATGTGCTGAGCACTGTGCTAAATTCTGGGCTTACAAATATAGGCAAAGAGACAGCTAATCCTGCTTGCAAGAAGCTGCGACTATAGCAAATAAAGGGAGGTGAAAAGTAAGAGAGCAGACACTTAGTAGCTGTGTGACCCTGGGCAAGCCACTTAACTCTGTTTGTCTCAGTCCCCTCATCTGTAAAATGACCTGGAGAAAGAAATGGCCAAACACTTCAATATCTTTGCCAAGAAAGCCCAGATGGGATCATAGAGTCAAACACAATAGAATGACTGAACAACAATGACAAAAGTGGCTTAGCAGGTAGAGCACAAGGCCTGGAGTCAGGAAGACCTGAGTTAAATTTTGGCCTCAGACACTTACTAGCTGTGTGACCCTGGGCAAGTCACTTAACCTCTGTTTGCCTTAATCCAGTGGAGAAGGAAATGGCAAACTACTCCAGTGTCTCTGCCAAGAAAACCCCATAAACAGTATTGGTGTGCTATGGTCCACGGGGGTCACAAAGAGTAAGACACAACTGAATGACTGGGCAATGTGCCTTGGCACTGTGCTTTGTAATTATTATCTTATTTGATCCTCACAACAACCCTGTGAGATAAGTGGTACTATTATCCTCATTTTACAGATGAGGAAACTGATGCAAACAGTGGTTAAGTGACTTGTCCAGGGTCACACAGCTAGCAAGTATGTGTCTGGATTTGAACTCGGGTCTTTATCACATTGTAATTCATTTCAATTTCAATTTAATTCAACAAATATTTGTTAACACCTATTATGTACAAGTAGAGAGAGTAGAAAGAGCTGGTCTCTATGCCAGGAAGATCTAGGTTCAGGTTCAGCCTCTGACACACATTGACTATATGGCCCCTTGAAGGCCTTTAACACAGCTCTCTAAATATAAAATGCAAAGGTGTCAAACTGTGTTGGTATGAAGAGTTTCCACACTGGGGAGCACTGTATGCCAATGAAATCACAGGTCTAGTCCCTATATCTAACCCTTTGTACAAGGCAAAGTGCTTAAACCTGGGGATACAAGAACCAAAAACAGCATAGGCCTTGCCCTCAAGAAGCTTACTGTCTAATAATGGAGATCCAGTACATAGACATATCCAGGTCATGCAATACAAAATAGGTTAGGCTAAGGGTCAAGCAAAGAACCATTTGTGTTGCTATGAAAAAATGGGAGCTTACTGCTGTTAACTTCAAGATGGAGCCATTAGGGAAAGCTTCAGGGAGGGTGTGGTGCCTGAGCTGGGATCCTTACATATCAAGATATGAAGGGAATGAGTTCCAGCCATGGAAGGTTACCTGCGTGGAGTGTACAAAGACTCCAAAGTTTAAAGTAAGACTAGGGCAGAGGGCCAGGGGTGGGGTGAGAGCAACTAAGGACTAGTAGTCACCAGTTGTCCATTTTGACTGAAGATTATGTGAAGATCATTAAGGATGACAAGGTAGGTTGCAACTAGATTGTGGATGGTTTTGAATGCTAGGCTAAGGAGTATTTCTGCAAGGAGTAAAATCTGATAAGGAGTAAGGAGTGTTGTGTGTGTGTGTGAGAGAGAGAGAGAGAGAGAGAGAGAGAGAGAGAGAGAGAGAGAGAGAGAGAGAGAGAGAGAGAATGCGCAGGCGTAATTGCATGTGAGCCTATGAAAGCATAATATGGAGATAAGACAGCCTGGTTAGAATGAATCTGTCTATGTTGGAGGGCAGCTAGGTGGTGCAATGGGGTCCTGGGGTCAGGTAGACCTGAGTTCAAATCCAGTTTCAGACACTTACTAGCTGTGTGACCTTGGGCAAGTTATTTAACCCTCTGTCTGTCTCAGTTTCCTCATCTATAAAATGAGGATAATAATAGTACCTATCTCCCAGGTTTGTTGTAAGGAAAAAATGAAATAATATTTTTAAGAGCTGTACAAACCTTAAAGCACTATACAAATGTTAGCTATCATACTATTTATTAAATACTAATTATTAAATCTGCCTCTCAATAATTTCCACTCATTGTTCCTAGTAATACCCTCTGGGACCAAACAGAAGAGGGCTAATCCATATTCCATATTGTCTTTTTACTTGAAGACAATGACATATCCCCCTGTTGTGAAGAATATATATATATATATATATACATATATATATACACACATATATATATACACATACACACACATACATGTATACACATACATATATACATATATACATACACACATACATATATACACACACGTGTATATATACACACATGTATATCTATAAACACACTATATACACATATGACATATATAGATGTGTATGTCTGGTGGTTGAAGAACCTGATATATATATATATATATATATATATATATAGAGAGAGAGAGAGAGAGAGAGAGAGAGAGAGAGAGGAGAGAGAGAGAGAGAGAGAGAGAGAAATGTATTATATATGTATATATATGTATATGCATATATAATTACATGTCTGAGTAGGCTGCTGGGAAGAAAAATGTAAGGTGATTTTAAGGGGCATTTTCTCCCCACCTGGCATTTCTGAATCACAGATGCTGTAAGAGAGCTTCCACATGCCCCAGCTTCTGATGCCTGCAAAGATCTGACATATTTTGTAATGAATTTCCCAGCCAGTATAATGATGGAGCAAGGAGACATATGCCCAGTGTGAATTGGCAGCAGATGGAGCTCATCAGGAGGCATTAGAATCCTTATCCAAATGACTGGGAAGTGGTAGCCTGTTGTTAACATCATCATTTACACCAGTTTGGATTGTGGGGCATGCTAGCTAGTGCCCGGGAGCCAATCAGTGCTGATTATAGCATTGCTTCTGATCCGGCTCAGCATCTTCAGCCATTGTCCACTGATCCACAACCACTGGACAGAGACAGCATATGGAGATAAATGTGTAATAAACAACGGATGGCCAAATGGATATCTAACTGACTGCGATGATCACATCAACCTTTATAGATATTAATTTACTAGCCAACTTTGGCAGGCCCAACTTAGAAAACTGTGTCATTACTTTATAAAATGTGGATGCAATGAATGGATTTTGGAGGGGGAAGAGTTGCCAATTTAATCAAACCCTGGCCAGAGTTATTACCCTAGCTGGGTAATCCACAACAGTTTCCTAATGAAGAAAACTGATGAGTTTAAATACAACATTGGAAGCAAATTGTAGATTATGTGGTGTGATGTTGACGGGGGGTGCTTTTGTTGAACTCATCTTGTTCTAGGTAGTTCTTATTTGTGGGTTACAAAAGCAGTGTCTTAAAACTATGAGGTTTAAGGTGTGACATTATATGTAACTAATTTGATTAAGTTCAGCAAACATTTATTAAATGGCTTTTTTTTTTGTAGAGAACTATACTTCTTGACTGGTGGAGATAAGGTTAGAAGCTCATAGCCTAACAAAGGAATGAAGCACATACACAGATAATCATAATGTAAATTAATATGTGATAAATATATGAGAGTCAACATGGTATAGTGTTACACGGAGGACCTGGGTTCAAACCCATTCTCTGTTGCTTTCTAAGTTTGTGGACCTGAACAAGCCACTTAATCCCCCTAAGCCTCAACCAATTCCGTCAGATTTATCTCTTGTCATAGAGGCATTAAAATGTGCATTGGTGAAGGGAAGCTTCCATCCTGGCAGTTCCCCCTTGTGATGAAATCACAGATCCTTTGCCTATTTCATCAGTTTTGTGTGCACCAGGGAGTTGCTAGTCTAAAGGGAAAGATTCCCAGTAACCATTGTGGGGAAGGGAAGTCAGAGAAGGCTTTATCTGGCTGTTTTTTCAATTGGACCTTAAAAGATAGTAAGAATTTGTATGTGGAAAAGGAGAAAGGAGGATGTTCTAGGCAGAGGGACCTGAAGGTGAGAAGTTCAGGTCATGCTTAGGGAATCCAAGTGTCTGGAGCATAGATGGTAAGGGTGACAATAACAACTGAATTTATAAAACTCTCTGAAGTGTTAAAAGTGCTTTATCAACATCATCTAAATAGCCTTTTATCCACTGTCATTATCTCTCTTTTTGCAGATGAAAAACTGAGGCTCAGGAAAGTTAAGTGACTTGTCTGTGATCATTGGCTAAATTTCAGTGGCAGGATTTGAACCAAGATTTTTCTAACTCTATGATCCTGCCAAGGACTTTCTCCTTCACCCAGTAGTGTGAAGTAAGATTGGCAAGGTAGTGGAGGTCCAGATTACAGAATGCCGGGCAATGGAGTTTGAACCTTATTCAGTAAGAAGTCTAGAATGATTGATTTTTGAGCAGGGGGGTGATGTGATTAAATCTATGCATAAGAATTCTATTTTTTTTTTTAGTGGCAGCAGTAAGAAAGGGAGGGTAAGAAGGAGAAGAAGTGGGAAAAATCCATAAGGGCATTTTTTTGCAGTGGTCCATTCAGGTGAGAATAAAGGCCTGTACTAGGTATAGAGACAGTATAAGAAGAGAGAAGAGGCCAGGTGAATGGGTACTGTGGAGGCAAAATCTATAGGACCCAGCAAGTGATTGTGTATGAGAGTCAGTTGGTCAATAAATTAAGCAACTATTATGTTGTGCTAAATGTTGGGGATAGGCGGAAGACAGTCCTTGTCCTCAAGAAGCTCACAGTGTAATGGGAGAAACAGCATGCAAATAAATATGCACAAACAAGTTATAGATAGGATAAATAGGAAATAATCAGCTGAATGAAGGTACCAAAAACAGCTTTCTGTAGAATATGGGATTTTAGTTCATATCTGAAGGAATCTTGGGAAGCCAGGAGACCGAGTTGAAGAGGGAGAGCATTCCAGGCACATAGGGGACTATTGGTGACAATGCCCAGGGCTGGGAGTTGGAAGGTCTAATTTGGCAAAGAAGCCAGTGTGATTGGATTGAAGGTAGGTAGGTAGGGGGCAAAATGTATTAGAAGACTGGAAAGGTGAGAGGTGGGGCAAGATATGAAGGCTTTGAATAGAAAAAGTTAAAGATAATTCATAAGATTGAAGGAGAAATAAAATATAACAAATTTTATTGCTTTTCTTCAAACTTTATGAGGACATGGTAATGCAGATTATCTCATCCACGAATATAAAAGTATTTTATTGACCTTAGATAAGAACTTTCTCTAAATGATTAATCTCAACCCGCCTGTTTGAAAACAAATCGACTTCTTTAATCCCTGGGAAAGTATTTGGTCACCTCTTCTTTCCTGCCTTTTTATGTGGAATGTTTTCTCATTCTGATAATATATCCTGCCAGTTAGATTCCAAATAGTGCACCCTTTTCTCTCTTGAATGATTCTTCTTTTTTCGACAGTCAGTCTCTCTTGTGAAAGATTTTACTTAATTGCCACAGAATGCTGCTAATTGGCTGTGTGCTCTAAGTGGACATGAAACATTAGGAAAACTAAATCTATCCCTCTGCAGGAAGCTGCAGCTGCTATAAGCCAGAGCCATCTTCCTTAGTGGGCTAAAAAAAGTTTCCTTTTCAGTTTGGCCACTTCAGTTATTTGACTCCTGGTCAGCAGATCAGGCGGAGGGCAAGATTCTCCCTGGGCTTTCCCGGAACTCAGGGTGAGAAAGTCCCCAACAGCATCATAGATGTGGAAAATTTAGACCTCCAAGGGCATTGAGTCCAAATCTCTCATTTTACAGATGAGGAACTGAAGACCAAAGAGGCTAAGTGACTTCTCCAGAGTCAATGTTAAGTAGTAAGTAGCCAAGCCAGGATTTGCAACCAGGTCTCCAAAACATCCTTGCATTATGGACATGGGACAGTGGGTAGCTGGTGGCACTATAGGAAAAAGTGCTAAAGTTGAGAGCATCTTTTGGGGTTGGGGGAGGGAGGAAAAATAAGCATCTCATGTCTGGTCATGTTAAATTCATGAAACATTCAGAATATGATTTTGAACAAGCAGTTGGAGATTCAAGTGTGGATGTTGGAAAAGAGATTAGGAGTAGAAATAGAGATAAAGGAGTCATTCACAGCTATGTGGTCACTGAAGCTACTTCAGGAGTGAAGTTGCCAAGGGGAGAGAGCACAAAGAGGGAAAGTGGACATATACAGAACTTGGAATGCTCATATTAAGTGGTTAGAAAGAAAATGAAGAACCAGCATAGGAAATAAAAAAGGAGTGGTTAGAAAAGTAGGAGAAAAATCACTGATGTGAAGTAGAGATGGAGATCATCAGGATCGAGGAAGGTGAGGAATTATGAATATAGAGTCTGATAGAACTGTAACTAGGAATTATTTCACCTGGAAGAAAAGTAATTGATTAGGGAATGAGTGAAGGGACATTGCAAAGGATAGCATAATGGTAGTGTTGAGGAGGCAATCATGGCACTGAGTAATAAACCAATCATGGGTTGGAGAAGGAATAGTTAATCCTGATCCCAAAGAGTGTCTAGCTTTTACTACCATGGGCATTTTTGGAACTTCACAGAGGAATATCAGATGAATAGGATCCTAAGGGTAGAAATCTGGGGTGGGGAGAAAGCATACTCCCCTCCCCATAGTTGGCACCTTGAGGGCATTTACCCAATGCTAGCTATGCTTCTGCTGAATGTTAAAGTGACTTTTACCTAAACCGTCATCACTACCAAACTTCTGTTTGTCAGAAATACCATGCTTCTACTAGCCTGATTACCTTGTTATAATTGACTCCTTATTCTCCTTCACCCCACATATCCAGTTACCAAATCTCACCATTTCTACCTACACAACTCTCTCATATCTGACCTCTTTTCTCAGTCTTCATTAGTTCACACCCTAATCACTTCTTGACTGGACTATTGCAATGTCTTACTGATTGGCTTCCCTGCCTCAAGTCTATCCCCACTTCAATCAATTCTCCACACAGCTGCCAAAATTATTTTTCTTAAGTACAAATCATCTAACCATGTCACGTGTTACTTCTTATCCAGTGGCACTCTCTTGCTCCTGAGATAAATTCTTCTGTTTGCCTTTGAAAGCCTTTTACAACTTAGCCTTCGATTATCTTTTCAGCCGTCGTCATAATACATTACTGCCTTTCCTACATTTTTAGTCTAGATATACTGGCCTTCTCAGTGTTGTTCACACACAGCACCCCTTCTCCCATCTGCATGCCTTTGCCTTGGCCATCCATCACACCCGAAATGAACTTCTTCCTCACCTCCATGGTGCAGAATTGCTGAATTCCTTCAAGATGCAGATCAAGCAAGACACAAGATTTTCTATATAATACCTTTCTTGATCTCTTCAAATGTTCTCCCTTATGAAGTATCTTATATTTATCTTAGATTTATATTTAAATCTTGTATTTATTGTGCAAAGATTTCTCTACACATACTTATACATGGACACTTTGTCTCCTTGAATAGATTATAAGCTCCTTGAATGCTGGAACTTTTGTCTTTTCCTCTTTGGGGCTGAGCACTGCCCCTGGCACACAGTAAATGCTTAGTTTGATATTTAGTTGATTGATGGATTGATAGTAACATCAATCCCCCAGGTTCTTTTCCCTGCTTTGAAAAGATGCACATGGTTTTGTTTTCTCTATTCAGTTCAAATTAACAAACACTCACTCAATGCCTGCTATGCACAAGGCTCTGTGCTAGGCACAGGGATCAAATTAGGAACTTGTACTATTACAGAAGCACTGCTAGAGTGGTTTAAAATCCTATTACAAAAAATACCATTGCAAAGAGGGGCTCTGTACAATAGAGTTACCTCCAGGGCATGTTTATGGCCTATGTGAAATTAAAATCAGGTCACCAGAAATTTGTCATGTGTCTACTAGATACCCTGCCCTGTGCTAGGTACTGTTGAAAATGGAAAGAATGAAATATAGTCCTTGCTTTCAAACCTCTTATAGCCTAGTAGCAGGGGGGAAAGGCATAGATGTAAAATAGCTAATAAGTAAATACAAAAGTACAAGATGTCCCAAGAATTGTACTGGATTAATTGCTAAATTAACTCGTCTTAGGGGTGCATTACTGATGTGGTCATTGCAAAAATTTTGTTCCATCAATTTTTTAAAAATGCCATTCTACTAAAGGATTTAAATGTGAGGAAGAAGAAAAGGATAGCATGTACATGATACCTTCTTCTTTCTTCTATATGATTTGTAGTATTTCTTTTTTGTTCTTTTAATCCAGAGAGGCTGTATATCCTTACAGCTTAGAAATTTCTGGCAGTATTTTAAATATAACAAAATTTCCCTGTGGGCAGAAAATGAGAAGGTCTTGTGGGACTTGACCTGTCATAAGTTTAGCAACTACAAACATCTACTTGCAATAGATTGACTTATGTGCCAATATTCCTGCAATCCCAGACCCCAGGGTGTACCTTAAAAAGAAAAAGGAGAGAGAGAGAGAGAGAGAGAGAGAGAGAGAGAGAGAGAGAGAGAGAGAGAGAGAGAGAGGATGTTTAATCCATTTTTTGTCTCACTACCTAATTTTTTTTAAAGTCTACCCAGTTTCTTTTAGCTTGTCCTAATTTGCACAGTTTTACATTTCCTGTTGGCTCCAACCACAGTAAGGAAATGATTCCATTTATAGTTGGCAAGCACAACAGATTCTGAACCTACCTGGGTTGGTCCCCTAGTTCCTCAAGCTGTTTTTCTATTCTGACACACCCCCGAAGTGCCCTGTGACACCATTTCACTTTCCCGTTATCATTAAAATATGTAAATGTAGTGACTGGCATGCATCCATCTATGAGCTTTGTTCAAATATTTGTCTCCTTGATATCTTCCATTCTCTGCTGTACCTTGGCTTTCAGATTCTAAAACAAAAGAAAAACAATCTAGGGTACAAGTCTGTCTTCTAGAATTGTCATTTCATTTTTTTTAAGGAAAAGGAAAAGAAAGCTAAGAAAAGGGGGTTCTCTTGGCAAGTGTGCACAGAAGGTGGGAGGCCAACTATAGAGCAACTGATATAGTCAGTATCCCTGTTCCCACTTTTCAGGTTGAGTTAACAGTTAACACCTACTATAGACAAGGTTGGAGTTCAGGAAGGAGAATGTGGAGAGGGCAGAAAGAAGGGAAAATGGAGAGAGATGGGAGAGAGGCAGGAGCCAGAGAGGGAGACAAATAGCTAGATTTGGGAGTCATCCACATAAATGTGATAGCTAAAGCTTGCAAAGGAATCTGTTTACAAGAGAAAAGGTGAAGAGAGAAGCAGAGCTGAAATGAAGACCCATGGCTAACAGATGGGATGATAAGAAGGAGCCAGAGTTGCCGGCTAGAGGAAGTTCCAAGACCCTGCTAACCAGACCTACTGCAGATTCACATTGGCACACTTTCACTGCACCCTCTATAGTATAGACTAAGGCTTTTCTTCATCACTGGAATTTCATCCCTATGAAACTCAACTGAATCTAAGATCTGGTTGGTACCTCAGGAGTCATCTGGTCTGACATGTGCTTAATAAATGGTCATCTAGCTTTCATTTGAAGACCTCCACCAAAGGGAAACCCACTGCCTCCCAAGAACCCCATTCATTTTTTGGGTAGCTCAATTTATTAGGAAATTTTCCTTACATGAAGCTTCCATACATTTTTCCTAGTCTATTCTCTGGAGCAAAGCAAAAAGAAAAAAAATCTAATCCCTCTTCCCTATGACAACTGTCTTTCCTATAACAACCCTTTATACACTTGAAGAAGCTATCACATCTCCTCTAAGTTTTCTTATCTCTAGGCTAAAGCTTCTTATTGCCTTGGAATCCTGACATGACGCATTTGCTATTAACTTCACTGTTCTACCCAGTCTCTTCTGGACCTTCTTCCATTTGTCTCTGCCTTTTCTAAAATGAGATGCCCAGAACAGAACATAGTACTCTGGAAGTGTCCTGGTCAGGGTGTGGCACAGTAGAATTATGATGACCCTTATTCTGTATACTGTATCCCTATTAATGTAGCCTGGGAGAATTAGCTTATTTTGGCTCCTGTGACACACTGTGGATTTATATAGTTTACAGGTTCTACTCTCTCTCTTTTTTTAAAATTAGAGTGCAAGTTCTACTCCACTTTTGTGGCATCTCTGTTTCCCAAAACCTCTCAGAGATCACTGATAGCAGCTCAGCAATCTTTCCTGCCAATCCTCCCCCTAACCCCAGCCCCAGTACTCTAGGATGTAATTCAGTCTAACCTCATGGTTTGAACTCACTGAGGGTATCTAGATGCTGCCTGATCACCTCTTCACTTACTTTGGCCTTCTATTCTCTGCTGATAATTCTCATTCATCCCCTCCCCAAAAGGCATTTAATATGTGTTTGTTGATTGGTTGAAAAGATCCTTAAAAGGAAAAACAGAAGCAAACTAGAGTTAAGCAGTTCTACCTTCTTATCGTTGTCCATTATTATCATTCCAACCATTTTTTGCAGGGTTTCTAGTGCTCAACATAGCTTAAAAAGCCCAACTAATACATTGTCTTAGTATTTGTTATAGGGCTCAGATTGTTTTTAATATTAGTCCTCCTCACACTACTGAATCTTACAGTCATCTTGACTGTCACTCACTCAACCTATCCAGTCAATTGCCAAGTCATACCATTTCTACCTCTGCAACATCTCTTGCATCTAACCCCTCCTCTATACAACACAACCACTTTTTAGTTCAGGTCCTCATCATCTCTTGCCTCGATTGCTATAATAGCCTTTTCATTGATCACCCTGGCTAAAGTCTCTGACTTCTATACTTCCACCAAAGTGATTTTTCTTAAGCACAAATCTGATGATGTCACTTCCCTATTCAATAAACTCAAGTGGTTTCCTATTGCTTCTAGGATAAAATATAAACTCCTCTGTTTAGCTTTTTAAAACCTTTTACAGCTTGCCCCAACCTATTTTCCATTCATTACTGCTCTCCAAGTTACTATCTATCCTCTGGTTAAAATGGTCTTTTGTCTCTTCCTCACGTACTACACTGTTTTGGCTGTCTCCTTGCCTTCACAGGATCCTTCAAGACCTAGCTAAACTGGGCGTGGTGGCACAGGCCCATAATACCCATGACTGGGGTGACTGAGACTAGTGGATCACTTGAGATGAGAAGTTCTGAGTTGTAGTAAGGCTAAACCAGATTGATTTTCTGCACTAAATCCAGTACCAATATGGTGAGCTCTTGGAATTGGAAGGCCTAGAGAGAGGAGAGGAAAGAGATTAGGTAAGACAAGATATAGTTAAGGTATCTTATTCTATAAGAAGCCTTTCCTGAACCCCACCCCCCCAACTGCTAGGCTTGTACCCTTCCACTACAACTACTTTGTATTTATGATTATTACATACAGTCACTTCATATCATTCTTGGTAGCTATGTTTTATCAAGTTGTTGAAAACACTGAATTAGTGAATATTGAATCGTTGCTTCTGGGGGAGATACAGGTTTAGGTTTCTGTGAGCCTCTGGTCACAACATTTACTCAGCATTTTCTGGAGTAGCCTTACCTACAGATTGGCAAATTCCCTCTTTTTTTTTTTCCTGGATATACCTTCATTAACGTTGAACTCAATTAACAGCACTATAATTTGTGCTTGAATTTCTATCACATTTATTTTTTCTATTAAGATATCACAACCTTCTTGTACTTGGGAACATTAGACAGCACTTCAGCACTGTGCTTGGGGCCATTTTAAACAGTGAAATCATCCACAAAAAGCACAAAAATGTGAGAAATGTAGACCTTGAAAAAAATATTTATTTATGATATGAGAGATGAAACAAGAAGGTGGAATGTTGCTTTTTTCAACCTCAGCTGGAGATGTGCATGACCAGTGAATCAGATTTTTTGCTGCTCTGTATATGACCACAAATTACCATGAATATTGATTTTGGGATCAGAAATAAATTTTAACAAGTAGGTGAATTCACAAATATGGAATCCAAGAATAATGAGGATCCACTCTGTATGTGTTTGTGTTTGTATGTGTGCATATGTATACATGTATGAATATCTATGCAGATGTGAATATATACATGTATATGTACTTATTGTTTCACTATTATAATGGAAGTTTCTTCTGAGAACTATTCTATTCTTTGTATTTGAATTCCAAGTGTCTAGCACTGGGCCTGGTACATAGTACCATAAATGCTTAATGATTGATTGACTGATTCTCTTTTAAATGGTATCATTTTTTTCCAATTACATTTAAAGACAAGTTTTAACATTCATTTTAAAAATAATTTAGAGTCACAGATTTTCTCTCTCCCTCTTTCACCTTCCCCCTCCCTAAGACAGTAATCAATTTGAGATAGTTTATACATGTGCAGTCATGTAACACATATTTCCATGTTAGTCATGTTGTGAAAGAGGAAACAGACCAGAAGGGGGAAAAAAAAACCAACAACAAAAAAAGTGAAAACAGTGTGCAATTTTTAACATTCATTTTTTTTTAATTTTGATTTCCAAATTCTTTCTCCTTCCTTTCCTCCCTTCCCTTATTAAGAAAGCAAGCAACGACATGTGCAGTCATGCAAAATGTATTTTCATATTAGCTATGTTGTAAAAGAAAACACAACCCCGCCTAATAAATAACTAAAGAAAAATGAAGTTTAAAAAAGATGTGCTTCAATCTGCGTTCAACCCCATCGGTTTTTTCTCTGGATGCAAATAGCATTTTCCATCGTGAGTCCTTTGGAACTGTCTTGGATCATTTTATTGAACAGAATAGCTAAGTCATTCATAGCTGATTATCATACAGTGTTGCTGTTACTGTGTGTAATGTTCTCCTGGTTCTTCTCACTTCACTTTGCATCAGTTCATATAAGTCTTTCTAGGTTTTTTGGAAATCATCCTGCTCATCATTTCTTGCAGTACAATAGTATTCTATTACATTCGTATGCCGCAACTTGTTCAGCCGCTCCCCAGTTGATGGGCATCCCCTCAATTTCCAATTCTTTCCACCACAAAAAGAGCTGCCGTAAATATTTTTGTACAACTAGGTCCTTCCTCTCCTCCTCTCTCCCCCCTTGTAAAAAAATCTAGTAGAGGTATTGCTGGATCAAAAGGTGTGCACAGTTTGATGGCTCTTTGGGCATAGTTCCAAATTCCTCTCCAGAATAGTTGGATCAGTTCACAACTCCACCAATAGTGCATTAGTGTCTCAGTTTTCTGTCATCCTTTCCAACATTTGTCATTTTCCTTTCCTGTCATATTAGCTTGATTAACTGATTCTTATAGAAGGATGTTGCTGTTCCCTCCCCCAACACCCATTCTCAGTTGTTTGCCCTTTCTTCCTTCTTGTTCCATTTATCTCTTTTTCTAATCTGAATTTGTCGAGAGTTCTCCTTCACAGCTGGAATATTGATAGTGGTGTCACAACTGGTTTCAATAGTCCCTGAACTCTCTTGAAGGTAGTCTTTCCTAGAAATAAAAACTGGCCTAATCTTCCTAATCTTCTGGTTTGCATTCATCATTACCCTCTTCAAAGACCTTCATTGATTCCCTACTGCTTACTGCCAACTGTATCAAGTCCAAAGTCCTGTTCATGGATGTCCTGGCCCCTACTTCCTTATTGATGTATTATATTACATATGTATGTATAAATTACATACCTGTATATGTGTATATTTTCTCTCTCTTGCCCCTCCTTAGAATGTAAACTTATTGAAGTCAGGGATTGTTTTGCTTTTTCCTTTGAGTCTCTAGGACCTAACCTGGCACTTAGTAGCTGATTGTTTGATTGGAATGTCCTTTTCTTAGTCTAAATCCTATCTTTCTTTCCAGGTCCACCATGAAATTGAATTTTACCAAGTTTTCCCTTTTCATCCTAGCACTTAAACATTATCTTCCCTTTGACTTCCTATGGTCATTATCATCTATACCACCACTAATTTGTCACTTATTTTATTGAGAGATGGTATGGGTTAATGGAAAGAAGACAGTAATTGAGTCAAAAAACCTGAGTTTTTGTCTTACCTTGGACAGTAATTGTTCTGTGACTGAAGGCAAGACATTTGTAAAACCTTAATTTCCTTATCTGTAAAATGGAGATTTTAACACTTGAACTACCTACTTCAAAGGGTGAAGAAAGCTTTTTGTAAGCTTTATAGTGCTATATAAATGTGAGGCATGAATATTTATCTTTTTTTTTTTTTAATGAGAAGAATCTGATGTGGATAGAGCTGGCTTTGGAATCAGCAAGTGCTGGTCTGAGTCCTGACTCTGTGAAATACTGGCTATTGGAACCTGGGCAAATCCCTTTTCATTTTAGGGCAGCCCTATACAACTCTCCAAGATTCTAAGTTGAAGAATAGGTGCTGATCCATATGGATGAAAGCATTAGCTTCCTAGTAGTCCCCTATACCAGTGAAGTCACAGATCTAGACCAAAATGTGTGTAAAAGAGAACAGCTAGAGGGCTGACCTTGTTAGGAAGGCCTGAATTTTGACACATACTCCAGGCAAACTTCTCAGGGCCCCAGTCACTCCCTTAATACTATACACTGATGAAATCTCAGCTCTAGAATAATCCCCTCCTGTACCTCATGGCCCAAAGTATGTGCCTTGCCAGAGGTGTACAGGAGCCTGCTCCAACCTGAGAGCCAGTTGTTAAATTTTGAGTGGGAGCGTTTACACCTCACAACACAACAAAGCAGGCCTTGGTTTATTGTTTGTTGATTGTCTACATTAAACTTAAAAGGATCACTGTACAATTCCTCCCTCCCCTTCCCATTTTGTTGTTTAACTTGTAACCAGCACATCACTGCCTGTATCCCAACAAGATTGTGAATTCCAACAGGATAGGGGCAGTGTCTTATTTGTTTCTGTATTTCCTGTACCTTAGTGTACCGCACAGGAGCTGCTCAATAAAAGTTTATGGCTGAAATTGCTATTGATCAGAAGTGCTTGATGAAGGCTGCAAATGTGGAATGCATGACTTTCCAGAAGAGGACTCCCTCCTTTTAATTAGGGGTAAAATATTCAATGATCTCTGCAAATCAATGGCGTCTACTAGAAAGAACACTGTCTGAAATCAGCCTTATCTTTCATTGTCTCTTAGAAAAGCGAGTTTAAGCCTCTAATTGCTGCTATCAGAGCCAGAACACCTGCTGGTTCTAGCTGCTGCTTCCATTAACATACTGCATTTTCTTCAGTAGTTTCCAGGCTGATGATCTAAAAGTTAAATGACTTTGGATTTGGGAAATTGTTGTGACATTGTTCCTAACTACTCTCCAAGTCTTATCACTTTTCTATCCTTTCCATTTGAGGGAAGCAATCAATAGACTTTTTAATGTCTTCCTAAGTGTTTATGAAGTACTGGCTCTCAGCTAAATAAATAAGCATCTTGGAAACTCAGGGATGAGACCATTGGGCAGAGACTTGAACATCCAGGCCCGTGTATATGTGTGTGTTCGTGCCTGTGTGGGCATGGGCAGCGGTGGTCCAGGGTAGGGGTAGAGTTAGGGGAAGGGGAAGGGGACTCATGAGGGCACCACTCTTTCCTCACTTCACCTTGCTGCCAGATTTTGGAGATCATGACTCTCTGGGACCTCCACCAACCTTCCACCAGAGAGGAAACCCCTCTCCTCCCTGTCTCACCATTGTATAGCAAGCAAGAAGCACAGTTCTAGATTCCTAAAGTTGCTGGAATTATTTTTCCAGGGATTTGGAAAGTGAGTATTCTTATATGTTCTCTATTTTTCTCCCAGTCATAGTTCTTGCGGGAGTGCATCTATCCAGAGCCATGACTAGAGCAGTACGGCTAAGATTCTTTTCCCAGGGTGCTGACATACAGATTGAGAGGTGTACTTCCTTCTCGTGGTGGTCCTGAGGCTGCCTTCCCAATATACTCTGTGCTCTCATTTTACTAGCAAGACTGAACTCACAGTGGGACTACCATCTTCCATGAGGCCACTCCTTCCCACCCTCCCTGCCTCCCACATTATCTTTTGTGAACACCCTCACCTTTCCCTGTAGGACTGTCCTAGGTCACACCCAGCCACACCCCCACCTTCTCTGGATTGTTCTAGACCAGCTATCAGGACCTTTTTATGCTCTAAAAATTATTGAGGCTCTCCAAAGAACTTTTGCTTATGTATTTGTATGCATATATGTATACACACACATATATATTTATCATTTTAGAAATTAAAATCTTTTATTATGAAAATAGTTTGGATGTCATGGAGCACAAGAAAGGGTCTTAAAGACCCCTGGACAGCACTTTGAGATATGCTATTCTAGACTGTCTCTGTGCTGCTGACAAATGACTGGCAGCCAGGGAAGAAAGGAGAAAAGAAGGACCTGGATAATCAGCCACTGAGTAATTGAGCTGACTGACAACTTGATAGAAAAAAAGACTACATGTCAGGCCTTGCCCTTTTCTAGTGTTGATCAGGCATTTCCCTGCTGTTAGGAAAACCTCATTTCCTTAAACTGAAGAGCAACACTCTGTCCTCTAATATTTCTGAACTTTCCTACCTCCCTTTTATCTTTCTCAAGTTCATTCCAGCCATAGATCTAGGGCTGGAAGGGACTTTGGAGATCACCTAGTCCCACTCCCTCATTATACAGATGAAGAAACAGAGGCAATGAAAGGATAAATGGCTTGTCCAAGGGTAAATAACTCAAGTGCCCTTTTCTGTATTTTCCCTTTTTGAATACCTGAAAATAAATAAATACACACACACACACACACACACACACGCACGCACGCGTGTGTGTGTGTGTGTGTGTGTGTGTGTGTATGTTTTAAGTTCCTACTTTTCAAGTGAAATAATCATAGTTTAGAGCTTGATTGGACCCCTGAGATCATCTGGCCTAATGCCCTTATTTTACAGATGAGGAAGCTGGGGTCTAGAGATGTTTAATTCAATAATAAGAACTTATAAAGTGTCTCATATGTTCAGCATTGCAACAGTGCTCTCTAGGTAACTCTCTAGGACACAAAAAAAGGTGCTGACCTGCATTAATGGAGAGAGCTTTCTTATCTGGGTATGTGTCCTATACACTGAAGTCCATATTCTTGTCCCCTATCATTTGCTATAATTGGCTCTAGAAAGACAAAAATGAAACAGTCCCTATCTTTGATTCTCAAGGAGTTTAACATTTTGATAATGAGAAGAAACAATTCACGTACAGAGATAAGTTGAGTACTAAGCTTATACAAAATAAGCATAATGTAAAGTTGGAGGGGGACACTGAAAATGGGGGAATCAGGAAAAGTCTCTTAGAGTATGTGGCACCGGGCTGAGCCTTAAAGTGAGCAGGTGATTCTTAATGGGAGAGGTAAGGAAAGAGCATTCCAGGTATGAGGGACAGTCTGTGTAAACCTGGGAGCTGGGTGTGGGTGGGCAGGGGATGCTGTTGGTAGTAGATATTTTGTATACCCTGTAGGTCACTTCAGCTAGAACTGATATTATATAATTAGTCTGAAAGGCTAGAGCCAGATTATGGGGGCTTTACATGCTAAACAAATGATTTTATATCTAGAGTCAATTAGGAGTCACTAGACTATCTTGAGCAGGTGAAAGGTGTAGTCATACCTGGGCTTTAGGAATTTCAATTTGGCAGCTGTGTGGAGGATGGAGTAGAGAGACATGGCATGGGGAAAGAATTGAAGGCAGGAGGCCAATTAGTTGGTTGTTACAGTAGTCCAGGTAGAGGCGATGAGGGCCTGAAGCAAGGAGTTGTCATTTAACTACATTAGAAAATTTGCTAAAAGTCAAACAGGAAATAAGCAGCACCATCTTTTGGATTAAAGCATTATCTATAGATGGCCCCAGTTAAAATGCAAGTGTGTCACTTTTGAAGGATGACCTGTTTAAGCACTAGAGCTTTTTTTGAGTTTTAAGATTAATTGGTTGTCACCTATCAGGCTCAGGGCCCTCAGATGAGTGTGAGTGAGTTTTGAAAAATCATAGGGTGAGAATCTAAGGAAGAGTGGCATAAAAGTGTCAAAAGATTAGCTTGGCCCACCCGAGTTCTGTATTTGGTGTCAAAAGACTCGAGTTTAAATGCCAACTGTATTACTTAGCCTATCTGTCTGACTTGGAACAAGTCCTCTCTGGAGTTTTGTATCTTTATCTGTATCACAAAGGGGGTAGACTAGATGATCTCTGAGGTCCCTTCCCATTCTTGATCTTATTACTCTTTCTCCATTTTTGCCTTAGGTGAGACTTATGGAAATACACAGGTGCTAGTAAAGTAACCAATGAGCCCTTGGGTCCACTCTTTTGAAAGTGATGTTCCTACATCACAGCAAATGCTGCTGAAGGATTGTGATCACTTCCCTCATCACTTTTTTTTTTAACTTAGAAAAGCAATCAAGTTTGGAGCTACCAGGCAGAGCCTTCCCACATAAATTGTATCTGAAAATAGTGGCCTTTTTTGTTCCCTGTCCCTCAAATTAATTGAATTGACAAATGGCTCTGTCTTAGAGAGTAGCAGTCTGTTCTTTTCCTCATGTGTTTTATCTTTTACTGTGATGGGTCTAAGAAGTTGCATACAGGTGACAGGCAGCTGAGTTTCCTATTGACTAAGGAATGATACTAAATGTTCCATCCCTTCCTTCTCCCTGACAGATGGCAAGAAGAATAAAAATGGAGTAGTCATTGGACAGGCAACTGTAGAAATGATAGTGATGTATCTGGTAAAGAGTAGAGGATGGAACAGAAAGTTCTGTGTTCACAGGACCATATAATTTGGGTATGAAAGGGACTTAGAGTGGTTAACTAATTCAACCCCCTATTTTACAGATGAGGAAATAGAAATGACTTGCTGTAGGCTGTTCCACATGCCTGGAATACCTTCACTCCCCACCTCCTCCCTGCCTGAATCCCTAGTTTCCTTCAAAGCTCAAGTACTAACTCAAGGTCATCTGGGGCCTTTTCTAATCTATCTTGTTGCTAGTGCCTTCCCTACCATATCTCCACCCCCAGTTACCTTAGATACAGTTTTTATAAGCCAGCATATGCACATATTGTCTTCTCTGATACAATGAAGAAGGGACTGTTTCATTTCTATCCCCAGCACCCAGAACATTACCTTGCCTTTGGTAAGTGCTTAATAGATGGTCATTGATTGATTGATTTCCCATTATCACAGAGAGAATAGATCACAAAGCTGAGGTCCAAATCCATCTCTTCTGACTTCTAATGTAATGCTTTTGTTAGAGCAGGACATTGCATTCACAATGCTCTGCCCTTCCCGTGGTTGATATTGTTTCAAGGTGGTCAAAGTCCTCCAATTTTCCACAAAAGTTTGTCTCTGTTTGGAAGCAGCAAATTATACCCCATCTCTTTCTTGTTTCAGATTCTGCTAAATCTGCTAAATCTTAAAGATATATATTTTTTGACCCATTCTTTCCCTATGCAGACTCAAAGCTTACCCAGGCTGTTGTTCCATCTATTCCTCTATCCCTCTACCGGATTCCAATTATTTTCTAGGTCCTAAGATCTTCCATGTTTACTTGTAATCCACAGTGTTAGGGGCCCCTTCCCACCAGGGTTTATTGCTCTGTACTTGAAGGGATTGGTTTCATTCCTGAGGAAGCCTGACCCCAAAGAGTGGTCAGACTTTTCTTGAACTCTGCTCTCCAGATTGTTATGTTCCCACCTAAGAGTAAGACTCCTAGTAAAGCATGTAAAAGAAAACTTTGGTATGGTTCACATCTAAAATCTCCCCCAGAAGGATTGACAGTATTAACTTTTAGGAAAAGGTACTCAATGTACAAAAAAAGTTGTTCTCAGCCCAGTGGATAGTTATTTATTTCCTCCACCACAAAAGAAACACTTAAAACTCAAATGATTCATAAACATACATTAAAAAATACTTCAAGTGGAGGCAAGATGGTGGAGTAAAAGCAATGACTTGCTTGAGCTCTCCCCCAAACCCCTCCAAATACCTATAAAAAATGGCTCTAAACAAATTCTAAAGCAGCAGAACCCACAAAAAGACAAAGTGAAGCAAATTTCCAGCCCAAGACAACCCAGATGGTTGATCAGAAAGGTATATCACCCCAGGCTGGGAGAGGAATGCAGTTCAGTGTGGGCGTGCAGGCCACAGTGAACCTGGAGCAGGCCTCAGAGGACTGAGTCACAGGCAGTTGTGACGGTTTCCAGACTTTTCAACCCACAAATGGCAAAGACAACTTAGGAGAGTTCTCAGTTCCAGGGCTTCAGAGGCCAGATTTCAAAGGTCAAAAAACAGGGTGTTCATCTGATGAAGTTGAGGAACACGGGGACATTGATTGACAAAAACTCACTGGATGAAGCCACTTATGAAAAAGTTGCAGAGGAAACATTGGACTCCTTACCGTATTTTTTTGAAGATCTTGGAGACAAGCCTTTCGCCTCCAAGGATTACGATGTTTCATTACAATGGTGTTCTAACAGTAAAGCTGGGTGGAGACCTGGGAACCTATGTGATCAACAAACAGATCTGGCTGTCTTCTCCATCCAGTCATCCCAAGTGCTGCGACTGGACAGGGAAGAATTGGGTGTATTCTCATGATGGAACGTCTCTCCATGAACTGCTAGATATGGAATTTTCTCAAGCCTTGAAAACTCAATTAGACATGTCTTCCCTGTTCTGTTCTAGAAAAGACACTTGACAAAACTCTTATTTTTAAAGATGTTGAAAGCTGTAGACGAAGCTCTCTCCTCCACGCCTGAATTTGTTTTCATCCTCTTAGTCTCACCACCTGTTTATCATCATTTTATGTGATAGTTATATGAAAAGAATATATATTTTTGACCTCAAAAATATTTCAAACATGAAACAATAACATGTTACCATTATTATACCTTTTCCAGAAAGTAAAGGTATTTATGGGGAGCAACCAATCAGACATTTTGCTTTTGCTGAAGATATGTAATATCTGAGTGACTTAAAAGCTTCTGATATTTGCAGCATTTAGTCACGTCTTTAGGTCCTTTAGGTTTGGGATTATCTTGTAAAGCGGAATCACCTCCCTGTGAACATACAATTTTGATTTAGGAACCTAGTCAATCATAAATTCATGAGGAAGACACCTAAGCCAGAAACATTCATCTGTCAGGATCACTGGTTGCTGATCATAGACTCATGCTCTAGGAAGTGATACAGCAGCCAGATGTTCAGACTCTTGGAGAGAAGTGGATACTGATCTTCATAGTCATGTACTTGAGCTATGAATTACAATTACCATTGAGGGAGGGGGGTAAGAGAGAAATTCTCTCCCTATTTTGCTATAAATCCAAGGGAGAAGCTGCCACTGAATGTATTCCAAAGAAGGGGTGACATGAGAGAAGAAGCAAGACTGATTTCTTCTTAATTCTTATGCACAGAAAGGTTGGCCTTTCCTAACTTAACCACCAGTCATCTTCCATATAACCTGGCATAGTGACCAGGGGATCAATCATCGTAAGTTGTTATGTCATGGAAGTCCTCAATCAGGGTCCAAGTTGCTGTAACTGCACCACTACAAGGTGTATCGTTCTTTCTGCTTGAGTGTTCAGAGCATCTGTGGTTTTGGTGAAGGAGGGAGAAAGTTAATAAGTGGAATTACCAGAGACTTCATATTTGAAAAACTTTTCAAAGAATTTGAGCTAAGGACACATGATAGCTGCTATATTCTCTCATTCAGACATTTTTATTTGAAAAAAATTACATAATCAAATTTGCTTTTCCTTTTAAGGGGAGGAGGGGGTAGACATAGGAAAAAAAACATAGAAGGAATTCGAATAGTTCTGGAAATCAAGTATGAGACTTGAAGGCTTGTGGTTTAAACTAGAATTGATTTGTGTGATTCGCTAGCTTGTTGTAGTGGAAAAAATCCTGAATTTCGAATCAGAAAACTAAAGTTGGAGTCTTATCTGTTACTTACTAGCTGTAGAAACTTAAGCAAGTGACCTTTTCTCCTTGATCCTCAATTTCTTCGTCTGAGGGGGTTCTTGTACCTCTGTAAATCTTAAGGCACTGAAAAAAATGTTAGGGAATATTTCTAATATCTTCGTTTCTGTGATAAAACATAGATAAAACAATGGCTACCACATTGTTACCAGATCATTAAGCCATATGAAATGGCTTTGAGGACCAGAATTTGTATTTTAAAAATATTCTGGTTGGTTGACTGGTCATGGGGAAAAGCTAAGGGCTATTTACTAATAACCAAGAGTGACAGGGCACAGCTTATTAGAGGAAAATTTTTTGCTGATTGGGGAAATATTTTGGACCATGATTCCATTTTTAATATGAAAACTCAGCAAGGCCCCAAGTTAATTACTATAACCAGCACTTTCTAGGGTTCTAGGCATTGTGTTTATGTAGAGGATTCATTGAAGCTATAAAATTCAAGACTTTATAGGCAGGCACCGTGATGTACTACTATTCCAAAGTTAGTTAAACTTTCAGTTTTTCCCTCTGTACAATGAAGGGCTTATTTTTTGTAAACTGGGGGAATAGTATGAAATAGTCAAAAGAGCTTTGGAGTCAAAGGACTTTGGTTCAAATTGTGGCTAAGCTACTTGAGTGTGTAAGCCTGTGTGATATTGAGCAAGTCACAACCTCTGTGGGCCTCAGTTTCCTCATTTGTCAAGTGAAGGAGTTGAAATATAAGACCTCTGAGGCCCCTTCCAGACTATAAATATAAATTTATGATTTTATGAGACCTATGAGCAGAATGGGAAAACACAGGAACAGAAACTCAAAGGAATTCATTTTTCTCCCTCCCTATTTGCAAACTCGGGTCTTTTGACTACAAATTTAGTATTCTAAAATGTCATTTGAGGGCAAACCATTTCTTTTATCAATACTTCCCTTTCTCCCTCTCTCTTTTCTTCTCTTCCTTTTTTTTCTCCCTCTCCCCCTCTGAGTCTCACTTCCCTTGCCTAGAAATACTACTTGTACTGTCTATTAGTTACCATCTTATAGTGCAGTTAGGATTAAATGTGATGATGTTTGTAAAGCACCTTGCAAGCCATAAATTATGTTGTAAACCGTAAAGTACCATATAAATGTCAGATATTATTATCACTCTGGCACAAACTGATATTATAAAAATACATAAATTCATGGGGATTAATGGGTTTGGGGGGTAGGCTGTGGACTTATTACCGTAAGACAAGTATAAGGCATAGTGTCTACCCTTAAGAGTCTTATAGACCAGTGAGAAGACAGAGGGAAGACTTCTAGCCCCAGAGTGGGAAAGAGTAGGATATATTTAGGAATTACTGAGTACATATTCTGTCTCAAATAAGGATATCTGTGGAGAATCTAGAATTCTAGGCAAGTAAGTCTGGGCAATAGGGAGCCATTACAGATTTTTGAAAATGAGAGTGGCATGATGAATTCTATCAGTCACACGTTACTCTGTTTCTATCCAGCTGGATGGAGACTTTTGACTTGATATTCTCTGTCCTATCCTGTGTCTGGTCATTTAAAGCTAGAAAATGACAGTGAAAAATTGAATTTTCTGCAGGAAGCATCATTTTGCCTAGTTAAAAGTCTGTGCTCTTTCTCTACCCTCCTTCACATGTCAAAAGAAGGAGTCTCTCTGGCTCCTCTCAAAATAATTGTCATTCATTTCTGTCCTTAACCTCTTTGCCTGTTTGAACACAGCTTGCATTTCTCTGGGGGAATTCAGTTATAAGAGGTGAAGAGAAAACTCCTCTGGCAATTGGACACTTAGGTAAACAAGTCAAAGTCCCTGTGAATTGGCTTCCATGGAGACCACTGGTTGTGAAGAAAGAGAATGAGCAATGGAAGAGTTGGGATAAGGGCAAATAAAACCCATATCCTTCATCTTAGGCATTTATAGGGGAAGCAGAAGACAGACATGCTGATTCTGTTTGCTTAAGGCATTTTGCATGTCCATAGCTTCCTAAGTAGAGTTTATTTCCCTGAGGTAATACATGTAGATATTTTTCTTTCTTTTTAAAATAATACTTTATTTTTCCCCAATTACATGTAAAAAACACTTTTCAACATTTTTTAAAAATTTTGATTTCAAATTCCCTCCCTTCCCTTCCCCTCCTTGAGATGGTAAGCAATCTAAGTTATACATGTGCAATCATGTAAAACATATTTCCATGTTAGTCATTTTGAGGAAGAAAACTCGAACTAAAAAATAAAGAAAATAAAGAAAATGAAAAATAATATGCTTCAGTCTGCATTTGGATTCTGTCAGTTCTTTCACTGGAGGTGGATTTTTCATCATGAGTCCTTTGGGATTGACTTGGATCATTGTATTTCTGAGAATAGCTAAGTCATTCACAGTTGTTCATCATTATGATATTGCTGTTGCTATGTACAATGTTCCCGCTGCCCAATTCTGATTTTCAAGGAGTCACTTTCTTCCTTAAGATTCTGAATCTTCTTTTCTAGTTGGTTGACTTTCTTTTCATAATCTTCTTGTTTTTCTTGTATTATTCTATTTTTCTTTTTAGTTTTCCCTCAGTCTCTCTCGTTTGATTTTTAAAGTCTTTTATAAGTTCTTCCATGAGTTCTTTTTGGGCAGGTAACCATTTGACATTACTCTTTGGGGCAGAAGAGAGTTTCTTTGCTTCAGTATCCTCCTCTGAAGATGAACCCAGATCTTCTCTTTTCCCATAATAGCTCTCTGTGGTTGGATTCTTTCTTCTTTGCCTGTGCATTTTTTTGGGGTAATATTTTAGTTTTTATAATCACCTGTTGTCCTAAGGTATGGGGGGTTGGTGCATCTAATGCTCTTCAGTTTACCCTTCTGACCTTGCACTCAAACCAATGCCTCCTTTAAGTGCCCACAGCAGAAGCATCCCCACCCCATTGCTTTTGCACTCAGCAGGCATGTGCTGGTTTCTTCTGGCCCCCACTGCGTTTCCACAGCACAACTGGGTCTGGTGTTCCTTGTTAGAAAAAAAAAAACAGGTTCCCTCGATATTCTCCAGGTCAGACACCCAACTCCCCTCACTGTCCCTGAGACAAAAGTTCCTGTGGCTGGGGCTGAGGCAGCCACAGGGCTTGCCACTAGTTGTTTAAGCAGCTTGGGGCTTGTTGTTGTGGAGGACCCTAGCCAGGAGGTGTTTACTCTTCACAGGGAGGAAATCTTGTCCAGGATTTTTCTTCAGATCTTCTCCAATTGTTCCAGGAGACTCTTTTGCCCCTACTCTCATTTGTTTTCATGGCCTATGTTTTCCCTGAGGCACCATTTTATCTCTTTTTGTAGGAAAATCTTGAGAGCTTGAAATTTTCTGACTTACTCTACCATCTTCCCAGAATCCTCTCGAGCATTTTTTTTTAAATATGACTATAGAAAGCTTTGATTTCTTTGTCTAAAAATTGCCTGTTCATATCCTTTGGCTATTTATTAATTAGGGAATGACTTATATTCTTATAAATTTGACTCAGTTCTGTATGTATTTGAGAAATTAGGCTTTTATCAGAGATACTTGCTATAAATCCCCCCCCTCAACACACTTTCTGCTTTCCTTCTAATCTTGATTGCATTGATTTTGTTTGTGTAAAAACTTTTAAATTTAATATAATCATAGTTATCCATCTTGTAGTGCTGTCTTTGGTTTGGTCCTAAATTCTTCCCTTATCTGTAGATCTGACAAGTAAACTATTCTGTGCTCCCTTAATTTGCTTATAGTGTCACACTGATGTCTAAAACATATACCCATTTTGACCTTATCTTGGCATATGGTATGCGATGTTGGTCAAAAACTAGTTTCTGCAAAACTGTTTTCCACTTTTCCCAGCAGTTTTTGTCAAATAGTGAGCTCTTGTCTCAAAAGCTTGGATCTTTGGGTCTATCAAACACAAAAAATGGTCATTTACTACTATGTATTGGATACCTAATCAATTCCACTGATCAATCACTCTATTTCTTAGCCAGTACCAGATTGTTTTGATAATTATTATTTTATAATAACATTTGAGATCTGGTATAACTAGTTCACCTTCATCTACATTTTTTTCCATTGATTTCCTTGATTTTCTTGACCTTTTATTTTTCTAGATGAATTATGTTATTATTTTTTCTAGCTCTATAAAATAATTTTTTGGAAGTTTGATTGGTAGCACTGAATAAGTAGATTAACTTATATAGAATTGCCATTTTTATTACATTGGTTCAGCCTACCATGACCAATTAATATTTTTCCAGTTCTTTAGATCTGATTTTATTTGTAGCATTTTGTAATTATCTTCATATAGTTCCCGGGTTTGTCTTGGCTGGTAGATTCACAGGTATTTTACATTGTTTACAATTATTTTAAATTGAATTTCACATTCTATCTTTTGCTGCTGGAATCATTTGGAAATATATAGAAATCCTGATGATTTATGTGGGTTTATTTTATATCCTACAACTTTGCTAAAGTTGTTATTTATTTAAA
This sequence comes from Phascolarctos cinereus, assembly GCF_003287225.1. Classification (NCBI taxonomy): domain Eukaryota; kingdom Metazoa; phylum Chordata; class Mammalia; order Diprotodontia; family Phascolarctidae; genus Phascolarctos; species Phascolarctos cinereus. Next base: position 342,810,844 of record NW_027555625.1, read on the forward strand.
TCAGTTTTTTAGTTTATTCTCTAGGATTCCTTAAGTATATATCAAATCACCTGGAAAGAATGATGGTTTTTTTTTCCTCATTGCCTATTCTAATTCCTTCAATTTCTTTTTCTTCTCTTATTATAGCTAGGATTTCTGGTACAATATTGGCTAATAGTGGTGATCATGGGCATCCTTATTTCACCCCTGTCCTTATTGGGAAGGCTTCTAGCTTATCCCCATTACAGATAATCCTTGCTGATGGTTTTAGATAAATACTACTTATAATTTTAAGGAAAGCTCAATTTATTCATATGCTTTCTAGTGTTTTTAATTGGAATGGGTGTTGTATTTTATCAAAAGCTTTTTCTGTACCTATTAAGATAGTCATAAGATTTCTATTGGTTTTGTTATTGATATGGTCAATTATGCTGATAATTTTCCTATTATTGAACTAGCCCTGCATTTCTGGTATAAATCCCACCTAGCCATAGTGAATGATCCTTGTGAGATACTGCTATAATCTCCTTTCCAGTATTACATTTAATTTTTTTGCCTCAATATTCATTAGGGAAATTGGTCTATAGTTCCCCCCAGCCCACATCCCCCCCCCCACTTATGGTTCTTCCTGGTTTCAATATCAGTACCATATTTGTGTTATAAAAGTAATTTGTCAGGACTCCTCCTTTGTCTAGTCTCCCAAATAGTTTATACAGTATTGTGATTAAATGTTCTTTAAATGTATGGGAGAACTAATTTGTGAATCCATCTGGCCCTGGGGATTTTTTCATAGGGAGTTCATTATGGCTTTGTTCAACTTTTTTTTTCTAAGAGAGAGTTATTTAAGTATTCTATTTCCTATTTTGTTAATCTAGGCAACTTATATTTTTGTTAATATTCATCCATTTGCTTAGATTCTCAGATTTATTGGCATATAATTAGGAAAAACAGCTTTTAGTAATTGCTTTAATTTCTTTTTTATTGGTGGCAAATTAACCCCTTTCATTTTTGACACTAGTAATTTAGTTTTCTTTCCTTTTTAAAATCAAATTAACCCATGGTTTATTTATTTTGTGGTTTTTTTCCTTAAAACCAGCTTCTAGTTTTATTTATTAGTTCAATATTTTTAGTTTCAATTTTATTAATTTCTTTTTATTTATTAGTTCAATATTTTTTAGTTTCAATTTTATTAATTTCTTTCATTTTTTAGGATTTTTAATTTGGTGTTTAATTTGGGAATATTTAATTTGCTCTTTTTCTAGTTTTTTTTTAGTTACATGCTCAATTCATTGATCTGCTCTTTCTCTATTTTATTGATGTATCCATTTTGAAATATAACATTTCCCCTATGTAATGCTTTGGCTGTATCCCATAAATTTTGGTATGTTGTCTCATTGTTATTCTCTTTAATGAAATTATTGATTGTTTCTATGATTTGTTTTTGACCCACTTATTCTGTAGAATTATATTATTTGTTTCTAATTAATCTTTAATCTATCTTTCCATAGCCCTTTATTGAATATAATTTTTATTGCACTACGATCTGAAAAGGATGTATTTAATACTTCAGCTTTTCTGCATTTCATTGTGAGGTTTTTATGCCTTAACGTACAGTCAATTTTTGTTTTGGTGCCATGTACTCATTCAGTTTTCTCCAAAGGTCTATATCTAACTTTTCTAAAATTCTGTTTGCCTCCTTAACGTCTTTCTTATTTGTTTTTTGGTGAGATTTATCTACCTCTGAGAGGGGAAAGTTGAAGTCCCCTTCTAGTATAGTTTTATTGTCTGTTTCCTCCTATAACTCATTTAACTTCTCTTTTAAAATTTTGGATGTTATACCACTTACTGCATTTATGTTTAGTGCTTCATTGTCTATGGTATCTTTTAGCAAGATATAGTTTGTTTCCTTATCTCTTTTAATTAGGTCTATCTTTGTTATTGTTTTGTCTGATATCCTGATTGCTACTCCTGTTTGTTTGTTTGTTTGTTTTTACTTAAGCTGATGCATAATATATTCTGCTCCAGCCCTAACCTTTATTCTGTGTAGCATGAGAATATCATCATGTGTCTTGAAGGGAGGCAGAATAGACATCTCTAAACCTATTCTTCTCTAAGGGAGACTTTGTTTCCTGCCAGGAGGGGAAACAGAAAGTTGGGTCCAGAAGGTTGGCCACTCTTCCTTCTCAGAGAGAAGGGGTGCCAGGTTAGAATTGTGTCTATCTGTTCTCTTAATATTTTCACTCTGGAGGATGTATTTTCCAGGTTTAGTCTAACTTCTAATTGCTGTTCATTATTGAGGTGAGCAGGACTTTAAGCCCTATATAGTAGGCTTGACTCCTTTCCCATTAAATGCCAGTTCTACAATGAATAGACAAGAAATAGACATTTATCCAAAGAGCAAAAACAGCAATCATAGACATTTTACAAAGTAGAAAATATGCCAAAAAAGAGATCTAGATCTGCTGATCTGGAGCTGTGGAAGTCTGGATTTTTTTCTGGAATTCACATGACAGAGAGCTAGAACCTTGAGAAACAGTGTCTAGATGGTTTCCCTGATTTAGCACATATTGTCAGGTTGTGAATTTTAGTTAATACATAATAAAATTTGAAAATTATTCTTCTTTGTTCCTTGAGACAGTTTGTATGTGACTTCCAGGTTCCTCTTTGCAATCTTATTTACTGGCTACTTATAAATGTATTTATAATACTAATTAGAAATGGAGGGATCAGAATAAGATACAATATTAACACATGAGGTTTATCATTCATCTTTCTCTCAAAGCTGGAAGCCAGAAGTGCCAGAGAGTCCTATCCATGCAAAGCAGAAGCCTTTCCTATCACCATCTCTGTGCCTCAGGCAAGTGGGGCATTAATCTCTACCAATCAGAAGAGAGTCCATACCAAACGGCTTTGGGTCTAGACTTACATAAAAATACTCAATCCGCACAATGACTAACTATAATTGCAAAGGATCATTATGAAACATGTTATCCAGCTCTAGATAGAGAGCTCATGGACTCAGATTGCAGATGAAAGCATATTTTCTTCACTTCCTTTTCTTTCTTTCTTTTTTTTTTTGGTTTTGGACATAGCTAATGTAAGAATTTCTTTTGCAAAATTACATATTTGTAATGGCTTTTGTTTTTCTTGCCTTCTTAATTAGTTGAAGAAGGAGGTAGGAGGGAGATAATTCAGAACTGGAAATAAAAGATTGAATTTTATGAAAAGAAAAAAAGTAGGTCATAGGATCATTGATTGAGAGTTGAAAGGGGGGTTCCCTATTCTCTAACTCCCTCCTTTTACAGATGAGTCTCAGAGAGATTAAGTGACGGGATATTTGATAAAACATTTGATTTATCAAATATTAGACTTACATGAAACTTACCAAAAACTTGTAGGTTGTGAAAAATGATGCCTTTTGTTCACCTGCCTTTTTTCCCCAAAAAACGAAGCTTCTCAGATAATATTCAAAGTTTATTTTGAAGAGAATGAGTTATGAATATTTGTATTCATCTTCATCTTTTTTAAACCTCTGTTTGAATTCAGACACTAACATTTTATCTACATAAATCACTTTAATTAAGTGTAATTATGAGTTCTTCCTAATAATCTCTATCTACTCCAAGAACTTGTGCTGATTGGATCATGTATGTTAGATGTGCTTGCAAGAGATGAATTATTCTATTTGGATTGATGCCAGTGTGTCAATGATCTCTCTCTCTCTCTCTCTCTCTCTCTCTCTCTCTCTCTCTCTCTCTCTCTCTCTCTCTCTCTCTCTCTCTCTCTCCCCCTCCCTCTCTCTCTCTCTCTCTCTTTCTCTCTCTCTTCCTTCCTCCCTCCCTCATTTCCTCCCTCCCAACAAAACTAGCTTTCCATTAATCAAAACACTTATGAAGTGCTTACTATATGCAAGCCACTGTGCTAAGCGTAGAGAAACAAAGAAAGATAAAAACAGTCTCTATATTCAAGGAACTCACATTCTGATGGGGGAAGACAACTTGTGCATAAATTGCTACAGACAAGCAACATTCAGAGCAGGTGAGAAGTAATCCCAGAAGGGAAAGCATTAGCTGCTGGATGTGGAGAGGGGAGAGGACCAGGAAAGATCCTCTTTGACAGAAGAGAGGATCTCAGTTGAGATTTAGAGGAAACCAGGGAGACCTTTCCAAACCAGCGCAAGGAGAGGGACTGATTTTCCACACAGCACCATGCCTCAGCTACTTCCTGACTCCACCCAAGCCCTCAAAAATCCCTTCTCCTACTAGAGAGTTTTTTTCTAAGAACTTCAGTTTGGAAAAGAACCCCAGAGTAAGTAGCCATCTCTTATTTTCTAGACAGCCACCATACCTCCTTCCCAAAACCCCTTACTGATTTTCTGTTCCTCTTTTATGTGTTGTCTTCCCTCATTAAAGTGTTAGCTCCCTGAGGGCAGGTGGCTTTCTTTTTGCTTGTATTTGTATCCCCAACACTTTTCACAATGTCTGGCATATAGTAAACAATTAATTAATACTCAATGACTGACTGTTGGGTGTTAGGAACAACAACTAGAATAGCTATAGCTATTATAGCTCCAAAACTGAACCAGAAATTTAATTTAATTTCTTAGGTGGCACTGAGTGTAATTAGTGTTTATCTATGGCAGAAAGGGAACCTCGTTAAGGTTCTCTCAGACCTGAATGAAAATGATGAGAGTCAGTGATGGAGGAGGGGGAGGACCAAGACAGGATTAGGCAATTAGTGCCTATGCCCAAATAATCATCACATATAGAACCTGGGATCAGATTCCCTCCAAAACTTGGAGGTATAAATAGGAGTTGTTTTTCAATAGGTAGTAATGCTTTTTAAAAATTTTGTTTTTGGTTTGAGTTTGGTTACTTGTGGTCATTTTTATGAAATAAATTATAGTAAATATTGTGTTGCAAATAACCAACCTAGGTCCTCAGGATCCATGAAAGCTTGGAGTATTCTTTTCTGCTAAATGAAATGGTTTCTAGGCTGCTTTGCTTTTTTGCTTTTTTACATTAAATTTTTTTTTCAATTAACAAAAATCAATCTTTTCTTCCTCCAACCCTTTCTTCCCATTAAAAAAGAAAGAAAAAGATATTGTAATAAATATGCATAGTCAAGCAAAAAAAATCCTTTATTGTCCATGTCCCAAAAGTATGTCTCAATCTACCTCCATCCATCACCTCTCCATCAGGAAATAAGTAGCGTATTTCATCATATGTCTTTGGAATCATGGTTAGATATTGCATCAACCAGTATTCTTAAGTTTTTTCAAAGTTATTTGTCTTATAATGTTGTTGCTTTTATTGTAATTATTCTCCTGGTTTTGTTTACTTCACTCTGCATTAGTTCATACAGATCTTCCCAGGATTTCTAAAACCACTGTCTTCATCATTTCTTATAGCAAAATGTTATTCATTTATATTTTCATGGCATAATTTGTTCAGCTATTTCCCAATTGATGGGGACCTCCTTCATTTCCAGTTCTTTTTTTACCACAAAAGAACTACTATAAATTTGTGTGTGTGTGTGTGTGTGTGTGTGTGTGTGCAAGTGGGTCCTTTTCCTCTTTTTGTTGTTGTTGACAGTTTTGCATTATATACCTAGTAGTAATAGCATAGTGTTAAAGGGTATGCACAGTTTTTAATTGTTTTCCAGAATGAAATATTAGTTCACATCTCCACACAGAGTACCTTAAGGTATTCACACAATCCCTTTAGCATTTCTCATTTTCATTTTTTTGGTCTACTTTGCTATTCAGATGGGTGTGGGATAGAATCTCAGTTGCTTTAATTTGCATTTCTCAAATTATCAGTGATTTGGAGCATTTTCCCCACATACGGTTATTGATATTGGATTTTTTCCTCTGTCAACTGCCTGTTCATATCTTTTGACCCTTTATCAGCTGGAGAATAGTTCTTAAATAAGAACAATTCATATAAATTTAAATCAGTTAAAGGTGGGATTTTAGCTGAGACTTGTACAAATTTGGACCTTATCTTGGTAGACAGTATGAGATGTGGTGTGTACTTACTTTCTTCAGACTTTCCTGTTTTCCCAGCAGTTTTTTTTATCTAGTAGTGGAGTTCTTACTTCGATAGCTGGGATATTTGCATTTGTAAAACCCTAGACTACTGTGTTAGCGTGTTCATATATATTGTGAACATCACCTGTTCCATTGGTCTAATTTTATTTCTTAACCAGTACCAAAGTATTTGATAATACTGCTTTGCAATATAATTTGAGATCTGACTACTTCTATGCCCCCCTGCTTTGCCCATTTTTCCCTTTTTAATTTTAAAGATTTATTGATGTATTTTATTTTTATATTGCAAACATTTCCAGATCACCCAGGAGAGCTTTCCTGTAATGAAGTAAAACAACTAAGCAGAACAGTGACCTTATCTGAAAGTGCATGCAACATTCTATACCTATAGATCCCTCTAATCTCTATTTTTAAAAGTGATTTCTTTTAAATTTACAAAAATCTACTTTTTTTCACTCCTAATCCCTATCCCATTGAAAAAAAAAGAGAAAGGTAAATGCCTTGTAACAACTATGTCTAGTCAAGCAAAACAAGTTTTCTCATTGGCTGTGTACAAAAATATACACATCTCATTCTGCATCTTAAGTACATCACTTCTCTGTCAGGAAGTGGCTATCATGTTTTGTCATCATTCTTCTGGAATCAAAGATGGTCATTATGTTGATTTTTTTTTTTACTGTGTTGTTTTTCTTGTAGGAATTGCTCTTTTGATTCTGTTACTTTTATTCTTTATAAGTTTATAAAAGTCTTAATATTGATATTATAGTTTAAATTATTCTTCCAACATTTTTCATCTTTTCCCTAAAGATCCTTGACCTTTTTGTTCCTCAGTGAATTTTGTTTTTATTTTTTCTAGTTCTATAAAATAATTCTCTCATAGTTTGCTATAGCACTGAATAAGTAAATTAATTTAAAGAGTACTGTCATTTTATTATGCTGGCCTAGCTTACCTATGATCAAGGAATATTTCTTCAGTTATTTAAATGCTTTGGTAGATAGACTATCCCATATTTTATACATTATATATTGATTTTAAATAGAATTGCTCCTTCTATCTCTTCCTAATGGGTTTTGTTGGTGCTATACAGAAATGATAATGATTTATATGAGTTTATTTTATATACTGCAACTTTACTGAAGCTATCAATGGTATCAATTAATTTTAGTTGATACTCTGTGGTTTGCTAAATAAACCACATCATGTGCAAAAAATGATAATTGTGTTTCCTCTTTATCTATGCTTATTCCCTCAATTTCAACACAGTAATCCATATGATCTAGTGGTTTTGTTTTTAACAGAAATAATATTGTATCAGGATATTTTATTTTGCTATGTTTTCAAAAAGTTTGTGTAATATTGGAACTAATTATTTTTTCAGTTTTGATAGAATTTCCTCATATATCTTCCATCAATACTGTGCTTCCCTCCTCCTACCCTTCCCTTTGGGATCTCATATAGGTTAGTCAATTTCTTTTTTTTTAAAAACTGGCTCATTTAAGGACTTTATTTCTTGTTTTGTTTTTACATTTTTAAATTATTCATATATTTCATTTATATTGTCACTTTTATTGGCATCTCATTAGGCAAAAAGTTTCTAATAATTTCCTTTTTTCTTAATTCATTGTCAATTTGTCTTTTTTTTATTTTTAATACTGATAATTTGGTTTTCTTCTTTGTTTTTTAAAATCTAATTAGTGAGTAGTTTATTATATTTTCCTCCCCCAAATTCTTTGTTTTAATTATTATTCACATGTGATTTTGTTGTTTTCAGTTTTGTTAATCTCTCCTTTGATTTTCAGGATAGTATAATAATAATAATAAAATAGCACTTGTATAGTATGTTAAAGGTTTCCAAAGCACTTTCTCTTTTGGATTTATATTTTGGTGCACAAGCATTTATTAAATACCTACCATGTACCAGGCACCATGATAAGCACTTGAGGGATCCAAAGAAAGGCAAAAAATAGCACCAAGAACAAAAGAAAACAGTTCTTGAGTTCAAGGAGTTTACAATCTAAAGGGAGAGATGACATGTAAACAAATATACACAAACAAGATATAGACAGGATAAATTAGAGATAATCTAGGGGTATGGGAGAAAACTAACACGTGAGGAAGATCAGGAAAGGCTTCCTGTAGAAGGCAGAATTTTGGCTGAAGGAAGCCAAGGAGACAGAGATGAGGAGGGAGAGAATTCCTGACAGAAGGAATTCTTGTGTCAGTGAAAACGCATGGGTTAGGAGATAAAAGGTCTCATAGGATGAACAGCAAAGAAGGCCAGGATTGTCACTGGATCAACAGAGTATAGAAAAACAACACTAGAAATATAGGAAGGGTCCAAGTTATGAAGGGTTTTAAAAGGCAGACATAGGATTTCATATTTGATCCTGGAAGTAATACTGTCAGACCTGCCCTTTAGGAAGATTACTTTAATAGCTGAGTAGAGGATGGACTGAATGGGGAAATATTCCAGTTGAGAGAATAAGCAGAATATGTTGCATTAGTCTAGTTATGAGGTGATGAGATCCTATACCAGGATGGTGGCAGTGCTAGAGGAGAATTTTAGTTGTTTTTCAGTCATTTCAATTGTGTCTGATACTTTGTGACCCCATTTCAGGTTTTCTTGGCAAAAATACTGGAATGATTCACTATTTCCTTCTCCAGTTCATTTTATAGATGAGAAAATGGAAACAAACTGGGTTAAGTGACTTTCCCAGGATCACACAGCTAATAAGTGTCTGAGGCCAGATTTAGACTCATGAAGATGAGTCTTTTTGATTCCAAGTCCAGTGTCTATCCACGTGCCACTGAGTTTCCTGCTAAAGGAGAGGAGGGATCATAAACAATAGATATTTCAAAGGTAGAATGCATAGTATTCTGTTACTCTGAATTATAAATAATAAAGCTAAGTTGAACTAAATTATATTATATAATAAACTATGTGGATATATTCATTCACACAAGAAAGATAGGACATGTGCACATCTCTGGTCTACTCTACTGCCACCCAGAGAGTGTCAGCTTTGCCAGCCCAACTTTGTGTTCCTGCTTCCAGCACAGTGTCAGACCTCTCTGCTGGATCTGGGACCTCCTGCTAGTACAGAGCTGCAGGCCCTTTTCGGTCACTGTGGTGAAAGATTCTGCACTGAGTGCTTTTAGAGAGACCTGATCACCAGTGTCCTCAGACTTCTCTGTCTCTGCAAACCTGCTCAGGAAAAAATGATTAACTGTGATTTTTTGTTTTTACTTAAATTTCCCATTAGGCCATGGTTTGTTGTGTTTTTTCAGTTCTGTGTGGAGTAGTTGTGAGGGTATACTCAGCAGGCTGCAGTGCCTCCTACTACTCTGTCATCTTGGTTTATCTTGTAATACTTTGAAAGCAGAAGGAAGGACAAGAAATTGTTTAGTGGAAATGTTACACAACCTGTTTAGATTAGTTCCTTTTGCCTGGTGTGGGGAAGAAAGTAACACAGATAGTGACCACTAGAATGACTGATGATGATCTGTTATATGTTTCATCTTATCATTTTACTCTAAGATTGGTATACTTATAAAAGGTTTTTCTTTCATAGCACCTCTAAGGTAAAAGAGATATCTAACAGTTCTGTTTATTAAGTAGTTAGGTCTGAACAACGTAATAAGTACTTACATCCTATCAACTTAGTAACTCTTTGGAAAAAAAATTACACGTAAAATAAAAGAAAAAATATTTTATTTCATTCTCAAATAACCACAATTACTAATAGGATATGTGTACCTTTTGGACACTGTACAACTTCTCAAACTTTGGGATCATATTGGATACAACCATTATTATTTCTTTTTTAACATTGATTTTCACACAATACTTTTTTTTTAATCATAGCAAATGCAAAAAAAAAATTCCAAACAAACAGTTTCTCAAAGCTATATCTCAAACAGGAAAGTTTGAGAAGTTACAGGCATAGGCAAAGACACCAGCAGACAAAAACATGTCTCAAACCTTCAAGAACATCACTGTAAGGAAGAGAGTATGATCTAATATTTAAACTGTGAACTACCTAGAGCTAGCACTTCACCCAATATCATCACTTCTTCTGAAAATGTAAACTACCCGTTTCACCCTTAGAGTTTATTGTAGTGCCCTGCTTGAGGTGTGCAGTTTGGGATCCATGAGTGAATAGCCTCATTTCCCTACAAAAGTGGGCTGGCAAAGACACCACTCTTCTGGATGTCAGTAAAGTAGAGCAGAAATGTTCACGTCTTGTATCCTTCTTGTATGAATGAATATGTCCACATAGTTTATTACATAATAAAACCTGTAGTTAGCTCTACTTACTGTGAAGCTTTGTCTATGATCCTTGAAATTCTGAATCTGGCTATTCTAGAATGATCCAAGATATTCCCCCAGGGCCAGCTGTCCAGAGGTTTGAATCGCAATGAAATGAACAAGATGCACAGGAGCATAAAATTAGAAGTAGAAAAGAATTTAGAGACCATCTAGTCCAATCCCTTGATTTTACAGAAGAGGAAATTAAAAGACAGGCCAAGTCACTACATGTCTTCATCTTTGCTATAACAAAATTTTGGTGCTGAGAAGAATTCAACTTAAGTCTATCCCTTTCACTTACCAAAGAGGAAACTTAAGATCTAGAGAAAGGAAATAAGTTAACCAAGTCATCTATCCAGTTAGTAACAAAGATGAGACTAGAATTCAGGTTTCCTGGCTTGGTTCCTGGTTCTATGTTTTGAATGATACAACAATGTCCCTAGTTCCCTTCAGATACATTGTGATTAAAGTTATTATAAAAGTTCCAGCATGCTCTGATGAAGCCTTAAATATCTTCTTTATTGTCTGGATAGAGCCAAGTTTCTCAGATCAACAGGATAAAGATATGGCTTCAGTTTCTTCCAAGGACCTGGTGAAATGTCAGTTTAATTTATTAACCTGATTTCTGCCATATCTTTGAACAACTAAAATATTTAAAAAGAAATGAACAGTCAAATGTCACTTGTTTTCATAAACTTATATGATTTAGGATTTATGGAGTTTATCTATCTGGTCAATCAGAGGCAGGACACATTTCTAATTGTACCTGCCATCCTTGAGTGAACCTACTCATTTGGTACAGAAAGTTATCAGGGTAGGAGTCCATGGGATAGTGAGCTCTGCTCAATGCACAGGTCAAAGTTTGCTTTCTCATCATTTAGAAAGCTGACTGGCCCTTGTGTTTCAGAGCTATGCCTGACTAACTAATGTAAAGAAAATTAATTGAAAGGACAGACCGCCTACTATACATGCATGAGTGTTAAGAAATCGACTGTAGGCTTTTTGGAAATTAATGACAGTGAAAACAGCCACTGAAACAGCTCAGAATGTTCTATGGAAGATAGGTAATTAGCACCAATTTCATATTATGTCTCCTGCTATGGATATTGGAACTTTACTACCTTTATTTGCATTATTATACTCTGAGATTTCCTGCTGACAGTACTCTGTATATTGATAGTACTCTACCCTTTTCAACATCCCAACCAGCTCTGTTCTCAATTTTACAACCAAAAGACTAGATGTAGGTAAAGGTATGATAAATATTACCTTGGATAAAAAAAGAACTGAAGGTGTTTCTTTACTTGGTTTAATTATTTCCTCCATGGTAAAACACAAACTCCTTGGCCTGGAATTTAAAGCCTGCCACAATAAACCTTATTTATATTACTCATCTTTTCATTCTTTTTTCAGATTATTCACCTTTATGTACTATCTGTTCTAGTCAAAATGGCCCATTTCCTCCCAGTATTCAACATTTCATTTCCTATCTTTGTGCTCAGCTACTTACTCCACAAATGACAAAAACTGAGCCATTTTGAAAGACCTTTGATTTTAATAAGCAAGGACTTTCTGGTAGCAAGGCAAAGAATCTAAAAACAGACCTTAGAATCTTCCCATTCCTTAGATAGTACTTATTTTCAGATAATGACCACTATTAGCATAGAACAAAAAGGCAACTCTTTTTTTTGGGGGGGGGGTGGCAATTGGGATTAAGTGACTTGCCCAGAGTCATACAGCTAGTGAGTATTATATGTCTGAGGCTAGATTTGAACTCAGGTCCTCCTTACTCCAGGGCTGGTACTCTTTCCGCTGTGCCACCTAGCTGCCCCAAGGCAATTCTTAAAGCATTGTTTGAGAACCCCTGCAAGTTCTCTGAGATTCTTTTTTTTTAACCTCTTGAGGTCAAATAATATTATAGATGTGATAATTTCTATAATTTCATAATAATATTAAGATGTTATAATTTTGAATGTGGTAAATACGAGTAGGCATAACCCACCAATGGAAGCTCATGGTGGGCTGGGGTGGGGAGGTAGAGAGGGGAGTCTCAGTGATTTTTCAGTGTATAAAGGGGTCCTAAGACCAAAAACTTTGAGATAGGTAGAAAACCATCTCAGATGCATGCTGACTGTTAGGACCCTGTTGCCTATCAGTCATTTAACCTTTCAGGGCCGCAAGCAATGCTCTAAGCTAACATTAAAAGCAGGTTCCTATCTACATCTCCTCATTGGGAGTTCTCTATACCAATGACATCACAGGTTTAATTGAAACCCCCCCCCCACACACACACACATTATCTAAGGAAATTACTGGAAGGAAGGGAAAAAAGATATAAATTGAGGAAATTGGATCTGTGATATTTGTTCTGAAGAATAGAGTCCTTAAATCTAGAATTTCAAGGAGCCTCTGAGGCCATCCAGTTCAAATCTTCATTTTACAAATAAGGAAACCAATGGGATGTAAATGGGAGGCAAAGTCAACAGCTCAAGGTTACAAGGCAACAATCATCAGAGGTGGAATTTGAATCCATGTCCACTGTCTGAAGATGCATTTTACTTTCCACCGTATCACACATTCCTCATTAAATGTCTTTCCTTGACACTGAGCACCTGAAAACTATATCTCTTGTTAGGCTTTCAGCACTCCAGCGTACTCACCTTTATTTCCCAAGGTGATTTCTTTCCAAATTAGGCCAACACAACAAACATTTATTAAATGACCAATATGTGCCAGGTTTTGTGCCCAGTGCTGAGGCTACAAAAATAAAATGGAAAATAATCTTTACCTTCAAGAACCTGGGGGGAGGGGAGGATTTAGAATGTAAACAAGAAGTAAATACATAATTATTTTAGGAGGGAAATAGACTATTAACTAGGGGGCTTAGGAAAGGCTTCCGGTAGGAGATGACACATGAGTTTGGCTTTGAAGAAATCCAAAGAGACTAAAAAATGAAAGTAAAGAAAAATGCATTGTAGGTTTGGGGACAGCCTGTGCAAAGGAATGAAATGTGGGAGATGGAAGGCCAAGTTCAAGGATAATAGCAAATAGGGCACTTGGTCTGACACATAAAGCGCAGGAAGGATCATAATATAAAATAAACTTGTAGAGGGAGGCTGGAGACAGGTTTTTGAAGTTCTTTAAATGTCTCCTCTTCTACTACTTTCCACAGAAACACATAAAAGTGACAGAGATGGAATATATTTTAGTCTTTTTAGACTAATGGTAAAAATATGACTTTTAAAAAATGACAGCAGGAGGAGGCGATGGAGGTCATCTAGTCTAACTGTCTTGTTTTACAGATGATGAAACTGTGGCCCAAAAGGGTTTAAGTGACTTGCCTAAAGTTATACAACTTATTAGTGTCAGAGTCAGACCTAGGTCTTGTAACTTCCTGGTGCTCCTTTCACTCTACTACCTAACCAAAAACTTTGTACTAACTGCGAAACTTCTTTCATATTTTTTTCATATCAATTAAATGGAAAGAATAAGCCATTTTCATTTCCTGACCCCATGATAGCAAGAGGATCAGAAATTATATATTATATATAATACTATGATGCTATATATTATATATGTATATAATTATGTAGGTAAACACTATCTACATACATGTGTGTGTCCAAGGAGAAAGGTGCTATATACATATACCAAGTATTATGCCAACACAAACTTTAATTAAGATGGCTACTAAGAGGTTTTAGTCAAGGGCAGCTCTCTTTTTTTGGGGGGGGGTTTAGGCAATTGGGGTTAAGTGACTTGCCCAGGGTCACACAGCTAGTAAGTGTCAAATCTCTGGTCTGAGACCAGGTTTGAACTCAAGTCCTCCTGATGTCAGGGCCGGTGCTCCATCCATTGCGCCACCTAGCTGCCCCCAAGGGCAGCTCACTTGACAAACACTCCAATAAATAATAAAAAGAGGGGCAGCTAGGTGGCACAGTGGATAGAGCATTGGTCCTGGAGTCAGGAGGACCTGAGTTCAAATCTAGCCTCAAAAATGTAACACTTACTAGCTGTGTGACTCTGGGCAAGTCAGTTAACCCCAATTGCCACAGAGACACACACATACACACACACACACACACACACACACACACGATTAAAAAGAATGCCAGAATCAGCAAAGGAGTAATCAACAAAACCAAAAGGAATCTCCATGCAGTTAAGAACTAACTGAAGATGATAGCCAGCAGCTCTGAGCAATGACACCTGAAGAGGTCCTAAAACCAGTTTGATTCCTAGCAAACAGTGCCTGAGGCCAGGAGTATCTTGGCCCCAGCCTGTCAAAGCTTCAGCAGTGAAAAAATCAGCTGATTTTAGGTCAGTGTGCAAAGAGATGAAGAGTGCTTAACCTTAGATAATAACTACATTTCTTAGGACTAGCCTTCTAAGAGGCCCAAAACCATCATGGCTTATATCCTGTCAGAACTTCTCTAATAGACAAAGCCAATTTCTCATAGGAGTCTAGGGAAATCAAGAATCACAGAGCTTTGGCAGCTTACATCCAGAATCCCTCAGGAGACTTGAAAGCAGCGTGGTCCCTGAGATCTGGTCAGGCACTTTCAGGGGCACAGCAGAGAACAAAGCCAGTTGGCAGTTGATGATTGTACAAAGAGTAAGAGCAGAGACTAGTCCAAAGCTAGGACTCATTTTGAGCCAGAGATTATGGCAGAGAATGGGATCTAATCCAAAATACCCCATCCAGAAGTGTAGCATGACAATGGCAGTGGCCTTCAGACTGGAGAGGAGATAACTATAGTCAAGACACGGCCAACTCATCCAAAAGCGCTAGAGTGAAATATGGCCTAAGAACAAAGTCTAAATAGAGAAACTAAGTTAGGAGATATAAGTTGACAGAACAAATTTTGCAATATGTTCAGTAAAGAGAAGCCCAAGAAGTTAAACTAGAAGAGAGTAATTGTACAATAAGTACAAGTACTGTATTTCACCACATTGACACAGATTTTATGCCAATTTTTTCTTTGCAAAAAAGTTGGGTGCAACCATTCTTTGAATTTTTTTTTTAAATTGTGCCAGTATTACTTAAAATCATTTATTACCAAACTGTCTTTGGTGAAAGATTGGGATACACAGAATGCTTGTGAATATACATGAAAATTGGAAAGATGCAAAGCTATCATATCACATGACTTACTTGGGAGTTTCACCTGCCTGACCACTCCCCTTGCGCCTATGGCTCTTCATTGGGTTGAATGCCAATACATTTAGTACTGCAGTGCTCTAAACAAACCACACAAGTCAGCTTTCAGAAATATATTGACAATGTATGTATGCTGAGAATTCTAGGCTCACACCTCACGATGTGGTAGAGATAAATGTGTATCTGAAAGTCACTGGTGAATACATTGCTGGTCTATTTACCTTTTAAGCAGTGTGACAAACAGATTTACACCATGCAACAATTACATGATGAAAGGTTATAAACCAATTTTTGGAATGAAAAAACAGGGTGTGACAATTATGCAGTGGTGATGATTATGTGGTGAAATATGGTAGATTCTCAGAACAAAGAATATGTTGGCCACAAAGACTCTAAGAACAGCTGGAAGAAATGAAGAAATACTGAGAAATGATATTGCAACTCTTGAGGGAAAAAAATTGGAATGAGAATTATTAGCTTGATAGAGAAAGAGGAAAATACAATTTGTAGTCTCCTTGAAAAATAGAAAGGAAAAAACAGAATTCAGTAATCCAATGAGACATCAAGAAATATTAGAAAAAAGTTTAAAAAGTGAAAGCTACAAGAACGTGTAAAGTACTATCAAAAATAACTGACTTAGAAAACAAATCAGGGAGAGAGAATTTAGGAATCAATGGACCCCTCAAAATCTTATAAAAGTGAATGTTGAAAACTATCTTTACATGTAATTGGAAAAAATAAAATACTATTAAGTGGGGTGGGAGGAAGAGGTAATGGACCCCTTGAAAACCATGAAAAAAAAAACACAACCTTGGATATCTTATTTCAAGAAATCATAAAAGAAAACTACCCACCTATATTAGAACTAAAGAGGAAAGTAAAAATAGAAATTTTTTTAAAGCATTTCCTGAAGGCAACCTCAAATTGGAAGCACTGAAGAATACCATAGTCAAAATCCAGAGATTCTAGATCATAGAAAAATGCTACAAGCAGGCAGAAAGAAAGAGTTGAAGTATTCTTAGAGGACATAGAGACAGGATCATACACAACTATGCTGCAATTAGTGTAAAGAGGAAGAAATGTTAAAACAGAGTATCCAAAAGGCAAAAGAAAAAGTCTTGCTATCAAGAATAATTCATCCTATAAAACTGTCATCCTACTGTGAAAAAAAAGAAGACTTTCAAGAGGACTTCAATAGGACTTTTCTGATGAAAATCCAGAGCCAGGGATATTCTCTGAAAAACAAACACAGGAGACAAGAAAGGATTTGGATGGAGATACATGATCAAGAGTTTAAATTCTAATATGGGAAGCAAAGACATTTGTCCCTTTAGAATCTCACTGTCTTCAAAGGTCTCAGAGAGAATTAAAAAAAACACAGAAACTCGTGGTGCTTTTGCTCTGTGTTGCTGATTTTAAGATAGTAAACAAAAGAGAGAAAAAGGAATACAAATTCACCAAAAAAAAGTGGAGTAGGGGAACAGGGTTGAAGAGGAAAGGTAGACTTGGCAAAGGAATAGGCACAAGCAAAACAAAGTTTAGCTTCAGAGTATACATCTTAAAGTGAGAATTAAAAGGAGAGAAAAAAAGCATAAAAATGCAAGGATTTGAGTCTCAGCTAGGTGAAAGGAACAGGAATAGAGCAATGAGATCAGATCATATCAGTTCGAGATTACTAGTGTTTCAAGAGAAAGCTTTTATATGGTGGTATGGAGAGTTGTGGTGAGGAGAGTTGAGCAGGTGGTGATAGTGTTGCCAAAAAAAATAAAAAGAAAAGAACAGGTGTCATTGAAACATTAAAAATACACAGAAAGTTTAGAATGAGACACAATAAACAGGACAATTTTATTACTACCATGTTAAAATTCATATACACTAAAATGATGTGATAGAAGTCCATATGTTTGTATAAAATTTGCTTTTTTATTTTTTGTATATTGAAATGTCCAGGTTTGTTGATAGCCATTAAGTTAACAATAAAAACAGAAAATTATAGAAAAAGAACAGCAAGAATTATAGCAGTTCTAACTCTACCCTTTCTTGAAGATCATGTCCAGTTGTAAATGTATTGCTAAAAATATCACCTATGCACAATATACACTTCTGGTGAAGGATTAGTTCCTTGTACTCTGGGAAAATGGTATTAGTAAGGCATTGCTAGATGCTGTTAGTGAGGGAATGTATCTTTGGTGACAAAGGGAAGGAAAAGTGACCCAGCTGAAGTTTTTCTTCTTATTGCAGAAAAACTGAATTAGAACAGTTGTTTTGCCAAGCAGAATGTTTGTAATACTGATTGACAAGTAAACAAGATTTTAGGGGGTTATAAATAATACTTCTGAGAAAACTGCTTTTATGTAGCACAGATCCATTCATTTACATTCAAGGGATTTTCTCATTAGAAAGTATTTATGGCTATTCATCAGAGTAAATCTTCTGTCATCCATCTGATAACACTCCCTGTGGTGTATTCCACCAGTCCCCTGGGGGTGATTGATATGTTGGGTTCTAGGTATACTCTGTAAATGTATGCTTCTATTACTCTTGAGTCCTTACTGGTGTACATTCAATTAGCAATTAGTCAGGAGATACCCATTATTTCTTTACAAAAGCATTTAACTAAGATGGCATTGTTGGAAAAAAAAAGTAGCTAAAAAATATCCCCTACCTTAGAAAAATGGAGTGTATCTTTCCACTAATTAATATGTGTAGCATTGGTCACAAGTAGAGTACAATGATAATGAGCTACTCTTGTAGGAAGTAGATGTGGCCAAAGCTTCTTCTTCAGTACTGCTGGGTCTTGAAGCTTTTCTCTTCTATGGAGTTCTTACATGGTTCAACTCTTGATTTGTAGAGCTAGGTGTCATTTGAGTCCATAGCTGGCTCTCATATTTTCTCCCAAAGATAATTCTCTTGGAACCTGCTTCCTCTCTGAGTGCCTGACTCTTTATACCCATGCCTGTCTGTCATGTGTGTTTCAGCTTCCTCTGCCTCTAACTTATTTTTCTGCTGCTGTGTGAGATGTCTTATCCTGGTCTACTAATTCCCCTACTAGATGTTATGGCTGATGGAAGGGGCAGTAGGAGAGAAATCCTTTCCTCTTTCTCCCCCTGCTTCCCAAGGGAGGTCTTCTCAAGTCTGGGCTCTTTTCCATGATTGCCCCCAGTATGGCCTAACCTGTAACTGCTGACTCATGAACTCTCAAACTGCCACCTGTCTCTGGAGCTTAGGCTATTTAAAACAGTAGGGCCATAGCAAATTTTCAGCCTAGCCAATTGAACTGCCCCTTCTCAGCAAAGTGCTAACACTTTATTACATCAACACCTCATTATCTGTGACTACAATCTGGTTATTCCATCAACTGAGCCAGGAGTGTGTGTGTGTGTGTGCGTGTGTGTGTGTGTGTGTGGTGTGTATATAGAAAGGAGTAAAGGATGTCTCCAAATCATGTATATAGAGGATTAAAAGTAACAGTTCATGGCTAGTCCAATAGACTTTCATTCATAATTTGAAACTGAGAAGTTCATGAATTTACCCACCACTATTTCTGCCTCTTTATTAGAAAATTGAATCTTCTGTAGTACTTCAAAGATCTATATTTTCATTAGTATGAGTGCTGACTACCTTCACAAATGCAGACTGCAACTGCTCTCTGGCTTGGAAGATGGTCTTGTAGAGTTGCTATAGCTAAGAAAAAATCATTACCCAGTAGCCCACATAGTGGATAAGCCTTTCCAAACTCAGCTAGATTAGTTCTTGGTTAACAGATCTCCAGGATGGTCCCACACATGTATGGAAGGACCCATACTTGAAATCTTTCTCATTTGGTAAAAACTTTTAGTGCTTCCATTCTACTGGTGATGGCTATTGAGAACCCAAGGTCAAGGCATCTGAGGAGGACTTTAGTGGAAATGTTGCATCTAGTAAAATTGGGCTCATAGAACAGAACACACTAAAAAACAGCTACAAAGGAAGCTTTCAGTCACAGAAATGGAATGTGACTTTCTAATTATTCATTCATTCCCTAATTAAACAAACATTTTTTGAATGCTAGCTAGGCACATTGCATTTTGTTAAGCCCCTTGAGGAATAAAATGTAAATGAGACATGTTCACACTGGCTGCTTACAAGGAACTTGCAATTTAATGGAAGTGAGTTAGGATGAGCCAGGTACACAAAAACCTAAGTGAAGAAGATGAGTAAAAAAGTATTATGATATCAGGTGAGGGAAAGAGAACTTACAGTTAGAAAGATGGGGTGAAGTTGATTCATTTGAACTAGGCTTTAATGGATGAGTAATAAAGATTCTAACTGAAGCAGACTGGAACTTTCCTATGCAATCATTTTTGTTGTGCACAAACTCATTATTTCTTTATAACAAAATCCACTTGCTTTGTCTCCCATTTTTTTCTCCTATAATTCTTTGTCTTCTACAGTTTTAACAAGACATTTTCTCCTTTTCATAATTGCATTTGATACCTCATTTCATTTCTTCTATTTTATGAGTTTTTGTATTTAGATCACTGATCTATTGTAAATTTATGGTGTTAGATATGAATCTCATCTAACTTTTTCTTATGTTACTAAATAATTTTCCTAATGACTTTTGTTGAATATTGATTTCCTTCTCCAGTGTTTTATAATTAAAACAGTAATCTTGGGTTCCTCAAACATTATTCTATTGTATACCTTTGTTTCTAATTCTAGATTATCTATCCTGTTCTATCGATCTATTTTACGGCAACAGCTCATTTTGATCATTGTTACTTTAGCACATAATATAGAGAGAGCAAGTCCTCCACTTTAAAAAAAAGCATAATTTCTCTTGTCTCTGTGTTTCTCCATTTTGTTGTGATTTTATTGATAAAATAACTCATGAATGTTTTTATTTGTTCTGTCTTAAATGTGTATATTAATTTGGCTTCTGTGTTAGATATTACATATTTATTGTATTACCTCAATCTAGCTACAGGCATAGGATATCACTCAAATTATTTAATCCTTATTTCTGTTTTTTTTTTTTACAGATATCGTTATAAAGACTTTTTTGTGTCTTCAACAAAAAATTAATTTAGCAGATTTTTAAAATGTCTGTTGCTTTGTCAAGCCCTGGAAATACAAAGATATAAAATAACATAGTCTCTGCCTCCAAGAGGGTTATCTCTAGTGAGGATATGACATGTACACAGATAAATATAATACATGGTATGAAATGATGAAGTGAAAAAAGAGATTCAGAGAAAGTGTTCCAGGAAAATTTGGGAAGGGAGAAAATATTTTTTTTTTGCTTGAAGAGTTCAAAAAAGGTTACATGGAAGAGGTGACACTTGATCTGGTCCTTAGAACATAGAATTGTAATAGGCAGAAACAAGGCAAAGATAACTTGTGCCAATGTACAGAGGTGGATGTCGTTAAGCTGAGTTGGGGGAACAGCTAGTAGTCCAGTTTGACTGGAATATAAAATATATGAATAACAGTAATATGAAATAAGGCTGGGAAAGTAGGTTGGAGGTTTAATGAAAACAAATGCTGGGAAAGCATGAAACTGGCCAAGTATGCAGAAGCTCTTCAATGCCATTTGAGATTTTCCCAGAGGTAATAGGGAGCCAGTGAAAGTTTTTGAGCAATGGAGGGATATGATCAGATTTTGAGAGCCACATGGGGGATGAATCATACAGGGCATAAAAGGGGAAGCAGGAAGACCACTTGGGAGATTAAGATAGGTCAGGCTTTGTAGTGAAGAGATAGGAACGAGATGTAAGAGATGTGTAGGTAGAAGTGACAAAATTTGGCAACAATTAGAGAGAGGGAGAATCAAAGATGACTGACATTTTCAGTGGAAAGGTGGGTTCCAGGAAAAATGGTGAGCTCAGTTTGAAACATGTTTGAGATTATGATACTTCCTGCTGAAGCTGTCCAGAAGGCAGTTAGAGATGTGGCTCTTGAATTTTTGCACGGAATAAAGTCGTAAGTATAGCTTTCAAAGTTATCTGAGTAAACATGATAATTGAAGGAAATAGGAGTACCAAGGGAGAAAATATATAGAAAGAAAGGTAGAGAGCCTAGAACAGAACACTGGGGCACGTGCACATATAGGTGCAAGGATGAGGATAATGAAACAACCCAGGAGACCAAAAATATATGGTTAGGCAGGTAAGTGAAAGAGGAAAAAGCAATGTCACAGAAACCAAGAGAGGAGAACACATCCGGAAGAAGGAAAGTCTGTAAGACTTAGTTACCAAGAAATTATTGGCAATTTTTGAAAGAGCAAATTCAGTCATAATAATATATGGAGCCAGACTGCAAGGGACTAGAATGGGAGTGGATGGTGGGAAAGAAGAGAAAGAGTAGGAATTTATAATAGCTTCATAAAATCATGAAAGAGAAGGAGGTCTTTCAAATGATAGGTTGAAAGGATGGAAGTATGAAAGGAAGTTTTATTTATTTTTATGTTTAGGTCAGGGGACACCTGAACACTTCAGTACATAGTTTATATATTTTGGTATATTAATACCTGAGTATTTAATACTTTTTTCATTATCAGCTATTTCTTTTTCTATCAACTTTTTTTGTCTTGTTTTGATTGTTATATGGAAATGCACATGGTATTTGTGGGTTTATCTTATATCTGGCTCCTTAATTCTTTTTTTGGAGGAGATATTCCTCATGATCTTTAACATTCTCCTTTGAAAGGTTTGGAAAATTAGCTTATATTCCAATCCATTGTTGCTCTTAGTGACTGTGCCCTTCTATTTGATAAGGCAGTCAACTGCTGGCTAAAGTATTATGTGGCCTTTCTTGGCCTCCTCATTGCGATGGTTGCGTTATATCAGTTAAATTCTGTAAGAAATGGAAATAGTCCATTTCAGTGTCTTTTATTTATTTCTAATTTCTAATTTAGTTATTCAATAACTCATTTGAATAGTTTGCAGAAACCTTAACATTTAATGGTGAATAACAAAAATGGAACAGATTTGTCAATATTTTAGCAATGAAATATTAAGGATGGAACCGCTTCATTTAGACTTTTACTTCCCAGTCCTTGATGAGCTATGTAAGGATGTAGAAATGGCATTAATGAAGACAAATGCTGGGAAAACATGAAACTGGCCAAGTATGCACAAAAGTAATTTGTGATGGAGGTAAAACAATTTTTAGAGAACTCAAGAATTGATTCTTAGTATATATGAGGGGAAAAAATTATCTGGAAAAAAATTCCTATCTGGTAGTATTCCTGAAAAAATGTAATCAATAAGATTTTCACAGGTACAGACTCCTATGCCCACTTTATCAACACTATTAAATCTTTCTGAGAGTGATTTACACAAATATCAAATGTATCCTTCTTGAAAATATGAGACAGGAACATGCAGACTTTTACAAGTGATAGTCTACATCTTTAGAGTCACACAATGAATTTAAAGGTTCAGAAAACACAAAAGATTAGTTTTGTTAATTTAAAAAACATTTGACTTTGTAGCATAAAGTATAATCTTGGGTTCCTGTCTAATGAGGTGTTTCATGTGCATTTATTAAAATTATACAATATTCTTTGATAGGGCAACAACAGAGATAACTTTATTCAATGGTTTCTATTTACCAATATCAAGCAAGGACAGTGTTTACCATTGTCATGGAGGATATACAGAACACAGTTGAAATGGAATAGGTAGATGCTGTAGTTGGTCAAGTCTTTCAGACATTCTTGTCTTCAGGTGATATTAGGCTGATAACACCAAAAGATCCACAACCACTCAAAAAACTTTAGCTTAACAGTCCATACAGGAAAAACCAAGTAGATGAAGGTCTATTTCTTAAATTGTAACAAGCAGTTGGAAATTTTCTTATTGAATTGGTATATCTTAACACATATCACTTTACAAATGGGCAAATTCACTAGTTGGGCCCAGAACTGAATAAGCAGAAGAAAATTAGCTGCATTGTTTGTTGTAAGTCGTGTCAAGATACCCACACACAGTCCTGAGCTTCTTCCTGAAACAATAGCCCATCTTTTAAAAACCATCAGTCTTCTAATGCCTCCATACTCCTGAAAACTACCATCTGATTGGTCAATATATCCTATTGACCCCTATTCCTTACCATTCACCAAACTGTTGCACCCTTAGGACTCATAGGTTTTTCCTTCCACACTGAAGCTATTCCTTCCCTCTCACATATGTTGTCTCCCCTAATTAAGAATGTGAGTTGCCTGAGAGCAGGGACTGTATCACTGATTTATTTGTTCTCTCTTATTGTTTTCCTAATGTAAAGCCATTCTTATATTCCCAGTATAAATGCTATATGCAAATGATACATTTTAATATGTGGCTACATTTTATTTGCCAATATTTGATAAAATATTTTGCATTGATATTTTTTAAATATAGCTTTCTTTCTCATTTTTATTCTTGCTAGGTTTGGGGATCAGAACTATATTTAGCCCATTGAGTTAGGTAGAAACACTTTTTATTTTTTTAGTATGGGACTTATTGACTCCTTTGTTTTACAGGTGAGGAAACTGAGACTCAGCAAGGGAAAGTGACTTGTATTAGTCACATAGTGAGTTACTGATAGAACTTGGACCAGAACCCTTATCTCCTGTTTCCTAGCCCAGAACTCTTTCCAGGATAGAAATTGCCAACAATTTTCTAGTTTTGAACTATTTTATAATTTTTATTATTGTTTTGTGCATATTTTCAACAGATATTTCTGAAATATTGTGTTTTATCATTCCATCTTATCCTAAGCTTTCTTAGTCTTATTCAGTTCCATTTTTATTTCACCTTATATTTTTGGTATTTTCACTCCTTCCTTTAATTCCTTAAGTATTTTCATTATTGTGTAACTAAAATATCTAATACATATTTTTATTATTTCAATATACAAATGTCCATATTCATGAAGTCTGAATGTATTTCATTCCTACTCTCCCTCTGCATTGCAAGCTGTAAGATTTTTATTCCTACCTGTCATGACCTCGAATCCTATCCTTCTGTCATTTCTTTCCCAGTCCTGAACTGGCTGTACTGTGCACCCTTCTCCACTTGACACCTTGGTGAAACAGTTCAACACTACACTATCTCATTCTTGAGTCCCTTACTCTCTTTTGTCCCTGTTCCTATTGCTGATCTTGCCCTACCAAGCCTCAGCCTTCTATTAATCCCATCATCCACTGCCTTAGTTCCTACTCATGTGCTGTTGAAAATCATGAATCTATACTGACTGTGCCCTCTACAAATTTCTGCTAAATAACCTCAACTGGGTCTACTGTAGCAAGGTAATTCTTTTGCATCTCCCTAATTGATTCAGTATCCCATTCACCATAGTACCTTTTCCAAATTTTTTCATCCCTCCTGAAAGTTCAGCTGGCTCCTCCTCCCCTCACCCTTTCAGCTGAGAATTTTTCCTCATATTTCATTGAAAAAATTGAGGTCATTTACCAAAATCTTCTTCTTCCTCTTCTCATCTTATCTCTACATTTTTTTGACACATCCTATAAGTTTTACCTTCCTAACATCTCTCACATAAACCCCCTTCTCTTCTCTAACACTGACACCACCGTGGTGCAGGCCCTCGTCATCTCTTGTATGGACTATTCCAATAATCTCCTAGTTGGTCTTCTTGACTTGAGTCTCCAGTCAATGCTCTACTCAGCTATTAAAGTGATCTTCTTAAATGACAGATCTGAATATGTTACTCGCTACTCAATAAACTCCAATGTCTCATCACATCCATGAACAAATATAAAGTTCTCTTTCTGGCTTTTAAAGCCCTTTATAACCTGACCCCTTCCTACCTTTGCATTCTACTTACACTTTCTCCCCTCCACAGACTCTGTCATCCCATAACATTGGTCTCTGTGCTGTTGTCGGATTCCTTCAAGTCTCAGCAAGTCCCCCCTATCATAAATAGCCTTTCTCAGACCTTAATATTTGTGCCTTACCTCTGAGGTTATCTTCTATGTACCATGCATGTACCATATTTGCATTATATTTTGAACTCCATGATGACATGAACAGTTTTTGCCATTCTTTGTATCCCCAATGTTGCATTTTGGGGTGCTGGGAACCCCAAAATGTAAGGGTGCAGGGGGGCATGGAGGTCTGCCTCAAAAGAATTTGACCACTCAGTCCTTCTTTCAGTCAAAGTAGTGAGGTTTATTTGTGCTGCCAATAGAAGTGGGCTAGATTCTAAGTGAACCTGTGCAATTTAATAGGGGTAGATTGGTATTTATATACAAGAAAAGATAGTGAGAAGATCTGAGTGGGATTGAGGTAAATAGTCTGGGTTTGTCCAGGTGTAGACAATGAAAGGAGTTAAGTGGTCAGAAAGCCACAGTGAAAGGGTGGTTAATAGGATTATTGAGTATTTAGGTGGGTTGGGATGGGCTAGAGGACTGGGACTGGGTTGTATAGGAAAGTACTGGGACTGAGTTGTGTGTAGGAAAGTTCAGGGACTGGGATACATTCAAAGATGATCTTTTCCTTTCAGGGGTCCAAGCCCCATCACCTTATCACCCCATTACCAGTATTTAGCGCAGGGGTTGACTCATAATAGACAAATAATTAATTCTTGTTGACTTTTTTTGTGTCAAGAAAATTCTAGCTTTGTTTTTTATTCTTCTTTAGGCTATATTTCAGCATATTTTCTTCTGGAGTTTTTGCCAGGGTTGCTTTCAGTCCATATAAAATATTTCATTTTCTCATTTCTTTGAGTGGCATCACATTTTTTCCTTTTGAGTATTTCTGGTCATTTTTCTTCTTTTGGTATTTCCTTTTTCTAGTTTTGAAGGGAATTTTGAGAAGAAGATCCCCTGGCAATTCTCATTCTGTCATCTTTTCAGAACTCCCCTTTTCCATGTTTTCAAAGCAATATTTTTGGATCTGAATAGGTCTGCCATAGACCAAATTGTTTTTTTTCCCCTAGTGCATATATTTAACTTTGTTTATTTGATGCTTTACCATTCAGTGACAAAGATGGGGGATTTTTAAAGGGTTCATTATGCTTCTCTTGAGCAGTGTCTGTTTGGGTTGAAAATACCCCACATTTATCACTGCAGCAAAAATCTAACTGATTGAGAGAAGGGTAATTTAAATTTAAGAATATTTTAAAACAAATTGTTATTTTAAAAGGGATTGTTTTCTTGCTTCCTAGGACATTTAGTGATGTAAATTAAAAACTTCTATACCATTGTTAAATAAGAACCAGTTTCAAATGACAGTCTGCAATTAGCAAACTGATTTTTTATAGCTTAGGTTTCAATTAGAGCGCATTATTTGAATTTGCACTTAATATTCCTTTTGGGCTGGAGCCAATTACCATATTTTGCATAATTACAGCTGGGAATAGTTCCAATTCAAATGTATCAACTACTTTAACAGGGTTCATTGTTTGCACTAATCTAGACCTAGCTATATGTACAATAAATGATAGTCAAAAGCTTAAGTTTTCAACAGGTTATACAATCTCTGAGGAATCGTCTCTTCATATTTAATGGGCCTAGCAAACCAAAGAAACATATGTATCATTGAGGATGAAAATCCAGCCATTCTAGGTTCTGGGTTCTCATAAATTCAGAAAGGGTAGAAGAGTTTTCAGAGGTTTACAGAATGTAATAAGAACAAGAACAAGAAAATGAAATTTAGTGGGATGAGCATTGAACTTGTTGTCACACAGGATTTGAGTTTTAATGCTAGATTGGCCACAACCTATCACCTACCTTACCCTTGAGTAAATCAGTTCTCTGGTTCTCACATTCCTTGTGTGTAAAATGAGGAAATTGGTTAGATGGCTCCTGAGGTCCCTTCCAGTTCTAAATCCATGAAACTAGGAACTCAAATTTATATATATTTTCTTATTTTAAAATTCAATTTTATTTTATTTTCTGTTCCAAATTATTTCCCTTCCTTGTCCCACTCCCCCACCCATTGAGAAGGCAAGAAAAACAAAATGCATTGCAAGTATGTGTAGTCATGCAAAACAAATTCCTTTATTAATCATGTCCAAAGAAAGAAAGAAAGAAGAAAATATACTTCAATCTGTACTCTGAGTCTATCAGCTGTAGCTTTCTGTAGGTGGATAGCATGTTTCATTATGAGTCCTTCGGAATTATGCTTGGTCATTACATCATTATGTTGATCAGAGTTCCCAAGTTTTAAATTTTTTATTTATTTGTTTATTTATTTTGCCATTGATTATCTTTACAATATCATTGTTATTGCATAAATTGTTCTCCTAGTTCTACTCACTTAATTTTGCATCAATTCATGCAAGTATTCCCAAGTTTTTCTGAAACCATCACCTCCATTATTTCTTTATACACACACACACACACACACACACACACACACACACATAATTAAATATTTCCCAATTACAAGTAAAATTTTTTGACATTCATTTTTTTAAAAATTATGAATTCCAAACTATTTTCCTCCCAACTCTCTCCTGACCCTTGAAAAGGAAAGAAGGATAATGTGGATTATACATGTTCAGTCATGCAAAACTTATTTGTATATTAGCCATGTTACAAGAGAAAATCTACCCCCAACCTCCCAAAAACCCCCCAAGAAAGTAAAAAGAAAGTATGATTCAATCTGGACTCAGAGTTCATCAGTTCTCTCTCTGGATGTGGACAGCATTTTTTCATCATGGGTCCTTTGGAACTGTCTTGGATCATTGTCTTGATCAGGATAGTTAAGTCTTTCACAGTTGATCTTACAATATTGCTGTTATTGTGTACAGGTTTCTACTGGTTCTGCTCACTTCACTTTGAATCAGTTCATATAAGTCTTTCCAGGTTATTTCTGGAACCATCCTGCTTGTCATTTCTTATAGAACAATAGTATTTCATCACAATAATATATCACAACTTGTTCAGCCATTCCCCTTAATTTTCAATTCTTTGCCACTACAAAAAAAAATAGATCTGCTATAAATATTTTAGTACAAATAGATCCTTTTTTCTTTTTTATGATCTTTTTGGGATACGGACCTAGTAATGGTATTGCTGGATCAAAGAGTATGTACACTTTTATAGCTTTTGGGGGATATTCCAAATTGTTCTCCACAATAGTTGTTAAATAGTTTACAATTCCACCAACTGTGCAACTGTGTGCCACTTTTTCCATATCCCCTCCAGCATTTGTCGTTTTCCTTTCCTGTCATGTTGGCCAATCTGAGAGGTGTGAGGTGGTATGTCAGAGTTGTTTTAATTAGAATTTCTAAATAGTGATTTAGAGCATTTTTACATGTGACTTAATAACTTTGATTTTTTTTTTCTTCTGAAAACTTCCTGTTCATATCTTTTGATCATTTACCAATTGGGTAATGACTCCTTTTTTTTTTTTTAATAAATTGGCTTACTTCCTTATATATTTCATAAATGAGGCCTTTATTGAATAACCTTGCTATAAATCCCCCTCCCCCATTTTCTGTTTTTGTTCTAATTATGGTTATATTTGTTTAGTATGGGCAAATACATTTACATTTCATGTAATCAAAATTATCCATTTTGCTTCACACGATTCTCTCTATCTCTTGTTTGGCCATAAAATCTTCCCTTATCTATAGATTTGACAGGTTCATTTTTCTGTCCTTCCCCAACTGACTTATGATATCACCCTTTATGTCCACATCATGTACCCATTTTGACCTTAGTTTGGAATTTAGTATCACATGTTGGTCTATGCCTAGTTTCTTCTTTACTGCTTTCCAATTTTCCTAGAAATTTTTATCAAATGGTGAGTTCTTACTCCAAATGCATTGATTTTGGGGTTTATCAAATTATTATGGTCCTTTACTACTGTGTATTGTATACCTAATCTATTCCACTGATCTACCACTCTATTTCTTAGTCAGTACTAAATTGTTTGTGCTCATTACCACTTTGTAATAATATGGTTTGAAATTTGGTACTGCTAAGCTTCCTTCCTTCATATTTTTTCATTGATTCTTTTGATATTTTTGATCTTTTGTTCTTTGAGGTGAATTTTGTTATTATTTTTCTAGTTCTATAAAATAATTCTTTGGTAGTTTGAATGATGTGTCACTGAATAAATAATTTAACATAGGTAGAATTGTCCTTTTAGTTATATGGACTCAGCCTACCCAGCAGCAATTACTATTTCTCCAGCTGTTTAAACCTCTCTTTAATTGTGTGAAGAATGTTTGGTAATTGTGTTCATATAGTCCCTATGTTTGTCTTGGTTTAGGTTACCAAGTATTTTATATGGTCTTCAGTTACTTTACATGGAATTTCTCTTTCCATCTCATCCTGCTGAGTTTTATAGGTTATCATATAGACATGATGACGTTTTCTGTGTTTATTTTATATCCTGCAACTTTGTTAAAGTTGTTAATTGTTTCAACCAGTTTTTTAGTTGATTCTCTAGCGTTCTCTAAGTAAATCAAAACATTATCTGCAAAGAGTGATAGTTTTGTTATTGCCTGTTTTTATTGCTCCAATTTCTTTTTCTTGTCTTATTGATGTAGTTAGTATTTCTAATACAATATTGAATAATAGCAGTGACAATGGACATCTTTAATCTTATTGGGAACACTTCAATTTACTGCCATTATGTACAATGCTTGCTCTTGGTTTTTAGATAGATATTACTTATCATTTTAAGGAAGACTACATTTATCCCTAGGCTTTCTAGTATTTTTCGTAGGAATGGGTGTTGTATTTTGTCAAAGGTTTTTTTTTTCTGCATCTGTTGATTTAATTAATCATATGATTTTTGTTTTTGTTTTTGATATGGTCAGTTATGCTTTTAGTCTTTTTCTTTTTAAATATTGAATGAGCCCTGCATCCTTGATATAAATCCCACCTGGTCATACTATATGATCTTTGTGATATATTGAGGTTTTCTCCTTGCTAGTATTTTATTTATTTATTTATTTTGGCATACATATGCACTAAAGAAATTGGTCTGTAGTTTTCTTTCTCTGTTTTTGCTCTCCTTGGTTTAAGTATCAAAAACTATATTTGTGTCATAAAAGGAATTTGGTTGGACTCCTTTATCTATTTTTTCAAATATTTCACATAGTATTTGGATTAATTGTTCCTTAAATTTTTGTTAAAATTCAATCATAAATCCATCTGGTCCTGGGAATTTTTTCTTAGGGAGTTCATTTATTGTTTGTTCAATTTCTTTTTCTAATACAGCACTATTTAAGTTTTCTATTTCCTTTTCTGTTAATCTGGACAACTTATATTTAAAAACATATTCATCCATTTCACTTGATTGTCAGTTTTACCAGCATATGATTAGTTAAAATAACTCTTGATAATTGTTTTAGTTTCATTTGTGGTGCATTCACTTTTTTGTTTTTCATACTGACAATTTGATTTTCTTCATTCTCTTTTTTTTTAAATTAAAATAACCAGATATCTATTTTATTGTTTTTTTTCATAAAATCATCTCATAGCTTTATTTATTAGTTCTTTTTTTAACTTTCATTTTTATTCATCATTCTTTTGATTTTTAGGATTTCCATTTTGGTATTTAATTGGGGATTTTAAATTTGTTCTTTTTCTTGTTTTTTTTTCTTTTTTCGTTGCATGCCTAATTCACTGATCTGTTCTTTCTCTCTTTTATTGATATACATACTTAGAGATATAAATATTCCCCTAAGTACTATTTGGCTGTATCCAACAAATATTGGTATGGTGTCTCATTGTTATTCTGTTTAATGAAAATAGTGACTGCTTCTAAGATTTGTTCTTTGACACTGTCATTCTTTTGCATTAGAATATGTAGTTTCCAAATAATTTTTAATTGATGCTTCCTGTTTTTCTTCTGATTATTGCCTTCCTTTTTTTCTCCTCCTTTTTATCACTCCCATTTCTTTTAGCCCCTTCCTCTCCTACTGCCTTGTTGGGTAAGATAGATTTCTATACCCATTAAATATAATTTTTATTGCATTATGATTTGAAAAGGATACATTTAATATTTCTGATTTTCTGCATTTTATTCTGAGGTTTTTGTGCCCTAATACATGGTCAGTTTTTGTGAAGGTGCCATGTACAGCTAAGAAAAATGTATACTTCTTTCTCTTCCCATGCAGTTTTCTCTACAGGTCTATCATATCTAATTTTATTAAGATTCTATTCATCTCCTTAACTTCTTTCTTATTTATTTTATAGTTAGATTTATCTAACTTTGAAGAGAAAAAGTGGAAGTCCCCACTGGTATAATTTTACTGTCTATTTCCTCCTGTAATTCATTTAACTTTATCTTTAGGAATTTTAATGCTATGCCATTTGGTGCATATTTATTTAGTATTGATATTACTTCATCACCTGTGTTCCTTTTAGCAAGGTATACTTTCTCTGCTTATCTCTTTTAATTAGATCTATTTTTGCTTTTGCTTTGTCTGAGATCATGATTCCTATCCCTGCTTTTTTTTACTCCAGCTGAAGCATAATAGATTCTGCTCCAGCCCCTTTTAACTCTGTGCTTGTCTCTCAGTTTCAAGTGTGTTTCTTATTTATGACATATTGTTGAATTCTGGTTTCTAATCCTTTCTGCTATCCGTTTCTATTTTATAGATGAGTTCATTCCATTCATACTCACAGTTGACTACTAACTGTACATTTCCCTTCATCCTCTGCTCTCCTGTTTATCTTTCTCTCCTTTTAGTTTGTCCCTCCTTTAAAATCTGTTTTTCTTTTGATTATTGCCTTCCTTTTTCTGTCTTCCCTTTTATCACCTTCCCCCCTTCTTTTATCTTCTTCTTCTTCTTCTACTTTGTTGGGTAGGGTAGATATCTATACATAATTAAGTCTCCCTCTCTCTCTCCTTCTCTCTCTCTCTCTGCATACACACACACACACATACATAAATGCATATATATTTTCCCTTGTTGGACCAATTTAGAAGAACATTAATATTAATTGTTACCTGCCCCCCCACCATTTCCCCCTCCACTGTAAAAGCTCTTTCTTATACACCTCTTTTACATGAACTAATTTTCCCTCATTCTTTGTTTCCCTTCTACGTTTTCTCAAGGCATGCCTATGCATTAAACACAACACAAAACAAAACAAACATCTTAACATAGTCAACTCATTCTCATGCCCTTTGTCTCTATAGACTCCTTCTAATTGCTCTAATAATGACAAAGTTTTTAGGAGTTACATGTATCATCTTCCTATATAGGAATGTAAACAGTTTATCCTTATTGAGTCCATTATGATTTCTCTTTCATGTTAAATTTTTATGCTTCTCTTAAGTCTTGTATTTGAAAGTCAAATTTTTTATTCAGTCCTGATCTTTTCATCAAGAATGTTTGAAAGTCTTCTTTTCATCAAATATCCATTTTTTCGCCTTGAAGTATTATACTCAGTTTTGGCTGGGTAGGTTATTCCTGATTGTAATCCTAGCTCTTTTTTATTGTTTGCTAAATTTTCTAGCCTATTTCTTAACTTTGAATTTATGTTAAAATTAGACTTTGTTCCTGGCAGGGTGGTGGGTTACTGTTATAAGCTTCAGGCTTTTTAGAACTGCTGCTTTCAGATTTAGTTCTGGGTGATTGGAAGTTTTCAATGCTTCCCAAGTAGTTTGATATGAAGAGGTCATTGCTACTCTCCTGGTCTGTACTCCAGTCCTTACCCAGGAAAGAATTATGATCCCTTGGGGTTACAATTCATACTGCTCATCAGGATCCCTACTCCCTTGGGACTAGAAGTTATACTTCTCCTCAGGGTCCCTGCTTCCTTGGGATCACATGTGATATTGTTCCTTAGGGTCCCCAATCCATTGTGATTAAAAGCTATGCTGCTTCGTGGGGCCCCTTCTCCCTCTTGACCAAAAGCTCTCCTTTTTACCCATGAACTATGATCCAGAAGTGTGTGTCGCCAATATAGTTGTCTAACAGCATCCAGTCTTATGTCAGTGTTAGCACAAAGGTTCACTGTAATCTCTTTCTGACCAGTTGCCAGCTTCCCTTACTATCTCTGGTTCTAGAACTCCCCAAATTATTGCTGATTCTGTCACCAACACCTAGTCTTACCACTGGTGTTCCATATAAGTGGCCAGCCTCTACCTCCTCTGTCATAAATCTTTCTTTCCAACCTCTTAAGTTGTCTTGGGCTGAAAAGATGTCTCACTCTGGTCTTCTGATTCCATCACTCCAAAATTTGATTTCAGGCATTATTTTTCAGTTATTTGGAGAGAAATGTTGGGTAAAATCACTTGAGTGCTTTCTCTACTACTCCATCTTGGCTCTGCCCCCTTCATTATTTCTTAAACCACAATAATATTATATCACATCTATGTACTATAACTTAATCAGTAATCCCCCAATTTGTTTCCCTCAGTTTCACATCTATGTACTGTAACTTAATCAGTAATCCCCCAATTTGTTTCCCTCAGTTTCCAATTCTTTGCCACCACAAAAGGAGCTGTTGTAAATATTTTTCTACCTATGGGTTCTTTCCCCCTTTCTTTATTCTTTTTGGGGTATAGATCTAGTAGCAATATCAATGGGTCAAAAGATATGCAGTTTAATAGCTTTTTGGCATAGTTCTAAATTGCTTCCCAGAATGGTTGGAACAATTCTCAGTTCTACCCACAATGCATTAAAGACCTATTTTTCAGGAGTCTCTTCATTGTTTGTTATTTCCCTTTTTTTTTTTGGTCAGTTTTGCTAATCTGATGGGTGTGAAGTGGTACCTCAGAGTTGCTCAAGGGGTGAGCCTTTATTTAAGAGAACTTCACCTGCATTACCTACTCAACCTACTCATTCTCAGACTGGGTTCTTCTGTTCATGCACACATTCATGTAAATCTAGCTACAAAATAAATATTGCTATAATCCCCTGCTATGAGTCAACTAAATGGAGTTGACACATGATCAATCGCTTTATGGATTATAGTTCTTTTCCTCAGTTTGTACATCGGTTTGCCTCTTAATTCTTTCTATAACCTTTGATTCTGCTTGATTCCAGCCACTCAATATCCCCACCAAACCCAAATCTATAGATTGATGTCTATTTAAGGGAAGTTGCTATGTGTGTCTTAATTATCTCTGAAGGTTTCTCAAATCATAGCAGAGCTCTGCACTTAGAAAATGTTTAAAAAATGTTTCCTGAATTTGAATTTCTTGAATAAAGAGAATAATAATATTATTGTCTCCTGAATAATAATTTTAGGATGCTGGTATGAATTGACGAAAAATAAAAGGCAGATTTTCCCACTGTAGCTATTTTTCTCATCTGCATGATTGAGATAATTATACTTACTCAGCCTCACAAAGTTGTTTTAAGAAATCCCCTTGAAATCACAAAATGCTGTAGAAATGTGAACTATTGTTATCATTATTTATATACTTTAAAAGTTGTCTGACTTGGTAATCTCATTAGCCCATGTAGGTTCCATAATCTATTATATAATAATAACCCATTATTTCTAATGGATCCCTGATTATCTCTATCATGATCCATAATTTCTATTCCTATATAACATATACAGTATATACATATATGTATATATACATATGTATATACATACACACACACTTACATATCCAGGCATAACCTCTCTTCTAAGTGCTAGGACACATCAATAATTACTTTTTTTGACATCTCAAACTAAATGTCCCATGGACATCTCAAACTTGACATGTCTAAAGCAGAATCAATTGTCTTTCCTCATAAATTTCCCCTTCCCAGGTTTCCAATTACTGCTGAGTATTCCTCCTAATAACCCAGACTCACTACTTCAGTGTCATCCTTTACTTGTTACCCAAATTCATTCTTCATATCCAACCTGATGTCAGATCTTGCTTTTTCTATTTTCATGACATCTTTTTTTTCATATATGTCTATGTGTGTTCAGTTATTTTCAGTTGTGTCCGACTCTTTGTAACCTCATTTAGTGTTTTGTTAGCAAAAATTCTGGAGTCATTTGCTATTTTCATCTCCAATGTATTTTACAAATGAGGAAACTGAGGCAAATGGGCTTAAGTGATTTGCCCAGGATCACACAGCTAGTAAGTGTCTGAGGTCAGATTTGAACTCAGGAAGATGAGTCTTCCTGACTTCAGGCCTGGCACTCTTCCACTGCACCACCTAGCTGCCTATGTGTGTGCACATATACATATACGTGTGTGTGTGTTTGTATAAATGCATAGATCAATACATAGGTAGATATCTATCTCTCTATCACTTATCTACACAAGTCCTCATCACTTCTCACCTGGACTATTGCAATAGCTTCTAATTAGGCTCTTTTCACTCTAGTACATCCTCCTCAGCTTGTAAAAGTGATTTCCCTAAAATCAAGGTCTGATCATTTCATCCTTTCCTCCAGCTCAATGAACTCTGATGCCCTACCTATTACCTGAAGCATTAAATAAAGTCTTATTTGACATTTAAAGTCCTTCACAACCTGGTCCCTTCTTGCCTTCTTAGTCTTTACTCCCCCTAACAGTCCAGCTACATTGTCCTCCTTGCTATTCCTTTGTGCACAACATTCCTCCTGAGGCTTTCCCTATACCTGGGGAAAACTTTTCCCCCCTGTTCACTTCTACCTTTTGGCTTCC
Source organism: Phascolarctos cinereus (assembly GCF_003287225.1). NCBI lineage: Eukaryota > Metazoa > Chordata > Mammalia > Diprotodontia > Phascolarctidae > Phascolarctos > Phascolarctos cinereus. Next base: position 342,846,892 of record NW_027555625.1, read on the forward strand.
TAAGGTTTCTTTCAAGACTTAGTTCAAATTCTACAGGATTTCTGTGGTCCTTGACCTTCCCCACTCTCAAGTATCTTCCATCTGAGATTATCTTCCATCCACTCAGTATATGGCTTACATGTGCATATTGTTTTCCCATTAAAGTGTAAGCTTCTTGAAGGGACAGGGTTTTTAGTGTTCTTTATATCCCCAGCACTTAGCACAATTGTGCAGTACAGAGTACATCCTTAATAACCAAGGTCAATGCTAAACACACCCCTACCTGCCTTAGTAGACAATCTTAATGAGTTGGGGAAGAAAAAGAAAAAAAACACATCACCTGTCAGACTTCTGTGATAAACTTTTCTCATTTTGATTAGTCGGATCCTTAGGACAGATTCTGTCGCTGGGCATGTACTCAAAAGCTTTTCAGCTTTTCAGGACTTGTCAGAGCATATTTCCTGGCATTTCCTTTGAATTCCAAGGTTACGTTCATACAAAAATGAGGTATAGGAAGATATTAATGGGAGATTATCACTATCATCATCATCATCATCATCATCATCACCCTTATTAGGATCATCAGAGAAAAGCACCCATCTTAGATGTTGCTGGAGAAATACTGGCTACATTTCTTTACACAAGAGCCCATTTTTTCCCTACATTCTCACAAACTATCAAAATATTGCTAATGTAAGCATATGCTATTTTTTTGTTTGAATTTATTTCTTGAGGATATTTTATTTTTATTTAGGGACAGTTTTCCACAGGCTTTAAGAAGCAATTAAAAATAGATTTACTAATGCTTTGTTTTGGCAGAAGAGATACTTGCCAATCAATCCCCAAAGTCTTTTATAAAATACAGCACCCCCCCCCACATTTTGTTTATTAATTACTAACAGAAAAGACAGATGTATCCTTTAACTTTGGCAGTATAAAAGTAACATTGATTGCTATATTTGACTGGAGTTTTCCTAACTATGTTTTCTTTATTTATTGTTGTAGTCATTGCACATATTGATCTTTTGGCTCTATTTTTCCTATGTTGCATCATTTCACACCAATCTTTCCATGTGTCTCTGAATTATTCACATATGTCATTCTTCACATGGCATAGTAATATTCCATTACAGTCATATACAATAATTTGTTCAGTCATTCCTTAATTGTTGCATCTACATCTTGTTTCCAGTTTTTTTTTTGGGGGGGGGTTGTTACTACAAATAATGCTGATATTAACCTTTTGTGTATAAGCTGACTATCGACAGCTTAAGCCAGACATAGTTCCAATAAAGGCATATCTGGGTCAAAGAGCATGAAAACTTTAGTAATTTTTCTTGCATAATTATGCCTTTTCCCCCCTAGATTATTGAAGTAGTGTGCTATAGCCATTCTAATTGTCTTTCCCCAACTTTTAGCATCTTTGCTGGCTTGACAGGTTTGGGGTCAGGGCTGTTTTTATTTACTTTTTTTTAGATTTCTCAGATTATTAGTGACTTTTACATTATTTAGATCATCAAGAGTTTATGGGTGGTTTTTTTGAAAGTTGTTCATATCCTTTATAATCTTAGATAATTGTGTCCACTCTCTATAGACTTTAAATATCAGACTTATGTGAGATACTTATACAAAAATTTTTTTCAATCTGTAATTTTCTTCAGATTCTAGCTGCATCGGTTTTACTTGTGCAAAACCTTTCTTAAATGTACATAATCAAGATTTTCTATTTTGTCTTTTATGATTTCTTTTATTTCTTTGTTCTGGTTACCTTTCCCCCAAAATCAGTAATTATGAAAGAAATGATCTTTTAATATCTGATTTTTAATGGCATGACTTTTAAATTTTACTTTTGAATTTATACAAGTATACGGTGAAGATAAGAGGGTATATGGTGTAGAATATCGAAGATTGGCCTTAGAGATAAGGAGACCTGGGTTCTACCAAATATCTGGAACAGACAATATAGATAGATGGCATATGGTGTTTGAGAGTAGACTGCAAAATTTAACCATGGAGGAACTTCAAAGAAGTTAAATGGTAATGTAAAAGATATCAACAAAGTAAAAAGTATGAGCTGACTGTGGTGAGGGCAAAGGATATGATAATCCTTTGCAGGATGATAAAGCAGTCAGAGTGCTCCACTGGTACTCATGTACTTAGGAGAAAGTGACCATTAAGTGGATACCTTGTGGCAAACTTATGGAAAGATGTGAAACAGAGAGACCCAGGTAGACAGGCTTGGAGGGGTTGTAATCTGTATCATTTCAGGTAACTTCCAAATAAATTTGCAAATTTGCAAATCCATTTGAATTGGAGAGCAGAAAAACTGTAGAATGCTTTGAGTAGCACACTCCCAAATTTTTGCTGTATGGGTACAGCCCATCCATGGACATTGAATTTCTGTAGGAGGCAGCATCATATGATAAAAAGAGTACTAGCTTTGTAGTCACAGGACCTGTATTCCAATCATGACTCTGACCTTTATTCTCTCTGTGACCTTGTGCAAGTCACTTATCCTCTCCAGGAATCAGTTTTTCATATGTAGAATGATAAAGTTTGACTAAATATCCTCTAAGGCTACCTTCAACTGGAAATGTATCATGCTATCAATTTATAAATTGTTTAGGTATTTAATTGCCATAAAATTGTTTTATAACTATTTATATACATGTTCCATGTATCTTGTCGAGTTAATTCTTTAGGTATTTAATACATTTTAATCTTATCATAAAAGGAATTTATTTTCCTATCTTTTCCTCTAGGGTTTGTTAGTAATACATTGCAATGCTGATTGTTTTGGTGGATTTATTTCATATCTTGCTATTTGACTAAAGGCATTAATTGCTTCTATTAATTTTTTCATTGATTCTCCAGGGTTCTCTAAGTAAACCATCATACCATCTCTAAATAGAACTACTTTGCCTGAATTTATTTATCTTATCTAGCTATATCTAGCATTTCTAGCATTATATGAAATATTAGTGGAAGCAGTGAGATTCACTGCTTTACTTTTGATCTGGGGAAAGCTTTCTGTGTTTCTCAGTTACAAATAGTGCTAGCTCTTATTTTTGGATAGCTACTTTTGATCATGTTAAGGAAAAGTCCTTTTATTCCTATGCTTTTTAGTGTGTAAAACATGAATTCTAAACTGTGTCAAACGGTTTTGCTGAATCTCCTGTTATATCTTGGGCTTAACCACTCATCAGTGGTAGTTGATGAGGAAAAAGGGCCCTTTCTCCACAGGAATTACTTACTTCAGTGATATATGTGCAAGCCAAGATGGAAGCAGGGCTGTTTGGGGAGTTGGCTTCTGAGGTTGTATCCTTCAGGATTTTAGGGAGGGTGGTAGTGAAGCTGGTGGTGGTAGTTTGGCTCTCCCGGCACATACCACCTTCTCACTTCATTTAGGTTGACTTGCGGAAGATAATGAAACAGCTACTGAAATTATCAAGGATGAAGAAGGATTTGGAAGTCCACAGATGACAGCAATAAGGATTTGGACATGAGATGCGGTGAATTTTAAAGAAGATCTAGTTTTTGAATAATAGTGACAGAAGGAGGTTTGAAGAGTAGCAAGTATTTAGTAAAGGGTATGTTAATTCTTCTTCCTGGACTTATGGGTCAGGAAATTTGGGAGAAGGAACAAGCAGACACCAGGAGATACAGTATATTCAGAAGAAAATTGGATTTTAGTGAGCACCAAAAAATAGAAAGAATAGAAAGGAAGAGATCTAGGAAGAAAGGGAGTTTCTTAACTGTGGAAAAGAGAGTTCCAGAAGGCATAATAGATAGGAGATGAGATAGAAACAGGAAGGACCTGGATTTAGTTTACTCTGGGATCAAGGGGAGAGGGTGGTTAGAAATAGAGTAGTTGGTGGGGGGGAGGGAGAGCCAAGATGGTGGAGTAAAAGCAGTGACTTGTTTGAGCTCTCACCCAAACCCCTCCAAATACCTGTAAAAAATGACTCTAAACAAATTCTAGAGCAGCAGAACCCACCAAAAGACAGAGTGAAATGAATTTCCAGCCCAAGATAACCTGGATGTTTTATTGGAAAGGTCTGTTGCACTGGCCTGGGAGAGGAGCACAGTTCATCATGGGCCTAACAGGCAAAGATGGGGCCTCAGCAAACCTGGAGCAGGCCTCAGGGGAATGAATGAAGGGGAGCTGTGGTAGTTTGCAGACTTCTCAACCCACAAATGCCAAAGACAACTTAGAAGGTTATTAGGAGGGACCGTTGGTGGTACAGTCGATAGAGCACCGGTCCAGAAGTCAGGAGGACCTGAGTTCAAATCCAGCCTCAGACCAAACACTTGACACTTACTAGATATGTAACCCTGGGCAAGTCACTTAACCTCAATTGCCTAACAAGGAAAAAAAAAAAGAAGGTCATTAGGACAGGTCTGTCGGACCTCAGTGAGAGAGGAACTTGTTCAGGCCCCAGTCCCAGTGCAGTCCCAGGGTGGTGGCTGCTTCCAGAGCCCTCAGCCCACAGATGGAGGGGAGATTGAGTGGCTGATCAGAGGGGGATTACAGGAATCTCTTTGCTGGTGCTGAGGCAGGATTCTCTTGCTTTGCCCATGCTTAGATTTGGGTGGAGATCCTGGGATGAGAAGAGTGCTGGCACGGTAGAGCTTGTGGTGGAGCTTGTGATGAAGGTGAAGAGAGAATCCTCCTCACAATTCTGAAGCAGAAAAGGGTGCTTGTAGTCACTCATAGACTAGAGCACAGGCCAGGAGAGGAGTAAATACCTTACCTTTGATCATATCACCTTGGAAGAACTGAAAATTTATAGGTCCCTAGAAGTATCTCTGAAAACAGCTGCACAAAACCCCAGAAGCTTTGAACAGTATATTCTCCACACTAGAAGCAGACCCCTACATTAACAGAGAATTTAATAGTCAGGTAATTGGCTGTGAACATGAGCAAACAATGCAAAAAGAGTCAGATGATAGAAACTTACTTTGGTGACAAAGGAAATCAAGACATACAACCAGAAGAAGACAACAAAGTCAAAGCCCCCTACATCCAAAGCCTCCAAGGAAAATATGAATCAATCTCAGGGCATGGAAAAGCTCAAAGAGGATTTTGAGAAGGAAGTAAGAGAAGTACAGGAAAAACTGGGAAGAAAAAATTAGAGTGATACAAGAAAATCATGAAAAACAAGTCAACAGTTTGCTAAAGGAGACTCAAAAAAATACTGAAGAAAATAACACCTTAAAAAATAGCCTAACCCAAATGGCAAAAGAGGTCCAAAAAGCCAATGAGGAGAAGAATGCCCTAAAAAGCAAAACTGGCCAAATGGAAAAGGGAGTCCAAAAGCTTACTGAAGAAAATACTTCCTTAAAAATTAGAATAGAGCAATTGGAAGATAGTGACTTTATGAGAAATCACGACACAGTAGAACAAATCCAAAAAAATGAAAAATTAGAAAACACATGAAATATCTCATTGGAAAAACAACTGACCTGGAAAATAGATCCAGGAGAGAGAATTTAAAAACTATTGGGCTATCTGAAAGCCATGATCAAAAAAAGAGCCTAGACATCATCTTTCAAGAAATGATCAAGGAAAACTGCCCTGATGTTCTAGAACCAGAGATAAAATAGAAATTGAAAGAATCCACCAATCACCTCCTGAAAGAGACCTCCAAAGGAAAACTCCTACAGCCAAGTTCCATAGTTCCCAGGTTAAGGAGAAAATATTGAAAGCAGCCAGAAAGAAAAAATTCAAGTATTGTAGAAACACGATCAGAATAACACAAGAGTTAGCAGCTTCTACATTAAGGGCTTGGAGGGCTTAGTACATGATATTTTGAAGGTTAAAGGAGATAGGATTACAGCCAAGAATCACCTACCCAGCAAAACTGAGTATAATCCTTCAGAGAAAAAAAATAGACATTCAATGAAATAGAGGACTTTCAAGCATTCTTGATGAAAAAAGCAGGGCTGAATAGAAAATTTGACTCAAGAGAAGCATGAAGAGGTAAATAGGAAGGAGAAATCATAAGGGAATTATTGAAGTTGAGCTGTTTACATTCCTACATGGAAAGATGATATCTGTAACTCAGGAGACCTTTCTCAGTATTAGGGTGGTAGGAGGGAATATGTATAGACAGAGGGTACAGGGTGAGTTGAATATAAAGGGATGAGGTCTAAGAAATAAAATTAAAGGGTGAGAGAGGATTGTATGGGGAGAAGGAAAAAGGGAGAGGTAGAATGAGGTAAATTATCTCACATAAAAGAGGGAAAAAAACCTTTTACTATGGAGGGGAAGAGGGGAGATGTGAGAGGGAATGAATGAATCTTACTCTTATTGTATTTGGCTTAAGGAGAGAATAACATACACACTCAATTAGGTATGGGAATCCATCTTACCCTAAGGAAAAATAGGGGGGAAGAGGATAAGGGGAGGGAGGGAATGATAGAAGGGAGGGCTGATTGGGAGAGGGGGAAATCAGAAGCAAACACTTTTGAGGAGGGACAGGGTCAAAGGAGAGAATAGAAAAAGCAGGGGACAGGATAGGATGAAGGGAAATATAGTTAGTTTCTCACAACATGGCTATTATGGAAGTGTTTTTGCATAATTTCACATGTATAACTGTATTTAATTGCTTGCATTTTCAACAAGGGTGGGCAGGTAGGGAGGAAGGGAGAGCATCTTGCATGACGTAAGTCCCAAGCCAGGCAGTGTATTGTAAGTAATCCACCCTGCTAAGAAAGGGTCCTTATGGGAAGAATATGGCAGCCACAAGATCTTGGTGGCTGGGTAAAGGATCAGGAAAACAAATGTACAGGGGCTGGGGAAAATGCACACAGATGGTAGTACCTGGGGCAAAAGCCCTAATTGCCCTATGTTAGTTTTGACTGTAATAAACTTTTCTGAATTTAAATAGGCTAAAATGAATGACATGCATATAGTTTGTCATTGGGCTCATGAGTGAAACCTTTCCAGTTGATAGGTACTACCTGTGATTGTGCTGTATCTTCAAGAACCCAGAGTCACCTCCATAACAGGTTGAAAAATCAGAATAGGCTTTTAGTATGAGAAAGCTTATATTTACTATTCTAGAAAATATTTATTCTGATTACTTCATTTTAAGATGTGCTAAGGTGTCATTTAGTCACTTCTTTGGGTTAACAAATTGAAGTCTCTGGAACTATTTTAAGTGGGGAGGATGAAATATTAAAGCATGACCTGTCATTAATACCTCTATGGAGTTAATTTACCAAATTGTCTGGCCAGTTAATTGGGGTGTTTCCTGAGAGAATCAACGTAGGATGGTATGACTAGCAGGGGAAGAGAGAAAAAGGAAGACAGGAGAATTAGAAAGCCTAGGAGTACTCTGGGAAGCCAAGAGAGTGCATGAGGATACTAGGCACTTACAGGAAGGAAGGGGCCCTGAAACTAACTCTCTTGGTTCCTCATGGTTGCTTTGTATTTGCTTTTTATGTTTTGTATGTCCATATTTCTGGGTTCTTGTTTTCTCTGTTAGGTCTTTGAGGGCAGGAACTCTTTTGTTTTTGTCTTTGTGCCTCTAGCACCTAGCACAGTGTCTGAACACTGGCAAGTAGTAAGCCTTTTGTAAATAATACTTTTTTGGTTGATTTACACTTTTCTTGACTGCCAGAATATATGCACCCAAAGTTCTAACATCTCTAACCTTCCCAGTGACTCTTCATTTCCAGACAGTGATGAACTAAGTTAAATAAAACCTTGTAGCTCATGATGAAGTATGCAGAGTGCTAGATTTGGACTCAGAAGACCCTAGTTGACATTTTGGCACTGCTACTCCCTACTCTTGTGACCTTGGAGAAATAATTTCACCTCTCTGGGCCTTTGTTTGCTTACATGTGAAATGAGGGAGTTGGATTAAATGGCCTTGCCACTTTAAACTTATGATCCTATGAACTTTAGGGTCTGATAAATGACTTCCCCAACCATGTGCATTGGGTGATCAGTCTGCTTCATTGAAAAAGGATTCATCAGCTGTCTGTCCCTCACCCCCAATTATCAGAGAGCAAGCAATTACTGACAAGGGTGTTTGCTGATTAAATGCACAGCACTTCTAGATAATCTGCTTCAGTTTCTAGGCAGTAAATCAGAAAGTACTGCAGCCCAAGATAATTCAATCTATTCCTGCTCTGTAGATTTAAGTATTTGGAAGCTGACTTGAGAGGATGTCAGTGCTGTGGTGACATTTTTTAATTACATTCTTAACATAATTTATTCTAACTGAGATATTAGAATGGGTTAAGAAGAAGAAGACCTGAAGAAAGGGAAAAAAAGAGAAAAATACAGAATTCAGGAATGATTTAGTTGTTGTAATGCCATTTGAAAACAGGGCAGGTGCAGAATTCTCTCCCCAGGCGTAAGATGAGAAATGAACAATTGTGCTCAGAAATCAAGTGATTAGTAGAGAGCTGTGATGGGGTTGGATGCCAGAGACCCAGCTATATGACCAAATGAAATCAGGCAGAAGAGCAGAGTGGGCTTTTCTGTAATTGCTCTGTTGATCAGAAAATACTTTTTGAGACTCACAGTTAAAATGATGACTGTTAGGATCTTTCCTAATAACAACTGATATCTTGATGGCACTTTAAGGTTTTTAAACACATCACATACATTACAGTATTTAAACCTCAGAACAACCTTGTAGAAGGGTAGAGTATCATTGATTATCTCATACCCCTTACCTTTGTTAGGTTAGAACACATTTTGATTGAATCAATCAAAGCGGACTAGAATCAAAAGTTGTTGTGGGAAAGATTTGGTCATGGTCAAAGAAATCATTAAAAAAAAGAGGAGAGGAGAGAGAGAGAGAGAGAGAGAGAGAGAGAGAGAGAGAGAGAGAGAGAGAGAGAGAGAGAGAGAGAGAGAATGTGAGTGTCTGCAAGTAGAAAACACCCCTTTGAGGGGTCAAGTTAAGGCCGTGGAAGAGGAGGAAGATATTGAGAATGGGTATCACCTCTACAGAGCAGAAGTCTCAGGCTGAGGGAAGTCCTGAGTAGAGGTTGACTTTCCCAGTTTCCCCTCCCTGTACTGTAATCTGCTATTTCATTTCCTAAATGTTTTCAAAGACCTGAATTTTGCCTCTATCACAAAGAGACCAGGGGTTAACTAGAGATAGTAATCATTGTAAAGTTAGGTAAAGAACCAAACCTCTGCCTAAATGTTTAGGAATTTTTTTTCAGAGCAAATTTTGACTGAGCTATTTGTCTAAAATACCTCCTTAAAAACTGAAGAAGGACCACCTGAAAATTAGGTACCATTATACATCTTCCAGGCTTAAAATGAGCTAGTTATTAGTGTTTCACTTGTGAGGTAGGTCCTGAATATGTTATTATCGCTATTACATAGGTGAGGAAACAGATTCAGAAAGGTGAGGCAACCTACCTAACGTAACATACCAACTAAGTATGAAAGGTGAGATTTGGAAGAAGGGAAGGGAACAAGCATTTATTAATCACCTACTATATGGCTGGCACTGTGATAAATGCTTTACAAATATTATCTCATTTGATCCTCACAAAGGCAGGTGCTATTATTTTATATTTTACAGTTGAGGAAACTGAGACAGGCAGCAGCTAAGTGATTTTCCTAGAGGCATACAAATAGTATCTGAGGCTGGATTTGAATTTAGGTTTTCCTGACTTTAGGTCCAGTTCTTTATCTACTGTGTCACCTAGCTGCATGATTTTAACCCAAGTCTTCCTGATACCCAATCCATCACTGCCTCTTTCATGTGTCCAATGTGTCATTTAATCTGTCTGGGCCTCCTCTTTATGTAAATAGATCAAATTGGACTAGCTGATCTCAAAGGTCTCTTCCCATTCTGAATATCATTGATTCATTAGAATCAAAGTGATACCCCACCTCCCCAAGACCCACGCACTTTGTGAATTTCAACAAGTTTTATAACCCAGTAATTTTTCATTCTCTGCAGTAAATAGCCTTTATTAGAATTAGCAGCACCAAGTTTTCACTTAGAGGAAAAAAAATCGCTTTGTTTTCTCCAGTGCTTTGAAGTGTGAAGTTTACATAATTTGCTAAATGCTTCAAGTTTAAATATTCATAAGCCAGTTACCACCAAATCACCATCTACAGCTTGAAGTGTGAGGCTGCTGCTTAAAGGAAATGAACCATAATTCTCTATGTAAGCAGCATTTCATGGTCTCCAAATAAGTTGGAGACACAAACAATCTAAATGACTGAGTGGCAACTGTCTGCAGGGTTAAAAGAAGCCAAGGCTGGGAGTGAGGCCTGTGAAGGGAGTCTGGCATTTCTCAGAATCACAGCAGGAAAGGAACCTTGTGAAAGAGACCCCTGTTAATCTCAGACTGCTGCCTGGCAGAGCATGTCTTTGTCATAGTATGTCAGGACTAGCATAAGGCTACCTGCCTACATCCCTAGAGTATAATTCCTCCCCCACTAACTCCTAGCCCTTTATTTCTATCCCCAGTTTGGGGAAGGGTCAAGGTCTTCTTTCCATGTCTGGCTCTGCTCCTCACTTTCCAGACTTCTTTCTATTTTCTGGTGCTCTATGAAATGGTTTTCTCTTAAAAGACCTTTCTCTTGGTACCTTCTCCAATGCTGCAGTGCTGACTGCCTCTTTTTTTTTTCCACAAAGAGGCGGAATGACATCCTTTTTGCTCCCCATTAACCTTTTCAGACACTTCCTCTGCCACCATCACTCAGAAAATTCCTTTCCTCCTTTAAAATTCACACCATTCTGTACACATCCTTGCTGGCTTCATCTATGGACCTGTAGGGAATTACCTATTCCCTGCTCAGTACCTGGTTTAAAAAGTATTTTTTCTTTGCCCTAAACCCTTTCTTCTCCAAACACCCTGACCTCCCAGTTCCTCAGTCTTCTCAATTCCTATCACCTCTTTCTGCAGTCTTCCTCAGCCACTGACAGGAGTAGTAATATCTTCTGGAGATGAGGGGGAACTCTGCCCCAGAACAACTGAATTTGCCCCATGTGTCAGAATTCCTTTTACTGAGCAATATGTTAATTAACATAGGAAAGGTTAAAAACAATTCTTTTGCACTAGGAATAGTAGTATCTGGTAATTCAACTTGTGATCTTGATTTCTACCATGAGTTTTATTTTGAGCAAATAAGCTTTTATTGATATTTTTAGTTTCATATTTAATTTTTATTTTTTGAGGTAGTGGTAGCAAAATGGGTAGTGTGCTGGGTCTGGAAGTCCCAAATTCCAATCCGGCTTCAGACTGCTACATTTCCTTGGGTAAGGTAAACACCTCTGTTTGCCTTAGTTTTCTCAACTGTAAGGAAGACATAATAGCATCTATCTCTCAGGGTTGTAAGTTCACACTATGTGCTAGTCACTGGAAAAACAAATACAAAATTAAATAATCCCCGACTTCAAAGAGCTAATTGTCAATGTGATGCCCATGAATATTAGAGTATTTCCAGCTTGATGTGGAGGTACACATCTGAGCTATCAGTGAAACTGAAACTGGGAGATCTTGGGAGTCCTGTGTGGCAGTGCGCTCTGCCAAGCTGTCATCAATATGGTGAGTCCCAGAAAGTATCAGGCCACCAGATTTCCTAAGAAAGAAGTGGCTCAAGTCAGGAAGAGCAGGTTAAAGCTCCCATGCCAATCAGTCACGGCATTTAGTCCAGGAGTAGCCCCTGAATTTCTAGCCTGGGAGAGATAAAGAGACCAAATTTTTTTAAATGATTATTCCTATCATAGAAATAACTTAGAATCATGAAGTTGGAGTATGTTACCATTGGAAAGGATCTTTAGGATCATATGCAGTCCATGCCTCTTATTTTATAGATGGAAAGACTAAGAACCAGGGAGTAGCTATGACTTGCTCAGGTTGATATTTGTTCATTTTCTCTTCTGCAGAAGCTTGATGCTTCTAAGGGGAGTATGTATAATTAAATAAAAGAGCTTCTAGGTCTCAGACGTTTTATTTTTAAGGGATGTTGAGACTTCTGGTTTCAGTATTTTGGTTTTTTATAAGAACAATTTTTATGCTTAGTTCAAAGAAATTTGTCATCTCATTTATTCACCATTGAAATACCTATGGAGGTAATACACCTATAGAGGTGTATCATTTTGTATTCCACTAGGTCAAGATATGTTGCTAATGGTATCTGGTAGGTACAAGAAAGCTAGAAAAGCATTTGGTACAGGACCACTGATGGACTGTATATTGTTTGTTGTTAGAAGGTCAACAATGTTTAGTTGCCCATGAAAACTCTTCCTAAAAATTTCCAGCTTTGGAAAGGTGGTCTGGATATGCAGAAGCAGGTAGATCTCTTCCAATTGTAATGTTTGTCCTATCCTGGTAACTTATATTGAAGAAGATGTGTATGTATATGTGAATATATGAATATACATACACATGCATATATATATATGTATATATATATTTGTAATAAGGGAAGATTCTCTGGGTAGGGGAAGAGTAGCTAAGTGGAATAAGCCCTTTATTTCAAAATTTCTAAATCTCAAAACATCGTTCAGAGATAACAAGCCTTTTTTGACTCAATGTAAGGAAGAAATTTCAAGTAATTAGGATCCTAGGATTTAATTCCTGTGTTCAATGTTATTTTCACTTATAATACTTTTCCTTTTCTCCTGACAGTAGATAAGCACATTTGACAGTGATTTTAAACTATAATCCTATTTGATAGAGAGTTAGAAAAATAAACTTGACTTTAATAATGCCTCACAAGTCATAATTAAATAAGACAATCAGAATATCAACAAGGTACAGAACAAAGCAAAGCCTAATAAAATTCAGTGTAGTATTCCAATTATGGAATCAGGAGGGATCTGAGATTAAATCTCCCATTTGACAGTTACTAACTGTATGTCCAGAGTCATCATAAAACATCTCCCAAACTCAGTTTCCTCATCTGCCAAAGGAGGATAATAATGCCTGTAGTACCTAGTTCACCGGGTTGCTCTGAGCATCACAGAATCACTGAATTTGAGAACTGGAAGAGACCACAGTGGCCATCTAGTCCAACCAATACAGCCAAAAAATCTCCACTACAATATACTCAACAAATTACCATCTCCCTTCTTAACAGTGTCCAGTGAGGAGGAGCTGCGGTGTACTGAAGCCTGTTCACACTGGCTTGAAAGAGCTGATATTACAATTTTCAGTGTGAGCATTTATACCTTGGAAATTGGCAAATGCTACAAATCAGGGCTTGATTTATTGTTGATTGTCTAGACTTGAGAAGGTCACAGAAGTGAGTGTGTGTGTGTGTGTGTGTGTGTGTGTGTGTGTGTGTGTGTTTCCTAGAGAGCTGATTGTTAAATCTTTACCTCCCATGGCAGGTCATTCTACTAACCGCCATCTCATATTGTTAGGAAGTTTCTCCTGATATCAAACCTAAATTTACCTCTTTTCATCTTCTTCTCTGATCCCAGTAATACCCTCTGGTCTCAAACAAAACAAGTTTAATGCCTCTTCCATATACCAGCCCTCCAAATGCTTCAGTTTTGTTCTCTAGACCAAGCTGACTCCTTCAGCTGATCCTTAGATGGCATGCCTTGAGGACATTCACCATCCTGGTTGCCCTCCTGGATGCCAGACTATACTTGAGGCTGAACACAATATTCTGTATGTGGTCAAATGAGATGATATATGTAAAGTGATTTATAAATCTTAAAATGCTATGTAAATGCCTGATATTATTGTGATTTTTGTTTACTTGGACTTCCATTCCTACCTTCTTCTCCATTGTCCCTCACTACCACCTGAGTCTTTGGATTCAGCTTCAGTTTCCTGGGTCTGTTATTTCTTGAGCTGAATAACCCAACCTGATTTATTTTGTATTGGCCCTAATGAAGCCTTTACCTCTAGTTCCTCCAAGGAGTGAGCATTCTGGAAGGCTTATCCAGATCCTTCCCATCTGAGTATACTGAGAAGTGCTACCCTTCTTTTCCTTTTAGATTTTCTTTTAGCTATTTAGGCAGTGAGGTGATTGGTAGATTAGAGCATTGGGCCTAGAATCAGGAAGACCTGAGTTCAAATCCAGCCTCAGAACTTAGATGTCTGACCTTGGGAAAGTCACTTAACCTCTGTTTACCTCAGTTCCCTTATCTGCAAAAAATAAGAAAGATAGCACCTAACTCCCAGGATTGTTTCGAGGATCAAATATTTGTAAACACTTAACACACTGCCTGGCACCTAGTAGGTACTATATAAATGCTACTTTATCATCATCATCATCATCATCATCATCATCATCATCATCATCATCATCGTTATAACAAACTAAAGTCCTGTAGTTAATACCTTCCTTGCAAATGAATTAAAACAAAATATTTTTGATCTGTTTTGTCATAGTAACAGTTACCACAGTACTATTAGTACTCAGTATTAAAAACTGCTCAGAAAAGGAGATGCCAATATATGAGTCTATATTTTAAGACATACATTTAGAAAACCTCCCCTTTGTGTCTTCTATGTGATACTTGGTAGAAGACCAAGTGTTATAGTTGTAAATTCTATCACCCCTTCAGGTTTCAATATAGGTCTTTGCTATACATCCTAATGTTTGATTTCAAAATTAAATTCAACAAGTACTTGAGTATCTACTATACGTAATCCTAAGTTAGACTTCTAAGGGAAATAAGGTATTAGAGTCTTAAGAAAGTACCTCAGGGGTTAAGTAGTCCAACTTTTCCTTCCAGTCCTGGCATCTCCTTTATAGCAGCCTGATAAGCAATCATCTACTCTTTTCTTGAACACATTTAATGACAAGTATGTCACTATCTGATATTTAGACCTTCCATTTTTGCTGCTTTAGAATTTGTTTAGAGCCATTTTTTATAGGTATTTGGAGTGGTTTGGGGAAGAGCTCAAGCAAGTCACTGCTTTTACTCTACCAACTTCAAAAGTTGACTAGACCTTCTACTTTTGAAAAGCTGTAACTAAGGTGGAGGCTTGCTTCAAGGCATTTTAAATATTTTCAGACCTTAAGCAGCATAGGAGCAACCAGAGACTAGCATGACTTTTCTTTTTTAAAGAGAAGGAGATCAGGAACAAAGAACCTGTCATATACCTGCATAGAATCAGCCCCAAGGTCCACAGTAGTTGGATAGCCTGAATTGGCATGATGGCATGTCTGAGTCATATATTGCTGATCTCTAGGGTTGTTGTTGTTGTTGTTGTTTATCCTTCATTGTTGATGAGGACCATGACATCAGGAAGGTGATGCCATGACTTGCAAGTGAATTGGATTTAAACGAGGGCTGTGCAAAGTCACCAGCCTCACTTTCTCATCCAGAGTCATCTGGGTCCAGTGACAAGATATGTATCAGGATGACTGGAGATGGCTCTGATGATTTGAAGGGGTCAGAAGAGAGAAGGCATAGAATTAAGAGGATAGAGCCAATATCCATCACAACTCAATCATTTGCCTTTCTTGTTCACCCTACTATGGCCGTATCTGCTCCTGAAAGGAAGAAAATTCACTTGGCCTGTATCAGTGTCACTATCTTCATCATCACTCTCTTCTCTTCTACTCCTTTCTCCTGAAAACATTGGTTTGAGGGCTTGTTGACTTCTCTTGGTCCAAGAATAGTTTGTCCTGACCCACACACAAGCATTGCTAATTCCACATGATCTTGGACAGTGGAAAAAAAATTCTACATTGTCAGAGAAGTCTGGTTGCTGAGTGGGCAAGGGGGAATGTTATCTCCAAAACTCAGCAGGCAAATCCGTAGGCTGGAAGATTTATGGAAACTACTTGTTTTCTCCCTAGCAGGTTGTCCCTTTCAAGGGGAAATCTCTTCCTACAATGAAATCACAAGTAGCAATTCCTTATGTGTATTTGGGGTCTGAGCTCTCCTGAGGATTTTTATTCTGAGCCCCTAATCTCTGCCTTAAAGGAGGCCTGACTGGACCCTTTACAGAAATGTGTTAATTGCAAGCACTTTGAGTGCACTGATCTAAAACTGCTCTGATTAAATAATTATTCACAACAGCACCGAGAAGGGCTGACATGAGATTGGTTTGAAAGGGCTAAACCAAGTTTCCACATAAATGAGAATTGCTGGCCAGTTCCCAAGTGGAAATGAGCTCTGTGCTCTGCCTGGCCCTCTCACTAGGTCTGGGTCTAGCTCTTTAATTACATTCCCAATGACTGATGTTTAAACTAGATTTGGATTGTTTTCGTTTTAGTTTCTTTCACACCTTTACACTAAATATAAGAGAGGTATGCTAGTGTTTCATGGTGGGAGGATGGAGGGAGTTGAGGAAAGGTTGACAAATTATATGTCTGCACTTTTTTTCCCTTTTGTTCTTTAACTGAAAGACTGTATGAGCTCCAAAGGGTATAAGAGTAATTGCTTCATTCATGAAGATTCACGGCTGCCCTACAACACTTAGTATGGCAGTCTTGCCATTTTTAAACATCCCTATTAAGCAGGCCCTCCACACTTGCTGTCCCTTGTTTAGGTCTTTGCTTCATTTTATTTTTTAAAGACAACTCAAACAGAACCATTTCTGAAATGTTACCGCTTCAGATTTTTTTTTATCCAGAAAAAAAAAATTCTGCTTTGGGCTTCTCCTTTTCATCTTTTATACCAGCTCTTGGTATCTTTAATAATTTTTTCTTTGCTTTTCACTTTTCCTTCCCTCTCCACCCCAATCCTTCCCCCCAAACTTGCTAGGCCTCATAGTCAGCTGAAGGCTATCTTAAAGAGAGTTGCCTGCTTAAGACTGGCTTAAAACCAGCTGTAGGAGTTTTGGGGATGAGAAGGTGTTGTCAGATAACTCCCTTGCTCACAAATTCTCCATCCTCTCTCTCTTCCTTTTTTGGAACCATTGACTACTTTGGAATTGAAAAAAACAGGAACTCTTTTGCTCTGGTCCATTGTAGAGGCCTGAGAGACTGGAGGGAAGCAGGAATGATGAGGAAGAGGCCACCAATGACAACTAGATTCCAACTACTGAAATTTATTCCCCTTGGCAGAGCTGGAAGGAAGTTAAACCCATCTAGAAATGTTGCTTGGTGCTCTGAAGAGCCAATACTTGGTAGACTGGAGAGGCAGAGGCAACGTAATAACCCCAATGATTGCTTCTTAGCTAGCCTGGAATCTCAGCAGTAACCCTTCAAGAAACTAAAGATGGCACTGGGTTTTCTTCTTTTATTGTGATTGTTGCATTTATGTATCCATTTACTTTGAGAATGCCTTATAGAATATCAGCAAGAGACGTGACTTCCTGTCTTATTTGACTATGTGTTCTATTTACATTTTGTAGCACAGCTTAAATGGTACTTACAGTGCCTCTCCAGCCCCTGGCAGAGTTGGATACAAAGATAATGAGACAGCACTAGATTGTTCTCCCTGGGATGGCCACTGTCCGTTGGTGACTGTGGTTCTTTCATTTGTACTAGCTCATTGAATTTCCATCAGGTTTTCTAATCCAGGAGGAACAAATTCCATGGGACATCATCAAGTTATCTCAGCTCTTTATTGCTCCAGCTCCTTATTTTCTTCAGGGGGAGGAGAGAAGCAAGAACTATTTTTTTTTAACATTTTGAGATGATTTGATCTGATGTTACATGAAATCTCTGAATCTACAAATGTGATACGTTCACTGGGAATGCAACATAGAAGTACAATATTGTTCTGTATGTAGCCCCAGATGGGAACCCATCATACAGATTTAAAGAGATAATGAAGGAGAAAGAAGTTTGTTCTAAAAGCCTGACTCACTCCCATCTCACCATATCTTGTTTGCTGAAGAGCCACGGAAAAGAAATGTTAATGAGAGCTTCTGCTGGCTTTTTGTCAAGTCCCACCACCAATCACTGTCACCAATTACACAGAAAAGTGTGTCCTTAACATGTAAAGGTCATGTGTTTCCAATTTCTAATATAAATTCTATCTCTATCTTTTCTCATAGTATTCACCAAATTTTTAGTAACCCTCCCTTCCCCATTTGTTGAAATTCTGACCACCCCAGGAGAATCATTTCAGTTGCCACTTCCTCAATTAAATTTCCCCTGATGCTACACTCTAACTTCGCTCCCCTCAGCCAGAAGTGATGACTCCCTCCACACTATTCCCATAGCACTTTGCCTTTACCTTTTTTCACAATTGGTTTCTGTTTTATAATTCAGCTATTTGTGACCATGTCTTATTTCTCCCAATAAACTCTCATCATTCTCTGGTGTAGAGATTTATAGAGTAAATGCTTAATAAAAGTTAATTGGAATGAATTAATAAATGAATGAATGAGTTGATATGTCTAGAGACAATCTCTCAGTATAATATTTGAATAGTTAGGCAGCTTCCAAGTAGCCAACGGAGGTGAAGGGGACCCCTATTATATTATTATATATCCTACATAAAAACAGCCAAGGGAAATCCAGCTGAATCTTACAATGTATACAATGTTCTGAAACTGTAGTTTCCCACTTCTCTCCAAAAAGAGAAAAGTAAATTTCCTCACTTGTTTTCTGGGTCTAAAAGTGGTCATTACAGTTACATCTGAGTTTAGCTTTGCTTTAGTCTTCATTTACATTTTTATAGTCATAGTGTATATTTTTACTTAATTCCATGTTTATGCAAGTTTTTCCTTGTTTCAGTTCTTTATGTTTGTCATTTTGTAAAAAGCCATAGTTTATATTCACATACTATTAGACATTTACTGTTCAAGGGTATATACTTTGTTTCAGGTTCTGCTACCTCTAAAGTGGTAATATTAATATTTTGTTACATTTCTTTCTGGTTTTTGATCATGTGGGAGCATAGTGTGATCTCTGAGTTGAGTGATATACTATTTAATAACTTTTCTTGCATAATTTCTAATTGTTTTCCAAAATTCTCACAGATTTTAATTCACAAACTGTGTATCTGTCTTTCTGAAGGGTTTCTGCTGCTTTTTGTCATCTTGGCCAATTTGCCAGGTGTGAGTGGAGAGCTCTGCAATATTTTAATATGTGTTGCTCTTGTTATTTGATTTTGAATAGTCTTTCCTATGGTTGTTGATAGTTGCAATTCTTTTGAAAACTGATAATATTTTTAACAAGTCATTTCCTGGGGAATAGCTCTTGTTCTAATACGTATGTGTTCATTCCATGGATGGATGGATAGATAGATAGATATAGATAGATAGATAGATAGATAGATAGATAGATAGATAGATAGATAATATGCTTTTACCAGAGATATTTAATACAAAAATTATTTTCTAGGTGATGATTTACCTTTTTGTACTACCTCCATTTTTCATTTGCACAAAACTTTGTTAATTTTCAGTATTCGAAATTGTCTATTTTCTCTG
This sequence comes from Phascolarctos cinereus, assembly GCF_003287225.1. NCBI lineage: Eukaryota > Metazoa > Chordata > Mammalia > Diprotodontia > Phascolarctidae > Phascolarctos > Phascolarctos cinereus. The sequence continues at coordinate 342,866,170 of NW_027555625.1, forward strand.
TTATGATCACTAATTTATTTGTCCATTCAAAAAGTCCTTTTTAAGCACCTAGTATGTGTCAAGCACTATGCTAGGCAATAGTGATACAAAGACAGAAACAAAAAAGTACCTGTACATAAGGAGATTATATTATATAAAAAATGTGAAATATCTTATCACAAAAACAACCAATCAGGAAATAGGTCAAAGAGAGAATTATTAGACTACCTGAAAATCATGATCAAAGAAAGAGACTAGATGTCATATTTCAAGAAATTATAAAAGAAAATTGCCTGAAATCTTATACGCAGAAGATAAAATAGAAAATTAAAGAATCTGATGATAATCTCCTAAAAGAGATCCCCAAAAGAAAACTTCCAGGAATATTATAGCCAAATTCCAGAGAGGCCAAGTCAAGGAGAAAATATCACAAGCAACCAGAAAGAAACCATTCAAATATCATGGAGCCACAGTCAGGACCACACAAGATTTGACAGCTTTCACTTTGAAGGGGAAGAGGGCTTGGAATTTGAAATTACAGAAGGCAAAAGAGTAAGGATTACAACCAAGAATCTCCTACACAGCAAAACTAAGTGTAATCCTTCAGGGGAAAAAATAAATGTTTAATGAAATAGAGGACTTTTAAGTACTCCTAATGCGAAAAAAAAGAGTCAAATAGAAAATTTGACATTCAAACAGAAGAAGTCATAAAGGACTCAGAGAGGTTAAACTGTTTATATTTCCTATTGGGGAAGATGGTACAGGTGACTCCTGAGAACTTTGTCATTATTATGGCAGTTAGAAGGACTCTACATAGACAGAGGGTACAAGAATGAGTTGATTATGTTGAGATGATCAAAAAAGCAGGTGAGAAAAAGGGATGTACTGGGAAAAGAAGGAAGACAGCAGAAGAATGGGGAAAATATCTCACATAAAGGCCTACATGGAAGAACTTTTACAGTGGAGGGGGAATAAGACAGTGATAGGGGAGGGCAATACTTGAACCTCACTCTAATGGGAATTGGTTCAAAAAGGGAAGAATGCACACACACACACACACACACACACACACACACACACACATACACACAGAGTTAGCTATAGACATCTGTCTTACCTAATAGGGAAACAGAAGGAAAGGGGATAAGAGAAAAGTGGTGATGAAAAGGAAGGTGGATTAATGGAGGCAGTAATCAGAAGCAGAACAAACTGTTGAGGAGGGACAGGATAAAAAGAGAGAAGGATAAACAGAAAAAAATAGGTTGGGAGTAAATACACAATTAATAGTCATAACTATGAATGTGAATGGTATGAACTCATCCATAAAACAAAAGTAGATAGCAGAATGGATTAGAAACCAGAATAATATGTTGTTTATAAGAGGCACACTTGAAACAGAAAGACACAAACACAGCGATTAAATAAGAGACTAAAGCAGAATCTATCATGCTTCATCTAAAGTAAAAAAAGTCCAGGGTAGCAAGCATCATTTCAGATAAAGCAAAAGCAAAAATAGACCTAATTGAAAGAGATAATCAAGGATATTACATTTTGATGTAAGTTTGCAAAACAACATTTTGCTTACCATGGACAATGAAGTAATATCAACATTTTTACAGCAAATTTCTCTGATAAGATCTTAAATCTCAAATATGTAGGGAACTGAGTCAAATTTACAAAAACAAGGGCCATTCCCCAATTGATAAGTGGTCAAGGAATGTGAACAGGAAGTTTTCAGAAGAAATCAAAGTTATCTATAATCATATTAAAAAATGCTCTAAATCACTATTGATTAGAAAATTGCAAATTAAAACAACTCTGAGGTACCACCTTACTCACACCTATCAAAAATGACAGATGCTAGAGATGATGCTGAAAATAGGTACGGTAATCAACTATTAGTGGAGTTGTGAATTGGTCAGACCATTCTGGAGATCAATTAGCATCTATACCTAATGGGCCATAAAATTGTGCATACCTTTGATCCAACAATATCACCACTAGGTCTATACCTCAAAGAGATCAAAGAAAAAGGAAAAAGATCTATAGGTACAGACATACCTTAGTAATATTAAGGGTTCAATTCCAGATCACTGCAATAAAACAAATATCATAATAAAGCAAGTCACATGCATTTTTTGGTTTCCCAGTGCATATCAAAGTTATGTTTATACCATAGAGTAGTCTATTAAGTGTGTAATAGTATTACGTGAAAAATGTATACCTTAATTAAAATACCTTATTGCTAAAAAAATGATAACCATCATCTGAGCCTTCAGTAAGTAGTAATCATTTTGCTGGTAGAAGGTCTTGCCTCAATGTTGATGGCTTCTGATTGAGGTGGCTGTGGCAGTTTCTTAAAATATGACAATATGAAGTTTGCTGCATTGGTTAACTCTTCCTTTCACTTGAACACTTAGAGGCTATTATAGGGTTATTAATTGGCCTAATTTCAAAAAAGTCTTAGGGAATAGAGAGGCCCAAGGAAAGGGAGGGAGACAGGGAACAGCTGGTCAGTGGAGCAGTCTGAACACACAATGCATTTATCAATTAAGTTCACTGTCTTAAATGCACAGTCCGTGGTGTCTCAAAACAATTACAGTAGTAACATCAGAGATCATTAATCACAGATCACCACAACAGATATCATAATAATGAAGAAGTTTGCAATACTGTGAGAATTACCAAAATGGCACAAAGAGACATGATGTGAGCACATGCTATTGGAAAACTGGGCTTATAGACTTGCTTGCTGAAGGATTGCTACAAACTTTCAATTTATAAAAAAAGTAATATCTGCAAAGTGTAATAAAATGAGATATGCCTGTATTTGTGCAAAAATATTTATAGCAGCTCTTTTTGTGGTGGCGAAGAATTGGAAATTGAGGGGATGCTCAACAATTGGGGAATGCCTAAAGAAGGTGTGGTATGTTATTGTGATGCAATATTATTGTGCTATAAGAAATGATGAGCCAGATGGCTTCAGAAAAACCTGGGAAGACCTAAATGAATTGATGAAAGGTGAAGTGAGCAGAACAAGATCATTGTACATAGTAGCAGCAATATTGTAATGATGAAAGACTTAGCTACTCTGATCAATATAATGATCCAAGGCAATTCAGGAAGATTCATGATGAAAATTGCTATCCACCTACAGAGAGAGAACTGATGAATTCTGAATGCAAATTGAAATACAATTTCTCACTTCATTTTCTTGCCTTTTTTTTGTGACAACATGGCTAACATGGAAACGCATTTTGCATGACTTCACATGTATAGTGGGTATCATATTGCTTGCCTTCCCAGTAGATGAGGGGGGCAGCTGGAAGGAGGGAGAGATTTTGGAACTTGAAACTTGAAAAAATTGTTAAACAATAAACAATATATTAAAGAGAAGGAATTTAGTATGGTATTGAGCATAAGAAGGAGGCAGTGTGGTGAAGTGGATAGAAAGACCTAGGAATCAGGAAGACCTGGTTTCAATTCCTGCCTCTAACACATAATAGCAATCTCACCGTGGGCAAGACATTTAACCTCTGGGTCACTTTCTAAGACTGTTGTAAAGTAGTTGTCAATCTGCATTGTGGTTAGGGGCTGGGTAGAGTGGGGTTCCATCCAACATTCCCAACACCAACCCCCAGATGTGAAAGAAGGTAGTCTAAGCTATTTTCTCCCAAACTACTTTATCCCCCTACCCTCGCAGCTATTGTTGTTGAATTAGGAATTCTTCCCCAAGTAGTTTATGTTCTTGATTTAGTAAACACTGAGATGCTCTGATTATTATTGGTTCTTGCTTATGTAGTCCATGCCACTGATTTCCATGTCTACTTTAACCAGTACCAAATGGTTTTTGAAAATTGCTGTTTTACAATATATAGTACTTTCAGTTCTGGAAGTGCTATGCTCATTTATTTGTACTTTAAAAAAATTCCTTTGAGAATCTAGACCTTTTGATCTTCCAAGTGAATTTTGTTATTTCATCTGACTATTTAAATAATCCCTTGTAAATATCAGTTGTGATAGGTATACCAGCAACCTACGAATTAATTTATGTAACATCGCCATTTTATGAGCAATGGATATTCCTCCCATTATTTGTCTTCTTTCATTTCTATTAACATTTTTTTGTCATCTCAATATAATTTTTGGTTAAGTCTTGGTAAGTTGGCTTACAGATATATTATGCATTTCATAGTTTTTTTGAATAAGATTTCTCTTCCTATCATTTCCTCCTCGTTTTTGTTACTGCAATAGAGAAATGCTGATTATCTTTATGGATTTATTTTGCATCTTGCTACTTCACTAAGCTACAAATCATCTTGATTAATTTCTTCACTGATTCTCTTGTTTTTTTTCTAAGTGAGCCATCATTGTCTGAAAATACAGATAATTTTGTCTCTTTTTTGTTTTAATTTCTTTCTCTTGTATTATTGCTATTGCTAGCATTTTTAGAACAATGTTAAATAATAAAGATGGCACTCTTTAGCTTAGAGTTCTGATTAGATACCTGTCAAAATTTGGAAAGTTATTTGGCATAGAATAAATAATATGCTAGAAATGTCCTCAAGTTCTATCAAACAAAGGCTGAGGTCACAAAGAATGAGAAGACAAAATGACGTTGTCGGAAAGGAGCTTCTAACACAAACATTCTCTGTCTTATGACAATTTGTATATTGCTGCTTGTCAAGAGGTTTCAGTTTCCCTCTCTGTTAAATCAGGAGGTTGGACTAGAGCAGGAGTTCTTGATGTGTGGGATGCATTAACTTTTTCAAAAATGTATTTTGGTAACTGTATTTCAATGTCATTGATTTCTTTTGTAATCTTATGTATTTTGTTTATGCTTTTAATATCATTATTCTGAGGTCTTCATCAGATTAGCAAAGTGGTCTGTGACTCAAAAGGTTAGAATATAAATTTCTTGAAATAGAGCTCTGTTAAACCAGGCTTTGATAAAGCCCATTCGGATTCAAATGAAGCTACTTGACTATGCCTTCAACCCAAATCACTCTGGCTCTCACTGATTGGCCAATAAGTCCTAGCTCAAACATCTGTTGGTCTTGTTTGGGTTTTTGTAGTGCAGAGTGAGTGTAAATAGCAACTGTTTCTGTTCTGGCCAGAAACCTTGATTTTTTTCTTCTTCTTTTGAGTGGGTAAAAGAGGCCATTTTTTTTTGCCTCATTTCTTACCTAGCCTTAACCACTGAATGGGTGTTGCTTCAGACAAACTGAGACCTGGGAAAGACCTTAGTTTAAAAAGGACAAGGTCTCCCACTGCATCCAGGGACACGTCCGGTTGTCCTGATCCATGTCTTGCCACTGGACCTTGATGGCTCTGGGGGAGAGAGTGAAGCTGGCGACTTTGCACAGCCCTTCTGCACTTAAACCCAACTCACTTGCAAGTCAAGACATCACCTTCCTGATGTCATTGGTTCTCTTTGAGAATAAAGGACAAACAACAACAACAGATGACCTTTAGGATCCTTTCCAGCTCTAAACCTGTGCTCTCAGCAAGCAGGCTCCTGAGGGAATGGTGTTCATGGGTTTTTTCATTGTCTTTATCTATTTTAAAAAGGTACACAGTACTTCATCAAGGTACTATTTGGGTAGCTTTTGGAGTAACCTGGGTAATTGTCTAGGCTTATACATTTAGTGTGCATGATGGGTTCACTCAGCACAATGCCTGGCACATGTCAGCCAGTCAGTTGGTCGACAAACATTTGTTAAGCACTTCATGCATGTCATGTAAGTAGGTACATAATGTTGCTGTTGTTGTTCATCATTCATTTTCAGAGAGGAACAATGACATCACAAGTGATGTAGTAACGTGTGTGAATTGGATTTGTGAGGCAGAGATGCACAAAGTCATCAGCTTCATCCTTTCTTCCTGAGTTATTGAAGTCCAGTGGCAAGACAAAAGTCAGGATGACTGGCAGGATGACCTGGGATGCAGTGGATGACCTTGGCATCTTTGATGTCTAACCAAGCTCTAAGTCCCCCCCAACACCTGCTTCGTGGCCATTGGAACAAATTGTTCCTATCCATCCATTCCACTGGGGGAAGGCTTCACATGCTTGGGGAAGATACCCCAAGACTAACTCACCAACAGGTTTGTGGTCTGTCAGTTATCCTAAACCAGGTTTAGTCCTTCTACCAAGAGGGTTTACTGGGTTATGGCTACTGTACATGCTACAGCTTCTTGGAGCCACAGGTGAGAGCTGAGTGAAGGTAGACATTTAAGTGCTTGTTGAATGAATGAGTGTTCCCTTATGAAATCCCATGGATTCTTGACACCTTTCTCCATCCTTACTTTTAGAGTTGAAAAAGAAAATGAATCCAAATAAATAACTGGACATACAGTCGCAAGTCCTGGGTTTGAATCGTAGCTCTTCAACTCACTACTTTTTGTGACCTTAAATAATTAACTCTCTTTCTTTGGGCCTCAGTTTCCTCTTTTCAAAATGAAAGGGCTTCGAATTTATGGTCTTCGTGTTGCTTTCCACCTCTGATTCCTGCAGTCTTAACTGTGAATGGTTTCATCTCACTGGGGTATCTTTACTGATCCTTTCAGTAAGGCATATTGAATTACAGATAGTATAAATCTTTCTTTTTTAGACAGATTATGTGAAAATGGTAGGAATAGAGCAGCACAGACTCAGTCACTCACTTCCTTTTCCCTTTATGGATCATTCATTATTTTTCCCCTCTTATATTTCCCCTTTTCTTCCTCATTCATATTTGCCAATGTATGGACTTCTGCCTGAGTCTCAGATTATTTCTTTCATGATTTCAGGCTCTGTTTCCATCAATTGTCAAAAGCCCACATATGCAAGGGAACTTGCAGAAAATTCTCTAAAGATATAGATTACTTGCACATCTGTTAGTGTTTAGTTAAACATGACTGACTAATTTATCCTGAGGTGCTAGAGAGAGAATCATTTCACTTGGAAGTTGACTTGACAATTTTCTTCTTTTGGAGAGCATTTATAATAGATGGTGTGCATGCAATTGGGAAGAAATAGATGCTATTAATGTTTCATTTTAAGCAGTGAAAGAGTATGTATAAAGCACAACTCATTCTCCCCAAGAAAAATGGGGAAAGGCCTCTTTTGCTATTAGAAATGTCACATGGAACAATGGGAAGAACAATGAACCTGGAGTCAGAGGGTTCAAATCATGTTTCTGCTGCTTATTAGTAGTGTAACTTCAAGGCAGGTCACTTGTTCTCTCTGGATCCCAGAGCCCATTAACATATAAATTCCTAGAATCTGTCTTGGGGCCCTTTTCTATCCTATTCACAAGCCTCAATTTCCCCCCTGAATCATAGTTTCAAGTCACACAAAACAGTAGTAATGCAAAAAAAAGGCAGTTTACTGAAAGTAGAAATACAAGTACATGAGAAGAAGGTTTGTTGTGGTTCATTTGTTTCAGTTGTGTCCGACTCTTCATGACAAAATTTGGGGTTTTCTTGGCAGGAGTAAGTCTACTGTTTCCTGTTTCAGCTCATTTTACTGATGGGGAATGGAGGCAAACAGGGTTGAGTGACTTGCTCAAGGTCACACAGCTAGTAAATATCTGAGGCCATATTTGAACTCAGGAAGATGAGTCTTCCTGACTTCAGGTCAGGTACTCTATATAGCCACTATACCACCAAGCTGCTCCAAGAAGAAAATAGCGTAAACAAATTCTCTCACATCTCCTTCAAAGTCCTTTGATTAAGTCTAGCCTCTCTCTGATCCTGTTATATCTTCAGGGCCAGGAGAGAGGGATCCAGACAGCCCTATCACCTCCTAATTAACCTTTCAGGCTCCCCAAAGCAATGAGAAAATGATAACATCCATTACTCATAGGAGATGTCAAAGATCCCTTGGGGATAAGTGGGGCTTCCCAAAATGCTATGCAGATAGTCACAGGGACCTTGGCTGCTTATACCAGGCCAGGGCTATTCTGTTCCCCCATTCCAACAGTCTCTAGTCACTGCCTTTCTATCACTGCTGTGAATATATTACCTTGGCACTGGAGTGGTCTAGCTGAAGCTGTGGTAAATACCTCAATGTCTATAAAGCTTTCTAGGAGGAAATGCTTCCCAGGGTAAAAGCCTTATCTCCAGGACCATTTCTTTTCCTTTCTATCACCCTCTGAATTTCTTCTTCCTTCTCTCCCTGTATGATGGCTTTCTCTTTACCTTCTCCTTGATTCTGGTCTGTCTCGTGTTGTTCTAGGTGAAGTCATCACCTGCTGAAACTTATCATCCCTGGTCTGGGAACTTCTGATACATAAAATAAGGAAATTGGATTAGATGGTCACTCAACTTACTTCTGGCTTCAAATTCAAATTCTTAGTCCTTGGATCAAGACCTAGCCTAGTACATGGATTAAATCATTTTAAATTAAATTAAATTAATTACAGCATTTGTAGAACACAGGCTATTAAATTGCCTCCTCACTTAATGAATCTTGAGTGGCCAGCTTATGATGGGATACAAGTCTTCTGTTGCATTGTTTTAAATATTACACAATTCTTCTAAAGTTGACACCTTGGCACTTATAACAGCTAAGATCACTCTTTCCTGTCTTGCTGAAGGCTTTCATTACAACCAGCATTAAACCTTTGCTGTGTATGTTGCTTGCTACTTGATACTGTTTTGTGACTGATAACATGGGGTTTATTCTTTCACTTCAGAACCCATCTTTAAGTCTTCTTAAGCAGTAATGGAGAACCGGCCTGAAGTCACTCTTGGCAAAAACCCAGGAGATGAAGGCAGGGTGTTATAATCAATCACTAGAATGGAAAAGACCCCTAAGTACAAATAGTTCTGAGTATAAAGAAAGGGAACGATTTAATCCATTCATCTTGCAAGCTGCTCTTTCTCCTGCCTCTTACTCTTTCCTCCAGGCACTCAAGGTCTTCTACAATCTTACGTCTTTCCAGTCTCAACTAACACTTTTCCCTTCTATATTCTAGCCAAACTGAACTACTTTCTATCTTCCAAATGTCTGCTGGACTTTTCTGACTCTATGCCTATACTCTTTCCCATTCCTATAATGTCTTTCTTCCAACTCTTCACTTGTCAAGTGCCTGCCTATTCTTTGTTTTCTTAATTTTTTTTTATTTTTAGGCAATCTGGGGTTAAGTGATTTGCCCAAGGTCACACAGCTACTAAGTGTCAAGTGTTTGGTCTGAGACTGGATTTGAACTCAGGCCCTCTTGACTTCAGGGCCAGTGCTCTATCCACTGCACCACCTAGCTGCCCCCCTACCTATTCTTTAAAGTCCAAATCAAATGTCATCTCCTCCATGAAGCCTTCCCTGATTTTTCCAATTGGTAATGAGTTCCCCTTACCCCAACTTGCCACAACTCTTTCTTTTGAACCCTTCTAATTCACTTATTACACATTATTGTTGAATCCATGTGTAACATGGGCATGATATTTCCATGGCATTGACCCCCATTCTGTTACCTCTCACAAAGTACATGGGGCAGCCAGTCACTCTCTGGGCTAGCCTGAATTTGCCCTCACACTATCGGTTCTAGTTCCCAGAGAAGTACCATCACCACGTGGCTGTACTCAAACTCTTTCAGCGTCCTAGGGATAACTCTGTGGAGGAATACATTCCCGCTATTCATCACTTTTAGTTTTTACTCCCTACCACAGTGCTTCCATTTACACAAAACCAGCCACTCACACTAATGACACCATTGGATCTTGCATATAATCATTTTTTTAATAATAAGGCAAAGCGCTAATGGTCAGTATATCATAGGTATTCAATGTAAACAAATGTGTATATCAGAATTGATATCCAAAGTCCATATCCACTCTGTATCTGTGGGCAGAGGGGGCATACACTTATATTAACCTGGCAGAAAGACATGAGTGAGCAATACTTATGGGCTGTGATAACTCACAGCTGTATGCTAAGGGCCTTGATGTTATTGGTACGTTCAGGAGAATCTGCATCACAGGAAGCCTCTTCTTTGCTAACTGCTTTCTTTCTGGTTATCACAGCTTCCCTACTGGGAAAATCCTTTTTGCCTTTATTCTTAAACTGGTCAAGTATTAATGAGCTTTTTGCAATTTAGTCACCCTTAAGAGGGTGAGGAGAAAGTGTTACACTATTGTATTGCCTCGCAATTTCCTTTAAGCCAGAGAACTACGAAGTTCATCAGATACATGTTCTCTGGGCAATGCAGAGAAGTCCACCAAGCTTTTCACTCAGTAAGATTCAGCATCACCCAATCATTTGCCATCCATCCAATTCCATAATAAATCAGCTGCAAAGGCTCAAGTTATCTTTCTGCTTTTCCCTCTCACAGAGAGGACAGTTGAGTAGTATTAGCACTTCTTGAAGCTTTCTCTCATAATGTAGACTGCATTAAAGGGCATGTCATTTGTCTTCAAATGAGTAACAGTCATTCTTCAGCAATACCACCCCCTGGAGATTCTGGAATGATCCAGGGAGGTGGTAGTAGACTTGGGTGCAATTGGGGGGGTATTGAATAAAAAAAGGGGGTGATGGAAACATAAGGAAAGAAGAGAAGAAAACTTTGAAAAATTATTTGTACATGTTTCATCTGTTGTGTAACAGAGTTAGTCGTAGTGATTACATTATTTTCCAAATAAACACACAAAATGCAGTCAGTGGTCAGCTCTGCTGACGGGTCTTAACAAGCAAATGTTAGCAGGCAAGCGTGTCATGTATTGTCAGGAAGTTCAGCATACATTGGCAGAAATATGTGTGTGTGATGACTTGTTTATAATATGCTAAGATATGGTAACATTATGCAATATTGCATCATCCAAATTTCAATGCAGGAAAAACCCCACAAATTTACAATAAATTATGAAATTTGTGTCATTTTTAAAAATTAGATTTTTTTTGAAATGATGCAAATTTAAAAAAAAACTGTTAAAGGGTTAAAGAAAGCAGATTTGCGGGGGAATGCTGAGTAATTTTTTTGAAAGGGAGCGGTAGGGCAAATAAGTTTGAAAACTTCTGCTCCAAGTAATCAAGAACTAGCAGCTGAAGCTTTCTTATCAGCTGGTTGCTGGTTTCTTGATGCAGCTCCATCAGAGCTGGCTCTTCTACCCTCTGCTGAGTCCCTTTTCTTCTTCCTGTTCTCAAAAACCCCATCCAAATTCTTACTCCTTAAATGGCTTTAATTAGAACTATCTGCTACTCAGTGACTCACCATTCTCCATAGTGATGATAATGGAATCCATGGGAAATGATGAGATCACCAAGTACAGAAGAAGAAGAGGAGAGGGACCAGGCCAGAGTGATGGGGGACTCCTGTAGTTGGTAGGCATGACCCGGATGAAAATCCAGCAAAAGAGACTGAGAGAGGTCCAAGAACCAGGAGAAAGTAGTGTCATGAAAACTTAGAGAGGAGAGAGTATCCAGGAGGAGAAGATGATTGACAGTATAAGAGAAAGGTTAAGGGGGGAAATTGAGAAAAGGCCAATAGAGTAGGCAATTTCATTGGTAACTTTGGAGAAAGCAGTCTCAGTTGAATGACGAGGTCAGAAGCTACACTGTGGAGAGTTAAGACGTGAATGAGAGGAAAGGAAGTGGAGGCGTAGATTGCAGGTTACTTTCTCAAGGAATTTGGCCCTGAAAAGGAGAAAATATAGGAAGATAGCTAACAGGACTAGGCAGCTCATGTGATTTTTTTTTGAGAATGAAGAAAACATGGACATTTTGGTAGGCAAGAGGGAAGCAGCCAGTAGACAGGGAAAAGATTAGAAATTAGTAAGAGAATTGGGATGAGAGAAGGGGAACTCTGCTAGAGAAGATGTGATGAAAAGGGTGCATGGTGAGGGGTTTATCTTAGCAAGAAGAAAGACTCCCTCTTCATGTGAAACAAGGGTAAAGGAAAGAATAAAATTGCTAATTTTAATTATGTAGATGCAAATATCCACACATACTTTGACAAATGCAAAGTGATTGGGGGAGTGAGGAACATCTTTTTAAGAAGGTGGTCATTAGGAGCACCTAGCTGATGCAGTGGATAGCTGTGAAGTCAGGAGGACCTGAGTTCAAATACAGCCTCAGAACAAACACTTGACATTACTAGCTGTGTGACCCTGGGCAAATCACTTAACCCCAGTTGCCTAAAACAAACAAACAAATAAACAAACAAAAAAAGAAGGTGGCCATTAAGCTGAGCCTTGAAGGGATCTAGGGGTTAGAAAAAGCAGAGATGAAGTGGGAGAAAATTCCAGGTTAGAACACCAGTAGTGCAGATGGCTTCTCCATGGAGAGTCCTGGGTAGGTGGAATGCCCAGTGCCTTGTTCTCCCTGATTTCCAGTCATGTACCTCTAACCTTCACTTCTCTCTATAGGGTTTGACTGATTTATTGTCTAAATATATGTGGATTTTTGCTTTCAGGAGTATAGCTTATTTCCCCTAGACTAGTAATATTTCAGGAAGCAGAATATATATATATATATATATATATATATATATATATATATATATAGATAGATAGATAGATAGATAGATAGATAGATAGATAGATAGATATATCTATATATATACATACATACATACATATATGTGTATGTATGTATGTATGTGTGTATGTATGTATATGTATGTATATGTATGTATAAAATTCTAGCCCCATACCTTTTCTCTGAGGAAAGGCAAGAGGCCAGTCTCTAGCCTCTTTGTTTCCCTTATTGGCTGGAATAAGAGTCTCTCTTGGGGAAAGGTGGGAGGAAAGGATTCTAGAGATATCTATTCTTGGCATCCTTTTGAGGCACATCTAGAGAGACCCATGTGGATACATATAACTTACATAGGTAAAACCAAACAACAACACCGCCCCACACATACACACATATACACCTACATTGATACAGAAAAAAAGTAATAGAGAACATCAATAACTATTGACTTATATGCCAACTCCTATTTATACAAAATTTTATGAGTCAACTGTATATGAATCTTGTGTATCTTCATGCTGGGGGAATAAATAGGCAAGTAATATTCGACAGTGGACCACATCTTCATCATCTCATAATTAACTATTTTCAGGGAATTGAAGAGCTCTGAAAAGGCCCATCTTTTCAATTTTACTGGCATTAAGACATGAAATACCTCTGTTTCTTCAGAACTGAAGATGTATTCACAGAGAGGACAATGAATAAGCACATTGTGGGTATAAGCAGGCTGCAACACCTATGTTATAGTGAAGAATTCTGAAGAGCAGGAGTAAAGAAATGTCATCAAGGAATTGTATGACAGAGAGAAGATGGGATGGTTGGAGGGCATGAAGGATGGACCAACATCCTCCACTGGTCTTTTCTTGATGAGGGGGAAAGTGAGGAAGATCTCTAGCACGTTGGGTAGACTCTTAGTGTTGAACTTTTGGGAAAACACGGATAAGCGTTGCACAGGCAGACACTGGAGGTAATTCTCAAATTGATGAGATTAGTTAACAGTAGGTCAAGGGAATTTGTTGAGTTCCTACTACATGCTGGGTCACAGAATCATTTGAGTATATATGAATATTTATGTGCAAAGCACTGTGGTGAGAACTGGGAGTCCAAATAGAAAAGCAAATTCAGCCCTGATTTCAATGGCCTCATATTCTTATTTGAGAGACAATAAATACAAGGCATTTCAGCTAAGGCCAGTGTTCCTTTGAGTGAATCTGAGAGGTATTATATCTCCTTTTGTGTCATTTCCATTGAGAAAGTCAGTATCTGTTTCTGACATTGAGCCATTTGATGATGCCAAGGACTTGGTTGGTGAAAATTTTCTTTTCCCAGCCTTCAATAACTGGGGCTACAGAGGAGGCAGATGTAGTTGTCAGCTAAGTTCTATGGAGGATGAATGCAGAGAAAATCTGGAAGCATGGCTGGTGGCCAGGATCATTGCTGATATTCTGGGGACTCATGACTTTACCTACCCTTTGGCAGGTAACCCTGGGTCAGTGGTTGGTGGTGGTGGAGATGATGAGCTATTTCCACAAAGACTGGTCTCAATTTAACCCTCCAGTAGCTGCTCCTCTAAGCCACAAACCTACACCATAGTGAAGCTGGGACTGGGTATGGGCCAGTTACTCAGTCTCAGACCTGCCCTGGAATCGTGATCAAAACCACTAAACTCTGGCTTTCTATAATAAATAACTGGATTTCAGTAAAATTTCAATAAAAAAATAAATTTCAAGAATGGTAAAGAAATCTGCTTCTCAGTAAGACTAAAGAGAGATTGATCTTTGGGGTAAAAGAAAGAACAAAGATCATCAAGAGATAAGAAGGACCTAAAGGGGGCTACAGATTTAATGGAAGCTTAAATTATCAAGAGAACCTAATGTGAAAGAGTTGACTTGATGTATTTACTAACTATACTGACTCTTACAGGTGAATCAGTGTCTTTTGTGGGAGGAGATAGGAGAATGATAGATTGTGTAAGTAGTGAGAGGAAAAGTGGGAGGCAGAGAGGAGCTAATGATGTAGCCTCTACCAAATACATGAGTGAACAGTGAAGGGATGTTGATTCTGATGGTATCTCAGCAAGAGTGAAGAGAATATGGGAGAATGACAAGTCAGCACACATTTATTAAATACTTAATATGAACCAGGCAATGTACTGAGTTCTTGGGATATAAGAAAGGGGAAAAAATTACAATCCTTCCATAAGAAGGGCTTTGAGTTGTATCTCGAAGGAAGCCAAAGAAATGAAGAGACAAAAGTGAGGAGAGAGAACATTTCAGTCATGGGGAATAGTCAATGCAATGGAACAGAGATGGAGTGTTGTATGTGAAAAAAAGACTTGCAGGCCAGTGTTACTGGATCTTTGGGTACATGAAGAAAAGGAAGGTGTTAGAAGACTGGAAAGGTAGGAAAGAGGAGGTGATGAAGACATTTCTTTTGATATTGGAGTTAATATGGAGCCAACTAAAGTTAATTGAGTATGTGTATGGGGGTATGATGAAATCTACCTTTTAGAAAAATCACTTTGGCAGCTGAGTAGAGGACAGATTGGAGTAGGGAGGAATTGGAGTCAAGGAGACCAATTAGGAAGCTGCTGTGGTAGGTCAGAGGAGAAGTGATGAGGGCCTGAAATAAGGTCATAGTGGTATCAGTGGAAAGGGTGGAGCCTTAAGAGGGAAGAAATCGGGATGGGGGACAAAAAGAACTGAGTCTTAGCTCAAATGCCACCTTCAACAGGAGGGCTTTCTCAGTCTCCTCAGCTGCTAGTAACCTCCCCTCTAAGTTTATCTACCATATACTCTATACATATATCTGAATATATATTTACCTATTTATGTACCTGTTATCTCCTTCATTAGAATTCAAGTTTCTGGAGGACAGGAACTGTTTTTCCCTTTCTTTTTGTACATGTAACTTATCACAATACCTGGCACCTAGTAAGAACTTAATAAATGCTTGTTCATTGACCAACAAGAAGGGAAGGGGTGCAGCTGAAGAGCACTGGGGAGGGGTAATGGAGTGTCTTTCATTGGAGACCTTGTGGCAAGCTTAGTCTGGAGGGAGTTGTCAGAGGTGGAGACCATTTTCTCTGAGAAAGATTCATGCCTTCCTTCATGGACAGCATTCTTCTCCAAGCAGAGGAATGCTTGAGTTCCTAGAATAACTGTCACATAGAGTGATAGAGAAGACATGGGGCCAGAGATGGAAACAGCATAGAAATGGAATACAAGAAGGAACTCAGAAATGGAATTTCAGAAGCTTTATCCTCATAAGGAACACAAAGATTATAAAAAAGGAATAGCAAAGATATAGACGATGAATCAGAAAATAAAATTCAGATAGACTGGAAGCAAAAGCTTACAAGGACAAAGGACTGACTTAAAAGTCAAAGGGGATATGACACAAGCAAAATAAAAGAAATAAATGGAAGAAGAAATGTCATGGAAAGAAGAAAATGCAGTTTTTTAAAAAAATTACCAGTTACAAGAAGCTTGTACCCTACCTATATTGGTGTATAAATTCCTGACCCCACCTGGGCTCAAGCTCCTTTCAGATTCTAAATTACAAAATCAGTGACTTGCAATAGCTTGAAAGTTTGTAGCATGTACATAAAATGTGTAGCCACTTCCTCTGTCTCTGTCCTCACCTAGGTCCTCCTCAGTTTCCTCAACTGCACATGGGTTTTCTTCGTTCTTCATGTTCCTTCTTGTTAGGCATCTGCAAGTATATGCCCATACTCCCTTGACAATTTTGTGTGTATTTATGAGAGAATGTGACCCAGATTTCTCTGTGAATTGTGATGTGCTGATTATTCCCATATTTGCTTCCCATTGAGTAAACATAGAGATTATTCTTGCTTTTGCCATGTCATTAAGGAGGAAGGGAAAGGAAGGGAAGGGAACTGAGGAATTATAATGCCCTGCAGCCTCAGTCACTTTTTTTTTTGCTGCCAAACAACACTTCTACATTCTTTATCCAGTCCCCTTGTGTCTGTCCTTATATTTTCATGGGAAAAACTGTTTTTCTTCACAAATGGACTTTTGCTAGTTTTTCATACATGAAAGCTTTCTGTACCTTATAACAACCAAACTGTTCATAAACAAAAAGACCAGCACTTTACATCCTTAACAAGTTCATTCAATCCTTTTTCTTTATATAACAGCTCCTTTTCTGCCCTAAAACTTCATTTTCTGTCCCTTTAAGTAACCAAACTGTTCAAGTATGAAAGTGACAATACCTTATAAATTTATCATAAGTTTGGCTTGCATTTCCCTTATGCATATCGCGCATTAAAAGCCTACAAAAATTAATCATGTCTTATTTCCAGTTAAGAATCTTCTCTCTGTCCACGATCTGGTTGGCTTTCAAAAAACCACTCATATTGTAGTTTAGAGGTATTGACTACATGACAATAATAAAGCTCAGCATCATTCAGACTTCCTAATAGCTAATTAAAGAGTCAGCCATATTCTAGGAGCTCCTGTGCAGCTGGTCCTGTTTATGCATTGAGTTCATAAATGCTTTTTTCTTTCCCCAGCAAGAGAAGCGGGGAGAAGGGAGCATTCAAGCATATATTAACCTATGATGTGCCAGGTACTATGCTAAGCACTTTACAAAAAGTATCTGATTTGATCCATACAACAACCCTGGGAGGTAGGTGCTATTTGTTATCCCCATTTTACTATTAAGAAAACTGAGGCAGACAGAAATTAAATTATTTGACCAGGGTCACATATCTAGTAAATGTCTGAAGCCAGATTTGAATTCACGTCTTCTGATTCCAAGGACAGCTAGGTGGTGCTGGGCTTAGAGTGCTGGGCATCTTCCTGAATTCAAATCTGGCCTCAGACACTTACTAACTGTGTGGTCCTGGACAAGTCATTTAACCCTGTTTGTCTCAGTTTCCTCCTTCGTAAAATGAGCTGGAGAAGGAAATGGCAAACCACTCCAGTATCTCTGTAAAGAAAACCCCAAATGGGGTCATGAAGAGTTGGACATGACTAGAAATGGCTAAACAACAAGTGAGTTTCTGATTCCTGAGCCCTGCAGCAGCATCATGGGTAGAATTGCCTCAACAATATCTACTCCAGCTCCTGGATTCATGAATTGATGATGTGGGTATACTCACCCTCCTAAGCAGGCTGGTGCTGTGCTATTCTTGCCAGCCTGTCATAGGCTGATGACTCAACTTCTCCCATGAGTAGCCACTGGCATGACTCTTTAGTTTCTAGAAGTGACAGTGGCAGTTAGATGGTGCAGTGGGTAGAGTACTCCTAAGGATATTGGACCCAATGGCCTTCAAAGTCCCCTTTAGCTCTAAGTATATGATTCTGTTGTAAGGGTAGGACTTCATTGATTATCCCACTCACATATAATTAATTACCTTTCTTAGGTAAGAACATTTCTTGATTGATTCAATCAATCAAAACAACAGGGCTCATATATTATATATCACTTTGAATTAATCAGAGCCATCGGTGTGAAAAACTTGATTATATCCTAAGCAAAGTATATAAAATGAAGGAGTTATCCAAGCATGGAGGAAACCTATAGTCCCTGCTAATGGATCAACTGAGTTCAGGAGTTCTAAGCTATAGTAGAGCTGAAGCCTGACTGGACGCCTATACTATCTGGCACTGATATTAAGAGTACCCAAGAGTGGAAATTCATCATGTAAACTAAAGAGGGGTGACCTGGTCCATGTTGGGATGAATTGGCCCAGGTTGGGAAAAAGAGGCATATTAAGGCTTGACTGATAAGTAAGCAGTATTAAGATTATGCCCTTGAGTGGCTGCTGTTTTATCAACAAAATATTTCTAGTAAACTGAATTTTGACTCAAACACAAAGAGGTTAAAAGTTAACTAGAGATAGACATAAACGTAAATTTAGGTAGCCTAACCTCTGTCTAAATTTTAGGAATTTTCCTAATTGGGGCTTGGAGTGATTATGACTGAACTTGTAACTCTTCATCTAAAATTAACTTCCTAAAGCTAAAAAGAAGGAGACACATGGATTTTAGGGACCCTTATATTTCTCCTAGACTAAAAATGAGCTAATTTTCATAATAGATTGTTGCACTAAGAGTTTATCATCTGTTTTCTCCAATTACACAACCACCACCCTAGTTCAGGGCCTTATCATTTTTACCCTGGACTATTACAATAGTCTCCCAATTGGTCTCCCTTTCTTAAGTCTTTCCCCATAATAATCCACCTACACAGAGCTGCTAAAGAAGTTTTCCAAAAGCACAGATCCAATTACTCCCCTACTCAATAGTCACTAATGGTCCCCTCTTATCTCTAGGAGCAAATAAAATCTTGTATTTGGCATTTAGAATAGCTAGGTAGTACAGTGGATAGAGTGCCAGGCCTGGAGTCAGGAGGACCTGAGTTCAAATCTGCCTCAGACACTAGCTATATGACCCTATGCAAGTCACTTAACCCTGTTTGCCTCAATTTCCTCATCTGTAAGGTGAACAGGAGAAAGAAATGGCAAATCATTCTAGTATCCCTGCCAAGAACACCCTAAAAGAGGGCATGAAGAGTCAGACATGACTGAAAACAACAAAGCAACAACGATGTATTACTCTTCACACACTCTTCAATCCAGTAAAACTGGTCTTGTTATACTTCACATATACAACATTTCATCTCCTACATTTTTGCTTTTGCGCGGGCTACTGATTCCTCATACCTGGAATGTACACCCTCCTCAACTCTGCCTCTTAGCACTCCTAATTTCCTAGGTAGCTTAGCTTGAGTGCCACATTCTACCATACATAAAGCCTTTTCTTATTTCTCTGTTAGACCCTTACCCCTCCAAATAGTTCTGTATTTATTTTGTATAAGTCATCCTTAATATCTTGTTATTAATAATGTTGTTATGCTATTCCTTCATGAATCTTCCTTTTTTGTTTGATTTTCTTACTTGGTGTTTAAAGCTAAGGACCTTTATTGTCAATCCTCCCTTTAATTAACAAAGCATATTGCCTGTTTTCTAATGGAAAAGTAGTATGCTTTGTTACTTGCTTTCTGTAGAGAGATTTAAGATTTGTTATTGCTGTTACTTTTACGATGTTGCCTGTGGAAAGCTGACCTAGTGGGGAGCAACAGATTCCTCTGTTTTTGTGATAGCCTTTCACCTCCGGCCTTTGGGGAGGGGGCCTTGCCTTCTAAAAGGGTCCTACTGTTTCAGTTCAGAGGGAACCTAAACTCTAAAATGGAGTTAGTGTTTTCTCTAACTTTCTCTAACTCATTTCCTCACCTTGGATTAGGACATCGGGGAAATCTCAAAGCTTAGATACAACTCATATTTAGGGTCACCCCAAAAGGGATTGGCAGAGCCCTTTCAAGAAAAGGTATTTAATGTGCAAAGTAGTAGACTTCAGGTATAGTAAAACTATTAATTTCTTCCACTAACAAAGAAATACTTAAAATACAAATGATTCATAAACTGTGCATTGACTAATATTTAAAGCATGAACCAGTAACCGACCTCAGTCTGTGCTATTCACTTATGGCCCATAGACTCTGGCCTGCCTGAGTCATGCCAGCCTCGTTGTTTTGGCCATCTTTTCATATGAGAAGGGTGTGGCTATAGGAAGCCCCTTTTGCTGCCAGCCCTTGGACCTCTCAATACCTCCAGAACTCATGAACTCATGAGGTACTCCCCAAGGATGTAAGTATCTATCTCAGGACCATTGTTTGGCACCTGAAAGAAAGCTATAGCAGAGAGGCTGGCACAGACTTGAGATCCTGTCTCATGCTAGCACATGCACACGTTGCTATGTACAATAGATGACTTAGCTGTTTCAAAGAAGGTGGGAAGAGAGGAAGATACTGACCCCCTGCCTCTGATGGGAGTCCAAAGGAGAACTGGCAAACTGCCAAGCAATATGCTCAAAAAGGAAGAGAGAAAGAATTGCACCTATTTCTCCTTTTAATCCTACTTAATGAGCTTTTCCTGCACATTCATGAATCATCAGTAGCCCCCAAGGATGGGGCCAAATAAAAAGACTCTGGGTGTGCCTGTCCTTTGGTAAGAAATTTATTGGAAGGGGCCAGGGTTCAGGACCATCCCCAAGCAGCCTCCATGGGATGGGCCCATGTGGCCTGCACCAGCAGTTGGGAGTGGGAGAAGCCTGCCCTGATTACCTCATTACATTCTATTGGTACCATTTATTTTTATCTCATAGTTATTTTCCCTTAACCCTGCCTTCATTGATTCCTTCCTCGTAACAAAGAAAAAGAAATTTTTTTTAGCAAAACCTAGTGACTTGGTGACTGTGTTTGACAGCAAATATCACATTCCTTGTTCATAGTTCCCCACCTCTTTGGTGACAAGAGGGAAGCATGTTTCATCATTTGTCCTTCAGGCCCAAGATTAGTCGTAGTTAATCAGAATTCAGCTTTCTTTTGGTGTTGCTTTTAATTTACATTATTAAAGTCATTCTGTATATTGTAGGCCTGGTTCTGCTTACTTGGCTCTGTGTCATTTCATATAACTGTCCCCATGTTTCTCTGAATTCCTCATAGCTATTGCTTCCAACACAATTAGATTTTGTATCTGGGAGCATCTTTAGAAGTCATCTAATCTAACCTCATATGAAAGATGAGGAAAGTGAGACCCAGAGATTTTAAGTGACTTGTATAAGGTCACTCATATGGAAACTTTCTTTCTGTTTTTGATCTCAGGGGATATTCCCAGTAGTGGATCAAAGGATATGAATAATTTAATAACTCATCTTCTTCTTTGTATTTTCTCTCTAGGCTGCACAGACAAGGAGTTGAGGAATCTTGCTTCCCGGCTAAAAGATTGGTTTGGAACTCTTCATGAGGATGCGAATCATGTCATCAAGCCCACTAGCTCAGACCCAGCACAAAGCAGTAAGACTAGATATATATTTATTTTTTAAGTTGAAATAGGTGAGGTAGAATTGGACCTTAACCTACAAAGATTGTAATACCTGTGTGCCATGTCACAGGGATACTATGAAATATTTTAGTATGATACTGATAAAGGTATAGTGCAAAGAAGCCCTGCCTTGGAGCCTTTGTATTAAATTGAAATACTCTGAGTAGAATGATACTTTAAACCATTATTAGCTCACACCTTATCTGGGTTTTCTTTGAGACAGATAGGGGAGCTGGAAGATCACCAAAGACATGCTTTACCAATCTGATATCATTCAAAGGCTAGCTCTGTCACTGGCCTGGGCTGTGGGGTCTGGCAAGGGCTGATCTTGCAACATGGCCCATTCAGTACCATGCCTCAGACAGAAACAGGAGACAAGCCATTTCAGTGCCAAATTTGAAACAGACAAGAGAGGTTTTGTTCACCCACACTGAGTTTATCCAGCCTAAAATGATATTGGCAAGGTAGAATACGGTGCTGGGCATGAAGAAGAAAAGGAAGGTAGAACATCAGGCTGTCAACCCCTAATGGCTAAGGTAGAACTTCGCAGATAATAAAAATAGTTTGTATTCATATGGTGATTTAAGGTATAAGTATTTTACATATGTTATTTCATTTAACTTTTTTTCTTTCTTTATTTTCTGTTACATTTTAAATTCTCAATTATCTTCTTCCCTCCCTTCCCACCCCACACTAAAGAAAGCCACCATTTGACTCAGATTTATAAATATATGTAAAACCACACTATGCATACTTCTATTTATCAGTTCTTTCTCTGGAGGTAGATATCATTTCTTTCATAGATTTTTATAGTTGATCTGAGTATTTATAGCACTCAGAATAACTTGGTTGTTCGCAATTATTCTTTGAACAATACTACTGTTACCATATACATATTTGCTCACTTGACTTTTCATTATTTCATATGTCTTTCCATGTTTTTCTGAAATCAACTCTCATTTGATTTGATTCTTACAACCACCCTGGTAAGATAGCTACATTTTAGACAGAAGAGGTTAAGTGACTAGCCCAGAGTCATACAACTAATAAGTGTCTGAGATAGGATTCAAATTCAGGTCTTCATGACTTCAATGCCAACACTCAATCATCTACACCACTGAGCTACCACAAAAAATGTAGAGTTCTTACTGACACTGTGAAAAAAGTTTGCCAAGGATAATGATAAGTACCTTCCAGAATTATCTTATGTTATTCCCTTCCACACTCTGTTCCGTGGCTGAACTGGGCTATTCTTTGCTTACAGAATAAACCTCTCTATATTTGCTTACACTTTTCCTTATATCCATTATGCTCTTTCATCTTCACCTGATGAATTCCTGTGTATGCTTTAAGGACTAACTCAAATGCTACCTCCCCCATGAAAACTATTCTTAATCCCCCAACTTGGTAATGACCTTTACCCTTGGCTCTTACTTCCCTTAATGTGCCTCAGGTCTGATATTATGGGGCATTGTGCAATATAATTTTCTATGTGGGTGTGTTCTTCCTCTGCTAGACTGTCTAACTTCCATAAGAGCAAGGATAGTTCTTCATCTAAACATTGTACCTACCCCAGCATCTCTCACAGTGCTCTGCACACAAAGGGTGTTTGATGAATGGATAGAAAAATGGATAGATGAATTATGTTAGATGAATGTGAAACAATTTGGTAGCCAAATAAAAAGCTTTGGAGCAAAAGGTGACCCTACAACAACTCCATGGAAATATTTTGACTGTCAGCATCATAGAGTTCCATAGCTGAAAGGGTCCTTGGCACTCATCTACTGTAACTCATACCTGAAAAAGAGTCCCTGCTACAACAAACTCAGCAGATGATCGTCCAATCCAGCCATTGTTTTGAAGACCCCTGGTGAGGGGAAAGCCCCTACTTCTAGATGTAACTCCTTCCATTTTTTGAATGGCTCAAATTGTTAGGATGTTTTTGTATTATAAATCTTACGTTTGCCTCATTGCTTAATAGGGCATTGGAGATGGGCTCTTACAGTCAGATGATGACTTTGACTTTCAAAATGGAAATTATGGGTGGTATGGCATCAAAGAAACCCAGGATTAATCGAATTAAGGAAAGAGTAGATATGGATTTAGTACAAGGTATGAAACTGATCTTCTGAAAATGACAACTTGAGAAACCTTAGAAAAACTGTATGTGTATGTGGTATGGTTTTTACTCACTCACAGTATTTCAGTTCAAGTTAACAAGGATTTTTAGAATAACTGTACTGCACCTAGAAGTTGCAAGCTATTATTGTTGTCATTTCAAAAAATTGGGCCTCTGATTTCAATCAACAAGCATTTATTAAGCTCTTCCTATGTGTCAGACAGTGTGTTAAAACCACTATGCATAGAAAGGTAAAAACAGATATCATTTGCATAAGGAACTCCTGATATGGAAATTCCTTCCACCAATTCAGATCTTTACCTGTTTCACCACTTAACATTTGAGTCAAATGTGACTAAAATGACTCAAAAACAAATAGGGCAGCTAGGTGGCACAAAGGATAGAACCTTGGAATCAGGAAGACTCATCTTTATGAGTTCAGATCTGGCCTCAGACACTTCGTAGCTGTGTGATCCTGGGCAAGTCACTTAACCCTGTTTACCCTCAGTTTCCTTTTCTGTAAAATGAGAGGAAGAGGCAATGGCAAACCACTCCAGAATCTTTACCAAGAAAACCCCAAATGGAATCACGAAGACTCAGACGTGACTAAAATGACTCAACGACATATTTGAGAGAGCTTCCTGAAGCACTGAGAGGTGTGTTACGGCCACCCAACCTGAATGTGTGACTGTAGCCTACTCTGTATTCACTTTGCCATGACTAGAATAAGAAAAAGAAGAAGCCTTGTCTCTTGTCCAATTGGAAAGACAAGATCTGTAGGAAACCACCAGAGAGCAACACCCAAAAATAATAATCACCAAACATGTATTAAGTGCCTATTATGTGTTAGGCAGGTGCTGGGGTTACAAAGACTTTAAAAATTGAAAGTTATCACCCGCAAGGATGCCATAATATGTTATCATTAGCTAAACCAAATAGTGTCAAGGACCAGAATGCACTGACCAGGCAGTAAGTACCATGGGACAGATGGGTATTAACCACTAATCAAGCGCTGAGTTCCAAACTCAGATATCTTGTCCTCTTCTTTGGGATAAAGTACTTCATTGGTCTTGGATTGTTTTCCGCCTCCTGAGATGGCAGTGGGAAAAGGATGGTTTAAGAGTTCTTACAGTGGATCAAGATTCCTGAGAGAGTTAGTGTTTGTCCTTCAAAAGCTAGGTATCAAATATGTGTCCAGCCCAGCTGGACATCTGTAGGATAGATGAAAGGGACAGCTGTTCTCAAAAGAGTTATTTCACAGTTGTCCCTCAGGATTTATGGGCAGTTAATTACTTTCCCATCTGAAAGGGACTTCTGCTCAGGATGCTAGGGCAGCCAGCCCCTTTGGCCTTTTTGAACTGCCTTTCAACAAAGGTCAGATTGATGTGCTAAGCTAAGTTAGCTATTCCTCTTGGCCCAACACCACAAAAGCATCTTCTTTTCTTTAAACAACCTTGAAAGATTGGAGGCTTGCTCCATGACTGAGAATCAAACTGATCCCCTGAAGAGGTGTTTAAAATGTTGTTGTTGTTATATGATGTCCTAATTATATTATTAAATGTTTTAATATCCTGAGGCAATTAATATGAAAGGAGAAAAAATAAATGCCTTCCTTAGGTTAGCCTCTAAGGCCCATGGAAGGTGAAATTTTAAGATGGAAACTTAATAGTTCTCAGTAGGGTATTTCTGGGATGCTGAATTTTGATGTTTTCTTTACTGTCTGGCAGCCAGCTGAAAGGAGGATGCTCAGGCTTTCTTCCTTTGGCAGCCACTCCTGCTGTAACTGCTAAAAGCCTTCTGACAGTAGAAATCCTTGATCCCTTTGCCCTCGATTCCATGCTCTGCCAGCCTAACCCTGCTTTGGGTTAGTGTCCATCTGCTCTCTCAAACATTGGGTTGACATTTCCTAGGAATTTTAATACACATGGCTATGTCATTGATTGATTATCTGTTAAGTGATTATCCCAGTGGAATGAAAGCTCCTTAAAAGAAGAACCTATTTCATTTTTGTCTTTGTACTTCTATTGCCTTAAACATAGTAGGCAATTAACGTCTGTGGAATTAAATCGTTGTTCAATCTGATTTCTAAGACAATAGTCCATTTGAAGTCTCAAATTAGAAGGGAGCACAAGAGAAAGGTTTCTTGGCAGCACCAGGTGTTAAACTATAAACACATACTAATGCCCAAGTAAAACAATACTTGATGAATCAATGAGCATTTATTTTTAAACTACATATGTATTGATATTTTCTGTTTTTACATTGCCTTGATTTCTTCCTGTATCCTTCTCCCTCCCTCATATCAAAGATGTAAAAAAAAGAAAAAGAGGGAAAAAACTCAGTAAAACTAATCAATACATTAAAAAATCTGACATTTACAAAATTCTACACCTGTGTACTTTCTACCATTGCAAATGAGCGAGGAGATGTGTCTTCTCATATCTCTTTGGCAGACATGCTTTCAACAACAATTATTAACATCCCGTTTTACATACCTAGTAAGTGGCTCTCCAGCCTGTACTTGAAGATCACCCATGAAGGGGAGTCCAATCAGTACCTTTTGAGGCAGCCCATTCTCCTTAGGGATAGCCCTACTACTAAGGAAGATCTCCCTGACACCAGGCCTAAATAAGCCTCCTTGCCACTTCTTCTCACTGTTTGCAATACTATCTTCTGAATCCAAACAGAGGAAGTCTTAATTCCTCTTCCATGTGACAGCCCTACAAATACATTAATCATATCCCAAGTCTTCTCTTTTCTAAGCTAAAAATCACTGCTTCCTTCAACCAATCTTAACATCACACGAACTCAGGCCTTTTGCCATCCTCTTTGCCTCTTTCCAAACACTCTGTAGTTTACCAATTATTTTTTCTTAAACTATGGCACCCAGAACAGAACACAAGACTCCAAAAGCCCATTGATCATTGCAGAGTATGCAGGCCAATACTTCCTTATTCCTGGGAGTTCTGCCTCTTAGTATAGCCTGGGTTACTTTATCTTTTTTAGCTTCCATATGACACAGCTGACTCATATTAAACTTATTGTCCACTAAGATCCTCCCCCCACCCCAGATCTTTTTTGAGACAAACTGCTAACTCTGTCTCTCTCATCTGGTACATAAGGAGTTGATTTTTCAAACTCATGTCATACTTTAAATTTTCCCAATTCAATTTCATCTTAGTAGATCCAAATAAAAATTCCAGCCTAGACCTTTTCTGGATCCAAAATCTGTCCTCTAGTGTCTTAGCTAAACTTCTGAGCTTTGTGCCATCTCAAATCTGATAAGCATACCATTCATCTAAGCTATTGATAAAAATATTAATTAGCACTGTTGAAGTACAGACCCCTGGGGCATTCTACTGTTGACTTCTTATCAAGTTAATCTTATCAAGCTTACATTGAAATCTTCAACAGCTACTTTTTGAGTTTGGCTGTTCCACCATTTCTTGAAACCCTCTTAACTTCCTTGGGCTTCAGTTTCTTCCTCTGTGAAATGAGAGGGTTGGATTAGATGACTTCTGAGATCCCTTTCAATGCCAAATCTATGATCCTTTGGTCATCTAATTTGCACATCTCCCATTTTTTCACAAAGATAGTATGACATACCTTGCTAAATGTAAGCCAATTTTGTCTACATCATTCTTCTGATCTATTTGTTCAGTAAAGCTGTCACAAAAAGGAATTAGTTTAGTCTTCTATGACATGTTCTTGATAAGCCATGTTGACTCTTTGTAATTGAATTTTTTGAATTTTTTTTTCCCTTTATGTTCACTAAATATCTCTCTAATGATCCATTCCTGAATTTCCTGAGAAATCCATCACAATTAAGGTCACTAACCTAAAATTTTCAGATTCTTTTCCCAAACTTTTTTTTTTAATTAGGATAATATCTGCCCTGTTTCAGCTGTACGGTTCCTCTTGTTTTCTCCACAGTCTTTCAAAATCTAACTGATAGTGGTTCAGCAATCACATATTCTAGTTCTTTCAATATCAAGGGATGTAGTTCTTCTGGACCAGGTAACTTAAATTCATCAAGTGTGGCTAGGTTGATCCTCTCCTAATAGGTTATCAGTGCATATCTTGTTAAGAATCTTTATTCATTTCTCGTACAATTTTCTTTGTCAGAGAAAAATGAAGCAAGATAAGAATTAAACATTTCTTTCTCCTCTCTGTGATCTTTTTCCATCCTCCCATAGCAGTCCTATTCCTTCTCTAATTTTCTTTCCCACAAAATAGCTAGGAAAACAAATCGACACCTTTTTGTCAGGTTCCATCACCCACAGCTATTTGTTCTGAGTTTTCATACTAACACTATTTTTACAAGACTGGGCCAAGCTCTTATTCCGTATTATTTTATAATTATATGATTATGTAATATATTGTTATTATCTCCTATTACTTTCCTTTGGTTCCATTTCATGTACTTAACTTTTAAAAATCTCAAGTTGGTTATTGAGTTGTTGGGGCATTCACCTCATTTGCTTTCAATAATTCACATTTTCACCTCCATTGGAATTGTTTTTCTTTGGTTCTTCAGAATTTCATTGTTGAGGGTTCCCAAAATCTGGAGTACATGTTCGATGATGCCTTGCTTTCCTCTCCTCCATCACAGATCTAGAAGGGAATGGTCATTTCTCCACAAGGTTCACATCATTTTTACCCTAGCAAGAGATTCTTCTTTCTTAGAGGGAATCAGACCCAGTATAGAATTTCTCCTTTGTTGACTTTTTCACTTTTATGAAATTATAGGTCATACTTTCTTCCCATATACTTATTGAGCCCCCTATATCTTTTCATCTAGGAATCTTTCCTGGATGTTATCTTTTCCGTGTGTTAAAGCTTTCTGTCTTCTCCACTACAGAGTTGTCCTGGGGCTAGCTGTAGGGATAGGCCGGTGTGAGAGCCACTTAGACTCAATTGAATGTGACCTTGAAAAATTGGCTGTATTATGGAATGATTAGTCTTGATTCAGGATGAAAGTGATTGATACTCAGCATTGATCTCTCTGCTTCTGAGAAGGGAACATCAGACATCTAGACAGCACCCTACCAAAGTATGTGTAGATATGCATGAGCATCTTAGATTTCTACTGTGACTTCTGTAAGCTGTATCGAGACAAGCTAAATACACATAATATTTAGCAAAGTTTTTTTTTCTTTTTGAGTGGTTATAATCAGCATCAGAGGTGTCAGACTCACAGATTGGTGTTACAGTAGTGGCAAAGGAAAGAGAATTGGACAATTAGTTGGCAAACTTCCAAGTATGATTTGAACCAGATTAAAATGTAATTGGGAAATGTTTAACAAAATAAATAAAAGATAATGTTAATTTGTAGTTTTCTAAGCCAATATGCAGCCTACAGGGATTCATTTATATTGGAGTTTGACACCAATGGTCTACATTATGAGTAGCAAAAGTCCTAAAGAATCAGGAAAACTTGGGTTTAAATTCCACCTCTGACACTTGCTAGTTATGTGACAACATACAAGCATGTCACTTAACCTTTCTGAGCCTTAGACAACTCTCTAAGACTTTAAATTGTAGGTAGTGATTGGAAAGAATTCTCACATTAACAAAATCATTAATTAATCATAAGTCCTTGACATTTAGTCTATACAGGGGATCAAAACATTGTGGGGGTTTTTTTTGTTGTTGTTTTTGTTTTTTGAGACTTGGTCTCACTATTATCGCCCAGACCAGAAGTGCCTCTTCTAGAAATGCCCAGGCTGAAAATGCGGCAGCTGCTTGCAGACTTGATCACAATACTGATTGATTGGCATGGAAACTTTAAGCTGTTCCATTTTTCCAACTTGAATGGGGTACATCCTTTCTTTTAGGTAGCCTGGTGGCCCTCTACTCTTGGGAGCTCACCATATTAGTGCTAGACTTAGTTTAAACACTCTTTTGGTTTAAGCTCTACTGCATGCAACTTAGAAACTCTGACCTCAAAGGATTCATCAGCCTCCTCAGCGAGAGAAAGTTTTATGCCTTCAACACTACCACCAGGAGGCAGTGCCCAAATGGGTTTAAGTTGCAGAGATAGCTTTATCTGGGTTGATTTGGCTCTTGTATCTGGAACTTAAGGAGAGGACAGAAAGAAGGGCAAACCAATTACCCTCTCTGGGCTTCAGCTTCCCACTTTATAAAATGAGTAGATTGGATTATAACACCAGTAAGATTTTGATAAGCTCTGACATTCCATATTTATTTAAAATGTACTTACTAGGGGAGCTCATTATTCATGAGATTTTCCTTTTGTAGAGTAAAAGCTTCCAAACTGTTTTAATTTTATGTAATTTTAATTTTATTCCCAACTGTTATAATTTATTTCTCGTGCAAATTGGGATATTCATTCATCATATTTTCCCATTGTCTCATGCTTGTCTGGGTTTATTTCTTCCCCAGGTGAGCTTGAGATCAATATTTCCCACAACTATGTAGTTCTCAGCCAAAAAGACAAACTTCCCACTGGCAAGCCCCTTCTCACTTCAAAATAGTGAAGCATGAGTAATTCTCATTCCTTCATAAAATTGTACTTAATGACCCTTAACCAATGCATTTGTACTCTCCTGTAGAACCTGTTTCCCATGTTAAGCAAACTCAGTATATGAATATCTAGATTTTACGCAAGAGATCAATCATGGTGATGGTAGGGGGCATCTTCACTTTATAAAGGCATTTGCTGTGAAATTCTCACAGTGGGTCTGCCTAGTGCATTTGATATGTTTTTATTTATAAAAGTTTGATTTATGGGTAATGCAAAAATTGTGATAGACTTAGGATCTCTAGCTGTAAAGTACCCTAGAGATCATTTTTACATCTAAAAACAAAACAACAAAAAAACTTTGGCCTTAAAGAGGTTAAGGCTTTGCTCAAGTTTACACAGATAGTAGTATAGCAGAGACAACATTTGAAATTATTCTCTAGCTTCCAAACCAAATGATTTTTACACTAGAACTTTTATTTTAAAATAAAAAAATAAAGTCAAGTGTAAGTTCCTTGAGGGTGGTGACTGTTTTATTTTATGTCTTGTATTGCCAGCACTTATAGCACAATACCTTGAATTTAGTAAGAGTTTATTGAAGTTGGAAGTATTGATGAATCCATTTGGAGCAATAAAGAGGTCACTGACTCTAGAGTCAGAGGACATGAATCCGAATCTTACCTATAATACTTACTCATCTCCTGATCCTCAATTGAAACAGTTTAACTTGGTAGTCTCTGAGATTCCTTCCAGCTCTAGCTAAATAATCTTATGACTCCATGGCCAGGGAGGAGTGGTTAGGACTCCTAGTCTACTGGTTGTAAGCAGAGTCTTTATTGTAAAGCTGTGGAGAAAAGGGAGAGAAGTGAGTGTGGGTAGGGTGGGGGAGGGGAAGTAGTCGGGATTGTGATAGTCCTTATAGGCTTTTGAATCAAGGACAAACAGGGACTTTATGAAGGACTTTTCCTAGTTCAGGAGACCTCAGACTTTGTCCATTTCCAGAATTTTTTTTCCTGTCATCTCCTAGGGTTTGACACCAGCATTCTGCCTATCTGCAAGGACTCCCTGGGATGGATGTTCAACAAATTAGACATGAACTATGATCTCTTGCTTGACCACTCAGAGATCAATGCCATTTACCTTGACAAGTATGAACCATGCCTCAAACCCCTCTTCAATTCTTGTGACTCCTTCAAAGATGGGAAACTCTCAAACAATGAATGGTGCTATTGCTTTCAGAAGCCAGGAGGTAAGATGTAGGTCAGAATCCAGATAATTGGTTTAATGTCTAAATCAGTCACATTCATCATATGCTAATGGGGGTGGGTTGGGAATTTTAATGGGATGGGAAAATTTTAATTAATATATTAATTGATATATTGATTATAATTTATATATAATTATAATATATATGATGATATAGTATAGTCTGATGTTATATAATTTATAATTAATAAATCAATATATCTCAAGTGAGAAACTAGGGGACAGTATGATATTGCATAGAAATATAAGATTTATTGCTTCTTACTAGAATGTGGGTGCTGTTGATTTCCAATTCCATTTCTATTTTAAGTATAACATACTGGGGAAAAACAAACAAACCTGGAATTAGAAATCAAGGCTCTCAGTCCCTAATCTGATCTTAAATAGCTGTGTGACTTTGGACAAGTCATTCATACTGTCTGAGCCTCTATTTTCTCATCTGTAAAGTGAAAATAACAGTGTCTTTTATACCTAAATGATAGCATTATTGTTAGAGCAAATGACATGAGATGACAAGGTTCTTTGCAAACATGTAAATGTAAAGTATTATTGTCTTCTCATTAGGAGAGTCTTCCCACTTATCAAACTAATCCAAGAGCAGGTATGAATTTGTGCACCTTACAGACTGACAGTTTTTATCTGTTTCACTCCTACTTCCTCTCCATGAGCAGGTAGACAAAAAAAAGATAGGGTTATAAAATCTCTGAGCTTACTTAAAAGGTTATATAATTCAAAGAACAGCATATATTTATAAACATACAATTGTACTTTGCAAGTAGATGAGTAAGACTAGAAGATGAGGGACAAAAGTCCAAGGCACTGATTGATCCTGAGACCTGAGGGCTAATCCTCCTCTTCCTCATCTATCAAAGAATGTGTGTACCTCCTGTAATTTACCAAACATTTCTGAGCCCCTGTGTCCTCAACCAAGAGAAAGGGAAAAAAGGCACCAGGGGAATGTTGTAGGAATAAGCAAAAAGTAGATTATATGAGTGCTTTGAGGTTTTCAAAAGAAAGGAACGATGTAATTTTAAGGGATCCAAGAGGTCCATTTGTTTAGAAAGGCAGGTAAATTCAATCCTGGTAGATGAGGTGTAGTGAAGGTATTTTATGTACTGATATACTCCAACAAGCTCCATTCTAATTTGAGGCTTTCACTCCTTGCCCTTCAATAGGTAAGAGACATGAGAGGTGATTCCAATGTCTATGTAAATGATACATTGGAGTATCTATCAAAGGAAGGAGCTATTCTGGCTTCCTACTATATCTTAATAGTGGTATCCAATTTCCTATTTCAAAGCTAGAAGGCCATGAGGGCTGAATTAGTTTGCTGGATAGCTATACTGAGGACACGCTTTCTGCCACGTGAGACATAGTAAAAGGGTAGCAGACAAAGGATTCATCATGCTATTATTATACTGATCTAGTATTTAGATTAACTGTTCTCAGCTAATGGAATCTTGATCCTCTTTCTCCTGCTGACAGAAACCTTAGGAGGTTACATACTTCCTGATGGCAAGAAATAAGTCTGTTAGCCAATAGTAAATTAGACTCTGAACCTTTTTGGAGATAGTAGTAGATAGGGGGAAAAAAGTATCTCACCACCCACCTAGCCCCCAAACACTATTTTGAAATACATTGTGCTGGTTTTTTTTTTTAATGAGTAACACTAATGGCTCAAATTTGTCTCACTGTTCAGGACCAGCATATGGAGTAATTCCATTCCCAGGTGTACTATTGGCTATATTTCATGTCAAAAGTGAAGCCAATCATTAGAGATTATATACCACACCATCTGGAAACTGACTCTTATAAATTATGTTTTAGGTCTCCCTTGCCAGAATGAAATGAACAGGATTCAGAAGCTAAGCAAGGGGAAAAGCCTGTTGGGTGAGTACAGTTTCTTGCCACTCATTTGAACAAGTAATTAAAGCAGATGTGACTGTTGTCATGTCATTCATGATGATGGCTATTTAATTAGGGGCCAGCCTTTCATGATGGAAATGCCATGTTTTGAAGTAGACAGGTCCCTTTCTTACATTCAATGATGCAGCCCTGTGAATCAGAGTAACTGATTGAGAACCAGGCCCATGCCGCATTATTATGGAAGATGAGTCAACATATAGTGGAAGAAACATTGGAACATCTGGAGACTGAGGTTCTAGTCCCAGTTGAAACATGAACTGAATATGTGACCTTGGGTAAGTCTCTTTCCCACTCTGGATCTGTTTCCTCATCTGTCAAATAAAGGAGTTTTCATTCATCAAATATTTATTAAGTTCCTATATTATATGCGATGCAGGAGAGGAAAAAAAGGCAGGCAGGCAGGAAGGAAATGAAGGAAGAAACAAGCAAGCATTTATTAAGGACCAAGCCAAGCCCTATGCTAAGCACAAATACCTCATTTGGTCCTGACAACAACTCTGGGAAGTAGATGCTATTATTATCCTTAGTAATTGAGGAAGCTGAGATAGAGGTTAAATGACTTGCCAAGGGTCACACAGTTAATAAATGTCTGAGGCTATGAGTCTAGATTTGAACTCAGGTCTTCTAATTCTTAGCACTGTGCATTGGAGCTCATATTCTAGTACAGAGAGATATGATATATCCTTACATAACTGTATTGCAAAGAACTTGGATTCAAGTCCTACCATTGAGACACTGTGTGACCTTGGACAAATCACTTAACTCCTATGGCCCTAAGTTTCCTCCCATAATTCCTACAGGAATTACAATTCCTATAAAAAAATTTTGGGGGGAGATTAGACTATTTTACCCAAAGAAAAGTACATAAGGAAGAAAGGTGATTTTTGAGAGCTAGAAGAGGCAGCTGATTAATAGTGGATATAGCAAGGGACCTAAGGGCAGAAAGACAGGAGTTCAAATCCTGCCTCAGATACATACCTATTTTATGACCCTGGGCAAGGCATCTATCTGCTCTGTGCTTTGGATTATCCTTAAAATGAGAATAATAATGCCTGTAATTTTCACATCAGTGTGGTATTATGAGATGAAAATGAATAATGTATGTAAAATGCTTTGCAAAATCTTAAAACTAATTTAATATCACCTATTATTATGTAAGTCTAAAAAGCTCATTTTCAGGAAGAGATCAAGGAAGGCTCCACAGAGGAGGACGCATCTCAGATCTTTTCCAAAAGTACAGAATTTCAAGAAGCAGGGATTAGGAGAGAGGGGTGTCAGTTATGGGGAGGTATGTGTTCAGGGGATGATGCCCAGTGTGATTTGAATAGCTGATTTCTGAGATCCTTTTCTTGATTCCTCACCTATTATGGTACTCCCTTTCTTTCATCTTCAAGAATGACTGGAAGGAACGGACGAAGAGACCTGCTCTGCATCCTTCTCTGACTGCCTCCCCCCCATATGAAAGTGAACAGAAGTGGTTGCCACTGTATCCTTGTCTTCACCTTAGAGATTCACTGTAACTGTCCTCAGTTCCCCAAGGGAACACATGTAGAAGGTAGAAGACGGTGGAAGCTGTCATCTGATCCCTTAGCTATTTAGACACGATGTACTTCTCCTGCCTCCATCTGAATGTCAGGGCAGGGTGGAAAACCAATAACAACAGAGCTCAACCTTGCTTCTGACAAACGTGCTGTTTTGTAGCTGCGGTAAAGATAATGAATGCCGAGTCCTGTCAAGGCCTTTCCATTTAATTTCCTAGAGTCTTCCTTTCTCCAGCAGACAGAGGAAATGGTTGGCTTGGAAGCAGAGAATCAGCAAAATGTGGTAAACTTTCTTTGAGAATGAAATCCAGGATTCAGTAGCATAGACCTTGTGTTTTTAGAGAGCTGAATACTGAAAGGAAATCATTTAAATTTGCCCTTGTTCAATATAGTGAAGCTGGCTACAGTCTGTCATTTCTAAAGTTTGCATTAAAAACAAAATAACAAGAAAACAAGAGGTCTCTGTTTGCCAGCAGGCTTGTAAAAGTGTGGAAACAGCCATCACAAATAAATAAAAGACATGTGAAATGTGATCATTTTCCACTCCCTACTTGGGAGCAGAATACCAGGAAAATCATTCCTGGCTTTGATTCTAATTCACTGTGTGAAGAGGCAGTAGAGTCTTGTCATGGGAAAAGACCTCTACTAAGGCATGGATATGGGAGATGACATGTTGTGTGTGAGGAACAAGAACTAGGCTGGTTTGGCTAGGCCATGGATTGCGTGAAGTGGAATGTTTAATGAGTATGGAAAGATAGATCAGATGGGTTGTGAAGTGCTAAAATGCCAAGAAGAGGAATTTATACATTTGATTCTATAGGCAGGAAGGAGCCACTGGGGCTTCTTGAACAGATGAGTAACATTGTTAGACCTGTGCGTTATGAATATCATTTTGATACTTGCGTAAAATATAGTTTGGAGAGGGGGAGGCAGAGGAGTCAAAGGGGAGTCTGTTGTAATAGCCTAGATGAGAAGTGATAATGACCATAGGAGTGGAGTGAAGACTAGATGAAAGAGATGTTATAGAGGTATAATTGACAAGACTTGGTGATTTCAATGTGTGTATGTGGGTGAATCAGAGTAGAGTCAGATATGATTGGAAAAGGATGGTAGCATGATTAATAGAAATAGGGAAATTTGGAAGAGAAATGGCTGTGAATATGTTGAGCTTAATATGCGTATAGAACGGCCAATTGGAAATGTCAATAGACAGTGGCTGTTGCAGGACTAAACATCAGGAGAGACATTAGAAACATGAGAGCTGAAGAGACTGACAAACTGGGAGGCCAGGGTGTTTGAGGGAACAACAA
The DNA here is from genome assembly GCF_003287225.1 of Phascolarctos cinereus. Lineage (NCBI taxonomy): Eukaryota > Metazoa > Chordata > Mammalia > Diprotodontia > Phascolarctidae > Phascolarctos > Phascolarctos cinereus. The sequence goes on from NW_027555625.1 coordinate 342,902,157, forward strand.
CATGTATGTTGAAATCCCTTGATATGAGGGCTGTTGTCAAAGTAGAGGGGAAGAAGGTGAATCAGGTGCTGGACTTGAAATAGCAAGAAGTATGCCTTGGGGGTTGGTGCCACAAGGATCTGGGTAGGGTGATCTATTTGGATGGAATGGGCCTAAAACAAAGAAAGGCTGTTGAGTGATCGTCAAGAAGGATAATATGAACATGGTAATGGTAAGAAAGGCCTTCCCTTGGGGAAGCATGGTCATAGAATTGGAAGGGACCTTAGAAGCTATCAGGGCTAAACCCCCAAATATTACAGATGAGGGAACTGACACACAGAGATTGTTACTTGTCCAGGAATTTGAGCATGTCTTTGTGACTCAACACCTACTTCTCTGTCCAAGAGGGTGCATGCAGTATTGAGAGGAGAGATCACGTTCTATACTGCTGAAAGGTGAAAAGCATGGAAACTTGAAGCCAATATATCAAGCTCTGATTTTGTGAGTCTAGGAACTCTCTCTATTGAATATGGCTCATATTATAACTATAACTCATCTATAACTTATAGTCTTAGGGAGTTGCTTGAAGCTCAAAGAATTTAATTGACTGGCCCATAATCATACAATTAATAAGTGCCAGAGGCAAGATTTGAATCCAGGATTTCCTAACTCTTAGGTATGCCACACTGACTCTTAAAATAAAATAATATTAAGAATCAGTGGACTTAGTATGAGAATACATGATTTCTGGTTCCAACCTTTTTTGACTTAGTTACCTGTCATAAAGTAGTACAGCTCATAGATTGTTATTCATCCTTCATTCTCAAAGAGGACCAATGACATCAGGAGGGTGATGTCTTGACTTGAAAGTGAATTGGATTTAAGTGAGTTAGAACTGTGCAAAGTCATCAACCTCGCACTCTCCTTCAGAGTTATCAGAGTCCAAGTGGCAAGACATAGGTGGAGATGACTGACGATAGCTCAGGATAGAGTGGGAAAACTTGCCCTTTTTAAGCTGAGGTTTTTCCCTCTTCTCAGTTCCTCTGAAGCAACACCCATTCAGTAGTTAAAGGCTAGGTAAGAATTGAGGCAAAAGATGGCCTAGTTTCCCTTCACAAAATAATTTATTTGGGAGGGGAAGACCTTTAGAGTCTCTTGCCAGAACAGAAACAGACCTTAGAGATTGTCTAGCCCAACTACTTCATTTTTGCAGATAAGGAAACTGAGGGGTGTGTGTGTGTGTTTGTGTGTGTGTGTGTGTGTGTTTTCCTTACAATACCAGATAGGGATTACTCTCTTCAATGCAAGAGTCTGGACCAGATGACTTTTTGAGGTTTCTTATTAGATTTTCTGTTTCTATGAGAACTTGTACTGAGTGGGAAGTTTTGGCCATGTTTGGTGTAAAGTAAATAGCTAAGCAGATGACTATCAGGTCTAGGTTTCCATTTGACTAATAGTCTGTGGCCCTGCAAAAGGAAATTTCTTAGGAGCTCTCCTAGTGGTGGTGTATGTATGTGTGAAAAGGAGGGTTTTTTGTGGGGGGGCTAGGCAATGGGGTTACATGACTTGCCCAGGGTCACACAGCTAATAAATGTCAATTGTCTGAGGCTAGATTTGAACTCGGGTCCTCCTAACTCCAGGGCCGGTACTCTGTTTACTGTACCACCTAGCTGCCCCTAAAAGGAGGTTATTTTAAGTGAGAGTTGCTATCATTAAAAAAAGGGTACAGAGTCCCATTTTATAGACCTCAATTATAGAACAAAGTCTGAAGTTTGAATAACAGTTTCAAAGGGATCCTGATAGAAAAGACCTCCAATATCATCCAATCCAACTCTCCATGAAGTTTATCAGTTGTATAATCATGAGCAAGCCACTTTCTGAACCTATTTATTCTTCTATAAAAGGGCATTAAGACTATTTGCACTTCCTTCTTAGCATTGCTATAAAAAAAACCCTTGTAAACTTATTGTAATAAATGAATTAATTTGTTCATATATTTACGCATGGGAAGATACATGATGTATTTCTCAGAGAAGGGAAATAATTTGCCCATGGTTAATGCAGCTAGTTAATGGCAGAACAAAGATAATTGACATATTCATATCAATATTTCAAGGAGATCTGTGTTTGTGGGTGTGGGCACTTCTTCTGGTGACACAGGTTTTAGCCCTTCTACAACATAGTAGATGGTATTCAAGAGTTGCTACGACCAAGGAGTTCATCACCTTGCACTTAGCTAAACTGGTCCTCAGATAATAACAAATAAGTGACAGTTACATATCCCTTTAAAGTTTGCAAAGCATTCTTTATTTCATTTGAGAACCACAACTGTCCTATGAAGTAGGTCTTATAAGGTATCGTTATTTCCATTTTTCATATTAGGCTTGAAGATGTTAAGTGAGTATGCCTAGTCACTTAGCTAGTATCATAGATGTAGGTTTTGAACCCAGATCTTTGTGACTGCAAGGCCAATACTCTTCCTACTATGCTATACAATAGTGAGCAGTCACAGGACCTATATTTAAAGCCTTTCTAACTTAGTAAAACTTTACTGAGGTTTAGAGAACTCCACACCATGAGGAAGCATCACAGGAAGATCACAGGATCATCAATTTCAAATAAGAAAGGCCTTTAGAGGTAAAACTTCCTCATTTTACAAATGAGGAAACTGAGGACCAGAGAAGTTAACTGACTTGCCCAGAGCCTCACAGCTCACACAGAGCACCTGAGATGGAATTCACACCCAAATCTTCCTGACTCCAAGTACAGTTCTTTATTTACTACACAATGCAGCATATGTATATGTAAATATAGATACATAAATAAAAGGTGCTCCACAAGTCATGGTTCAGCTTTTTTAGTAGCTTAGAGCTGTACTGTGACTTTTGGGACACCACATACATATGTGTATATAATATACATACATACATATATATACATACACACACATATTTTATGGCAAAAATATGTCTTTACATCTAAATGCTTCTGAGCTATATGTCTACCTCATCAATTAATATTTATCACTTGCCTTAGTGGATGCATAGCCCTGGATGATGACATGATATAATTATTATTCACCAGCCAATGAATCTTATTCTTGACTTTTCTGAAGAATGCTGTCTACCTGATATGAAAGATCTTCTCATCACATTCTCCCCATCTAAAACTAGAACACTTTGAAATGTTATAGCTGGCAAACAAGAATTCTATTTATTTGCTTACAAATTATTTTCCCCAAGGGAAAAACTCCTGATGTAATAACCGTGTATTCAGAGGGCATTCAGAGCAACCCAGGAACAAGCAACAGCAAATCATAATCAGTTATAATTACTGCCTACTTAGAAAAAAGTGTTAGTTTTATTATATTGTAGATTCAGCACAGCACCTGGCTTATTACCAGCCTAGGGAATTAAGACAAATATATATTTTCCTGTCTACTGATAAGTTTTTTATGGAGTGGTTTGATAGGTAGGCCAGTTTTCCTTCTAGTTCACCACATGTTCTCCCTTGCAGATCTGCTTGGGAATTTGTATATAAATATCTCTTTTAAGCTAAAGTTTTTCCTGTGGTTACTGATGCCATCTGATTACTGTCTTATTTTTTTCCCCTAGACTGTCTCAGATTCCAAAGGTACCTTCTGCCTTTAACATGAAGAATGAATTAATGTATAAAATAAATGAGTGAGTGAGTGAATGAATGAGCATTTCATTCAAATAACTCTAAATGAACTTTTCCAAAGAGGTATGCCAGGTCTTGACTCCATCAGGAGCTTCAATAGATGAAGAGTGGAGGTTGGCAACTCCACAAATGGAGAGCCTGCCCAAATGAGCCCATCAGCAAAACTGGCACAGGAACACCTGGACTGGACTAGGAAGAAGGAGACCTGAGTTTCCTAATGCTGATTCTAACGCCAATTTACTAAATGACATATGTATGTATGTATGTGTATATATAGACACACACACATAAATATATGCCATTAGAGTGTATAGTCATATAGCCATCTCAGCTTCAGTTTTTTAGATGATCTCGAAGTTCCCTCCAATTCTGACATCCTATGAAGCAAAAAATAGTGTGGTGATGCTGTGATCATCCACCACATATGAAAATAATGATTTGGAACCATAAGGCATCCCATTTATTTAATCCAGGAGAGTCTTTGCTTAGCTTGTTTTGGTTTGATTGCTATGTGGGACCTGAGAATTCTCTTTGTTTCCTCTAGGGACATTCATTCCCCGCTGCAATGATGAAGGGTACTACAAAGCCACTCAGTGTCATGGGAGCACAGGACAGTGCTGGTGTGTGGATAAGTATGGGAATGAGCTGGCTGGCTCTAGGAAGCAAGGAGCTGTGAACTGTGGTGAGTAGTGGAATTAAGCCCCAACCCTCCCGACCCCACTCCCTGGACATCAACCAGTTATAATTTGAAGGTAATACAGACACACTACTATGTGCAGTCAGTCAGTCAACAGTTAATAATCATATAGAGTACTACATTGGACATTTTAGGGGAAGGTGACAGGAAATATATAGAGGATTTAGAAAATAAGACTTCAGATGACACTCAAATGGAGAGAGGAGGTGTTCTTGTTGAATTTACCAAAGAAATAATAATCAACACCCTTTTAGTAAGTGCCTATTTTTAAGTAGCATCCATTTTAATGGCATAAGAAAGATATAAAATAGGGCAGCTAGGTGGCGCAGTGGATAGAGCACTGGTCCTGGAGTCAGGAGTTCCTGAGTTCAAATGCCGCCTCAGACACATAACACGCACTAGCTGTGTGACACTGGGCAAGTCACTTAACCCCAATTGCCTCACCAAAAAAAAAAAAAAGAAAAAAGAAAAAAAAGAAAGATATAAAATAACATAGAATATAGAGAATAATTGGCAATGGCTAGAGAACGATGGTGGGTGCTATATTATCATACAGATGGAGAAATGTAACAGTGTAGGAGTCAGCTTTTAAGTGGAGTTATTTATACTGCCAGTTCTTAAGACCTAGTATCAAGCATCTAATTCTTTAGTTTTATATACCTAAAAATGCTACAGGAAAAAACCTGTATAATTTCTTTAGAGATTGATTAGTTTGAAACGTTACTTATAGATCTGTAGAATGGTCTAATGGAAGGCATGCTGAATCTGGAGTTGGGAGGCCTAGATTCAAAACCTAGCTCTGCCACTTACCTGTGTGACCTTGGACAGGTCACTTAACTCTCTGGCTTCAGTTTTTTCATCTTCAAAAGAAGGGAGTTGGCCCCTAAGCTGAAACTTAGAGGGTGTCTAAGATCTCTTCTAGCTCTTTGCTCCTTTGATCTTTGCTCCTATGATCCTACAGGTTGATCATTTCAAGTGGGAAAGGGGATGCTGGTATTTTTCTGCCAAGTTGACAGGGAAGTGCTATTTACTACCTTGAGACGGATAGTGAGCCTTCAGACAGGAGGGAAGCAGGGCAAAGACAGTACTCATCAGTGGCAGAGAGTATGGAAGGAGAGGCACCTCTAATGTTTTTGTGTTTGTCTGCTTTATTTTAAAAAAAATATTTTAGAAGAAGAGCAAGAAACCTCGGGAGACTTTGGCAGTGGGGGTGCTGTGGTTCTCCTGGATGATCTGGAAGAAGAACACGGAGGAGCACGAAAGGACAAAGACGGGAAACTGAAAATTCATGTGAGGGCAACAAATGAAGATGATGAAGATGAAGATGACGACAAAGAGGATGAGGTTGGCTATATATGGTAGTCCCCTCAGGGCAAAGGACATGTGTTTTGCACAATATCACAAGTCCATCACAACTCAACAATTGTATCTAAAACCATTAGGCACAAAATGTCTCCTCTCCACAGTTCTGTTCTGCACCCTGTGTATGATTTCGAAGACAGCTTTCCTTCTTTCCCAAGGATGACTATTTTGGGGATGTGGATGTTTTTTTCTTTAGCCTAGGGACAACTGGCTTCACTTAAACAAAGTCTCGTGCTCCTGGCTTCCCTTCTTCCCTTCACGAGGATTTCTCTCAACAATTATTGTAGTTTATGTGAAATTCTGACTGGGGAGAGAGCCAGGTCCTCTGGATGAAAAAAAAAAAGAGTCCTGTTTTACTTGTCTGTACTGGTAGTTCATTATGTCACATTTTTTTCCTCCTAGACCTGCTTGCAATGGCTGGCTGCTTTTCTTGTGTACTGAAGATGATATGAGGAAAAATGAAATGCCTCATTGGAATCTTCCCTCTTGCCTCCACTCCCCCCCCCAAAAAAAAACCCCTGATATTTATCAGTACAAATTGATTCTCCTGTGCATAGCTACTTCTGGCTTTCTAAAAACAATGGCCTTAATTCTGCCAAGAGCCCCCTTGGGGAGCCATTCTCTTTGCTATAGAATGGTTGCCAGATGCCTGTCTCTCTCTATATTTATGTATGTATATATATATATATCTATATATGTGAGTGTGTGTGTGATACACACACACACACACACACACACACACACACACACACACACACACACACACACTCATACCCCTATACAGGAAGAGATAGTTGTTTAGAATCTTTGGAGAACAAAGTTGAGAAGTAATTAAGATGCCAGCCTGTCCAGACAATTACTATTTCCAGAAGAAAAAAATCCGAAATCTGTGTAGAAACTGTTTTTGCATTAATAGTTGGCACTTGTAACCTGCAGGCTGATGCAGTTTCTTCTCTCAGGCACCAGCAGGGCTGTTGAAAATCTCTTTGATTTTGATAAGCCCCAGACTGCCTAAACAACTTCTCCTGCAGAAGCCATGGAATTCTCACTCTCCTCAGCGTCCTAAGCTGTCTCTTTCATATCATCTCACAGACTTCCTTAGGCAACTATGTTGTTTACTGCCTCTTCTTTTCCTCCAGTTCCTCCTACAGGGCTTTCCTAAGGCATATCTGACAGTCTCTTAAAAAAAAAAGATGTAGTATCACAATATTTCATTAAGAGAAGGCAATTGAAGAGTTTGACTTCAGTTTTGCATTGGACCTGTTCCTCTGACAAAGGCAAGATTTACCAACAGCCTCACATGCCTTTACCAGTGAAGACTTGTGGACCAAAGATATGACTGTGCCCAGTCTTCCAAGGACCTTTGCCGTAATTGGACCCAGAGTAGGGCAGAAGTTATACTGAACATTGTCAGAGAGACTCCAGCTTTTCCCATATAAGGGCCATGGTGGTGTAGCTTCATGTAGAATGCAGTGAGGTTTGATAGGTACTGAAAATATGCCATTGCCTGGCCTCTGCACCCTATGGGAAAGAATCCAGGGATTTGGGGTTAAAAAAGAGAGAGAGAGGCGAATCCACCCATTATGACCAACCTGTAACCCATACTTGTTTCTGTATGATCTTACCATTTAGCTTGAAGATTGAGATTGGAGTGTTAGGACTAGACCAAAGCTGATGCTAAACATTTTTGCCCATAGTGCTTTTGATGAGGAAGTATAATTCTTAGGAGCAAAAAGCTCTAAAGGAAATCGTGGACATATTATAAATATGCAGCCTACAAAAGGATGCTCCAGGCAGTTTCTTACCACATTGATGTCTACTTAAGAAAAAAAAAGAAATAATAAGAAAATATGCTTTTTCCAATGTCTCAATTTTCACTGATGCCACTGCCCTCAGTAGTGTTGGCAATTATTTATCTTTGGCTGCCCATCCCCAGAGGGATCTGTTCTCTTTAGGATTGATAATGGGTTTCACGCTTTGCCAAAAAAAAAAAAAATCAAAGGATAGTGAATCAAAAGGAAATCTTCATGACATCTTCACAAAACTGGGGTTGTAATTAAGGAGTATAAATATTGATTTAAAAAATTGAATTTTAATCTCTTATTTTTCTTTCTTAGATACAAATGAGCTTAGCTTTAAAAAGCTAAAAGTTTCTTCTATATTACTTTCCTTATCCCAAGAGTTTTTTATGAAAATTTCGAATCTCCACAAGTGGGCAGAAGGGGATTACTAATACCACATGCTTATTGCAAATCCTGCAGATCTTCATCCCATTCAGTCCTTATAATTGCTCCCTCCCTGCCTCTTGCAATAGGGCTGGTCAAAAGGGTTTGAAAGCCTTTTAAGTAAGGTTTTCTTTCCCCCACCAGAGAACTTTCTTTCAACATAGCCTTAGCCATGCTCTTCCCCAATTGAAAGTGCTCATTATATTTTCATCAATTCACCACTCTGCTTTATGGGAAAACTAATTGGCAGATGAAGTCAACGCACCCTTTGGTGGTTTGCCTCCTTCTTCAATTGTGGCCTAAGCTATACCACTGCATTCCATCAGCTCGGTCAAAAATATGGTCAACTCACTAGTTTGCTGGTCACTATGATACAATTGGCTGCCGTTTTTTCTCATTGAATTGAATGATTTTTTTTTCCCTTACCCATCCCAGCTGGCTAAACTGACACCATAACACCCAATGTTAATTCTTCCTGCTTATGAACATAATTGATTCAGCTACTGATGTGTGAGAACCAAGAGCAAGGAGATCATACATCTGCTGTTCTAATAGAGTGGGTCTTGCTATGCATGCCACAAATTGCAGGACCAGGAAACTACTGTTAGGAAATCACCACGAGACAAAGTCTTGAGATCCAATATGCATTATCTCTGGTTCAAGTGGATTTTATTTGGCCAAGTCTTTGAACTCAGAGTTTGGAAACAGCTGCATAATAGCAGTTAATTTACTAAAATTGTTAATTTAATGAAAATGTATCCCTTAAAAATTAAAAATGCATGAAAAGCTTTCAATCCAGACTGCAAGAGAAAATCATTGTTAATAACTCCAACTAGCTCTGAAAATGCACCAGAGAACTCATTAGAATTGGCACATTGATTTTGCTTAGAGAAACTTTTAGGAATGTAGTGAACTACTGATTTTAATTTACCTAATTATCTTATGACAAGTATCAAATTAAGATGACACTCAGAGCTCCTTAACATTAACTTAATGATGGATAAGAGAGTGCTGTGGAAAATTTGTAGCAAGGTAATGATGCTCAATTTTTGGAGATGCTCTAAGAAGATATTTTGACTCATTAGAACCTTAAATACAAAACTATTTCTGTGGTTAGAGCAAAGCTCAGTAAACACTATTCTCACTCAACTTTCTTAGGGCAATGTCAGGTTTCTGAAAAGCTTTTTAAAATCACTTCCATTGAAAATTACAATTTTTTTACAAGACTTAATTCTGATACTCGAAGAATAAGTTTCTGTTTTATCATCTGAGGTGAAAGTTAGGCTTTGCCTTCTGTCACCAGGACTCTTAGGGTTCCACCACCATGATTACATACATTTGAAAATTCCAGATATCCAGTGATCATCTTGATGATCAATTTCCCCATTTCTCTACTAGAACCAGCCTCCAAGTTGCATCCTAATGTGGTTGTTTAGAAATTCCTTGTGAGCTGTGAGGAGGTCTTAAATATTTAATATTTCTTTTTTTTCCCCTTCCAATTCAAATCCAAATTTTCCATTTGGGAAAAATGACTGGTGTGCCTCTTGCTTCTCTAAACCTGGCTTCAATTTCAATATAAGTGTCTGACTTGGAAATGTTTTAATACTGTATTTGGAGTTTTATAGCAAGTCCTCCCTTCTACTCCTTCCAACACATCTTGCCTCCCCATCTCCCACTCTCTGTGACAAATAATATGAAATTGACAGCTGTCTCTCACCACAGGCCACCAGATTGGTCCATTGTAGCTCTTTCCCTTAAGTCTTTCTCCTATATCATTCATGTTTGTTTGATGCATCAACTGCACTGTACAATAACATCTAAGAGACCTTTCTTTCTACAGTGGGTGGTTTTGGTCTTTTTATACTTTTTTCTCAATGCTGCTGACATTTGTTCCTGTTAAATGTGTAGCGTTGTAAGGGGAATGTCACCCAAAAACTCAGTGTGTCAGTTGGCTGTCCCTACTGTAGATGCAATGTAGATGACCATAATAAAGTAGACTAGCATAGTGAATTCTGAATGCTTTTCCATACAGATTTACCTGGAATGTGAATACTTGGCTAACCTCTTTGGTTAATTGTAAATTCTTAATTGTAGTCCCGAATAGTTGCATTTCTGTCTGTCTCAATAAATTTGAATTTGTCTGCCATTTCTCACTGTGTGTCTTTTGTTTAACTAGGTATAAACAAATGAATGAGTATACAAAGATGGCACATGCCAATAAGGAAAGGGAACACAGCCACACTCTCACCAAACACTGGAATATATAGAATGGCTGTTTTAATTCAAATAAGAACTTTATCTTTTTTTTCCTTTTTATTTTTAGGCAATTGGGGTTAAGTGACTTGCCGAGGGTCACATAGCTAGTAACTGTCAAGTGTTTGGTCTGAGGCCGGATTTGAACTCAGGTCCTCCTGACTTCAGGGCCAGTGCTCTCTCCACTGCACCACCTAGCTGCCCCCTCTTTTTTTTCCATCTGCCCCTTTCCTAGTATTTTGACCTAATTATTTTTTTAGACAGCAGTTTCCTTCTAAACATAAGCCTAGAGACTACTCACTTCTGTATCAGCTGTGAGCCTGTTTTCAGAATGACACAGAAGATGTTAGCAACCAGACTTAGCAATCAGTTGTTGGCTCTTTCTGACTGTCCTCACAGTTCCTTCCAGTTGAGAAACTCAAATGAGCCAGGGTCCATCCAGTTGTGTTAAAATTCACCTTCTTCCCTCTAACCTGATAAATAAGTCCATAAGTTGTTTCACAGTTTGAACTTCTCCCTACTCTTCATCTCATCCCTGCATATGATCTGGAAACAGGAGGGAGCCTGTCTCTTTCAACTCGGAACTTTTAGTCCAGTTCAAGCATGACAGTGGTAATTTCCAGAAAGCTTAGCGACTTAAATTCATATGTGTATTAAGGAGATGGGGTGAGGTGAAGAAGGCTTTTGCATTTTAAGATTTGCTTACATGGTTTGATTCAAGAAAGAATGAGAATTTATATACATACATACATATATATGTATAAACATGCATCTGCTATATATATATACAGTACATGTATGTATATAATTATATGTATACTTCATACATATATATGAGAGAGAGAGAGAGAGAGATACCCTGGGAATGAAAAACAACAAATTGTAAACCCAAGTATAATCAGAACTGTGGTCCCTAGTCTTGAAGGTCAGATTGTGAACATGCTTTCTTCTACTCAGAAAGCTAATTCTTTTAGGTCTGGTTTCTCTGCTAAGGTCAGACCATGGCAAAAAAGACATTGTAGCTAAGAAGAGATAAGAGAAATCCAATTCAGTTTTATTAAGGACTCTCACTTTTGGAGCCTGGGGAGGGGGAGGAAAATATAACAAAGACAAGGACCCAGCTTTAAAGAAGGTTGCAGTCTAGAAAAGAAGATAAGTCATATGAAAAGATACAGTGGAACTTTGAAATATTCAAGGTAGGGTTTTTAAGTGACTTATATTGTCATTTCACATCCTTTAGTCAACTTAACAAAAGTAACTCCTTGAGGAAAAAGACCTATCCTAATACATTTATTTCTTTTATTTTCTACGGTGTCTAGCATCGTGTAAGCAGATAGAGGTATCACAATATAATGGTATGACGGTATAATTGTAAGAACACTGAACTGAAAGTCCAGAGACTTGGGTTCTAGTTCTTCTGCCATTAACTAGTTGGGTAACATTGGGCAAATTCTTTTCTTTCTTAGAGCCTGTTTCCTCCTCTATAAAATAAGGATGTTGGAATAGATGACCCCTTAGGTTCCTTATATCATTGATGTTCTAGGCTTTTAAGACCCTATAATAGGTGCCTAATAAAAATTATAATGTGCTTGTGGTCATTAGGGAAATAATAAGAATTGGCCTCTTTCTACTCTCTTCCCTCTTGTTTTCCTGGATCTCCTATGCATTGGATTAGGCTTTAAAAATAAATCATGCTATTCCTGAAAAGTTGGCATTTGGAGCTTTTGCAAATTTCCAATAAATTAATCACTTAGTATTCACTTTTCTAACTGCTAGGTAAACACAAGTGACTATATGGGTTATTTATAGGAATTCTGCTCACACTGCCCCATTAATTAGAGAAATGTTCCTTGTAGAAACTATCTGAAAATTTTATTCCAATTAGCAATTCTGTTAATTCAAAGATTTCTCTCTTTTCTTTCCCCTGCACCATTCTTTTACTACTCAAGACCAATAATAACAAAATTTGACCATTACAAAGTAAACTCTTCATTGTATAACCACAAAGAAATACAAAAATATTTTTTCAACATATACCTAATTTTGAGTGCATATTCCTTCACAGAATTATAGATTTAAATTTATGTTAGAGCTGTAAGAAACCTTAAAGATTATCTCATTTACCTGTTCTTAACGAACCAAAAAGCTGAGGCTCAAAGAGGGAAAATGAGCTAGTTAGGCCTGTACCAGGAGTAGGGAACCCGCAACCTCGAGGCCACATGTGGCCTTCTCCTGTGGCTCTTTGACTGAATCTAAACTTCACAGAACAGATCCCCTTAATAAAAGGATTTGTTCTGTAAAACTTGGACTCAGTCAAAAGCCAAGGACCTAGAAGGCCACATGTGATCTTGAGGCTACAGGATCTCCACCCCTGGCCTATACAGTCCTAGTTAATTCTAACTCTCAGGCCTCCTGACTCTGTAAACTCTTATTTACTGCCTTTTAGTAAGACAGTTGGAAAGAGATAATAGAGAACACACCCACCTATGACTATTTTCCAAGAAAACTTTACAAAAGAGAGAAGAACCATGTTCTTGAGTGGCAGTGTACTCCTTGCATGTATTAGAAGGTTGCTAATGATTCTTCTCTGCAACTTCAGGAGGGGATTCTCTACCTACCTTGGGTGAATTGAGTGAATTTGGGTGGATGATGATAGGAAAGTGAGGAGGAAAGAGAGAGACCAGGTAGTCAGACAAGACAATCTCAAGATCTATAATAATAGAAATATAGCTTGAAAATCGCCTGAGCATTGGCAGGCACCTTTATTCCATATGCAAATTATATGCAAATAGACACAATGTCTAATTCTTTCCAACACCTGGATGTGTCCCTGGGAAAAATCCCAGTGGAAGTGATTGTTTTCAATTATGCATGGGAAAACCTTTGCAATCTACAAGAAGATTTACAGTGTTAGGTAACATCCTTATTAGAATTGAAATGGGTTGTTCCTTCCCTGGTAAGAGTTCAGGATTCCTAGGGAGTGTGTCATGGAAAGTTTCAAATACAATGCCTTTTCCCCTGCAACTCCAACTGAATGAAATATTGGATCTCTTGAGGTTTAATTTGGAGACATTTCTGGTGACCCAGTTGTATTGTAATTTAATTGTTACAGATCATATTTAGATCTATGAGCTTGAGCAAGTGTCTTAATATCTCTGGGTCTCAGTTTCCTTATCTTGAAAATTAAGGAGTTGGACCAAATGACCCCCAAGTTCCTTCTAGCTTTAAGCCTCTTGCTGTTCTTGTCTTTTCTCCCAACTTGTTCCCCAGACTGAGTATTACATTGCCTATCTCTGTGACTTTGCACAGGCTGATTCCCATTGTGTATAGGATGTGTGTGTGTGTGTGTGTGTGTGTGTGTGTGTGTGTGTGTGCCCGTGTGTGATCTAAATACAAAAATGTGGCTGAAAAATGATTCATTCATTCAATAAACTTTCATTAAGCACCTACTTTGTACCAGGCACCATGCTAACTGCTAGGGATAACAAAAGAAGGCAAAAGAAGGTCCCTTCCTTCAAGGAGTTTATAATCTAATCAGGGAGACAACAAGCAAACAAAGCTATAGACAAGATAAATATGAAACAATTAAAAGATGAAAGGGACTAGAATTAAGAGGAGTGAAGGAAGGCTTCTTGTCCACAAGATGGGATTTTAATTGGGACTTAAGGGAAGCCAGGGACAGTAGTCAGAGCACAGGAGGTAAAACGATCCAAGCATGGGAGAAGAGCCAGAGAAAATTCCCATAGTGTCTTGTTTGTGGAACAGCCAGGAGACCAGTGTCCCTGGACTGAAGAGCACACATCAAAGAGTCATGTCTAAAGAGACTGGCAGTGTAGAAGAGGGGTAGGTTATGAAGGGCTTTGAGGTGAGATGAATGTGTAGCTGATATCTGATTGTGGCCAAACCCACATCTAAAGGGATTACCTCTCCTCCTTTTGAGGAAGGATAAGGGTGATGCTTTTGTCTGGGAGATAGGCAGGCAAGATTCTCAGGAACATGGGTGGTTTCTCCTTTTTCCAAAAGGGATACTGAGCTAGAATTATATCTATTGGCCACTCCTCAAATATCTCTCATGTATAGGTATGAGTCTGTATTCAGAAGGAAAATGTTTCCCTTACACTCTTTTTTAAAAAAATTGTTTTATTTTTAATTTATGGAATAAAACAAGCATTTTGATAACATGGTAAAATAAAAAAAGGTGATTGCACATGAAAGCAAAAATCTATTATGTACAACATATTTCTTTTAAATATAGAATAAAGTTATGTAACTTTCCCCCATTTTTTCTTTCCTACCCCCCATCCTAGAGATGGCTACCATTAGACATAAATGTGTGTTAGTGTATACACACACATACACAAACATAAACACACATCCATATACATATATATAAAATATATACACATATACATATATATGTAAAATTCTATAATGCATCTATTTATCAATTCTTTGGATGCAGATAGCATCTTCCTTCATATGTCCTTTGTAAATAATTTGGGAGAGGACAGCTCTTAGCTTACATTAGCCAGCTTAACTCTTCTAAACACTAGTTATATAAATAGTGATAGTGAATAAACCCATTTATCAAAGAAAAATTGAAAACTGAAATTGGAAAAGTTCTATAGATTAGAATAAGTGAGGGTAAATGAGCTCTCTAGCTGGGGGCGAAATAAGATCTCAACTCAAACCAAGAGCTATCTCATCCAGGGGAAGTCCTCTCTCAGTGTTCTCTAGAATTGTAAGACTAGGGGTTTAAGTGACATGATAAGACTGACTCTCGGTCCGTGACTTCTATGTCCTCGGTCTATAATTCAAAAGTCTTTCTTGACCATCTTCTTGGAGGCATCCCTGAAGTCTCCAAAGTTTCTGCAATAAACTGAAGTAAGTCTCTCATACAGGTGCATAGCACCATACTCAACATTCTCTCAGTCAATCTCATTTCCCTCTTAGTAAGATGCAAGGAGCACAGAAACTCTGCAAAAAGAAAAACCTAGAATATGCTTTCTTTTCATTCTACCTTTTCCTATTGTCATAGACTTCTTCAATATTCAGAAAAAATTCCTTTAGGAAGGACTGTGGAACCCCTGATTTGTTAATACTCTTCCCACTTCACAATATGTTGTAATTACTTAGATGTTTACATGTTGTATCCTCCAATGAATCAATCAATCAATAAATCTAAAAATTTTGGAACTCAGTCTTATAAAAGTGAATGTTGAAAACTCTTTATGTGCAATTGGAAAAAATACTATTAAATGTGGAAAAATCAATAAATCAATAAGTCTTTATTAAGCACTTAGTGTGTGCCAGGCACTGGTCTAAGTTTTGGGAAATAGCAAGAAAAAGTAAAAAGTGAAATGTTAGCTTGTCAGATCAGTGATTATTTTACTATTTTTCTTTCTTGTTTGTTTTGTTTTTGATCTTTTTGTTCTGAGCTTGATATTATGTCTTTCACAGAGTAGGTACTTAAAATGTGTTAACTGAATTTAAGAATATGTTTTGAATTCGAGAGGTCTAATAAAAAGCTATGAATGAATCTGATTCTTTCTATTCACTATCCTGCTATTACTACAGAATCCTTAGAGCACCAACTTCAATATAGACATTTTCAACCTCTATTTGTTTTGATAAAATAAAAACTCCTGTGAATTGCTAAAATAGAAGAAATCTCAGGTCCAAAAAACGGGACCTGGAATGAGCCAGAATCTGATCACAGTTTACAAAGATTATAACTGCATTTGTTACCTGAGAAGAAGCTTGCAAGCAGTGAGGGACAAAGTTCTCAGCTGCTGAAAGAGGGGTGGGAAAAGGGTGAGGTATTTATACATATTTGTATGATGTCAGGGAAGTGGGGGTCCAGAGCGAAGACATCTGCAAATGCAGCAAATCAGAAAGCAGGATGTTTGCTGCTCTTTAGGTAAGTCAGAAGCCAAGATGTCTGCTGCTCCCTGTGAGCTGGTCAAGACTGGTTTCAGCAGTTGCAGGTATCTCTGAGTTCAGCTAATGTTTACTTGCAAAGGATCACTGACATGTCAAGCAGTCCTGGGCTTCAGAAGCTCTTGTGCTACTCTATTGTTTGGTCCCCTTGTGGAAAAAAAAAAAAGAAGCTCTAGCACATTTAATCAGCTTGTAAGTCATTACAGAGCTCATGTCCACAGTTTCTATTTCTTGGAGGTCTGAGGAATGGCAGCTTTGGGTTAAATGTGTTTATGTTTCAGTTCTGTGGCTCCTTCAAACCCAGTTCTCAAAGTCTTGTCTAATCTCTCCTCTAACCTGATTGAGACCTCCAAAAGGCGAGACACAGATTCATTGTTTCCAGTTGGGCATGAATTTTATGCAGCAACTCTGAACTCTCTGGGCCTCAGTTTCCTCATTTGTAAAATGGAGGGAGATGGACTAGATGCCCTTTAAGGTCTCTGCCAACTTTAAATCTGTAATCCTAATATTAGCACTTCCTGAAGTCCTCTAGTCTCCTCCATTTAATTCACAACAACTCCAAATACTAGTACCTCCTCAATATCCTTTTATCTCTTTCTTTCTTTCTTTCTTTCTTTCTTTCTTTCTTTCTTTCTTTCTTTCTTTCTTTCTTTCTTTCTTTCTTTCTTTCTTTCTTTCTTTCTTTCTTTCTTTCTTTCTTTTCTTTCTTTCTTTCCTTCTTTCTCTCTCTCTCTCTCTCTCTCTTCTCTCTCTCTCTCTCTCTCTCTCTCTCTCTCTCTCTCTCTCTTTTTTCTCTCAGCTACTAACTAATGTTGTCTCTGAGGTAGCCTGTTCTACTGGCTGGATTTGGAATTGTAGAAACTCCATTCAGATACTGTCACTTCCCCTCATTTTCCTTATCTGAAAAAAGTAGAGGGTAGGGTGTGTGTGTGTGTGTGTGTGTGTGTGTGTGTGTGTGTGTAAAGGAGATAAAATTGTAAGGTTCTTTGCAGATCTAAATCTATGAATGTGACTATTGGTTACTAGCAGCCAGAGTTTGGAGAACTACCCTTTCCAAGTTCAATTGTAGATTTAGATCTAAAAGGGACTTTATAATAATGATAGTTATTATTTATGGAGCACTTTAATGTTTGCAAAATGCTTTACAAATACTATCTCATTTGATCCTCACAGCAACCCCCTGGAAGTTAAAAGCTATTATGATCCCCATCTTACAGATAAGGAAACCAAAACAGACCAAAGTTAAGTGACAGCTAGTACAGCTAGTATATGAGGCAGGATTTGAACACAGGTCTTTCTGACTCTAGATTCACCACTCTATCCACTGCACCAACTAGCTACCTATAAGTCATCATCTAATCCAACTCAATCAGTTTATAAATAGGGAGACTGAGGCCAAGAGAGAACAAAATGAATGAAGTATGAAATCAGGTGATGTAGTGAGGGACAGCTAGGTGGCACCATAGTGCATAGGGTGCTAGGCCTGGAGTCAGAAAGATTCATCTTCTTGAATTCAAATCCAGTTTCAGACTGTAATTAGCTGTGTGACCCTGGGCAAGTCACTTAACCCTGTTTGCCTCAGTTTCCTCATCTACAAAATGAGCTAGAGAAGGAAATGGCAAACCACTCCAGTATCTTTGCCAAGAAGACCCAAAGGAATCACGGAGAGTTGGAGTCAACTGAAAAATGACGAAACAACAACATAATTTATTGAACTTGTGTCCAACTCAGTACTGAATGGGCAATGTGGGGGATGAAAAAGAGAAAACATCACCTCTACCCTTAAGGAGTTAACAGTTTATTTGGGGAACTGAGAGCATTAAGCATACAGCACAATGAGGCCCACCACACTCCCGAATGCAGCCCAACAAGATTAAAATGGAATTGGGAAATATTTAATAAATAAAAATACAATGAAGCAGATAATATTAATAGGTGGTTTTCTAAGTCATTATGTACCCACAGGGATACTTATATGTGATTTCGAGGTTCCTGTTTCTACTGGAGTTTGATCACATAGTATAGACCATAAGGTACCACAGGAAATCCAAGGAAGATGAGATCCAAGGGGACTGGACGAGGTGAGCTTTGAGCAGGGTAGGATACAAGGGGAAAAGAAAATCTACAAGGGAAATAACATGAACAAAATGCCAGCCTGCAGTGATACTTTACACAATACGGTCAGAGGCCAGGGAAAAGGCCACCCTGCTTAGAGCTTAGGGTTTGTGCTACCAAGAAATAGGTAGGAGATTGGAAAGAACACAGAGGAACACTGAAATTATCAGGGCAATGTAAGTAACAGTCTTCTCTCCTTATTCCAGCTCCATCCCATCTCCATACTGTCCTAGGTTTCTGTGCAGCGGTTCTCGGCCTATCATATTGATTGAAACATCTCCCTTCCATTTTTTGGAGGCATGTTTTTTCATTCAGTCTTTGTCTGAGCTTCCCTGGACTTAGACCTCAATGTGGAGGTGATGGGGTGTGGGCCCAAGCCGAGATCTTTGCCCCTTGCCCTAAAAAGAATCTGGCTCCCATTTATCTATAGGCCCCAGAAAACCCTTAAACCTTGAGATTCCTTATTGACTCCCCTTATCTCCCTTTGAAAGCCCTAGCCCCACCTTTTGAGCCTTTCAAACTTCTTCCTTCCAGTTCCCTTCATTATCTATTCCCATTGTCTATTCAATCTCTCAGACCTTCTAATTGGAATTCTCACCTAGACCCTTTTACAGCCCTCTCCTCTGGCCACCCAAAGTTACTTTAGTGTATATAAGATCCACCCTGGCCCCCATTCAAATGCTGAGACTCTGTCATACCCAAAAGGCTGAGACTTTCTCATACCCATGGGCATTACTAATGGTCAGATTCCTTAACAGTCTGGCCTATATGATTTATCTGTAATAAACTTTTTCTCTGCCTGGAAGAAGATTTGGGTTGAATTCATTCAGGCAGGGCCCATGTCGAGATCTTGGGGTTACCCCCAAGCCTCTAGACCTCATCAGGGACAGCAGGCTGGACATTTGCTCTAGTTGTGGCCTGGGGAACACAGAGTTCCAAGTAAGGCCTAGTAGTTTCAGATCGTCACTGGATCCCAAATAGTGATATGGTAATAGCTTCAGTCTTCAAGATTCTAAGCAACACCAGATAATAATATGTGGCATTTATTTTATTTGCTTTTATTACATTTACATTTATTTATTCACTTTAAAGCTTATGAAGTAGCATACATACAAGAAGTCATTTGACCCTCACAATAACTCAGTGAGGAAGCATTAGTATTTTAGTATTCCTGTAGTATTTTTATTCCCATTTGACAGATGAGGGAACCGAGGCTCAGAGAGGTCACTTAAGTCACTTAAGTGATTTGCCCAGGGCTATACAGCTCATATGAGTCCAAGGTGAGATTTGAACCTAGGTCTTCCTGATGACTAGTCTGGCATTCAGTCCACTCTCCCATGCTGTCTCTGAACCCAGGTGACTTGATAGGATAACACTTGACAACAACTTTGTAATTCTATTTAAATTGAGTCAATTCCATTTTTATACAAAATGTATCTATAAGATATATACAATGATTATGCTAGAAATAGATTAGGCTGTCTATTATATTGATATACACACAATCTCAGAAATTTTTCTCTAGAGCCTGGTTTTCTTATATACCAACACAATTTAAAGCCCTATAAAAATATTTTATTATGCTTAGGCTGCAATCTTCTTATTTCTTATGCGAGTCCATTGGAAATTTGGTTTATGTTGTCATTCATTCCTGGCACTTAAATATATTTCACAAATAGTTGCCACCTTCAGAATGCATCACTGAGTAAAATGTTTTGGGTTTTTTTTTTTTTTGTGGAGTTGTAGGGAAGGTGGAGAGGAATGCTTCAAAAGCCAGTGGGGTAGAAGCACAGTGTCCCTTTGCAAGATTTTCATGGCAAATCAGGAGCTAGAGACTGGTAGCTTATTACTTTTTCATTACAAAGCACTTCTGTCTGCCACAGATTGAATTGTCTCTAGATATGAGGCCTACGAGGGGTAGAGCAACTTTATCTGTTTTGTCATTACCTTTCAGGTGTACCCCATTTTAAGCTAGTTCACTGTATGTAAATCTATTTGCATAATAGGCCTGTTGTGGGGAGGAGGTCATTTCACTTTCCAAAGGATTTCCCAGCAGGTTCCATTAAATTGGTTTCTTTCCCTAGGCACATTCAAAATAGACTCTAGAGATACCACTTAGATTTTACCTCATTATTATTATTATCATTACTATTATTATTATAGTCAGTGCTTAATTATCTGTAGGCAGCTTTTCTACCTTACTGAGTGTCCTATTCGTGATAGCTCACAGATGGATCCCATGGGACTACAGCCAGTTAGAAAACTTGAAGACTATGTGGGAAAAGTATAGTCTCCCTTTAGATGGGGATGGATCAGCAAGCCCAGGTTCTGAGGGCTCAGTGGATCAGTGGCATATTGTATCAAGTCACAGGGGGTTGAACGAAGGGAGAACAGCTGTCCCATGTCAGAGAATTACCAACCATTGATAAGCTGAGTTTGGGCTATGTTGAACTCTGTATGTCTGAGCGTGTTTATGTTATCTATTCCTCTTCTGCTACACATTTGCTTTGGTGTTGGGGAAATATTTAGGCTTCAGGTCAAGTGAGCATGCAAGTAGTGGGAAGAATACTGAGTTTAAAGCCTGGGTTATTAGTTTTGGTTCTGCTACTAATTCCCTGTATGACACTGGGTAAATTGCTTCCTTCCTCTAGACCTCACTTTCCTCATCTGTAAAATGAGAGCTTTGGCCAAGATTATAACACTAATTAAATAATCTTTAATTTCATAAGCAAAGGGAAACTCCCTTCATTGATGCAGAATTCAACTTTATGACTTAGTAGATAAATTCTTGAACTTGAGGTTGAATGATTTGCCAAGAGTCAGTTATTAAGTGTCAGAAGCAGGATTTGAAACCAGAACTTGTGGATTCAAAGGGTGGTACTCTATCCACCACACCAGTTTCCTCCACGTGATTTTGACAGTGAAAATGACAATGACAAGTGAATTAGGTCAATGAGCATTTAGTAAACACTTCCTAATATTCCAAGGCACTGTGCTAAGCACAAGGTATACAAAAGAAGGCACAAACAGTCCCTGTCTTCAGTGGTGGACAATGTCTTTAGTCGGGGAGACAAACATAAAAGTAATTGAGTACATATAAGATATAGTAAGAGTTAATGGAAGGTAATTTTAGAGAGGTAGGTGTTGAGGTCTAGGGGTTCTGGGAACCCCAAAATTCAAGGGCAAAAAAGGATGAGTCTTGCCTCAAAAGAATTTGACTCAAGCCTTCTTTCAGTTAGAAACAAGGTTTATTAAAACACCAGTTAGGGTGGGCAAGATTCCTAGTGAGTCTGCAGTATTGGGCCAGATTTTAAGAATCTGAGCACTTTAATGGAGGCAAGATGGACCTTTTACACAGAAAGACTGTGCGAAAATCTGGATGTGATCTAGGAGTGGTCAAGTAGTCTGTGGTGACTGGGAAGGTAACAGAATTGAAGGTCAGAGCCACAATGAAAGGAGAGTTGAAAGGATAATTTGCCAGTGCCTCAGGGGAATGCCAGGGATCTGAGTTCAGGGTCTGAGTTACTGGAATTCATGAGAAAGTTCAAAGAGAGAGGAGTCCAAAGCCCATACCCCTTCAGTAGGCACTGGCAGCTGGAGGACCATGAAAAACCTGGAGGAGGTGAGACTTGAGCTGAGTCTGGAAGGAAGTCAGGGAAACTAAGAAGTAGAGGGAGAGAATTCTGGGCATGGAGGACAGGGAGTACAAAACCACAGGTATTGTGTTTGAGAGAAAAAAAATGCTTAGTTACATTTTGGACATAGGAAGCTGGAAGAGAGATGAGGGTTTAGAACAGCTCCTGTGGAAAGCAAGATTAGCAAATGGCCAAGAAGGATGGCCTTAGCAGAATGAGGACCTGCTTGAGATGAAATTATATGAATTTGTAGAGAACCCAATCAGTATGGTTTTGTGATTTTCTTCAGCTTCATTTAGCAGTACACAAGAAGGACACAAACTTATATGTATTTAACCCTTTATCATTTATGAAGTTGTTTTCTCACAAGGCAAGGTAGGTGTAGCAAGTATTTTTATCTCAGTTTTTTTATAAGGGGCTGCTGCGGTGCAGAGATGTGATATGATTTGCTCAAGGTCACCTAGTAAATAAATGTTGGAGCCTAGACTTGAACCCAGATTTCTTGACTCTAAGTAAATGGCTGTTTGTCCTAAAGCTCAGCTGCCATCTCTAAGACCCTTTTCAGCACCAGCATTCTAAGATTCAAAGTACTTATTGTTTCTAGAATCTAAAAATATCTTGTGAAAGTCCATGTTATTTTTTGCCTGCTTTCTAAGGCCATAGTCATATGTAGCCAGCTGACTTCTACTTCCCTGAAGGTCTCTGTCATTCTCGAACAGGTGCTGTCGGGGGTGGTATAGAATCTCAGAAGAATTCACATATCAGAAAGCCTACCTCACTTATGTTTGAATAGTCTTCTCATTATGGGCAGTATGCCCTTTCCTGGCAGTAGGGGTGGTACCAAATGTTATCATAGAACACCAAGGAAGGGAATATGCAAATACAGCATTCCCTCTCCTAGCTGCCTCCCTGCCAATCTGTGCCACTGGCCAGAAGCACAAATGCAAATACACATCTAGGAAATTTCAGTGGTATGGAGATAAAAGACACTGTTCTTCCCAAGGCCTTGAGCCTCACTTGGGTCTTATGCTGACTCTCAGAAAAAACAAAACAAACAAAAAACAAACAGAAAAACCAAACACCTCATCTACTACTAAAGGCACCAAAGTTACCATCAGCAGTAATAATTTACTAGCAGCAAATAAATGAATCAATGCGTGAAAAAAATTAATGAAAAAAATCCAGTACTTAAGATGATGAATGCTGGGAATACAAATTAAGGTGCCTGCCTGCCAGGGTATTACATTCTTTTTGCAAGGATGCTTCTCCTTTTGCTTCCTAAAGCAGAAAATTACATATGTAGGGGAGTGGAAGTTAGAAAGGTGTGTTTTAGGCTGAAAGTTAAAGGGATGGTTATTGGAGTCTTAAGACAATTAATTGACCTGTCCTTTCCAAGAATATTTGGTGGTGTTGATTGGTTTGATTACTTTTCTCAGAACCACAGTTGGGAAAAAAAAGCAGGGTGGGAGATCTGGAGAGGAGACGAGATGGGGCACAATAAGATGAAATGATTACTAATAAGTAACCAGGATGGAATGAATAAACGAAAAACATTTATTAAGCTTTAGTTCCAGGCACTGTGCTAAGGTCTGGGGTTATAAATACAAACAAGCATGGTGGAATCTATATTCAATGAGATTACATTCTAAGAAGGGGAGACAATAAACACAGAGGAGCAAAGTGTAAGTTCCTAAAAGGAGGCCGAGGCCACAACTATAGGCTTTTCTTACTTCCTAAGTTCACCAGTGCCTTTGCATGCTCCTGGAACAGAGATGCATTTGCCTGCTCCGTTGCTAACTACACTCTTCATCAGGCATCCTATTTCTTGAGGTGGTCCTGACCCCAACACAACAAGTTGATAAAATTCTAATACCTTTGCAGTAGTTAATTAGGAAGGAGCTTCAGAGACCAGGAGCAGTCAGAGAGCTTGTAGAGGTGATTCCAGATTCTGGAACAGTAGCCAAAAGATTTGAAATTGTGCCTCCTCAGAAATCCTTTCTGCCTCTCCAAAACCTACTTATTCTTCGAGGCCCAAATAAAAGCACAGTGGTATAGTAAAGAATATTGATTCTAGGCTAAGTGGATTTTGGTTCAAATTCCACCTCCAGTCCTTATGAGGTATGTAACCTTGGGTACATTATTTAACCATTCTAAGTCTCCTTTTTAAAAAAATTTATAATTGTTTTTTTTTTTAATTTTGAGTTCCAAATTCTCTCCCTCCCCCACTCATTTGGAAGGCAAGAAATATTACACCCATTATGCATATGAAATCAAGCAAATCAGATTTCCACATTAGCCATATTATGATAAAATACAAGAAAATAAAATGAAAAAAAATGTGCTTTAATCTACACTTAGAGTTCATCAGTTCTCTCTCTGGAGGTACATAACATTTTTCATCAAGAGTCCTTTGGATTTGTTGTGGATTATTATATTGATCAGAATAGCCAAGTCTTTCACAGCTGACCATCATTACAATATTGTAGTTCCTATGTACAATGTTATTCTGGTTCTACTCACTTCACTTTGCGTCAGTTCATATAAATCTTTCCAGGTTTCTACAATCATCCCCTTCATCATTTCTTATAGCACAATGGTATTTTCTCACAATCAGATACAACAGATTATTCAGCACTTCCCCAATTTTTGCCAGTTTCAAATTTTCCAACAAAAAGAGTTGCTATAAATATTTTTGTACATATAGGTCCTTTTCTTTTCCTTTGCTGTCTTTGGGGTTCCAGGCCAGTAGTGGTGTTATTTGGTCAAAGGGTATCTACAATTATACAGCCATATGGGCATATTTCCAAATTGTTCTCTGGATTGGTTAGAACAGTTTGCAGCTCTACCAACAATGTGTACATATTTTTCTACATCTCTACCAGCATTCGTCATTATCCTTTTCTGTCATGTTAACCAATCTGATGGCTATGAGGCGTTACCTCAGAGTTGTTTTAATTTGTATTTCTTTAATTATCAACGACAGAACAATGTTTCAATGCTATTAGTCAGAAGTCATCAATATGACTATTGATAGCTTTGATTTCTTTTTCTGAAAACTGTCTGTTCATATCCTTTGACCACTTATCAATTGGGGAATGGGGACCAGATGGCCTCTGAGATCCCTTCTAGGGTTAACCTGGGTTCAAGCACTTCCTCTAACACATACAGCAAATAACTTAATCCCCTGATGAACTAGCCAACTTTTTATGACTGCAAGGAATAAATAAATTTTTAACTGCTTCAGTAAGGGAATTGTCCACATTGAGAGTTCTCCATGAAATCACAGGTCCATTGGAAAAGAAAAGCATACATCATAGAATCTCAGAATTGAAGCACCTTCACAGGGTATCCAACAGAATAGAAACACGAGTACATATCTCTTAACATTTTTGCAGATTGGTTATCCAGCCTTCTCTTAAACACTCCACCCGCAGAAAAATTCACTACCTAACTGGTAAGCCAGCCCTTTCTACTTTTGATAACTCTTTTTGATAAGAAAGTTTTCATTACTGCAACCAAAGTCTCCTTCTCTGAAACGTTTATTCATTCATCTTAGTTCTGATCTGAAAATGACAGAACAGAAAGGGCTGATGGAGTTAACACACAAAATAAGCAAGGATCATGGGATCATAGATTAGAGATGGAAAGGACCTTTGGGGTCACTGAGTCCATTTCCCCATTTAACAGATGCAGAAACTGAAGTCCAGAGAGGGTAAATGATACAGGTAGTAAGCTGCAGACAGGATTCAGATACAAGAGGACATGAGAACTATTTTTAAGTATTTGAAAGGCTTTTGTGAAGGACAGTGCAATAAGACTAATGTTTACCAGTGTTACTTTATTGTAGCTTCTTTCCTCTGTTCCCAACATGGGATAGGCTCAGGCCCCTCCTCTGACAGAAATTAGCTTTCTCTAAAAGGAGACAAAGCTGTCCCAGGACTCGAGATTGGTCTAGGCTTTCTGGAAGCAGTGTCCTGATTACCAAAAGGCCTGAAAAGTCCCAGCTATTTGGAGTCCAATACTTGCTGATTAGTTCTGAGACCTCCAAAGTAACCCATCCTTCTTCATGGCCTGCCTTGCTGATCAGACCCTTTTCCATGGTCCTCGGGGTGCTGCCTCAAGAGAAGCTAAGTGCCCCTGTTCCTTTGTTATATATCATTACTGTGTTCCAACAAAATAAACCTCTTGTTAACCATTCAATGACTTGAGAGTGACTCACTTAATCCCAACACTGAACCTGAAATAAGAAAGTGTTAGTGTTGTTTTTGGCCCAACAAGACAGAACCAGAAACAACTGATGAAAGTCATAGAGACAAAAATGAGTTCCATGTAAGAAATAACTTTGTAAAAACATGGCAAGACTTACATGAACTGATGCAAAGTGAAAAGAGAAGAACCAGAAGATCATTGTGAACGGTAACAGCAATACTGTAATGATAATCAGCTATGAAACACTTGGCTACTCTGATCAATACAATGATCCAAGATAATTCCAAAGCACCCATGATTAAAAAAATGCTATCTACCTCCAGAGAGAGAACTGATAAAGTCTAAGTGCAAATTGAAGGATAATTTACTTTCTTTTCTTCTTTCTTTCTTTTGTTCTTTGCTTTCTTTTGGTGATATGGCTAACATGGAAATATTTTTGGATGATTTTACATGTTTAATTGATATTGTTTTGCTTACCTTCTTAGTGTGTGAGGGAGGAGTGAAAGAGAGGTAAAGAATCTGAAATTTAATGTTAAAAGAAAAAATGTTAAGTATAAATAAATAACAATTTTTTAAAAAGAAATAACTTTCTAATAACTAGAGCTATTTAAAAGTATAAGGGACAGCCTCATAAAGTAATCCCTTCACTGAAGGGCCTCCATCAGAAGCTGGATAACCACCTGTTGGATGTGTTAAAGTCGAGATTCCTGTCAGGTGTATACACACCTCTGTGTGTGTGTGTGTGTATACACACACACACACACACACACACATATAATGTATTGGACTACTTGACTAATAAGGTCCCTTCCAACTTTTAAATTCTCTGATTCTGTGAAAGATTATTTAATCTCCCCCACCCCCTATACCTCTCCTTTCACTGATGAGGAAAAGAAGATTTATAGGTTAAGTACCTAAGATCACATAAGTAATAAGTGGCTGAACTGGGCTTCGATGAAAATGTAGTGCTCATGCCATTATACTCTGTAGTCTTATTCTCTGATACAGGCAGTCATACAGCCCCTGCTCAAACCCTTCCAAATAGATGAGATCTAACTACTTCATAAAGCAGGTCTTCTGATTGTTGCGTCACTCTGATTTTAAAGATCAATCCCATTTATTGAGTCAAAACTTAACTCCTTGCAACTCCCATGAAAATACCAAAGCACTGATCATTTACAACTTTTAGAATTTTAACTTTTTTTTTCTGACTCTTCTTCAGGAATTTATTGTATGCTACTGTTTTGAAAAGATTTTACTGTCAGAGCTATGCTCTAGAGACCTGTAGTTTGCCTACATCCACTGGGCAACAATGAATTCCAGAAATACTTGTCAATAGGATGAAGATTTGACTGGCTATCTAGCATTGTCGACTAGGTGAGCTGGGGGAAGGGGGCTCCCAGTGGCCTGCGTATAAGAGAATAAAGAGTGGGAGAGGGAGGGTCTAGAAATTACAAAAAAAAAATTATGTGGAAATAGGGTCTTTTTTTTCTTAGTATTTTTTTTTCCTGTTTGAACTGTGAGACTGACTCTGTGGCCAAGAGATTTTAGGAGCTGAACTTCGACCCCAAAGCTTGGTGCACAAAGGAAAATGGAACCAGGATTGAAAAGTTTCTGAGATTGAATCCCATTATGCATTGTAGGATTCTCTTAGGAACAGGTTGTCTGCAGGAAGATGCCAAGCCAGACAAGCTGCAGTGACACTGTATATGTTCATGTCTTTAAATGTGATTATGGAAAGTGGTTTCCACTGTGTTTTAACAGTCCTCCTAAATCCTGGTTTGGTACTTATTCAAAATGCTGAATTCTTTTGTTTGGGAAATGTTTGTTCAAGTGCAGAATGACTAGGGAAGCAATTGCTTTCCCATTGCCAAACAGCAAAATAAATAACCATTCCCCTCATTAATTCCTGTGGGCAGCACATGTTAAAGGGCATTGCTTCTCCACAATAAAAATATATGCTTGCTCTGAATATATGTTTGTGTTACTGAAATTGAGAGTGAAATAAAAATGAATTGTCTGCCTGGCTGCGTGTGAAATATGGCAGTTTGTTAAGATTGATGTGAGGAGCTATTTGGTTCAAGGCTTCAAAAGATGCAAATTGGCAAGAGAAGTCTTCTCAACGGGTGAGAAAGGGGCTGGGAGGAGGGAGAGAATTTGGAACTCAAAAAAAGAATGTTAAAAAAAATTGCAAGGGAAGCAGATTTTTCTGGTTTTGTGACACCCTGGGTTGTGTACCATCAAAATTGGCAATCTATTAGACCTTGAAGGTGACTGATTTAAAGGTGGATAGCTATGCACTAAGGCAAAGAGGGTTCACAGCTGTCCATAGTCGTCATTGATTGCACCCGCCTCCATGCACCAACCCCAGTAAAGGAAAATTAGAATGTTCTCTAATTCTAGCATTAAGTAAAGTAGGCAATCGGAAGTTAGGTACTGGTGTTTGTGACAATGTGTTAATTGTATCATTGTGAGTGTGACTGGAGCATGGGTCCTGAAACAATTTGAAGGTGTCTTTTAGGTTTTCAGTGAGAACCTGTAGAAGGCTTGAAGGTCTTCCATTTAGAGACTGTGGAGATGATTGAGAGTCAAGGCAATTTACAGAGGAAGATGGCCCCAGGGTGCATCCAGCCATTATGAATGCAAGCCAGTTTGGCTCCTAATATCAGTGCCACGGAGGAAATCAGTGTTTGAGAGACTATAATGTTGAAGCCCTGATAGATATGACTATCTAGTGAACGTGATGCTGATCCCCCAGGGACGTCTGTGCAAGAAAATAAGAAAAGTAGTTTTGTGCAAGGAGACACAAAGCTTGAAGGTTAGTGGAACTTAAATATTTGGTGTGTGGGTCTGTATGAAATCCAGGGTATGCCTGGAGTAAAAGGCAACATGGAGAAATGAAAAGAAAATGAGATTAAAGTTGGTATACTCAAAACCTCAATTTCCTTATTTCTAAGATGAAGTTTTTGTACCAGATGATCTCTAGCTAAAAGTTTTGTGTTGAGTAGAGATAGAGCTCAGCTGCTCCAGTCCTTAGAGACCTCTCTTCCCTCTGAACTTCTCATAGTGCTTGTTATCTGTATCCCTTATTGGAGCTTAGCACATGCTGCCTTATATTTTGGCTTTTCACATGACTAGGTCTAATCTTCCCTATTATAATGTAAATTCCATGATAGCAGGTACAGGATCTTAAATTTCTTGGAATCTCCATAACATAAATATAAATATACAGTAGGCACCTAACAGTAGGTACTTAATAGATATTTGCTAAATTAAATTTAATAGACATCAGTATATATTAGCTTTATTAATTTGATGGGTTATTCAGTTGTCACCTAGATTTTCTCACTGTTAAGAAGCAAAAAAGTGTATTAAGTCAAAAAAGTGCTCTTAATAGCCACAATATACTTAAAGCAGGCCTGTGGCCCAAAGGCTGCTTAAGATCAGCAGGCACACCAAAACATCTCTGCAGCCAGGGAAAAATGTGGAGGATATTTTCCTCTACATTGCTCACAGGCCTCCCCAAATCCTTTGGTGTGTGGCAAGCAGCCTGGGGGCTGCAGGTTGTACACACCTGACCTAGAAGAAGGTCCCCAGAGTACTAGATATACCCCCTGTGGAGGATTTTCAAGAGGACAGGAAATGTCTCACAGCAGTTATGTTGGGAGAAAGTACCCACATCAATGAGTTCGCTCAGTCAGCATACATTACATTCTCTCTGTGCTGGGAATACAAAGGCAAAAATGAAGAAGTCTCTCCCCTTGAGCAGTTTGTATTCTTCAGAGATAGAGCACTGATCAAGTGAGGAAGACTTGAGTTTAAATCTGGCCTCAGACACTTACTAGCTGTGTGAACCTGGGCAAGTTATTTAACCTTTTTTCCTCAGTTTCCTCATTTCTTTTTTTTTTCATTTTTAGGCAATTGGGATTAAGTGACTTGCCCAGGGTCACACAGCTAGTAGCTATCAAGTGTTTGGTCTGAGGTCAGATTTGAACTCAGGTCCTTCTGACTTCAGGGCCAGTGCTCTATCCACTGCACCACCTAGCTGCACCTCCTCATTTGCAAAATGGGAATAATAACACCTGCCTTCCAGGGTTATTTTGGGGATCAAATGAGATAACTGATTTTTTTCACTGTTTATTATTTTATCTTTCCCTTGATTACATGTAAAAGCTAGTTTTTAACATTCAGTTTTTAAAATTTTGAGCTCCAAATTCTTTCCCTCCATCCTTCCTGTCCCCCACTCATCATTCAGAAGGCAAGAAGTTTGATATAGGTTATACATGTGCAGTCATGCAAAATATATTCCCATATTAAGCATGTGAAAGAAAACAGAACAAAAAAAATCCAAGACAAATAAAGTTTTAAAAATATGCAGCAATCTGCATTCCAACTCCATCAGTTTCCCCCCTACTCTGGAAATAGATAACATTTTTCACCACAAGTCCTTCAGAATTGTCTTGTATTATTGTATTATAATTGGATTATTGAAAATACCTAAGTCATTCATAGTTGATTATGGTATAATATTGCTGTTACTGTGTATAGTGTTCTGTTCTGCTCTTTTCACTTTGCATCAGTTCATCTAAGTCTTTCCAGGCTTTTCTGAGAGCATCCTGCTCATCATTTCTTATAATACAATAGTATTAATTCACAATCATATATCACAACTTGTTCAGCCATGCCCCAATTGATGGGTATCCCTTCAATTTCCAATTCTATGCCACCAGAAAAGAGCTGCTATAAATATTTTTGTCATGTAGGTTTTTTTCCTATTTATTCCTTATCTTTTGGGGATACAGACCTAATAGTTGTATTGCTAAGATAAAAGGTATGCACGATTTTATAGCCCTTTGAGCATAGTTCAAATTATTCTCCGCAATGTTTGAATCAGTTCACAACTCCACCAACAGTGCATTAGTGTCTCAATTTTCCCACATTCCCTCCAACATTTGTCATTTCTTTTTTTTGGCACATTAGCCAATCTGATAGGTGTGAGGTGGTAGCTCAGAGTTTTGATTTATATTTTTCTAATCAATAGTGATTTAGAACATTTTTTTCATATGGCTATAGATAGCTTTGATTACTTCACCTGAAAATGGCTGTTCATATTCTTTGACAATTTATCAATTGGGGAATGGCCCTATTTTTATAAATGTGACTCAGTTCTCTACATAGTCAAGAAAAGAGGCCTTTCTCAGAGTAATTTGCTTTAAAATTTTATTCACACTTTTGATTACTACCTGCAGTCTCATCTATCCTATTACCCCCATTTATTCTACTTTCTCTCTGCTTTCATCCTGTCCCTACTCAAAAGTTTTTTGTTTTTGTTTTTTTGCTTCTGACTACTACATCCCCCAATCTGCTTTACTTTCTATCAGCCCCTACCCTCACTTCTTTTATCACTTTGCTTTTCTGCTTTCCTTTAGAGCAAGATAGATTTCTTTTTTTTTTCTTTTTATTTTTTTAAGGCAATTGGGGTTAAGTGACTCGCCCAGGGTCACACAGCTGGTCAGTGTGTCAAGTGTTTGGTCTGAGGCAGGATTTGAACTTAGGTCCTCCTGACTTCAGGGCTGGTGCTCTATCTACTGCGCCACCTAGCTGCCTCAGGATAGATTTCTATACCCAACTCACGTATGAGTTTGAGCCAATTCAGAGGAGAGTAAAATTCAAGCATTCCCCATCCACCTCCCCCATCTTCATCTTCACTGTAAAAGCTCTTTCGGCTCAGATTCTCTAAGAGTCTAGCCAAAGGTTCAGATTCTTAAGATCTGGCCTGCTTGCATTAGTGATACAAATGCTTAGATTCCTTAAGAATCTGGCCCATATGGTGGATTCTTTAAATCTCACCCACCCCCAATTGATAAGGAGCAGCTAAGAATGAGAAAGTTCTTAGGAGTTAAAAGTATCATCTTCCCATGTAGGAATATAAATAGTTTATCCTTTTTGATTCTGGTATGATTTCTTTCAAGTTTACCTTTTTATGATTCTCTTGAATCTTTTATTTCAAAGTCATATTTTCTTTTCACCTCTGGTCTTTTCATCATAAATTCTTGAACATCCTCTATCTCATTGAATATCTATTTTCCCCTGAAAGATTATACTCAGTTTTGCTGGGCAGGTTATTCTTGGTTGTAATCTTAGCTCCTTTGCCTTCTGGAATATAATATTGCAAGCCCTCTGATCCTTTCATGTAAAAAATGGTAAATCTTGTGTTACCCTGACTGTGGCTCCACAATATTTGAATTGTTTCTTTTTGGAAGCTTGTAATATTTTCTCCTTGACCTGGGAGCTCTGGAATTTGGCTATAATATTCCCAGGAGTCTTCATTTTGGGATCTCTTTTAGGAGATGATTGGTGGATTCTTTCAATTTCTATTTTACCCTCTGGTTCTAGAATATCGGGGCAGTTTTCCTTGATCATTTCTTGAAAGATGAAGTCTATTTTTTTTATCAGGGCTTTCAGACAGTCAATAATTCTTAAATTATTTCTCTTGGATCTGTTTTCCAGGTCAGTTGTTTTTGCAATGAGGTATTTCACATTTTCTTCTTTTTTTTTCATTCCTTTGCTTTTGTCTTATTGTTTCTCGATGTTTCATGAAGCCATTATCTTCTACTTGCCCAATTCTAATTTTTAAGGAATTATTTTCATCAGTGAGTTTTGTATCTCTTCTTTACATCTCGCCAATTCTACTTTTTAAGGTGTTGGATTTGGATTCTTATGCCTCTTTCACCATTTGGCCTATTCTGTTTTTAAGGTGGTATTTTCTTCAGTATTTTTTGTGGCTCCTTTGGTAAACCAAGCTGTTGACTCTTTTTTTCATAATTCTCTTGCGTCACTCTTATTTTTTCCCCAATTTTTCCTTTACCTCTCTTGTTTGATTTTTTGAATCCTTTTTGAGCTCTTTCATGGCCTGTAACCAAATCACATTTTTCTTGTTTTGACTTTGTTATCTTCTTCTGAGTTTCTGTTTTGGTCTTCCCTGTCACCACAGTAACTTCCTATGATCAAGATATTTTTGTTGTTGTCATCATTTTTTACTCATCTTTTGAGCCTATTTCTTGACTTTTAAATGTATATTAAAGTTGGGCTCTGCTCCTGCAATAGAGAGGGCGCTGTCCCAAGCCTCAGGTTTTTTGTGCAATTGATTTCAGAGCTAGCTCTAAGGCTCTGTAAGCTTTCAGTTCTTCAGAAGTGGTATAGTCTAAGGAAAGGTATATGTATTACTCTCCTGGCCTGTGCTCTGGTCTGTGAGTGACCACAAGTAGTGTTTTGCACCCTGGAACTGTGACGAGGGTCCCTGCTCCACTATGGCCACAAGCTCTGGTATGCTAGTGTTCCTCCTTGCCTTTGGACTATGACCCAGATCTGAGAATGAGCAATTCAACAGAGTCAAATGCCCAGTATCACCAAAAGGTCCCCTGTAATCTTCTTCTGACCAGTTGTCTGCCCCTCTTAACATCTATGCACTGAAAGCTCCAGAAGCAGCATGGCTGCTCCTGTTGATGATTCAGTTGCCCTCAGGGCCTATTCCTGGTTTGCTGAGGCACCACCTAAACTGGTGTAACCTTTGCTCAACCCATACTCCAGTGTGATAGGTTTTTCCTGCTAACTTTCTAAGTTGTCTTGGGCTTGGTCAACCCATCCTCTTGTTGGTCCTACTGTTTTGAGGCATTATTTGAAGTTATTTGGAGGAGAATTTGGAAGAGCTTGGGCAAATCCCTGCCTTTTCTCTGTCATCTTGGCTCTGCCCCCTAAGATAATAATTAAAAAGTACTTAGCACAGTGGCTGGCACATAGCAACAGTTACACAAATGTTAGCTATTACTATCATTCACAATAACAATAACAACAACAACAATAATATGTTGAAGATCCCTATGGAATACTAAAGTACAGAAGTATGTGCAACACACCATAGTAGGTGCTGCTGGTAGTGATAATGCGAAAGCGTTTATGGAGCCTGTGTCTTGTAAACATGAAAATAACAACTAGACCTTCCCTTTTTTCCTTCTTCCTCACCCTTCCATTCCCAGTACAGGGAATTGTGTAGAGAAGTAGTTGATTAAATTCTACTCTATAAATAAGCCTTTTATAAGAGGTTGAAATCCTCAGAAGACATAAGCATCTTACGCCCACCTTTCCCCCTGAAATCTAGATTTCAAAAGCTATGTGGGCCCCTTAAGCACTTCAGGGTTTGAAGGTAAATTGACCCACTTTGCACATCGTCCTGTCCCATAGCCAACTTCTTACTATACTTTATAACTCAAAGGTCCATAGGAAACCCTGACTTGCATCAGTGCACTCACTGACAGTTATATCTTCCTATGCTATTGGGATCATAGACTTGTAAATCTGAACTAAAAACAGTCTGTTGGGAAAAAAGAATGGGAGCAAAAAAGTAAAGGAATGAGAATCATTCTGTACACACTCTCATGCCATCCACACAAATGAATATGGATTCCTGTCACTCTAGATGATCAATTGAAACAAATGCCTCATATTTTTCTTTTGAAAAAGCTACCACTGAAACATTGAAAGCAAATGTCATTAACAGAACCAAGACAACAATATCCACACCGTCTGTAATGTAAATGATAAGATCAATAGTAAGTTGGACTCTGAATAATGGAAAAATCAGTAAAAGTCCTGGAAAGAAGATAATGAAGTCTAGCTCCTCTGGTATAGCATAAAGGTAGAGACTAGTAGGACAGACTGTTGTATATATTATCTGACAAGTTTTCTATACTGTATATTTTTGCTCAATTATTTCAGCTTGTTTCAATGGGTGGTAAAGGTGTTATCAAAAGTGACTTAAAGTGAAAAAGTATAAATAAAACAAAACATTTATTTTACTGAAAGCCAATGAAAATGAAAATCTGAAACACACTTGCTACCTAGAAGGAGAACTCTCTAAATGCAAAACTGGCAAGAAAACTTTTTATTCTCCAATATTTTATTTGCCTGAACCCTCCATTGCCTGGAATCTCTGTACCTAGACCAAAAACAATAGTCCACATTCCGAACGATGACCCTGGTACCCTGAAAAATTGTTCTTTTTGTGCCTTCTGAGTCAAAGATGGATTATATTATACTCAGTCTAGATTTATTATCAAGTGTATTTGTTCTATTTTAATTATTTAGAAGATTGATAACTTGCAAAGGGCATCTAGCTAGCACAGTGGATAAAATGCTGGTCCTGGAGTCAGGAAGATTCATCTTCCTGAGTCTAAATCTGGCCTCAGACACTTCAAAGCTGTGTGCCTTTGGGTAAGTCACTTAACCATGTTTGCTTCAGTTTCCTCATCTGTAAAATGAGCTGGAGAAGAAAGTGGCAAACCACTCCAAGGAAACCCCTAAATGGGGTCATTGAAGTGACTGAACACATGTTTCCTAACCAGAATTTTTGATTCACCAGAACACTCCATTCCACAGATGAAGTGTTTATAGTATCTTATTTGTATTCTTGCTTCATGGAAAATTTTAGAGAATATATATTTTTATATTGCATATATGGAGAAACCAAACTGATTTTGATAAGTAGTAAGAATGGATTTACTAAAATACTTTGTAGAGAGTTGTTTGCAGATTATTAGAAGTAAAAAACACATACAAAAAAGACACTCCAGAGCTTCAAGAAGATTAGAATAAATATCACTGTAATTGCCTATACAGGAACCAATGGCAAAAGAGTTGGGTGAATTACTTAGCAGCTGTAACTTGCACGGGAGGCGCTTAGGAATTTGAAATTGTCTCAGTAAATATTCAAATATTTATCTTCTCTTTTCTGCACATTAATGTCAATAAAGTCTATAAAGTGGCACCCTTTGATGTGTGAATCATCCTCAGTCAACTGCATTGGCGATTTGTTTGCAAAATCTTATTGCTTTGCATGAGGTCAGCAATCAATCAATATTTAATAAGTGCCTACTATGTGCCAGGTACTGTATAAAATGATAGGGATAATAAAAAGAAGCAAAAGATAGTCCCTGCCCTCAAGGAGCTTACATTCTAATGGGGAAGATAACAAGAAAATAAATATGTAAAAACAAGTTATATACAGTATAAATATATAATAATCAGAAGAGGGAGGACACTAGAATTAAGGGGGATTGAGAAAGATTTCAGAAAGAAGATGGGATTTTAATTGGGATACAAAAGAAGCCAGAGAAGTCAGTAGGCAGAGTTGAGGATGGAGAATATTCCAGGCATAGGAGCAGCCAGAGAAAATGAATGGAGCTGAGAGATGGAGTGAGTTGTTCAGGAAACAGCCAGGAGGCCAGTGTCACTGCATCAAAAAGTACATGTCATAGAATAAAGTGTAAGAAGACAGGAAAGATAGGATGGGGCTAGGTTATGAAGGCCTTTGAATGCCAAAAAGGGCATTTTGTATTTGATCCTGGAGTTTATTCAGCAGGGAGTGAGACATGATCAGATGTGCCTTTGGAGGGTGAATGGAGGATGGATTGGAGTGGGAAAAAACTTGAGGTAGGCAGAGCCATCTGCAGGCTATTGCAATAATTAGGACATGAGGTGATAAGGAACTGCACTATAGTGGTAGCAGTGTCAATGGAGAGAAGTGGGAATATTCAAGAGATGTTGAATAGAGTGATAGATCAGTGAAATATATGAGGTACACAAGACACAATAGTAAATGACTATAGCAACCCAGTGTTTGATAAACCCAAAGACTCCAGCTTGTGGTAAAAACTCACTATTTGGCAAAAACTAGAAAATACTATGGCAGAAACTAGGCATAGACCAACATCTTATACAGTATACCAACATAAGGTCAAAATGGTACATGACTTAGCCATAAAGGGTGATACCGTAAACAAAATAGGACAGCAAGGAATAATTTACCTTTCAGATTTATGGCAAAGGGAAGAATTTGTGACCTAAGAAGAGATAGAGAAGCATTACAAAGTATAAAATGGATAATTTTGATTATATTAAATTTTAAAAGTTTTTGCACAAATAAAACCAATGCAGCTAAGTAGAAGGAAAGCAGAAAGCTGGGAAAGAATCCTCATAGAGAATGTCTCTGATGAAAGCCTCATTTCTCAAGTATACAAAGAACTGAGTAAAATTTACAAGAATATAAGTCATTCCCCAATTGATAAATGGTCAAAGGATATGAACATGAAGTTTTCAGATGTAGAAATCAAAGCTACTATAGTGATATGAAAAAATACTCCAAATCACTATTGATTAGAGAAATGCAAATTAAAACAGCTCTGATGTATCAGATTGGCTAATATGACAGAAAAAGCAAAAGATAAGTGTTGGTAAGGATGTGGGAAAATTGGAACGCTAATGCAGTAGTGGTGCAGTCGTAAACTGATCCAACCATTCTGGAGGGGAATTTGAAACTATGCACAAAGGACAATCATACTCTTTTATCCAGCAATACCACTACTAGGTCTGTATCCTAAAGAGATCATAAAAAAAGAAAAGGCTCTACATGTACAAAAATATTTGTAGCAGCCCTTTTTGTGGTGGCAAAGAATTGGAAATTGAGAAAATTCCCAGCAATGGGGAAATAGCTGAACAAGTAGTGGCAGATGAGTATAATGGAATACTGCTGTGCTATAAGAAATGATGAACAGGAGAATTTCAGAAAAACCTGGAAAGACTTAAAGGAATTGATGCAGAGCAAAGTGAACAGAACCAGGAGAACATTGTACATAGTTACAGCAACATTTTAATGATGAACAGTTGTGAATGATGTAGCTATTCTCAGCAATACAATGATGCAAGACAATTATAAAGGACTCATGATGGAAAATGCTATCTATATCCAGAGAAAGAATTAATAAAGTCTGAATGCAGTTCAAAGCACATTATTTTTACTTATTTTACTTTTTTCATTTTTTTTCTTTTGGCTTGTTTCTTCTTTTGTAACATGGCTAAAGTGAAATTATGTTTTAGATGATTGCGTAGGTAGATAGAGTAAGATATAGATAAAATTGCTTACTTTCTTGGGGGAAGGAAAGGATGGAGAAAATTTGGAACTCAAAATTTTTTTTAAAAAATGAATGTTAAATTGTCTTTACATATAATTGGAAAAAAATGAAGTAATAATTAAAAAGAAGAAATAAGGAAGGTGTTGCAAGGTGAAATGTATGGACCTTGATGAGAGGTTGGTTATGGAGGATGATAGATAGTGAGGGGTACTGGATGAGTCCTAGTATGAAAGTCTGAGGGATTAGGAAGATGGGAAGGTGGGGGGGGAGGGTTTAGGGAGAAAGATAATGAGTAATATTTTGGACACATTTAGTTTAAATTGTCCATGGAAATTCATGTCTAGATGTCTAAAAGGCAGTTGGAGATGCCCGACTGGAGGTCAGTAGAGAGGAGGTCGAGGCACGATAGGTAGATTTGAGAATTATCATCAGAGTAATGCTAATTAAGCCGATGGGAGCTGATGAGATCACCAAGTGAAGTAAAATGGAGGGAGAAGAGAAAAGAGACCAAGGCAGAATTCCAAGGGACACTTATGGTTAGAATACGTGATCTAGAAGTCCTCATAAAGAAGACCGAGAAAGAACATAAAGAAATCAGACAGGTAAGAAGAAAACCAGAAGAGAGTGGTATTCTGAAAACTTAAGAGAGTATCAAGCAGAAATGGGTGATTGAAAGTGTCAAAGGCTACAGAAAGGTCAAGGAGAACAAAGACTGAGAAAAGTCCACTGGATTTAGCAACTAAGAGATCATTTCTTTTCCCATTGCCCTGAGTCATTGTAGTTTTGAAAAAGGGGGTCCTAAAAAGACTGCCTTCCTTTGGTATCATTTCTGAAAAACTAGCATGAGTGTACACTTTGGATTGTTAACAATATGCATCATTTTGGAAATTGCAGTGAAGTGACACAGTACAGTAGCAGAGCACTGGATTTGGAACCAAAAGCCCTGGGCTTGTGTCTTGGCTCTGCCAGTACTATGTACCATTGAAGGTGATTTACCTTCTCTCTGAACTTCAGTGTCCTCATCTATGAAGGGGAATATTTGAATTCTTTCAGGTTATGCCATTTCCTTTGTAGCAGTATCCCCTCCCCAACCAAGAGCCTAATACCTCTGCAGCTTATGTTTTTAAGGGTTGCTGGCACTCTGCAGCCCACTGGTGATAAACTTCTCTGACCTTAGCTGGGTTGGTCCTTGAGTACCAGACATGCAGTCTAAACCAGGAACATATTTAAAGTTTTTCCGGTTTTGTAGAGCAAAGCTGGTAAGTTCATCCACTGCTGGTATAGCCTTGGAAAACCCAGCATCACTGCCATGCTAAACATGCAGAGACATTGGAAAGAATACTTGGTGCTCCAAGATTGGAGTCAGGAAAACCTAAACACAAATTCCACTTCAGAAACTCACTAGCTGTAGGACCCTGAGCAAGTCACTTTACCTCTGTGGCTGTCAGTTTCTTCATATGTGAAATGAAGGATTTAAATTTGATGACCTCTACAATTCCTTCCTAAATATATGATCCTATGATACTACCACCAGTGACTACCTACACCATGTCCTATTCTGACTCCTCATCATGGCATGCAAGGGACTATTGGTTTTTGAAGGCCATGTCCAAGAAGTGAAATTCCTGCAAATTCTACAGTACCAGAAAAGCTTAAAAAATCATCCTGGACAATATACTTGTGTCTCCTTTCTAAGGGCTGGTCTAACTAGAAGGTTCATGTCCAGTGAGCTACTTTGTGATGAATACTTTGGCATGTCAACTTTTGAAATAGCAAAAAAATATGAAATGACCAATGTAGACCCCTTCTGCTCCTGTACTGATGGTGGCAGAGTGGAAAATGGAAGATAAGGTGTTAAGAATCATACCATTTGGGAAGAGACAAGATGTCAGAGTAGAGGAAGCACTACAACTGAATTCTCCCAACATTCCCTTCTAAACAACTAATATCTCAAATCAAATTCTGGAACGGCAAAGTCAACAAGAGGTTGGGGTCAGATATTTTTCCAGTCCAAGACAATTGAGGAAGTTGAAGGGTGAGATCAGGGGGCTGGTAGGTGGCACAGTGGATAGAGCACTGGCTCTGGAGTCAGGAAGATCTGAGTTCAAATCCAGCCTCAGACACTTGATCACTTAATACTTACTAGGAGGGTGACTCTGGACAAGTCACTTAACCCAACCACACCCCCCCAAAAAGAAAAAGAAAAAAAAAAGAAAAAGAGAGAGAGATCTGTGACACTGGAGTGGGGTCTGGTTCAGAGATTTGGGAGCTCTCAAGCCAGAGATGGTAAAGGGATCTGGCAATTGGTGCTGGCACTAGGCACAAGACCAGATACTGCTTAGCAATTCCATTGCCTAAACCCATTTCTAGGTCACAGTTCTAGGGTGGAGAGAAGTGCTTTCAGTCACAGGGGATCAGGGGCCTGGAGGAAAAGTAGCTTTTATGGCTATAAGGAATCAGGAGTAGTTCTTGTGTAAGGAGAAGAACATAGATGAAAGAAGTGATCACACCTCTCCCTGGATCATACCATATTAGAAGCACCAAAACCTTACAAATATCTAGAACTAGCTTTGAAAACAGCAGTGTGAAAAGGCTGGGGACAATGTCCCTACCCACGGGTAGGCCAACTTTAACATAAAATTCAAAGTCAAGAAAGAGTCTGGAAAAATAAGCAAACAACTTGATCATAAAAATTTGCTATGGTGACAAGGAAGATCAAGAAACAAACTCAGAAGACAACACTGGTATCAAAACAGTTATAAGCAAAGCCTCAAAGAACAAAAAAGATGTGAATTGGACACAAGTCTGACAAGAATTTCTGGAACAGATAAAAATGATTTTTAAATATCAAATAAGAGTGGTAGAGAAAAAATTGAGAAAAGAAAGAGAGTAATGCAAAAAAAAATGTGAAAAGACAATGAATAGTTTGGTAAAAAAGACACCAAAAATACTGTAGAATAGAATGCCTTAAAAATAGAATTGGCCAAATGGGAAAAGAGGAACAAAACAGTTTCTTTTTTTTTCTTTTAGTGAGGCAGTTGGGGTTAAGTGACTTGCCCAGAGTTACACAGCTAGAAAGTATTATGTGTCTAAGGTCAGATTTGAACTCAGGTCCTCCTGACTCCAGGGCCCGTACTCTATCCACTGCACCACCTAGCTGCCCCAAGAAAATAATTTCTTAAAAACTAGAATTGGGCAAGTGGAAGCTAATAATTTAATGAGACATCAAGAAATAATAAAACAAAGTCAAGGGAATGAAATAAATAGAAGAAAATGTGAAATATCTCATAAAAAGAAAAAAAAACTGACAGGAAAATAGATCAAGGAGAAAAAAAAATTAAGTTGTTGGACTACCTGAAAGCCATGATAAAAAGAAGCCTAGATATATTTCAAGAAATTATAAAAGAAAACTATTTCAATATCCTAGAACTAGAGGGTAAAATAGAAATTCAAAGAATCCACTAATCACCTTCTGAAAGAGATCCCAAAAGGAAATGTAGGAATTTTATAGCCAAATTCCAAACCTTCCAGGTCAAAGGGACAATACTTTAAGTAGGCAGAAAGAAACCATTCAAATATCTTAAAGCCACAGTCAGGATCACAAATATTTTAGTAGTTACCACATTAATAAGGCAGAGAGCTTGGAATATGACATTCCAAGGAGCTAGGATAATCAAGAATAACATATCCAGCAAAACTGAGTATAATCCTTCAAGGGGAAAAGTAGATATTTAATGAAATAGAAAACTTTTAGGCATTCCTGATTAAGAGATCAGAGATGAATAGAAAATGTGGCTATCAAATATAAGATTTAAGAGAAATGTAAAAGGTAAACATGAAAGAGAAATCATAAGACATTCAATAATGTTAAACTATTTATATTCCAATATGGAGAGATGATACATGTAACTTTACTATTATCAGGGCAGTTAGAAGGAGTCTAAATAGAGGGTACAGAATTGAGTCAATTATGTTGGGATGATCTAAAAAAAATGAATGGGTAAGAAAGGGGTGCACTGGGAAAAGGGGGAAAGAAGAGGAAGAATGGGGAGAATTATCTAATAAAAGAAGCATGCAAGGAAGAGCTTTTACACTGGTGGCTAAAATAGCTGGCTGGATTGAGTAACACTTGAACCTCACTCTCATATGAATTTGTTCAAAGAGAGAAGATTAAATATATACACTCAACTGGATGTAGAAATTTTTATTACCCAACAGGGAAGTAAGAGGGGAAGGGGATTAGAGAGAGGGGTATTTTAAAAATCAGGGCAGAAAAAGGAAGGCAGTGGTCAGAAGCAAAATGGGCTTTTGAGGAAGAACAAAATAATAAAGAGAGAAGGGCAAAGAAACAAAAACAGAATGGAAAAAAATGCATAATTAGTAATCATAACTATAAATATGAATGATGAATTCACCTGTAAAATGGAAATGCATAGCAGAATGGAGTAGAAGCCAGAATCCAATAATATGTTGTTTACAAGAAACCCACTTGAGAGAGTCATACACAAAATTAAAATAAGGGACTGGAGCCTGTTATGCTTTAGCTGAATTAAAAAAGGCACGATTAGCTGCCATGATCTCAGAAAAAAGCAAAAATAAAAGTAGACCTAATTAAAAGAGATAAACAGGGAAACCACATGTTGCTAAAAGGTACCATAAACAATGAAGTAATATCACTACCAAATATATATGCACCAAATAGCATAAAATCCAAAATCTTAAAGGAAAAGTTAAATGAGTTGCAGGAGGAAATAGAAAGTAAAATCATATTTTGGGGGACCTCAACTTTCCCCTCCCAGAACTAAATAAATCTAACCATAAAATAAATAAGTTAAGGAAGTGAATAGAATTTGAGAAAAGTCAGATATGATAGACTTCTAGAGAATATTGAATGAGAAAAGAAAGGAATATACCTTTTTCTCAGCTGTACATGGCAACTTCATAAAAATTTACCATGTATTAGAGTATAAAAACCTCACAAACAAATGCAGAAAAGCAGAAATACTAAATGCACCTTTCCGAGCCCAAAATGTAATAAAAATTATATTCAATTTAAGGGCTATGGAAGCATAGATTAAAATTAATTGGAAACAAAATATTGTAATCCTAAAGAACGAGTGTGTCAAAGAACAAGTCTTAGAAACAATCAATAATTTCATTAAAGAGAATGGAAACAATGAGACAGTATGCCACAATTTGTGGGATGCAGCCAAAACAGTACTTAGGGGAAAATTTATATCTCTAAACTTGTGCATCAATAAAAGAGAAAAAGAGCGATAAATGAATTGTGCATATAACCATAAAAACTAGAAAAAGAGCAAATTAAAAATCCCCAATTATCCCTATTCCCTCAAAATGGATATCCTGAAAATAAAAGGAGAGATTAATAAAATTGGAAATTAAAAAAAAACCTAATTGAACTAATAAATAAACCTAGGAGTTAGTTTTATGAAAAAAACAATAAAAGAAATAAACTATTAGTTAATTTGGTTTAAAAAAAAAAAAGAAAACCAAATTACCAGAATCAAAAATGAAAAGGGTGAATGGACTACCATTGAAGATGAAATAAAAGTTATTTTCCTAAGTTATACTCCAGTAAAACTGACCATCTAACTGAAATGGATGAATATTTGCAAAAATATAAATTGCCCAGGTGAACAGAAAAGGAAATAGAATACCAAAGCGACACTATCTTAGAACAGGAAATTAAAGAAACCATAAATGAACTTCCTAGGGAAAAAAATCCCTAGGTCCAAATAGATTTACAGGTAAATTCTACCAAACACAAAAAGAACAGTTAATTTCAATTTTATACATATTATTTGAAAAAATATATAGGCCAATAGGCAGTCCTACTAAATTCCTTTTATGACACAAATGTGTTTTGATACCTATACCAGGGAAAGCAAAGAGAAAGGAGACAATAGGCAAATCTTCTCAATTAATTTTAACAAAATGCAAATGCAAAAAAATACTAACAAAGAGATTACAACAATGTATCACAAAGATCGTACACTATGACCAGGTGGGATTTATTCCAAGAATGCAAGGTTATTTCAATATTAGGGAAATTGCAAGCATACCTGACCAATAACAAAACCAACAAAAATCATGATTTTATCAATAGATGCAGAAAAAGTTTTTGACAAAAAAGAATCCCTATTCTTATTGAAAGCACTAGAAAGCATAGAAATAAATGGAGCATTTCTTAAAATGTTAAATACTCTCTATCTAAAACCAGGAGCAAGAATTATCTGTAATAGGGATAAACTTCAAAATTTCCTAATAAGATCAAGGATGTTCATATCACCATTATTATTCAATATTTTATTAGAAATTCTAGCTATAGCAATAAGACAACAAAAAGAAGTTGAAGGAATAAAAATAGGTAATGAAGAAACAAAACTATCTTTCTTTGCAAATAATATGACATTATACTTCAAAAACCCTAGAGAATCCACTTAAAAATCTGGTTGAAACAAAGAACAACTTTAGTAAAGTTGCAAGATATAAAATAAAATCACATAAATCATCAGCATTTCTATATCCTACCAATAAAACCCATCAGAAAGAGATAGGAAGAGAAAGTCTATTTAAAATAACAATGAACTTTACTTGGGAGATTACCTGCCAAGAGAAACCCAGAGACTCTATGAACATACTTATTCAGTGCTGTACCCATCAAACTACCAGAAAAAATTTAGAACTAGAAAAAATAACAAAATTCATGTGGAAGGACAAAAGGTCAAGAAT
Source organism: Phascolarctos cinereus (assembly GCF_003287225.1). Lineage (NCBI taxonomy): Eukaryota > Metazoa > Chordata > Mammalia > Diprotodontia > Phascolarctidae > Phascolarctos > Phascolarctos cinereus. The sequence continues at coordinate 342,946,972 of NW_027555625.1, forward strand.
GTCAAAGAAATCAGAAAAAAAAATGGGAAGGAAGGCAACCTATCAGTACTAGATTTCAAACTATATTACTAAATGGTAAGCTTCAAAACAATCCAGAACTGGCTAAGAAATAGAGTGATGATCAGTGGAATAGATTAGGTACACAATACACAGTAATAAATTGCCATAATAAAATAGTGTTTGGAACAACAAAAGATCCAAGCTTTTGGAGCAGGAACTCATCATTTGACAAAAATTGCTGGAAAAACTAGAAAGCATAGTGTGAGACCAACATCTCACACTATATACCAAAAGAAAGTCAAAAAAGGGCAAATATTCTAGATATAAAAGAGGATATAAGTAAATAAGTATAGAAAATTATACCTGTCAGATCTATGAATAAGGGAAGAGTTTATGACCAAACAAGAAATGGAGAGAGGACAGGAAGTATAATGGATACTTTTGATAACATGAAATTAAGAAAATTTTGCACAAATAAAACCATTCAGTCAAAATTAGAAGGAAAGCAGGAAACTGGGAAAATATTTTTATAGTAAGTTCTCTGGTAAAAGGCTCAAATGAGATCTGAGCCAAATTTGTCAAAATGAGACCATTCTTCAGTTTATAAATAGTCAAATAATATGAAGAGGTAATTTTTAGAAGAAATCAAAGCTATCAATAGCCACATAAAAATGCTCTTAATCACTATTAATTAGAGAAATGCAATTTTAAACAACTCTGAGATACCACCTCACACCTATCAGATTAGCTAACATGACAGAAAAAGGAAATGATAAATGCTAGAAGGGATGTGGAAAAATAGATACACTAATCCAGTGTTGAAATTGTGAAGTGGTTCAATCATCCTGAAGAACAATTTGGAATTAGGCCCAAGGGGCTATAAACCTGTGCATATCCTCTGACCTAGCAATACGACTATTAGGTCCATATCCCAAAGTGATTAAAGAAAAGGGCAAAGGGCCTATATGTATAAAAATATTAATAGTAGCTCTTTTTGTGTTGGTAAAGAATTGGAAATTGAGAGGATGGCCATCAATTGGGGAATGGCTGCACAAGTTTTGGCACATTATTATGAATGAACACTATTGTGCTAAAAGAAATGATGAGCAGGATGGTTTCAGAAACACCTAGAAAGACTTATATGAACTGATGTAAAGTGAAGTGAGCAGAACCAGGAGAACATTGCACACCGTAGCAGCAATATTGTGCTGAAGATCAGCTGTGAAAGACTTAGCTACTTTGACCAATTCATTGATCCAAGGCAATCATAAAGGACCTATCCATCTCCAGAGAGAAAACTTATGAACTCTGAGTGCAGACTGAAACATACTTTTTTGCGAATTCTATCAAACATTTAAAGAACAATTAATTCCAATACTATATAGACTATTTGGGAAAATAGGTGAAGAAGGATTCTTACCAAATTCTTTTTATGATACAAATACGGTGTTGATACCTAAACCAGGAAGAGTCAAAATAGAGAAAGAAAATTATAGACCAATTTCTCTAATGAATACAGCTGCAAAAATTTTAAACAAAATACTAGCAAATAGATTGCAGCAACTTATCACAAGAATAATACACTATGACCAGGTAGGATTTATACCAGGAATGCAGGGTTGTTTCAATATTAGGAAAACTATCAGCATAATTGAGCATATCAACACCAAAACCAACAGAAACACATGGACATCTCAATAGATGCAGAAAAAGCTTTTGATAAAATACAACACACATTCCTATTAAAAACACTAGAAAGCGTAGATATAAATGGAGTCTTCCTTAAAATAATAAACAGCATCTATCTAAAACCTTCAGCAAGCATTATATGTAATGGGGACAGGCTAGAAGTATTTCCAATAAGATCGGGGGTGAAACAAGGATGTCACTGTTATTCAATATTGTACTGGAAATTAGCTTTAGCAATAAGAGAAGAAAAAAGAAACTGAAGGCATTAGAATAGGCAAAGAAGAAACAAAGCTATCACTCTTTGCAGATGACATGATATACTTAGAGAATCCTAGAGAATCAAGTAAAAAACTACTTGAAATAATAAACAACTTTAGCAAAGTTGCAGGCTATAAAATAAACCCACATAAATCATCAGCATTTCTATATTACCAACAAAGCCCAACAGCAAGAGATAGAAAGAGAAATCCATTTAAACTTACTGTAGACATTATAAAATATTTAGGAGTCTACCTCCCGAAACAAACCCAGGAACTCTATGAACACAATTACAAAACACTTTTCACACAAATAAAATCAGATCTAAATAATTGGAAAAACATCAGTTGCTCATGGGTAGGCCGAGCTAATATAATAAAAATGACAATCCTACCTAAGCTAATTTACTTATTCAATGCCATACCAATCAAACTACCAAAAAATTATTTTATAGAGTTAGAAAAAATAATAAGGTCCAGAATATCAAAGGAACTAATGAAAAGAAATGCAGGGGAAGGTGGCCTAGCAATTCCAGATCTTAAATTGCATTACAAAGCAGCAATCATGAAAACTGCTTGGTACTGGCTAAGAAATAGGGAGGTGGATCAGTGGAATAGGTTAAATATGCAAGACACAGTAGTCAATGACTATAGTAATCTATTATTTGATCAACCCAAAGACCCCAGCTTCTGGGATAAGAACCCACTCTTTGAAAAAAACTGCTGGGAAAACTGGAAAAGAGTATGGCAGAAACTAGGCATAGACCCAAATCTCACACCATATACCAAAATAAAGTCAAAATGGGTTCATGACTTACATATAAAGGCTGATACCATAAGTAAACTGGGAGAACAAGGAATAGTTTACCTATCAGATCTATGGAGAACAGAAGAATTCATGACCAAACAGGAGATAGAGAACATTATGAAAAGCAAAATGGATAATTTTGATTACATTAAATTGAAAAGTTTTTGCACAAACAAAGCCAATGCAACTAAGATTAGAAGGAAGGTAGAAAATTGGGAAAGAATTTTTACAACCAGTCTCTCTGATAAAGGCCTCATTTCTAAAATATATAGAGAATTAAGACAAATTTATAAGAACACAAGCCATTCCCCAATTGATAAATGGTCAAAGGATATGAACAGACAGTTCTCAGATGAAGAAATTAAAGCCATCTATAGTCATATGAAAAAATGCTCTAAATCATTATTGATTAGAGAAATGCAAATCAAAACAACTCTGAGGTACCACATCACACCTATCAGATTGGCCAACATGACAAAACAGGAAAATGATAAATGTTGAAGATGTGGGAAAATTGGAACACTAATACATTGTTGGTGGAGTTGTGAAATGATCCAACCATTTTGGAGAACAATTTGGAACTATGCCCAAAGGGCTACAAAAATGTGCATACCCTTTGATCCAGCAATAGCACTTCTAGGGCTATATCCCAAAGAGATCAAACAAATGGGAAAAGGACCCACATGTACAAAAATATTCATAGCAGCTCTTTTTGTGGTGGCAAAGAATTGGAAATTGAGAGGATGCCCATCAGTTGGGGAATGGCTGAACAAGTTGTGGTATATGAATGTAATGGAATACTATTGTGCTGTAAGAAATGATGACCAAGCAGACTTCAGAAAAACCTGGAAAGACTAATATGGTCTGATGCTGAGTGAAGTGAGCAGAACCAAGAGGACTTTGTACGCAATAACAGCCATGTTATGCGATGACTAATATTGTGAAACTGAACCCTTCTCAGCATTACAAGGATCTAAGACATCTCCAAAGTCCTCGGGATGGAAAATGCTGTCCACATCCAAAGAAAGAACTGTGGAAGTCGAATCGCTATCACTTATTTTTACCTTCTGTTGAGTTTTGTTTCATCTTTCTGATGGTTCCTACTATTGGTTTTAATTTTTATTTATAACTTCACTAATGTGAAAATATATTTAATAGGAATGTAAATGTAAAGCCTATATCAGATTGTGTGTCGTCTTGGAGAGGTGGGGGAGAATGGGGGAGAAAAATTTTAAACTCAAAAGCATATGGAAGTGATTGTCGATAAATCAAAATAAATTAATAAAATAAAATTAAAAAATAAACATACTTTTCCCTTCTTTCTTTATTTTTCATTCATGTTTTTGGCAACATGGCTAATATGAAAATATTTTGCATGTCTTTGTGTGTATAACTGATATCATATTACTTACCTTTTCAATGTATGAGTGTGGGATAGCAGGGAGGAAAAGAATTTGGAACTCAAATTTTAAAAATAAATGTTAAAAATAAGAAAAATATCACCCCATTTTATGCTATCTATAAATATCAGTTTAATCCTTAGCAATGTATATGTGAGATTCTCATTCAGTGACATGGTCGTAGAGGAACTGCAGCCCATCAGTGTACATTGTTGACACAAATAAAATCAAAAGACAAAAGGGAATTATAGCTAAATGGGAGGACTGCTTACAAGTTCTCTTTGGAGAGACTCAAAGAAATTGGTTTTGTCATATGTAGAGAATAAGAAATATTTTATGAGACAATTGGTCAAATTCTATTGGAATGTTTTTAGTACATGTTTGTATGGGATGAAAGAAGAAAGGAAGGAAGGAAGGAAGAAAAGGAGGAAGGAAAAAAAGAAGGAAGAAAAAAACTTTATTAAGCACTACTATTTGCCAGCTATTTTGCTAAGTGTTTTACAAATGTTTCCTATTTGATCTTCACAAAAACGCTGGGAGGTAGGTGCTATTGTTATTCCCATTATAGAGTGGAAGACAATGAAAACAACTGTTAAATGGTTTGCCCAGGGTTACACAGCTAGTAAGTGTTTGACATCAAATTTGAATTCAGGTCTTCTTTGAGGGCTAGAGCTCTATGCATTGTGGCCTCTAGCTGAGAGAGAGCACCTTGTAGTAGAAAGCTCATTTGCCTTGGAATCAAAGAATTTGGTTTAAAATTCTGCCCTTGATGTTTATTACCAGTATGCCCTTGGCCAGGTCACTTAACTGGACTTCTTTGCCTCATCTGTAAAATTAAAGGATTGAACTAGATAGTTTCTGGGATGTTTTCCATTTCTGAGCCTATGATTCTGAAAAGACCATCATGATGATAATTTCAGACTATCTGCTGATATGTGTTGGAAAGGATTAGGATAAGACAATTTGTTATGTCTTGGTTCTCAAAATGTTGCCAAGATGATGGGAAAAAGTCACAAAATAGCAGCCATATCAGAATTGTAGCTATGCTGTGTGACCTTGTGTAAATCATTTAATTTATCTGAGCTTTAGTTCCTTGATCTATAAGCTGAGAATACAAGGTCTTTAAAATGGTTTCTAGTTGTAAATCCCATGAAATGAATCAGATGCTCAGAAGACTTTTAGAAAAATCCTGGGCCTCATGTGAGCACCATGCATGGTCACTTTTCATGAAATAGGGCTGCTTTAAAGTGGGATGCCTTATGTCAATATTGCAAATTATGTTTTGGCGACCAGCCAAGATGGCAAAGTAGATGGTATAAATAGATGTATAAATAAGATGGTTATAAATAGAGCACAGCTTTACTCTATAAACTACTTCACAAAGATCTTGAAAAATTACCAGACTGAGCCTTATTTGGGAAAGCCAAGAAATAATCACAGTTAGTGCTTTTTCCAGCCCAGGTTGACATAGGACAACAGTCGGGGAGATCTATAGACATTTAGTACTGCCAGGCTTTAACCAGGAATACATCTTACAGAGCCTTCCAACGTGGGGACTGTGTTAAAATCTTATCTTGTTCTGGTCTCCCTGAATGTCTCCCTTCCCCCAATTAGTTACAGAAAGTTTATAAGTAGCTAGTATAAGGTAACAGTAGTAGAAAGAAGATGGCAAAGGAGAACCTTGAAGGAGCAGACTGCCTAGTAAATTAAGGGAGTATAATAGCCCCTTGTAAACTGTCTCATAATTAAGGGAGCATTGAAGCCAGTAGAAACTGTCTCATAAATTAACTAAGGCCACATCCTGCGATTATGGGCAACATTAAGAGAAGCCAGCTGGGCCTTACTCTAAGGTTCCGTTAGTCTTGCTAACTCCAGAGCACCAGCAAGCGCCATGCTAATGAACTATCTAAAGCGATGCTGATAACTTTGGGATGATGTGGATGTGTTAGTGAACATAATGTGACATGGATAGTAGTTAGTCTGCCCCCCCAAAAAAAACCCTATAAAAATAAGACTTCAAACTCTTGACATCTGTACCTGCTATGTGACCTGACTCTTGCCACAGATAGCAATTGTGCTTATATCCAAGGTACTTCATCTCTTGTCTCCCTCTGTCTCCCATCTGTAGAATGATGCTACCTAATTCATAGGGTTGTTCTTAGGCTCAAATGAGTTGATGTCTTAATGATGCCTGAATGCTCACAACTCAAGTGACTCTGTGTCCTTCTCCCTTCCCTTTCTCTTCCCCATGGTTCCTGTCTCCCTTTACCACCCCATCCTCACACTGTCTGCCTCTGTATTCTCTGTGCCTTATTGCTGCTGTCATCTGTCCTTTGTTCTGGAAGAGGACCAATGGCATCAGGAGGATGATGTCTTGACTTGCAAGTAAATTGGATTAAAGTGAGGCAGAACGATGCAAAGCCATCAGTCTCACTCTCTCTGGATCCAGTGGTAAGACACAGATTACAATGACTAGAGACGGCCGTGGATGCAGTGAAAGACCTTGGCCTTTTTAAGCTAAGTTCTTTCCCAGGTTTCAGTTTTATTAAAGTATGAATGAAGCGTTACTTGCCACTTGCTGCCTTCATGGTCTTTTCCCATGAGTATCCAACAAACTGAGTGTGCTTGCTCCCCAACTTGACCCAGAGGGACTCTTAGTGGTCCCATTCCCCTAGTCATAAATTGGGAACACAAAGACTGAGACTCTAAGCTGTTCACAGCCACCTCTGTCCCTGGGTAAAAAGAAAGGGTGCATAGCTGAACTTCATATCCCTTTCAAGGAAATTTTTTTTCCTTTTATCTAGGTCACAATAAATAAATCAATAATTCCATAAATTGATTGCCAACCCAGGGATTGAATAAGGGCTTGCCTTCAGCTGAATTACTAGGGCAATAAAGGTCCCAGATTTACTCAGAGGGGTATGACCTTGTGAAGGGAACAGAAACAGTTATTAACTGGCAGCTCTGATGCTCACTCTCCCATTCTGGATCCTAGGTCCAGTGAGAGATTGAGTGGTAATCTGGAGCAAGAACGAACTGAGATAAATTATATTCAAAATAGCTAGTTAAAAAAATTTTTTTTTACATTTCACTTAAAGTTTTAAGTTTTGAATTCTATCCCTTTAACTCTCCTCCCTGAGATGGCAAGCAATCAGATATAGGTTATACAACACTGTTCTATGGAGAATTATGAATGACTTACCTATTCTCAGCACTACAATGATCAAAGACAATCCCAAAGGCATAATGATGAAGCATACTATCTGTCTCCAGAAATAGAACTGATATTGTTTGAATACAGACTGAAGCATGCTATTTTTCATTTTCTTTCTTTCTTTCTTTCTTTCTTTCATTTTTTTCATTTTATTCAAGTCTTTTCACACAAAATGACTAATACAGAAATATTTTACATAATAGCACATGTATAACCTATATCTGACTGACATCCCTTAGATTTCTGATTCTTAGGTACCACAAAAGAAGCTGCTATAAGTATTTTTGTACAAATAGGTCCTTTTCCTTTTTGTTAAAATGTCTTTGGGATATAGACCTAGCAGTGGTATAGCTGGATTAAAGGGTATGCACAATTTTACAGCCCTTGGGTCATAGTTCCAAATGGTTCTCCAGAATGGTTGGATCAGTTCACAACTCCACCAACAGAGGTCACCAGTTTTGTGTTTAAAGACTTCTTTAATAAAAGAGGCAGCAAGGTATGGTGGATAGAGCTCTGAATTTGAAACCAAGAGATCTGGATTTGACTCTTGCCATAGATACTTACTAGTTGTGGCTATGTTCAAGTTATTTCATTTTTTTTTTTGCCTCCAGTTTCCTCATCTGTAGAACAGAGATAATGATATCTCCTAATTCATAAGGTTGTCCCTAAGACTCAAATGAGTTAATGTCTATAAGTGCTATGTGAAACTTCAAGTGTTATATAAAATGTCAGCTTATAATTATGATGGTGATGGGCACTGCTATTATTTGTGAATAGATTTCCTTAAAATTCTAGACAAAATTTCCTTAGGTGGAGTGAATTCAACACCCTTTTTCCTGATGGTAATTTATTCTTCCTGCCTATTCTTGATCAACAATGAGGTTCAGATTAGAAATTTAAAATCAGAAGCAAATGGCTGTGTTTAGGATGCTGCAGAGAAATTTTATCAGTCAGAGCTCTATCTCCTATATAATCTCACAGACTTGAATATGAAGCAAAGAAGCTTCAGGAAATGTATGCTAAGTGAGCAAGAGTAGCATATCACTTCTCTTCCACTCACATGTACTTAACTGGTTACTTATTTTGGTTTTGGTTTGGGAGGTCTGACTGATATTTCACTACCTTATTTTCTGTGGTAGCCAACTTTGGGATTTGGTTATCAAGTTTGTGTTTTTTGAAAAGCCAACTTTGGGATTTGGTTATCAAGTTTGTGTTTTGTCTACACAGCCTGACTGCCTTTCAAAAATCCATTTTGTTTCTTTTCCATCTTTCTAGATTGTAAAGGACCTTAGAGATCACTAAGCCCAATCTTTTTATTTCACAGATTAAAAAAAATGGGGTCCAGGGATAAGTGTCTTTTCCAAGATCACCAAAGTGGCAGACCTAGGATTTGAAGCCAGGTTCTCTGACACTCTTTCCATTCCAACACAGTACCTCAGAAGTTGTCTATGTTGTTGTTGTTGTTGTTCAGTCATTTTTCAATTGTGTCTGACTCTTTGTGGCCTCATTTGGGGTTTTCTTGGCAAAGAAAACCTTTTCCAGTTTGTTTTATGGAAGAGGAAACTGAGGCAAGCAGGGCCAAATGACTTACCCAGGGTTACATAGCTGGTAAGTGTTTGAGGCCATATTTGAACTCAGGAACATGAGTCTTCTTGACTCCAGGACTGGCGTTCTATCCACTGTGCTACTTAGCTGCCCCAAGACCTTCCAGAGAATCCATCTTTCAATTCATCTCATATAAGTATGTATTGAGTGAAGACTTGTATTCATTCATAGGACAATAGTATAGCTATAAAATCCACTGTTCTCATTTATTTTGTTTAAAAAAAAAGAAAAATGTCATAACACTGTGGCAGGGCTATAAAAATGAAGTATAGGATGCGCTTAGATGCTGAGATGCAGTGCAGCATAACAAAAGCAGCACGGGCCTGGAGATTGGGAGATCCGGACTCCAGTTCTAGCTCAATCACATGCTTTATTACTTTAGACAAGTCACTTCTTTATGCCAGGCCTCAACTTCCACATTGCCAAAGGAGAAGATTGAACTGGACTATCTTTGAGGTAGCTTCTTGTCTCTGTGATTTTGCAGTACAAGGGGCACATGAGAGCTGTCCTCAAGAGCCCTCACAGGAAAGGGGGCTTGGACTTATTCTTTCTGGCCAACTCTTAATGATCCCATTTGGGGGTTTTCTTGGCAAAGATACTGGAGTGGTTTGCCATTTCCTTCTCTAGCTGATGTTACAGATGAGGAAACTGAGGCAAACAGGGTTAAATAATTTGTCCAGGGTTACACAGCTAATAAGTGTCTGAGGCCAGATTTGAACTCAGAGACATGAATCTTCCTGACTTCAGACCTGGCACTCTAGCTGCCCATGATGAGGGATAGAAGAAAGTCAAAGATAAGAGTACTGCTTAGGGTGGCTGTAACAATGAAAAAGACCAGACAGAGTTGGAAGGGACCTCACTGGCCATCTAGTCCCACTTCATCATTTTACAGATGAGGAAAATGAGGCTCCTAGAGGTTAAATGATTTGTCCAAAGTCACACAGGGAGTCAGCATCAGAGACAAGGCTAGGTTCTCTAGCTCCAGTGCATTTTCCATAGTGTTTCAACTCTTCCTGTTTTCTCTGCTGAGGAAGATGATCTTTAGACTGGAAGGATAGAAAAGAGAGTGGTTCATATTTGCTTGAAACATAGAACAAAAATGGTAACCATCCCAGTTGAAACCCAGGATCAATGAGGAGCTAATAAGAAGTCATATAGCTATCTTCACTGAATTCAAATCACCAAGCTAGGATGAACCTGTATCTCAGAATATTGAAAAAAATATTGCTAGATAGGATCACTGAGCAACTCAGTGGTATTTTAGAAATTGTGCTGATTTTGGCAAGTCTCAGAATACTATAGGTCCTTCTCAATGAGATCTAGAATGATTCGAAAGATGTTACTGACTTAGTGTTTCTCAAAGGGAAAAACTAAGTGGATGATGCACATAATAATTGAACTTTAAAGATTTTACAGTGTTTTATATACTATTATCTCACATGACTTTCATAGCCAACCCTGTGATGTAAGAACAACAGGTATTTTTTAATCTACTTTTCAGATGAGGAAAATGAAGATCTAAGAAATTAAAAGTGACTTGCTTGTGAAAACACAGCTAAGTGTTGAAGAAAGGTTTGAACCTAGGTCTTTCCTTTCCCTAAAGTTAACTGAACCATACTAACACTGTCTCTGTTTATAACATGCAATTTGATGGGCAGCCCACTGAATTAGTTCTTCAGTACTAGTATCTTGCAGTTGATGTAGAATGCAATCTGAGCCCAAATTTGAAAAAAAAGGAAAGAGGAAGGATGGAAAATTATCCTATATTTTCAGTCTCCCCAAGCTGTTCCCTGATATACATACAAAAATCTATTTAATATTAATATCTTTTTGATACCTGTGAATTATTAAAAGAACAAAGAATGGTATGTGACACAAAGGACATCTGGTAGAAGTATGGTCAGTGTAAGTGGACTGACTAATAATATCCGGGCTGAACTGAGTGCAAGAAGGAAGGTAAACATCATTAATTAGGGAATGTTAGCACTGAAGATCATGTGGAATTTATGGGAGAATATGAACAAGAATACCAGAGAAGGCCAGGTGTTCACTGTTATTCTCACAATGTCATGAAAATAAAAGAAGACCTTTAAGAATGTTGTTGACCAGGAGAACATTATACACAGTAACAGCAACATTGTGTGAAGACTAACTTTGATAGACTTAGCTCTTCTCGTCAATGCAAGGATCTAAGACAACTCCAAAAGATATATCAGATTGTACACCATCTTGGGGAGGGGAGAGGAAAGGAATGGAGTGAAAATTTAGAACTCAAAATCTTATGGAAGTGAATGTTGAAAACAAAAAAATAATTAATTAATTAATTTAAAAAGAATGTTATTGAACCTCCTATAGTAAATTTATGGGGGAATAATAATAATAAAAACAATAGCTAACATTCATATACTGCTTTTAAAAATGATTGATATCAATCTTTTTTTTTATGTCACCAGAATTTCTCTGGTTTCCTTTTCTTTTTTCTCCCAAAGAGCTACTCTATTTTTCCCCTGTTACAAATATGTCTAATCAATTAAAACAAATTCTTGAGTTGGCCATGTCCGAAAAAATGAAATAAAACAAAACAAAACATAAGCCCCATTCTGCACTCTGTGTCCATTACCTCTCTATCTAGAGTCAGGTAGCATGTTTCATCATCTGGAACTGTGGTTGGTTATTGTGTTGATCAGAGTTCCCAAACCTTTCAAAGTTGTTTGTCTTTACGATATTTTTAATATATAAATTATTCTTTTTTTGAAGAATATTCTTCAATCAAATTATTATTCACCTTGCATCAGTTCATACAAGTCTTTCCAGGTTTCATTCTCTTCATCATTTCTCACAACACAAAATTATTCTGTCACATTGCTATGCCATAACTTGTTCAGCCATTCCCTGATGGATTGGCACTCCCTTAGTTTCCAATTCTTTACCACTATAAAAATACTGCTATACATACTTTTGTACATACAGGTTCTTTTTCTCTTTCTTTGATCTGTTTGGTGTATGGACCTAGCAGTAGTATGGCTGGACCAAAGGGAATGCACAGTTCAATAGCTTTGGGGGCATAGTTCCAATTGCTTTCCAGAATGGCCAGACTAATTCAGTTCCGCCAACAGTAAATTAATGTACCTGTTTTCCTGCAACCCCTCCACTATTTGTCATTTTCCATTTTTTTTTTATCCTGGGGAGCAGGATGGTGTGGTGGCTGAAGAGATGGCCAAGAAGACCTGGGTTCAAGTACTACTTTTGATATCTATTTGACCCTGGGCAAGTCACTTACCTTCTCAGTGTTCTGTACAAAGTATTTCCTCTATCTAGGCATCAGCTTTCTCATCTTCAAAATGAGGTCACAATAAATGTTTTTTAAGGTCTCTTCCGGTTTTAGTTTCTTTGCTCTTACTTCTGACCAATGTCACTTTAACATCATCAAATATATAAACAATGTCTGGTGTTCTTATAAATTTGACTTCTGGAGTTCAGGAATATGATGACCCAGCAACACATATTCACAGCAAAGAAGAGGTACTTTCCCTAAGATGAACATACTACTACTTGTACCATCAAGTTCAACCTAGGCTAATAGTGAGAAGAAATAGTTCTTCCTCCATTGTTTCAATTTCCTGTGAACAAATTAAAACTATGACCTGAACATAAGTAGACAGATCTCAGGACAGTCAGGTAAGCAGAGAGGTAAGAAGAGAACCATCACTTCTGTGCTCACAAGAATGCTGTTAGGGACTTGAGAAAAACCAAAACTGAAAACTAACTGTGTGGAAGTAAATGCAGTGGAATACCTATGGGAATGAATTAATTATTTAAATCTGGCTGCTTTCCTCATGGCTAGGAGCTTGTCAATCCAATGAGACAATTATCTGAATCTAGATGCTGTTGAGGTGGGATAGAGAGTGAACCTGGGATTTCAGGGGTATAGAGAAGTTTCTTCAAAGGGAGCTCTGGGCAGTTCTCTAAGACTCATTTGGAGAGGTATTTGTTGTCATTGGAAACTTCCCAGGGCTCCTTTGATCACAATTAAGTCCTCATCTATTTTAATTCCTTCATTTTGCTAATGAGGAAACTGAGGCACAGGGAGTGGCAAACTTCCCAGAAACATCTTTTGTGTGGCCCCCTTTGTTGCTTCTCCCCCTTTCCCTAGTCGCATACACTTGTACACACATAGTCCCCATCCAATAGGTTGGTTGGATATACAATAGGCATTCATTAAATATTTGTTTGGCTTTTTGGAAACTAGTTTATTTGTAAAAAAAAAAAAAGGGCTTGTAGAAGAATGTGTTTGTCATGCTGGAACAGCTGGGGTGGATCAGGTGTTGTACATCAGTTCAGTTTTATTACTTTCAGGGACATGGTGATTAAATAAAAGGGGGAAAGGGAAGCCTGGGGAGGGACCATCTATTTCTCAGTCTGCTTTCCTCAGTGTCAGACCTAAGATCCTGCAGGCTCCCACATAGCTTAAATTCTGATGTTAATAACTTTGCATCTCTCATGACAAATGATGGACATTGAATTCATCATTTGACAGATGTGACTGTAGCCACTCTAGGACAATTGCCATCTGTCCCATTGCGACCACCTACAGTTTTACTGGCTTTGAACAGAAACCTATCATTCCTGAGGAATTTTGAGGAATTTTGACTAACAAATTGGTTTCCACAGAGCTGAGATTTCTGTGTATTTTAAAGCTTCAGGGATCAAGAGGGTAGAGGGAGAAGGGAGAAGTGTTCTGTGCTACTCATTTTAAGTTCACAAGACAGACTTATACCCCACACTCTGATATTCTTGTCACACTAGCTCCTCTTTTTCTTATTTTATTTCAAGGAAGAGAACAGGGCTTTGAGTAGCCTCAAGATAACAATGCCCTTGTTACACTTTTACAGTAAGACTGTAAGTCTGGTGTGTGTACAGTAAGACTGGTGTGGTGTTGAGAGGACTGCAAGGAAAGTCAGAAGCATGAATGAGAATGCTGTAATAACTGAGCTCTAAGGCTGTAGAAATGTCCTGCTCCCAGTGACAGCAAAGGGACCTCTATAATCTCAGAAGTGGTTGTCCAGCCCCCTTACCTTCTGTGGACTGGGAGGTCTAGAAGCAGCTGCTGCAGCTACTGACCGAGTTGCTCCCAAGGCCTGCTGGTGTTTTTCTGGGGACGGCCCATGCTGGCCTGGCCTGCACTGGATTGTGCTCCGTTCTCATCCTGATGAGACAGACCTTTCCTGCTGACCTTCTAAGCTGTCCAGTGCTGGGAAATTGTTTCATCCTGTCATTTTGTGGGTTCTGTTGCTCCAGAATTAATTAGAGGCATTCTTTAAAGGTATTTGGAGGGGAATTTGGTAGAGCTCAAGGAAGTCCCTGCATTTTCTCTGCCATCTTGGCTCCATCCCTTGAAATAATAATTATGAAGCACTTAGCATAGTGCCTAGCACATAGAAAGCTCTATGTAAATTGATGATGATGGTAGTGTCAGTATTTATAGTCCATGGCCTATTATTCAGATTGGTTCATAGAAGATAAATAAAAATAAAGAGTAGATGGAAGGTAAGTTAAAGTGAATTGCCCTAGAAGCTGGGAGACAGAATTGGGAAAAGCCTTCTGAAGAAGGTACCACTTAGGTGGAGACTGAAAGGAAGCCAGGGATTCCCAGAGTAGGAAGGTGGGAAGGATTGCATTCCAGGCATAGGGAATAGCTGCATAAAAGGATAGAGTTCGAAGCTGGACTGTCTTGTGCAAGGAATAGCAAGTAGACCGGTAGGGATGGGTTATGGAATAAATAGAGAATATATGGTTGGAGAAGTAAGAAGGGAGCAGGCTGTAAAGAGCTTTAAAGGCCAAACTAAGAGCTTTATATTTGATCTTGGAGGGTATCAGGAGTCACTAGAGTTCATTGAATAGGAGAGTAACACAAATAATTTTAGAACTTTAGGAAAATTACTTTGTCAGGTGTGTAAAAGATGGATGAGAGAGGAGAGACTTGAAGCAAAGAGACCAACTAGAAGGGTCTTGCAATAGTCTGGGTGAGAAGTAAGGAGGGTCTGAATTAGGGTAGTGGTAGTATGTGTAGAAAGAAGGGGATTTAAACCAGAAACATACACAAAGAAATTACGGGAGTTGGCAATGATTGAATGACACTGTTAAATTCTGGTGATATAGGGGGGTATATATATGTGTGTATATATATATATATATATATATATATATATATATATATATATATATATACATACATATATACACATATATATACACACACACATATATATATATACACACACACACACATACATATATATATACATATATATACATATATATATGTATATATATACATATATACATATATATATATATATGTATATATATATATAAAATTTACTCCAATAAGATATTGGTGTAGGCAATCAACTCCTTTATAGCACAGAATATTTGATTTTTGTCTTTGTATCATCCGTATCTAACAGTGTCTGGCATATAGTAGGAACTCGCTTTTTGGTTGATTGATTATCTTTTAAGAAATGAGACTAAAACCTTGATATGATTAGGAGAACTATGAATACAGTTTAAGATAGAAATTGCAAAATTCTCTTGTATGGCTTCTCCAGACTGGAACATGAGCTTTTCTTTGCTTAAGGGAACAATGAGCCTGGTGATTTTCCTAAGCTGTCAAATAGAATGAAACAAGATCCATCAGAGACATTATAGTAACTCAACTAAATGGGTCTTGTGCTGTCCTAGTAATACATTTTTAGAACATTTTTCACTCACTAACTGCAAAGCTCTTTAGTTATAAACATGACAACCAAGTCCCTGATACACAGTGAGTCCAATCAGCTATAATGAATTTTTTTTTAAATCCTCTTTCCTCTTGACTAATAGACCAACAAGTAGTTTCAGTGAGAAAATTCTTGAGGGTGGGAAGGAGGAAAATAGTAACTGATATTTTTTCAAGGGATTTAAAGTGTTCAGGTTTGCTTTTTATCATTATCTCATTTGAGACTCACACTAGCCCTGTGAAGTAAGTACTACAAGTATCACTATTCCTATTTTGTAAATTAGGAAACTGAGGCTCAGCAATGTTCAATGACTTGCCCATGTACACATAGCTAGTAAGTCTTAAAGTCATCATTTGCATCCATGTTTCCTGACTCCAACTTCAGCACTCTATTCACTGTATCAATGTTGGTCTGAATACTTGACTTTCCTGGTGCTTTAACCAAAAGTTTTTGAGATCCATGTGGTCCTGTGCTATGCTTTAAAGCAATGAGCATTTATTAAACGTGTACTCTCTGCCAAGACACTATACTATGTGCTGGGGCTACAAAGAAAAAAATGAAACACCAAACAGGGAAATTGTCCTAATCAATTCAAATTCTCTCTCAGCTCTGAAAGACCCATCTGTCCTGGTGCCAAACTCTGCAATGTCTTCAATAGGGAGGACCTGGGAAGTCTTAAGGATGTGAGATGAGAATGTGGAGCTGTGAGCTGCAAATGTGAGCAAAGCCAGAAGATTTAGGTCCATTTGCACAGGTGTCATGCCTTAATGGTCTATTTCCTTATGTGTCCCATTGCAGTTGGGTCTCTATCTCGATACCAATGAGGTTAGAATATATCTCCAAACTTATCAGACTTTAATATCTCAATTCTCCATGGTTGGGCACAGCTGAATGGGTTGGTATTACTGAGCAGCTCCTTCACAGTGTTTCCCAGGGAACCAACTATTTGGAACATTATATGTCTGGAAACATCTTATCAAGGAATATTTTAAGCAAGGTTCAGTGTAATAATTTTGCCTACTCTCTTGTGCCCATGGGAAGTCTAATTTAAGGGCATTCAAGTGAAGCAGGTTCTGTTGATATACAGTCAGATCTCATTAATTGACACTCCCCTAATTCAGAATTTATGGTGATTCATTGTTGGGAGAGAGGCTTGGATTGCTTTTGGGAAATAGTGCCATGTTTTCAACAAACCCAGGCTTCTCCCTGAAACACACTTACAAAAGTCCCATCTTTCTAATCAACAGTAGTCTTCTGGAAACGGTGCATGGCTATGAATCATAGAATACTGTAGTCACTGAAGAATTAAAATTTGAAGTGATTCAGTAAGTCATAATAAGAATATTGGGTAGGAATACGGCACAGCACAAGACCAGTGGTACACCTAAACAAGAAGTTACTTTTGGGGAGAGAGGGAAGAGTTCTGAAGTCATGGGGACTTAGGTTTGAATTCCAGATCTACCACTTACTACCTCTGTGATTCTGGGCAAGTTGCTTAAACTTTTGGGTACTCCATTTCCTCATCTTTAAAGTAAAGTGTTGTTTTAACTAATGTCTAATCCTTTTCTAGAGCCAAGTCACTTACTGTCGTAGGAGGGGCATTTGTTTCAGATGGCCTAGGCTGGATTATGTTTTAAGGGGTTGGGGAGGCTGCTCTTGGAATTACCGTTGGTTTGGCTCCCTTGTCATCCAAGATATAAAAGGCTCAGGCTATGGTGAATTGGCACCAGAGGTTTTTACCTACCCTGTGGGGAACTGAGATATTAATAATAGCAAAAACATTGATCAAAGCTTTCACTTACATAGTACTTAAATTCCTAATACACTTTACATACATTGTCTCACTTAATCTTGCCAACAGTCCTGTAAAGCAGGTACCATAGGCACTGTTATCCCCATTTTACAGATAAGAGACAGGTAATATAACAAATGCTATGTTTAGCTTTGCCTCTTTCCCGGCCCCAGGATTCTTTAGCCTTCAGTGAATAGACGACAGGCAGTTTGCTGAGTTCCCCTGAGAGGTAAAAGCCCTCAGTGTCCCCTGAACATATTGCAGTCAGGTTTATGGACCATTCTGTACAGATAGCTTATTGGATGCTGCTAATGCTTCTGTCGTAAGAATCCTGTTCTTGCGTTTCTGTAGAGCCTGCTCAGTGCAGTAGTGGCAGGAAAACTCATAGAGAGGAAAGGTCTTCTCTGCAGCTTGTAATTGAGGTGATTGTGTTCATATGGGTACATGGCATATGGGAGAGGCACATGATATGCTCTATGTTACAACACACACACATTTTGGGGTATGTGACTGAGAACTCAGGTACCCCCCAAAATCTAGGAAACAATTCTAGGTTTGCTAGGAATCGCTTTCCAATTGTGATATTAAACATTCAACACACCTCATCCCAAAGTATTTGTGGATTTCTTTTCTACTAAAAGATAAGACAGGATTTCATTTACTAATCTTGATTTTCTCCTGTGCTCTTCATGCAGACTCAGTTGTACATTATCGATTTAATTTAATTTGGTTTTCCAGTTCACAGTGGCTGGGATTTTGTAATTAAGTTAGACATGATCATATTAATTAACCCTCCCCAATATAGGGAGATAGATAGATAGATAGCATGGTTGACTAGACTGAGAGCTGGGCTGGGGTCTGGGAGATTTCAAGTCGTATTTCTGACATAGTAGAAGTCTGACACTGGGCAAGTCACTTAACCTCTTAGTAATCCCTGGCATCTCTCTATGTCTCTAAGTTACAGATCTACATTGGTGGAGAGAGTGTCTATGATGAGATCACAGATCTGGAGAAGCAATAATGACTATAACAACAAATGGGGGAGAGCTCATAGTACTGTCTAGATCTGGAACACTGAAGTTAGCCAAATTGCTTTAAAGCTCAGTTCTATTACTTTCTATGCAAGTCATTTCTCCTTACCTCTTTGGCCTTCAGGTTCCTCATTTGTAAAATAAAGAGATTGGTGAAGACATCTGAGGTCACTTTTAACTTTACATTTAGAAAATTATAAAAAAGCAAAGGAAAGGAGTCCCTTCCAGCTCTAATACTATGGTCTTATAAACAGAATCTGGGATGAGTTTAAGCCAATCTCCAAAGTACTTTTTTCAGAACCATTGATAAATATTTCAAATTTTGATCACAGAAACTATGAGTAGTACATATTCAGACACAGTGATGAAGGTGTACAGCAATGTGTACACACATGTCATAGCTAGAAGGGACTTTAGATGTCACATAATCCAGCCCCCTCATTTTACAGACAGGGAAACCAAGGCCTGGAGTTGAGAAAGGGCTTGCATAGTATTTTACACAATCAAAAGGAAACTCCTTGAGGGCAGACAATATTTTATTTTTGTATTTGTATTCTTAGCTCCAATCAGCAAGTATTTACCATATATATTATGTCTGTTAGAAACCCCCCCTCCCTTCCTGACACATACATAATATATATTAAATACTTGTTGATTGATTGTATCCTAACAAATAGCATAGCTGTGAATAAATCGATGGTAAATGAAATTTATCTTACTGTTTTCCTCTCATATTTTTTAGTTATTTTTGTGCTTAAACAACTCCCATTTCTAGTTTTTTTCTCTCTGCTGCTTTTCTTCAATATTCCTTCCACTCTCATCAAAATCCTCCACTGGCCTTCTCTAAGAGTATAAAAATGAATTGTTTCTAAAAAGTAAAATAACAAAAATGTTACACTTTGCTCATTTTTATCAGATCTGTGATTAGGAATTTTTAGTGTCTAGGATAAATACTGCAAAACACATCCTGGGGCAAGCACAAAATGTGCTTTCAAATAAACTTTTTAAGACACAAAGTTTCATTCAGAAAGAGACTGCAGGACACATTCCCCTAGTAAAAAGTCAGAGATGCAGGCTGCCAGGAAGAGTTTGCCTAGAGTATGGAAGACCTCAAAAATCAAACTTCAACCTACATGAACCAAACTTGATCTTTATTGAGCCATGAGTGGCTTTTGTGGGAGCCACTAGTTAACATATATAGTGCAGTCCTTGGTTTATGTTTTAAAATGGATTGGTTTGGCATCAAAATCAGCTGTCCTTGGATACTATCCATGAAAATGTGGCATGGTTCCCTAGGCTTGATGGCATGATGCAGTCAGGTCATACTGAAGATAGTCCATCTTTGTCAGGGTTAATCATACTAGATCAAGGGTGGGGAACCTGTGGCCTTGGGACCACATGTGGCCCTCTAGATCCTCAGGTATGGCCATTTGATGGAATCTAAACTTCACAGAACAAATGACCTTAACAATAGTATTTGTTCTGTAAAACTTAGACTCAGTCAAAAGGCCATATCCAAGGACCTAGAAGGCCATATGTGGTCTCGAGACTGCAGGTTCCCTACCCCTGTACTAGATTTAATGGAAACACAGTTCTCCCAAAGGCTTATTTTATATTACCATTACATATATTTTCATCTTTGGATGCCCAATTCCCCAGAAGAGATGGGATATAAGGGAGATGTGTTAGTGGTTGTCTTTTTCAATCCAGGGTTGGATGAGAACATGCCACAAGATGTGGTGATAAATAGGCCATTAGTTCCAAGGAGAGAAACTATTGGGCAGCTCAGGGTCTAGACAAGAAAGTTAGTGTTGACATGTAACAGATACAGGGGCCTATGCATAAGATACTGCCAGGGTAAGGAGGCCCACTGCTTTAGAGGCTATTTTTATGTGCTGAAAGAGCATAAGAGCTATCAGTGCCCCAATTTTTTTGCACCTTGAGCAAAGTTTTAATTGTTAGTTTGCCCTAGTTATAGTATTATAGTATTCTCTCTGGATAATAAAAATGCTGGAGTTTTCATTTCCCCATCTAGATATCATCCTCGTGAAGACATCTAGCTCCTTGAGAGCAAAACACCTGTCCCTGGTATACCTGGTCTCATACCAGGTGCAGTATGTGTCTCCTCTGTCCTAAATAAATAAATGTCATGTCTTATTATTGCAACACCTTATGTTTTCACATACCCAAAGAAGGACCATGAAATGATTACAGTTTTGTACATCAGTTATTCTTCTTTAAGAGTATCATCAATATGTTTATTGTTTTGCCTTTTCCTCTTAAAATTTTATTTCCTATAGCCTCCAGATTTTAGTTTCTCTGGGTTGCTTTAGTTCGATTGTCTCTCAACAGTATCAAACATTCTCCCAAATTCTAATGATGGGTTTCCTGAAGGATGGTGCTAGTAATTTCCTAGAAATCAAAGTCTTTGGGTAGATTAAAGGAGGAGGAAACAGGATTTCTCTTTGGTTGTATTTGATTTTCAAGACACATTAGCTATTTTTGTTTCCAGTCTCTGGTTATTTAAATTTTAACAAACTGCTTAGTGTTTTCCAGAGATCCATCAATCAAGAGAGTTCTCCAATGTGGCAAAGTATTTTCCTTGCATTCTTAAGCAATGATGAAAATGACTGTCTTCCTCTCCTCTCCCCATGCCCCTCTTTCACTCCCCAACACACACTGAATATACTGTTGACTTGCTTTCCTAAGTAGTTTCATTTAGGATGAACTGATAAATTTGGAAAGCAGAGCATGGCTGGAGTAGACCTGGGTTTTCCATGATAGGTTCTTTTATTAGTAAACAAGACCTATTAATAAGAATTAAAGGAATGAGGATGATTTAATGTGGATGAAGATACTTTATTCCCCATTTTTGTACTATATATTTGCTCTCTATAGGTTGTTTTTACACATATTTTTTAACTGCTTCATGCCATTGCATTTTTTCAATCGATCAGACTATAATCTCCTTCAGGGCAGGGCCTATGTCATACAGAGTTATGGTACCATTGATTTAGTATTAGAAGGGATCTTGGAGAACATCAAGTCCAACCACTTCATCTTACAGATGAGGGCGAGGCACAGAGACGTTGAATGACTTTCTTGGGATTACATAACTAGTAATTATCCAATATGGGTTTTATTTTATATCCCCCTCAGTGATTTCTAGTGTAAGGTTATGTACATGACTGGTGCTCAGTAAATCCTTATGAATAAAGGAATTATGTTTTGCTACCAGGACTTAAGTCCTTCGACTTAGAACAGGTGCCATTTTGGTCCAAATACAGGCTATTGCTGAATACAATCTGCAATCCTAAAATAAGATCACTTTGCAAGGGAAAAAAAAGATACACTGATAATAATGATCCCAAGTACTTTAAAAATATTTTTTCTTTGAAAGATTTACAAAATAATTTTATATTCAAATGCAGATGTTTTATTAATTTTCATCACCATTTCTCTCTTCTGCTTGCTCATTTTTATTGTAATCCTCTTCCTAACAGTATGTTTATACGATACTCTCTGGTGCTGCACAAACCTATCTTGGTGGTAAGAGTTTGGTCTATATTCAAAACAATAAGGTTTCAGTCATCTCCAATGAGAATAAAATAAGAAGAAATTAACTTATGTGGCAGGAAAATGGATTCATATTTAATTTATGAAAGTTTTTTTCTAATATAGAAGGCAATTGACACATCAAGATTTGCAGAAAGAAACCACAAAGCTTATCACCAATTTAGAACTTTCTTTGGATTCTGTGATGCTTATACCTTCTCTAAACAGACTGATTTAGTTACTCTTGATCAAAGATGGATGTCATATATGGCAGAACACACATATTTGCCTTGCTACAGGGAAAGGCTGAAGCTGGGAGATTGCTTGAGCTTGAGGGTTAAGAGATATAGCAAGACAAAGCTGTGTCTGCACTAAGTCTAGCACCGATATGGTGAGCCATCAGGACCAGAGGGCCCCCACGCTACTGAAGGAGGGCCAAAGCTTCTGTGCCAATGGGTAGTGACATCAGGCCTCTCAGAAATCACTGCATTTCCAGCCTGGGAAAGACTGGGAGACTGTTTAAAAACCAAAACTAAAACCAAATTAAAAAAAAAATAACTTAAGGAAGCACTGAGGAAATTGGTGTGTATGTGAACTCAAAATAACTTCAGAAAGTATAATGGACTTCATAAGCTCATTGTATTCTAAACTGTAGCTGGGTCAGGAGAAGCTTTTAACAGGGTGAAGTTCAGATTACTATTTATCCACTTAATTTGGCATTTATCTGGAACATTAATTCTCTCTGTGCACAGTCCTTCAGGCCAACAAGTTTGTATCTATTTCTTGAATGTTTTCACAATGATAACAATAATCATAAAGATGATAGTGTCTTAGAAGTCAATTTGAGAAGCATAATTAGTAAGAACAATTATAATGAATACATAGTAGCAGTCCATAAAATCTAAGCATCAGTTTCTCATTCCTGATCTCATCAGAAGTGATTAGTTAGGTAAAGGATTATGTCTTTCCTTTGCAGGTGTTGGTAACTCATAAAGTGATGCAAAAAAGGGACTATTAAGCTCTATTAATGTGTCCTTGAAGAGGAATAAAAGTATTAATTTAGATCATCATTATAGATAATTAAATTTTAAAACACTTATTTTTTTTAAATTCATCAAACCAATGATTTGAAGTGTGAGAACTGGAGGGTCAGCATAATTGACCTTGACCAGTATTTTTCTGAATGGAAGCTTTTCACTGAACATTCCTATGGTTTGGATGCCACAATAACATTGTTCAAATTTTGTTAATGCTAAATATCATAGCTATTTCACTATGTCATTTTTAAAAATGACCCAATTGAGATGAATTGACTTGAAATGCCCCCTCCAATCTAATCTTCATGCCACTTCCATGATAATCTTCCTTATGCACATAGAAATAATTGTGTGATTCTACCCAAATGTTCATGAGTTCCCTAAGGCTTACCCTATAAAATTAAAAAATTGCCTGGCATTTGAAGCTTCACACAATTTGACACCACAATGCTTTTTCAACTTTGTCATACTGCTTCCCTACTTGCATTCTGTGTTGGGTCATTCCTTCCCTAAACTTAAGATGTCCTTTGCTCTCCTATTAAATTCGTATTCATCCTTTAAAGCCTGTATCCACTGGCACTTCCTCCAATAAGCCTTCTGTGATTCCCTTGTAGCTAACAATCTTACTTTTCAGGACTAACACAGAACTTTGTTTTCTACCTCCCTGGTGGTACACTTTTTTTTTTTATTAAAGTGATGTCTATGAGAGCTCTCTGTGCTTTTGTCTTATTCTCTCTCAAGTAGACTATAAAAATAAGGTCTCTGTTTTATTTAAACTGAATGTCTTCCTCAGCACCCAGTGTGGTTCTTTGTATGAAGTGGGCACTCAATAAATGATTGTTGAATGAAGGAATGAAAGAATGAGTGGAGAAACATTTCTAGATTGGGTTTTGACCTTTTAGAGAGAATCAAAATAAAAGAGAGACAGTTTCAAAGCTAAATGAATATTGTCTTTGTGTGGAGTGTTTTAAGACAGGTTTACAGTGAAAGAAAGCAACCAGACTCCCCACTATTGCTACCTTCACTTTAAGAAGCAACTATGAAAATGGTAAGCAGCAATGCTTCCTTCAATCTCTTCTACTATTGAGGGGTATAGGGTACATTCAGGGAAGACTAGTACCTCTGGCATGAAGGCTGATGAGCCCTTTTCAGGACTGCTTTCTACTTTGGTGTTCACCTGATTCACCCAACTCTCACCTCCATGAAGCTCTAGCATTTGCAGCAGCCATACCATGGTAAACCATTTTGAGAGATGGTGTAAACCTAGATTGAGGGTAACTGAGGGGTTTCAAAGCCTTCAATGAGTTAGGGGTTTGTCTACCCAAGTATGTAAAGACTTCCCCTGGCAGAGTGGGTGGATGAGAACAATTTGTTCCAATGACCAAGAAGGCATTTACTGAAGTAGGTGCTGTGGAGCACTTAGAGCTTGGTTAGATATAGAAGATGCCAAGGTCAGCCACTGCATCTTAAGCCATCACCAGTTGTCTTGACTTTGTCTTGCCACTGGAATCTAGAAGACAGAGTGAGGCTAATGACTTCCCACAAGTCTGCCTCACTTAAATTCAATTTATGCGTGAGTTAAAAGACATCACTCATACCACTTTACCATTTTTACCTATTTCAAAATCCTGTGGTGACAGGCAATGACAAAGTAGTAAGTGCAGATACACTGAGAGCTATAGTCACAATCCTGAAGCAGGTGGCCCAGGTCATAGGGTCATCTTCTCATTGGACTAAAGCACAGTGGGATTTGGCAGCCCCTTGAGTGTCTGAGGAACCTTTTTGAAGGACTGCACTACTCACCTCCTGGCATGATGAGAAAGAAGCTAGAAAAGGTGCCATTAAAATTGTCTGCTTCACCCAACCCTGGCCTACTTACCGTGGTAGGCAGGGATCCCATTCTGCAGTCAAAACACACAAAAAAATATACAAAAACTTTTGCAAAGATGATTCCACTCACCATTGGTACATGGAATATATGCATGCTTATAGACAACACAAAATCCAGCACATTTGAAAGACAAATAGATCTTGTTGCAAGAGAACTCAGCAGGTATCATGTTAAATTAGCAGTCCTAAGTGAATCAAGACTAGCAAATGAAAGCCAACTTGCTAAAGTTGAAGCTGGATACATGTTTTCTGGAGAGACCACTACCATCATTAGTGCATATGCTCCCACCAAAGAAAAATTTTATGAAGACCTAGAGACCTTCATTATCAATGTGCTGAAAGTGGACAAGCTTATAATTCTGGGTGACTTCAATGCAAGAGTAGGCACAGACTACCTGACATGTCAGAGAGTCCTTGGGAGTAATGGAGTTGAGAACATGAACAATAATGGTCACTTACTACTAAAGACATATGCATCTCATGACCTTCTCATCACTAACTCTGTCTTCCATTACCTAAACAGTAAGACTTTGTGGATGCACCCTCGTGCAAATGTTGGCATTTAACAGACTATGTCATTGTGACGACCAGAGGGTGTGAGGGTGACAAAGGCAATGTTAGGTACAGAATCCTGGACTGATCATAGACTATCCTCTCTAAGCTAAATATTCAAATTCAACAAAACATTGACCCCTACCAGAAGACTTAATGTCAACAGATTAGAGTGTTACTCCAAGTGGGAACAGTTCATTGCTAACTTGGAGGGAAAGCTGAACCAACACATGGTTGGCAACAGTGGGACAGAAAAAGAGTGGGCAGCTTTCAGATATTTGGTGTACAGCACTACATTTACTTATCTGGACCAGAACACTCACAAACATCAAGATTGGTTTGACAAAAATGATGTGGAAATTTAGAATCTGCTAAATGAAAAAAAAAAAGAGGACTCTACAGGGTTTACCAGCAGGATAGGTTACCCATTTCTAAGAAGGCAGCATTTAATTCCATCAGAAGTAAAGTGAAAGTGAAGCTTAGAGAGATGCAGAATTCTTGGCTTGGGTCAAGGCATTTGAAATTCAGTTTTACACTGATAGAAACAATTCAAAGCATTTTTATGATGCCCGAAGGCTATTTATGAGCCAAAAACCTATGGTGCGTCTCAACTACTCAATGCTGATGGAGCTACATTGATTAATGACAAGGACATGATTCTGAAGAGATGGGCTGAACACTTCCAGAGTGTTCTCAACAGACCATCATCAATTAATGCTGAAGCCACTGATAGTATACCTCAGGTTGATGTCACACACACCGTGTGTACATAAACTAAAAAATAAGGCCATACAGCATAATTTGCCTTAGCATCAGCTGTCCTCAATTTCTGGAATGCACTCACTCCTTAGTTCAGTCTCTTAGAATCTCTGGCTTTTTTCAAGGTTTCCTACCTGCCCCCAGGGGTTAATGATCTTTCCCTCCTCAAATTATAGTTTGTTTACTTACTTGTGAAAAGATAAATGGAAGGAGGACTACAAATAGAAGAAAAAAGGAAAAGACATGCAAAAATCATATTAGCAAACTTTTTTATCCATAACGGATAATGAAAGCATCACACATAGATCCTAACAGCACAGTTCCAGATGTGTTTATAGAAGAAGTAGAAATGGTACAAGAGAACAAAGATAGGAAAAAAATAGACTTGTTTCGAACTAAGTATTTTTAGAAGAAATGCATAGATATTAAAGGTATATAAAAGAGAACCACATTCTAAAGTCATGGCAAGAAAAATCAGATTTGCTAATATCTTACATCATAATGCCCACTCACTGATTTCAATCAATCAATAGTATTTTTTTCATTTTCTCTTCTTGAAGATTTTAAAATTCTTCCCCAAAGTTTTTTTTTTAAATCTAAAAATAAACAAAAAGTAGAAAATCTGAAAAAAAACCACCAGAAACTTAGAAATAAAAAGTCTGGGGCAGGAGGAAATTGGATCAAAGGTCATTCTCTTTGTCCCCTGACTTCTGCCTAGGACAGAATATGGGATAAGAGAAGATTCTCTCCTCACACAGTGCCTTGTTCCTATGGAGGAAATCCCCTCCCATCTTAGGAGACCCTTACAGATGGTAGCAATGGGAATAGCAAGGGACACAGTCGTGGTGAACAAAAAGATGTTGAGGCCCAGTGAAGGGGGGTAAAAGATGGGGATAGGAAGGGCTTAGATGTAGGAAGTATTCAGCCACTGGTTTCTTGGAAGAGATGTCCTGGGTTTCTTAGAGTATAGCTTCAAAGATGATGAAGTCTTTCTGGAGATACTTATCTAACTCAAAGATGGCCACCACATTTCCACAGCAGTAGCAGTAGCTGGCGGCTGATCACATGATAAGCATAGTTTCACTAAGTGCCACTTGTAGCTGGTGAATCCAGCATATCATGTCAATATTATTAGGTGCCTACTACATATAAGGCACTGTATTAAGCACCAGGAATACGAAAAGAGGCAAAAGACACCTTCTGAACTCAAGGAGCTTACAATCTAACGTGGGAGACACCACGCCCCCCCAAAATGTGTGTATGTGTGTATATACACACATACACATACACACACACAAAGCAAGCTATATATAGGATAAATAGGTAATAATTAACAAAGGAAAGGCACTAGAATTAAGAGGGTTTAGGAAAGGCTTCCTATAGAAGGTACGATTTTAGTTGGAAGCCAGGGAGGTCAGTAGCTAGAGCTTTGGGTATTGGCAGTTTAGTTTTCCTCTCTTTTCTTGAATATACAAGCTAATATTTTGTCTATTTTATTCATTTTTCCCCCATAAAACTAAGCCCTGGTTTTATCATTTCAATTTTGTTTTGTTTTCTTTTTTATCTCTTTAATTTTCAGTATTTCTATTTTTTTGTGTGTGCCTCTTTCTAGTTGCCTAATTCATTGCTCTGTCTTTTGTTAATGAAAGTGTTCATTGATATCCATCTCCCCATAAGTATTACTTTGGCTGCATCCCAAAATTTTGTCTCATTGTCATTTTTTGGATGAAGTTATCTATTGTTTCTGTGACTTGTTCTTTGATCACTAATCAAAGGAGGGATGGAGGACAGCCATAGAGAATGCTTAGAATTGAGAGATAGAATGTCTTGTTTGTGGAATAGCTAGGAAGCCAGGGTCACTGGATTAAAGAGAATATGTCTGGAGTCAGGTGTCAGAAGACCAGTAAAGTAGGAAGAGGCTGGGTTATGAAGGGTTTTGAATACCAAACAGAGTTTCATTTTGTATTTGCTCCCAGAAGCAATGGTTGTTGTCCTTTATGCTTAGAAAGGACCAAAATATCACTATTTTGGGGTCAAGGTACAGAGTGGCTGACTATAGCTGATCAGACCAATGTAAACTCAGAAGCTCTATCACAAGTTGGGCACAAATAGTCCCTATGAATATTTGGAGTGGAACTGTCTCTAAATCTGCCCATCTTACATGTCTTTTGAGCTACTTCAATTCTGCTTTGCTCATAGAACACAGCCCCTTCTTTGATGCAGGTACGCCATGCTGGGTGGTCCTGTGTCAGTATCTCCCATGTCATGCAATCAGTTCCAAAATTCTTCAGAGAGAACTGGAGAGGGTCCTTGTATGGCTTCTTCTGACCTCCATGTGAGTACTTGATTTTTGTACATTCTTTGTAAAATAGTCTTTTAGACAAATGAACATTTGGCATTTGAGCAACATGGCCAGTCCATTGTAGTTGTGCTCTCTGCAGTAGAATTTGAATGCTTAGCAGTTCAGCTTGAGAAAAAACCTCAGTACCTGGTACCTTATCTTGCAAGGTGACCTTCAGAATCTTCCTAAGACAATTCAAATGGAAGGAACTCAGTTTCCTGTCATGGTACTGGTATGCTGTTCAGGAATACAACAATAAGGTCAGCATAGCTGCTCTGTAAACCTTCTATTTGGTAGGTAACCTATTACTTCTTCCCTCTCACACTTTCCTTTGGAGCCTCCCATACACTGAACAAGCTCTGGCAATGCATGTGGTAACCTCATCATCTATGTGTACAGTTCTGGAAAGTGTATTGTGAGGGTGAGTGAACTTATCCACAGTATTCACAATTTTTCCATTTGTTGCAACCAATGGTTCCACTTAGAGATGGTGTAGTGCTGGCTAGTAGAGAACATATATTTTCTTGGCGTTAATTATTAGGCCGAAATTAGCACAAGCAGCAGAGAATCAATCCACATTTTGTTTCATCTCCTCCAAGGCTGTGTTGAGTGTGAAGAAAACCTCATGCACCAACTCTCCCTCTACTTTTGTCTTGGCTTGCAGCCTTTTCAAATTAATTTACCATCAGTGTAGTAGCTGATCTTGTTGCCATTTTCATCCTTGTTGAAGGCTTCCAACAATATCACGCTATGGAGTCTGAGTACAAATGGATGCATACCTTTTTTTACTTTATTTTTTCCGGGTTTTTTTTTTTTGGTCTGTTTTCTTTTACAACATGACTAGTATGTAAATATGCTTTGCATGATTACACATGTAAAACCCATATCAAACTGCTTTCTTTTTTATGAGTTGTGGGTGGGAAGAAGGAAAGAATTTAGAATTCAAAATTTTAAAAATGAATGTTAAAAATGTTTTTACCTGTAGTTGGGGAAAATAAAATGCAAAATAAATAATTTTTTAAAAAAATAAATGAGAGGTGGAGCCAAGATGGCAGAGAGAAGCCAGGAAGTTGCCTAAGCTTTCCTCAGTTTTCTCAGGAACAACATTAAACCAAGCCTCTAAATGGATTCTAGAATAACAGAACCCACAAAAAGAGGGAGTGAAACAATTTTCCAGCTTAAGACAACTTGGAAGGACTTCAAGAAAGGTCTTTCTCACTTGGGTAAAAAGGTAGCACAGCCCAGCACAGACAGTGTGCAGGCAAGCCAGAAGGAGGCTGTTTGCCACATCACAGATTAGCAACCAAGGCCCCCAGTTCCTGGCTTAGTAGGCCAGCAGTGAGTCCTCTAACCCCATTGCAAGAGGCAAATTGCCAGCCTCAGAACCCGGGCAAAACAGGCACAATTAGGCTGGCCCACCCCCAACGCAGTAGGCTGGCTGCAGACACCTGAGACCTTGGTGTGGAAAGCCAGTGACCAGGCCCCTGGCCCCTGGCATAAGAAGCTAGTGCCCCGTGCACCCCAGGAGCAGAGTTCAACTTTAAAAGTCATGAAATAGGCCAAAAAATGAGTAAGAAACAGAAAAGAGCTCTAATCACAGAAAACAACAATGGCAATAGGGAAGATGAAAACACAAACTCAGAAGAGGACAACAATGTCAAAGTACCTACATGTTAAGCCTCAGAGGGGAATAAGAATTGGTCTCAATCCCAGAAAGTCCTCTTGAAGAGATCAAAAAGGATTTTAAAAATCAGTAAGAGAG
The DNA here is from genome assembly GCF_003287225.1 of Phascolarctos cinereus. NCBI lineage: Eukaryota > Metazoa > Chordata > Mammalia > Diprotodontia > Phascolarctidae > Phascolarctos > Phascolarctos cinereus. The sequence goes on from NW_027555625.1 coordinate 342,977,443, forward strand.
GTAGAAGAAAAATTGGGAAAAGAAATGAGAGCTATGCAGGAGAATTATGAAAAATGAGTCAACAGTTTGGAAAGGGAAGCACAAAAATTGACTGCAGAGAACAGCTTTTTAAAAAATAAAATTGGCCAAATGGAAAAGCTAAGTGAAGAAAATAATTCCTTAAAAATTAGAATTGGGCAAGTGGAAGCTAATGACTATATGAGACATCCAGAATCAGTCAAATAATATTTTTAAAAATGAAAAAAAATTTTTTTTTAAAATGTAAAATACCTTATTGGAAAAACCACTGACCTAGAAAATAGATCCAAGAGAGATAATTCAACAATTATTGGACATGATAAAAAAAAAAAGAGTCTGGACAGCATCTTTCAAGAAATTATCAAGGAAAACTGTCCTGATACCCTAGAACCAGAAGGTGAAATAGTCACTGAAAGAATCTGCTGATCACCTCCTAAAAAAGATCCCAAAATGAAAATTCCAAGGGATATTGTAGCCAAATTCAAGAATTATCAAGCCAAGGAGAAAATACTGCAAGCAGCCAAAAAGAAACAATCTAAATATCAAGAAGTCACTGTCAGGATTACACAGGACTTAGCAGTTTCTACATTAAAGTATCAGAGGGCTTGGAATATGATATTCTGGAAGGAAAATCATATTTTAATCTTACTGTCATGGGATTTAGCTCAAAGAGGAAATAAAATATACACTCAATTGAGTATAGGAATTTATCTTATGCTATAAGAAATTAGGTGGAGAAAGGGGAAAGAAAAGGAGAGAACTTGATAGAGGGAAGGGCAGATTGAGGGAGGTGGTAGTCAAAAGCAAAACACTGGTGAGGGAGAAAATAAGATGGAGGGAAATACATAGTAATCATAACTGTGAATGTGAATGGGATGGACTCTCCCATAATATGGAAGTGTATAGCAGAGTGGATTAAAAACCAGAATCATACATTATGTTGTTTACAAGAAACATATCTGAAGCAAAGAGATACATGCAGAGTAAAGGTAAAAGGCTGGAGCAGGATCTGTTATGCTTTGGCTGAAGTAAAAGAAACAAGAACAGCAGTCTTGATCTCAGACAAAGTGAAGGCAAAAATAAATCTAATTAAAAGAGATAAAAGAGCAACACTCAGCATGAACAGCTCACCTCTGCATCTAGACATCTCATTATAAATATTTATTTAAGGTCATTTGGGCAAAGCATAGGCACCGTGGTATAAAGTTTTTTATAAATTTGGTTCATCAAGATGATTGGGCATTCCATACTCCATCTGCCTCAATGAGAAGATGAGAAATAAGAGTAAAATATTCATCACTAAGACAAGGGAGGGGGGAAGATGAGGTTCTCCTTCTACCACTGAGTAGAGAAGGTAGAAGAGAACAAACATTTATTAAGCTCCTACTATGGACCAAGGCCTGTGCTAAGTCCTTGACAGATATCACATTTGAGAGTTTAGTGACTGCTCCTCCATAGGTTTCCAACCATTCTCATCTTCCAAATTTCCCACTGTGCCTCAATGTTCCAGGGCTATGAGGTTTTGTTTTGCATTAGAAAAGATTTTATTTTTTCCTCCTTATGCCACCATTCCACATGTATAAACTGCTCAAGAAAGTCAGTGAGTGAACCCCTCATTGCTTATTCCTTCTTAGCTTGAACTCTGTTTATTTTTAGCTGTGTAACTTCAGGCCCATAATGTAATCTCCCTAACTTCCAGTTTCCTCACCTGTTAAGTGAAGAGGTTGGGCTACAAGGCCTCTAAAGAAATCCCTTACAGAATTTAAAATTAAGATTTCATTTTTATTTTATGGTAAAGAAAAAAGGGAGATTATCTGCTAAGGAGTTCTAAGCAAGAGTCCAGAGTGATAGATTAGAGAAAGGATTTTGGAATCATCTACTCCACCCTATCCCCCATTTTATAGATGGAAAAACTAAGGCCCAGGAAAGGGAAGAGATTTTTAGTAGCTGGTTAGCAGTACAGACTGGAGCAGAAACCATCAGCAGGCATGTCCTGTGGCATTACAATTTCAAACATGAAGGACAATAACATAAAATTGACTCTATAACTCCAGGGCATAATGGCTTGAGCAGAGAATGAATTGAGAGAGACTAGAGGAAAGATAAAATAACTGGAGCACAGAGGGAGAAATGATAAGTAAGAGCTAACACTAATTGACATCCACTAGAACTTAGGCCTAATCAAAAGCTCAAAGCAATTTTAAAGAGAATGTTACTTACAATCCAGAGTTAATTAAAAGTTTCCATAAAATGACTCTGTAAAATTTAAGTGGTCTAGCCTGGCATGCTAACAGTCAGGGCTTGCCTCTACTGCAGAATTATTATGAACACATTAACACTGTGATATTGGCCTTAAAATTTGAAAAGTGTTTTAAGTAAGGGTTGTATAATGTGTGCTTCACTTCTATACTGATGCAGCAGGGCTAAAAGAGTGTTGGAGAAAGAGCATCTGATTAGGAGTCAGGAGACCTGGGTCCTAGTCCTACTTCACCTCTCATTAACTGTGTGACTGTGTGAAAGAGATCGACATCTGAGTCTGAGTTTTCTCATCTGTAGAAATAGAACACTTCCTATCCACTTCAGCCTAACTGTGTCATTCCTTCTTGTTGTTGGGGACCGATTTTATGCATTTTGTTTTTGTATCCCCAGGGCCTAGTACAGTGCTTTGTACATAAGAGGAACTTAATTGTGCTTTTTGGATTGGATTGGATTAGATTTGATTGGCTGGTGTAAGGAGTAATTAAAAGAACTGGAGGCAATGAAGAAAGAGCAGTGGATCTGAAATCACAGGGCCACCCAATTTGATAAGCACTTATTAAGCACTTCCTATAATGTCAGTTAAACTGTTGCTAGGGTCTAGAGAGACTCAAACTACTACTGCTACTACTACTACTACTAACTACTACTACTACTACTACTACTATTACTACTACTAGAATTACCACTATTACTCTTCCTCCTCCTCCTCCTCCTCCTCCTCCTCCTATTCCTATTCCTACTCCTATTACACATTTATATTGTGCTCAGTATGTGCCAGGCACCATGCTAAGAACTTTACAATTATTGTCTCATTTGATCTTCACAACAATGATGGGAGGTAGGTGCTGATATTATCCTCATTTTACAGATGAGGAAAACTGAGGTAAACAGAGTTAAGTGATTTGCCCAGGGTCACACAGATAATAAATGTCTGAGGGCAGATTTGAACTCAGATCTTCCCAACCCCAGGCCCAGTACTTTATCCAGTGTTCCAACTAGCTGTCTCTATATAAATAAATAAATATAAAAATATAATATGAACTACGTCAACATAGTTATTGTTGACTACATATGATATTGTTGTTAACTATGTTGATATAGTTCATATTTTATTTATATTTATATATAATGTGTAAGTATACAGATAAGTACTTGTATATAAATATAAACTATCCCAGACTATCTGTGATCTCATCAATTAGGAAGTGCCCTCCAGTGATGCAGATCATTTTCCATCCTTGTATGTTCATCCATCCTGTATGACCCTTGTCCAGTTTATTCCCAAAGTTTATTCCCAAAGCAGAGCCCAAAGGGCTCTACTCTATGCGGGATGACTTTTTAAAATTTTCTCCTGACGTCATTAGGTTACCACTCTGGCTATCCAATTATCATCTCTTCTTCCTGTCACATGACCAACCCATCTTCTTTCATTACCCCATAGTTCTTAGATGACATACATCTATTACACTTAACTCTTCCCTGAAGTTCTTTCCTAGTTATGTTATTGCTTGCTCATACCTGTCACTGTAAAGTGCTGTATTGAATTGAGATTTTATTATTTGTTATTTACCATGCAGTTGTAGAGTCTCTTCAGCTCTGCTAGCATTTGGAATCTTGTATTCTAAATGAGATGCCACTGTTGCTAATAATGGGACCCTTGAAAATTAGTTTAACAGATTTTCTATCTCATACATTCATAGCATAGAAACATTCAACTTTTGCTATTATCCTTCTCTGTCAATTTGTAAGAGCAGGGTGGTTACTTCCGAGCCTGTACATCATTTCTCTTATCCAGTGTTCAAAAACTAAAAAGAAGATAAAAACGATTTTCTGGAAACATCAGTTTGATTTCCGCATTGCAGTTCCACAGGGCACAGTGGTATACTATATATATTCTGAGGCCAAAGGGAGAGTAGCTTCCATTGACGTTGGTCCTGCTGATGAATTGCGTTGTTTTGCCCTATATCAAACTTCAGAAGAATTCTCTAATAACCCTAAAAATAAAAGAACTGGGTTGTGGGAAGGATATTTAAGGTCATACAGTACAAATTACCACCCTACCTCTTCTATATCAACTCTGAAAGGTGGTCATACAGATTTTGCATAAATAGCTTCAGCAAAAGGGAACTAAGCATACATAAACCCACATTTCTTCCTTGGACACCTCTGGTTGTTAGAAAGTTATTTCTCATATCAAGCTGGTCTGCTTCCTTGTGACTTGGACCTACTGATCCTCATTTTTTTTCCCTTCTAGAATAGCACAGAACATGTCTACTCTCTCTTTCGTAAGTTAAATATCTAATATTTCAAGTATCTAAAGTGAATGAAGACACTGAAGGCAACTATGCTACAGAGTGATAAAGCACAAAGAATACTGAATTTAGATTCAGGGGATCTGGGTTCAAATACCTGGTTCTATGATTTACTACCTGTGAAATTTTAGGCAGCAAGTACTTAACCTCTCTTCTTCCTCATCCGCACAATGAAAGTGTGGTGATGGAGTACTAATGATGGACCCCTAAAGTGGCCAGGTCCCTGGAGTTCACCTAAAGCTCGTCTCAGTATAATCCTTTCAACTGTCCTTGCATCGTGGCTTTGACCCTGCCTGAATCTAGAATTCTGTTACCTCTAACCTAGCCCAGCCCTTCATTGTATGTTACCTCGGATTGCCCTTGGTCACTTCCCACCCTTAGTTTGATCTAGACCCCTTCCATATGCCCCAGGTCCCTGGCAGTCACCTGGGACACCTTCTGGGTCGTCTTCTGTTACCTCCCAGTCACCCCAAGCTGTTGGCCACACTGTAAAAAGCTCAGTCTCGTCTAGCAAGAGTCTGGCCTGGTTGTATTCTCATCATAAAGGCTCAGATTCTTAAAAGCTGGCTGATAGTGTGGATTCTTGAAATCTGGCCCACCTCAGTTGGTGTTTTAATAAACCTTGTCTCTGACTGAAAGAAGGTTTGAGTTGAATTCATTCGAGGTAGGACCCAAATCTTTTGCCCTTGAATTTCAGGGTTCCCAGAACCCCTAGACCTCAACAGTTCAACTAGATGACCTGTAAGCTTTAAATCTTTTATGTCTCCTTTAAATCGTCTCTTCTGCCTAGATATCCCCAGTTTCTTCAAACTTTCTTCCTATGACATCATTTCTCACTCTCTTATCAATATGCCCTGCCTGTTAGCATCCTCATCCTTAAAGTGACAGAACTTCAAAGTTAGAGCTTTAAAGGTCATTTAGTCTATTATGCTCCTTTTATACATAATGGGGCTCTGGTCAATGGGGGCCCAGTATTTGGAGTATGTCTAGTATACTCTGCCTGCAGGATCCCCAGGCCTTTACGTGGATTACTGATAGGCAGTGCATGTATATCATAGAGTGTCAGGACTTACTTAACACTTCCAACCCCAACTAGTACCTCCTGGTGGTTCAGTTCCCCAGAGCACAGCTATTGCTCTAGTACAAGTTCTAGGGATAACTCTGAGGTGTTGGGCATTTCTATAATTCTGTCTCACACTTGTCCCTATCTGGGGTGTATTCCTCCTATATAGGGTTGATTAGCATTCCATTATCAGTTTACCTTGTTGCCTCCATATCATTGATAAACAATTAACTTTTACAAATGGATATTTACAGATAAGATAAAGCAAGAACTGAAATACAAAACTATCCCTCCTCCCCCAAACCAGGTCATACTCCCCACTCTCTATTTCAGTTCCTAGGAGAGCGGACTCAAATTTAAAGTGATTGCTATAAAACGTATTTCCCACCATGCTCACTCCTGAGTGCAGCATAATCAATGGATGGGTCATTCCCTTGCATGCATGGCACAGTGTTTCAGTAGTGGGGTCCATTCACTGCTGGACTAAATGAAACAGGTTATTTGTTAGGGCTGGCTCCTCACTGGGCTAGGATGCAGTCACAGTTTGCTATGGACTTCAATTTTTGGTCCTCTAGCTGCTCTTTCAAAACTCACAAGGTCATTCTGCCCCTGATAGTCATTCACCCAGAATCAGAGAAGAATAAACACAATAGAGACAGAAGAAACAAAAGGTGACCAAGTAGGAAAAGTGATCCCCCACCAGGGGGCTTTCAGCATCTCATCCTACTCACTTGAAGGCTGCCAGGGAAAGAGAGATTGAGTTCCTACAGATCTTTTTGTATGCATGCTCAATTACGGTTTGGCAGACCTTAAAAGTCTTATCATCTCACAGCAAACTGACAGGAAACAGAATACCTATACATTCTCGGAATTAGGGACAAGCCCCTTAAATCATACAATGCTGGAATAAGTAGGCAAAGCATGTTAAGGATGGTCCAAAGACTGGGCCCTTATTGGCCTCTATTACAAACAGATAAGCAAACTGAGCCCTAGAGAAATCATAAGATCATATATTTAGAGCTGAAAGGTACCTTGGAAGTCATCTAGCATAATACCTTAATTTTACAGATGAGGGCACTGTGGTAAGAAGGATTAAATGATGTAGCCAAGGTCACACAAGCAGCATTGCTGGGATTTGAACCCAGATGCTCATACTTCAATATTGTGCTCTATCCAATAAAATCATGCTAATTTATCTTAAGCCTGAGATTTGGATCCGTGATTCAGGAAACCGAAATATGTCTGCATGATATTAAAATTGTAGCTATTCAGTCAACAAACAAATCAGTTATAAATTACAGCCATCATTTAAGTTTTTTGGCCATATACCACCCAAGTTTTGCTGAATGACTGAGCTGACTGCTAGTTTTAGTGTGATGTAGAGATCCTTCCTTGAATGCCATGAGTCTACTCCTGCTCCCCACATATAGGCATGTATCGTTTTTGTTTGTTTAACTTTTATGTTTGCGTGAATTAGGCAAAGACAGGGCATATATGGCTATACCTTTGCTGTCTTGGCAATAGCATTAAACAAAACAAAACATTGAAACAGCGTTTGGGTTTTTGTTGTATGGTATATTGGGTTTATATCCAACACATAAAGCTGGGTATGGTAATAAAGTAAAACTTCAGTGAAATAACTCCCAGGAGGATATAAAAATTATAGTGCTCAGATGTTAAAGCCAGAATTAGCTGTAGCTACAGCTGTATACTCTAGAGCAGTGTCTCCTAATGTTTGGTCTATGGGTCAGCTCATAGCAAATTTTGAACAGTCTGCAAAGCTTGTACCACTAAATCTGTGCTTCTTAAAACTTGTAATCTTAATAACCTGATTTGTCTTTCTCCATCCTCCTCTTTTCCCTAGCTTTCTTTCTTCTCCATCTCTGCCCCTTCTCTCCCCTAACTCTCTCCTACCTCTCCCCCACTCTACTTTGTCTTCCTACCCTAGTTTTCTTACTTGTTCTATACCACAAGCACTTATTGAGCACCTACTATGTGTTAAGCTTTGTGTTAGGCACTGGGGATACAAAGGTAAAAATGAAATAGTTTTTGCCTTCAAGGAGCTTACATTCTATTTGTAAAAGCATGTTTGGATCACTGCTTTACCAGGATCACCCAATTCAGTCAGTCCTTAGTTATACTGTTCTTATGGAAAGTGTGTGTATAAAGTGATGGCATTTCTATGTCCACAGCAAATGAAGTTATAACTATAGGAGCTGATGGCAAATCAGTTTGATCTGTTTGGGGCTCTGAATTTACTCTCCACCTACAAAGATCATTTTAAGTTCCATCTTATCCATGAAACCTTTCTTAAATCTGACTTATATTGTCCTTTGTCCTAACAGTCCCTACCATCGACTATCACTATGATACCTGATTTTTTTTGTTTTTGTGAGGCAGTTGGGGTTAAGTGACTTGCCTAGAGTCACGCAGCTAATAAGTGTTAATAATGTGTCTGAGGTCATATTTGAACTCAGGTCCTCCTGACTCCAGGGCTGGTGCTCTATCCACTACACCACCTAGCTGTCCCTATGCTACCTGATTTTGAGCTAGGTTATATTTATTAAATAATGACACTTTCTGTATATACTGTCTTTTTTTGCTCCTTGTGATAGCCCTGTGAAGTAGGCAGGGCTGGGATGATGATGATGATTATTATTATTATTACATATGTGGAAAATGAGGTTTGGAAAGCTTCACACAGCTAACAAATGGTGGAGACAAGGACCAGAACAAACATCTTTTATCTGTGACTCCAGTCTTCTTTTGACTATCACACTTTTGTTGCCATGCAGTCATTTTTACTCATGTCTGATTATTTGTGACCTCTTTTGGAGTTTTTTTTGGCAAAGATACTAGAATGATTTGCCATTTCTTTCTCCAGCTCATTTGACATATGAGGAAACTGAGGCAAAGAAGAGTAAGTGACTTGCCCAGGGTCACATGGCTAGTAAGTGTCTGAGGGTAGATTAGGACTCAGGTCTTTTTACTCCAGGTCCAGTGCTCTATTCACTGTACCACTTAGTTGCCCAACTATTACATAGCTACTTACTATGACACTGAATATATTATTTATTATATACTTTCTTGGATTAGATAATTAAATTTAAAAAATTTTATTCAATGTTACTAAAAATTAAATACTAAATATTAACGTCACTGTGTTAGGCCCCGAGGGAAATAAAGGGGGAAAATATATGTATATGTATGCCTTTGAGGAACATACATTCTTCTAGGAAGATATAATACATATCCAGAGAAGTAAAGGCAGGTTGAATTTAGGGGCAGTTAGGTGGCACACAAGATAGAGTGCCTCACCTGGACTCAGGAAGACCTGAGTTGAAATCCTAGCTTAGACACTTACCACTTGTATGACCCTGGGCAAGTCACTTAATTTTGTTTGCCTCAGTTTCCTCATCTGTAAATGAGCTGGAGAAGGAAATGGCAAAACCCCTCCAGTATCTTTGCCAAGAAAACCTCAAATGAGCTCACAAAGAGTTAGACATGACAGAACAAACCACAAAAACAAAATGCAAGCCGTCCATGGTAACTGGGTCTTTGTCTCATGCTGCCAGACTCAGAGGGTGCTGACAGTACCTTGTCTTTCAAGAGCATAGAAGCAGCAAAACATAACACTTAGTTAGCAAGAATAATTAGTTAATGTGGGATGCTGGTAGAAGCTCTCCTACCTTGTAGCATTTTGATCTCTCCACTGTTCTGGAAAGATAAGCTGGGGGTAGGTTGTGAAAGGGCTCTAGATGATGCTTTAAGGTATTTGCTGATCAATTCTTCAATTTTTGTCTCTGTAATCATATTGTAAGTGTAACTTGGGCTTTTCTACATATGCACAGATCACTTTATATGGAGGCATTCTGCTTCTGGGAGGTGTCCTGAAGGCCCCAAACCACTGGGATGGGAGCACTTTCTTTGGCTTGGCTGTGTAGCTGGAACAGGCTTCTTTAAAAATGTCCAGAATTGGGCACTATTTTTCCCCCCCACAGTGATGTTCAGAGGCAGTGAAGGTAATATTCATCCAGTGTAGACTGGTAGAACTGACTGGTCAGAAGGGAGGGCTGCCTTCACTTCCTCTCCCGCCTTTTTCCTTGTGACTCCAGGAATCAGACAGAGGCTGGTGTTTTAGCTGATTTGGTTTATCCTTCCCAGTTCTAGGTGCAGGTGGTGGAATCCTCATTAGGCCTAGGAGTTCTAGCCATGGTGACCTTGGAGGCATGGTTCTAGGCTGGATGTATGGTTAGCTCAGCAGGAAAGCCTTGAGAAACCAGGGTAAATGGGACCAAGGGAGGCTTTGGACTTGGAATTTGGGATTGTGTGATATAGGAACTGAGTTAAGCTGTGAACATAAGCTCCTTCTCCTCCTCAGATTAGTTGTTGTCCTTCCTTCTTAAAGAGGACCAAAATGACATCACTGTTAGAGTTAAGTCACAGTGTGTCAAACTGTGGCTGATCAGACCAATACGAGCTCAGAATGCTCCACCACAGGTCAGACACAGGTCCCTGTGAACATTTGGGGTGGATTCTCTACATTTACACATCTCACATTTCTTTTGAGTTACCACAATTCTGCTTTGTTCCTAGAGCACAGAACCTTCTTTGATGTGGGCACACCATGCTGGGCTGTCTTTTGCCACTGTCTCCTCTGTAATGCAATCAATTCCAAAGTTCTTCAAGGAGACCTTCAGAGTGTCCTTGTATCACTTCTGACCACCATGCAAATGCCTTCTTTGCAAGAGTTCTCCATAAAATAGTCTTTTAGGCAAACAGACATTTGGCATTTGAACAATGTGACCAGCCTAATAGAGTTGCACTCTCCGTGATAGACTTTGAATGCTTGGCAATTTACTTTGAGAAGGGACCTCAGTGTCCTGGATTTTCAGAATCTTCCCAAGACAATTCAAATGGAAGTGGTTCAGTTTCCTGGCATGGCATACAACAATGAGATCAGCACAATGGCTCTGTAGACCTTCAGTTTGGTAGGCAGCCTTATACTTCTTCTCTCCCACACTTTCCTTTGGAGCCTCCCAAACACTGAGTACGAAGCAGCACAAGGAAGAATTATGCCACCCATGTGTTGGGATGGGGGGAGTAGGGAAGGATGTTTGTATGTTTATTCTTGTTATTCTTCTGAAGTAAATATTCCTTTACAAAAGGTAATTTGACTGTTAAGTGGTTAAATGGAATTGGGGTATATTAAGAAATATATAATTGAGAAAACAACATTAGGGGACTAGAGTCAATAGTAGAGAGCTGGAACTTCCAGTCCTTTCATTGGACCCCAATGCAACATCATTTCAAGTTGTTTTCCAGGAGTGTCTGTGTCATCTATGAGTTACTTTCACTTGTCCTGCTAGTACAAAAGGAATGTCAGAACTACTGATTTTTCTTGAAAGCTCCTCTGGATGCCTGATGCACAAGGGGGAAGGGAGGCAAAGAGTTTCCCAGGTGTCTCCAATGGTCCCCTTATGGAAGGTCATGATGATATCTGAGAAACAAAGGCAGGACCAGGAAGAGTCAACGACTCAGATTAACCTCAGGTCAATATCATGCATGATCTTGGGCCATAGAGATGACCAGACCATGTCACTGGGGATCCTGGGTGATGAATTTTCCAATGAGTGAATGTAGTGAGCATCAAATGGGCCTTGTCCTTGGTCCTTTTGTACCCCCAGATGGACACACCAAGATGTGGGAATGAAAAGCCGATTTAAAAAGGAAAAAAAACCCTTTGGGATGGTGGTGGTGGCTCTGTTTACTAGTACAAGACAGGGAAGAAAGGCTTGGGAGGGCAAAGTACTCTTCCTTGACCTTTAGGGTTTGAGTTGGGAATACTGGAACTGAAATCATGACTCCATTTTCCATCTGGGAAACCACCTCCCATCCTTCATCTCTGCCTCAGGGATCGCTCTGTTGTGGCCTCTGGCCCTGTGCTGTGACCAGAATCAGTCTTTGTGTTTCCCTGGTCCTGATTCAGTTAATTCTAGAGGGAATTTGAATCAGGTCTCTCACATATATGGCCCACCAACCCATGGAGGCCTGTCCCAAGGGCCAGAGACAGTTGCCCACCGTCATCATCATTGTCATCATCATTGATTGGCAGGACAGGGTGGGATGTGAGCTTTAAGTAAGTCTGCTAAATACACTGAAATTCTCCCTTACAGTGTAAATATTAAGGTTGAACTGTGCAAAACTATACCCACACCAGCACTAGTAGTAATAATGCTAAGTTATTGCCAAAAATGGGTGGTTGTTTTTTTTTTATCTTATGTGTCTTACAAGTTTACAAAAAAGAAAGGGGATAAATATAATGTGTCAATTTACCTTGTGCATATCTCATGTGCATTAAAGGAATTTGTGTGACAAAATAATCAATATAAAAAAACCCAAGGTATAAAGTACATTATTATTCTAAAAAGATGTCCCTCCAACCCCATGAAAGGTACCAGAGAACCTTGGGAAAGGAATGACTATAACCCACCAAGCCTTCAGGTAGTGGAGGTCATGGGAATCACTATTGCATGACCATAATGGTCACAGGGACTATATCTTACTTTTCCTGGTATATTCAGTGGTGTGCTGGTAGATGGTTTAACAACTAGCTCTTTGGAGGAAAAAAAAAGGTACTCATGACACATTTTTAAACTTAATTTGCAATAGTAACACTTTCTATATCACTCTTTTAAATCCAGATAATTAACAGAACAATAAAAAACAGTCAAATCCTGAAAAAAACAATCAAACCCTGATTTGTAGCATTTGCCAATTTCTGAGGGATAAATGCTCACAATAAAAATTTAACAATCAGCTGAGCTGGTTCAAGCTGGCTCCAGCACAACCCTGGGAGTATCCTCACATCTAGCATAAGATAGATCCATTTTCCAATGCAAGTGCTGAGAGTAAGAGTGGTAAATCAATAGCATGAGGGGAAGAAGATTCTAAAATCTGATCAGTAAGACTCTGTTATGAATTATCTAAGTTAGGAATCAGGGATATCATCTGTATGGGAGCCTCACTGTGACAACCTGCTATTAGACTTTTTTTTTAAAATAATTTTATTTAGGTTTAGGGTTAGGCTTAGGCTTGAGGTTTAGGGTTATATTTTACTTGAGGCCCCTTCCTAGATGGCAGCCATGCTCAGCCTCTGTTTTCAATGCTTAAGAGCCAATATAGGTAAGAGTAAACACCCCGGGGGGCTTGTAGATCCCCCATGGCCACTAGAGTTACTGTTCACCCCAAAGTCCACTGCTACTCGTCTCTGAGTCATTGTAGTTGTTTGGGAACCTTCCACTACCACTGAGTTCCTAGGCAAATGGGAGCTTCAACAAATGCTAAGAATGTTGCCTTATCATCTACTGCAGGGATTCTGTTCCAGCTCCTTGTGCTAGAATCAACTCCTCTAAACAGTAGAAAGGTACTGGATTGCTTCGAGGTCATGCTAACTCTGCCCTATGACCTGACAACAATGTGACAGACCTCCATTACCAGCCATGTAAGGCTCCCCTCAGACCAAGGCTCCAGCCCTAGTACTTCCTCCTCATTTCTCTATCATTGGCTCCATCTGTCTGGCTGCAGCCTAATCCTTTGGGGAATGGGATTTGGAAGCCTCCTCACCATAAGACTATAAAGACTGCAATTATTCTCTCTCAACCCCACAGCAATGCTAGAAATAGCTTTTCCTTAGCAGGCAGCATAATACAATGGAAAGCACTGGATCTTCTGTCTTAGGACCTGGGTTCAAATTCTGTGCCTCTGATGCCAACTATCTGCTTAAATTGGGGCAAATTATTTAACCTCTCTGATTCTCAGTTTCATCTGAAAAATAGGAAGGTTGAGTTAGATGCCCTCTGAGGTTCATTTCAGCTTTGGATAAAGAATGTTATGGGATTTGATATATTGAGCCTACTTCAATGTATGGAGGCATGGCTTAATTGAATCATAGAGAAAAGAAACTTTAGACCCCTCATAACTTCTGCTAGGCTGATTGCCTCAAGGATCCTTCCCAGGACCAGAGACTCAAATAGCAAGCCTCTCAGCCAAGACCTTGTTTGAGAACGGGGCTGCAGATACAAGAACTCAAAAAATTATGTTATGTGTGGGATACCTTCTTTATTTTTCACTTTAAAAAATGATAGTGTCAGAGGAGAAAAAGGGATGTATTGAAGGGATGTTGCAAAGGTGAAATGGACAAACTTTGGCAATAGGTTGGATCTGGGAGGTAAGAGATAGCAAGGAGTTAAGGATGACTTGACATGCATGGAGGATGTGTTACCTTCTATGGCAATAAGGAAGATAGTAGTTTAGAGAGAAAGAGAACTTGTATTTTGGACATGTTTAGTTTAAGATATCTTCTGGAAATTCAGTTTGAGATCTCCAAGAAGCAGCTGGACATGTGAGACTGCAGGTCAGCAGAGAGCCCAGGGCAGCATAAGCAGATTTGAGAATCATCAGCATAGAGGTGGTAATTAAATCCATTGGAGCTAATAAGATCAGCAAATGATGTGGTATAGAGGGAGAAGAAAAGAGACTCCAGGAGAGAACCCTGAGGTAAACTATAATTAGAGGGCACAGTCTGGATAAAGATGCAGCAAAATATGGGGAGTATAGGTAGGAGAAGAACCAGGAGAAAGTGGTGTCCAGAAAACCTAAAGAGAAGAGGATATCAAGAAGGTAAAGGTGATCAACAGTGTCAAAAACTGCAGAGAGGTCAAGCAGAATGAGGACTGAAAAAAAGGTCACTGGATTTGCCAACTAAGAGATCACTGGTAACTTTCGAGGGAGATATTTTGGTGGAATGATAACATTGGAAGCTGGATTATAAGGGGTTAAGAAGAGGACAGAAAGTGGAGGCACCTATTATAGATAGCCTTTTAGAGGTGTTTACCTACAAAGGGCAAAAGAGATATAGGATTACAGCTAGTAGGGATGGAAGGATCAAGTTAGGGTTTTTTCAGAATGGAGAAAACATGGACATGTTTGTAGGCAGTAGAGAACAAGTCAGTACATAGGGAGAGACTGAAAATAAGTGATAAAATGGGGATGACAGAGGGGGCAATCTGTTGGAGATGGGATAGAAAGGGATTACTTGGCCAGGGGTCAGTTTTGGTAAGGAGTAAGGCCACCTGATGATGTGAGATAGGGGTGTAGGATCTCCTTCATCTGGCAGTGGCAGAAGTCATCTGAGTAATAGGAGATGAGGAAGAGGGTAGAAGAGGAAACTCACATTGAACAACCTGATTTATTTCTGTAAAATGTGAAGCAATCTCGTAGTGGGGATTTATGAGAGGTTTGGGGAGAGATGAAAAGATTTGGGAGACCTATTGTGGAGAGTGAGTTGACAAGGCAGGCATATACAAGACATATACATACATACTTATATACATACAGACAGGGAGAGAGAGAGAGGAGGGGGGAGAGGGAGAGACAGAGACAGAGAGACAGAGAGATACAGAGAGAGAAAAAAAAAGAGAGAGAGAGAGATCTCAGTACCTGGAGTCAGGAAGACTTGAGTTCAAATCTGGCCTCAAACACATACTAATTATGTGACCCTGGGCAAATCACTTAACCTCTGTTTGCCTTAATCCGTTGGAGAAGAAAATGGCAAGCTGCTCCAGTATCTCTGCCAAGAAAAAACTTATGGACAGTGTGGTCCATGGGATCATGAAAAGTTGGACACAACTGAACAACAACATACGTGTATACGCATACGTATAATATACAGATAACGCGTATACATGTGCACACATACACACAGTATATGTGTATACATATCACCTGTGTGTGTGTATGTATATGTGTGCATGCGTGTGTGTG
Organism: Phascolarctos cinereus; assembly: GCF_003287225.1. NCBI lineage: Eukaryota > Metazoa > Chordata > Mammalia > Diprotodontia > Phascolarctidae > Phascolarctos > Phascolarctos cinereus. Next base: position 342,992,920 of record NW_027555625.1, read on the forward strand.
TGTGTGTGTGTGTGTGTGTGTGTGTGTGTGTGTGGTGTGTGGGTGTGGGTGTGGGTGTGTAATCTAGGGGTGGGTAGATCACTCTGCATCTGCTGCTCACCTGATTTCACATGCTTTTCCTAGGTGCTTCTCATCACCTTTAATCTCATCACCACACTCTTGATTCAAGCTTTGGCTGACACCACTTCTGATTAGAGAGCTGGAAGGTGGAGTAACAAATTGCTCCTAATGTCTTCCTTTATAGAGGGTAGAAACTGGACTTTTGGGCTCACTCTGCTGTGGATCTGCTCCTCTTCCTGGTTTCAACTCCATGGAACAAGATACCCTCTGGCATATCCTTCCTACACCACTTTCCTGCATCTTTTTGTGTATTTTATCCCCTCCTTAGATTGTAAGCTTCTTGATGGCATTATTTTTTTTAATATAAATTTATTTATTTTTAGTTTTCAACATTTACTTTCACAAGATTTTGAGTTCCAAATTTTCTCCCCATCTCATCCCTCCCTGCACCCCAAGATGGCATGCATTCTGAATACCCTTCCCCTAGTCTGCCTTCTTCTATCTCTCCCCTCTTCTCTTATCCCTTCCCCTTCTATTTTCCTGTAGGGCAGGATAGACTTCTGTACCCCATTTCCTGTATTTCTTATTTCCCATTGCATGTGAAAACATTTTTTTCAAACATGTGTTTTTCAAACTTTGGGTTCCAAATTTTCTCCCTTCCTCCCTCCCCACCCACCCTCATTGAAAAGGTAAGCAACTCAATATAGGTTATACATGTTCAGTTATGCAAAACCCTTCCATAATAGACATGTTGTGAAAAACTAACTCTATTTCCCTTAATCCTATCCTGCTCCCATTTATTCTATTCTTTCTTTTGACCCTGTCCCTCCTCAGAAGTATTTGCTTCTGATTACCCCTTTCCCAATCTGCCCTCCTCTCTATCATCCCCTGCTCTCTTGTCCCCTTCTCCCCCTATTTTCCTGTAGGGTAAGACAGATTTCCATATACAATTGAATGTGTATGTTATTCCCTCCTTAAGCCAAATCCTATGAGAATAAGATTCACTCATTCCCTCTCACCTTCCCCATTGCCCCCTCCACTGTAAGAGCTTTTCTTTTCTGTTTTTTGTGAGATAATTTACCCCATTCTACCTCTCCCTTTCTCTTCTCCAGTATAATCCTCTCTCATCCCTTAATTTTATTCTCCAGATATGACCCCTTAATCTTCAACTCACCCTGTGCCCTCTATCTATCTATCTATCTATCTATCTATCTATACATACATATAATTTTTTCCTCAACTACCCTAATACTGACAAAGGTCTCATGAGTTATAAATATCATCTTTCCATGCAGGAATGTAAACAGTTCAATCTTAATAAGTCTCTTATGATTTCTCTTTCCTGTTTACCTCTTCATGTTCCACTTGAGTCCTGTATTTGAAAGTCAAATTTTCTATTCAGCTCTGGTCTTTTCATCAAGAATGCTTGAAAGTCCTCTATTTCACTGAATGACCATTTTTTCCCCTGAAGGATTATACTCAGTTTTGCTGGGTAGGTGATTCTTGGTTGTAATCCTATCTCCTTTGCCCTCTGGAATATTATATTCCATGCCCTATGGTCCTTTAATGTAGAAGCTGCTAAATCTTGTGTTATCCTGATTGTGTTTCCACAGTACTTGAATTGTTTCTTCTGGCAGCTTGTAATATTTTCTCCTTGACCTGGGAACTCTGGAATTTGGCTACAATATTCCTAGGAGTTTTCCTTTGGGGATCTCTTTCAGGAGGAGATCTGTGGATTCTTTCAATTTCTATTTTGCCCTCTGGTTCTAAAATATCAGGGCAGTTTTCCTTGATAATTTCTTGAAAGATGATGTCTAGGCTCTTTTTTTGATCATGGCTTTCAGATAGTCCAATAATTTTTAAATTCTCTCTCCTGGATCTATTTTCCAGGTCAGTTGTTTTTCCAATGAGATATTTCACATTGTTTTCTAATTTTTCATTCTTTTGGATTTGTTTTACAGTGTCTTGATTTCTCATAAAGTCACTGCTTCCAATTGCTCTATTCTAATTTTTAAGGAAGTATTTTCTTCAGTAAGCTTTTGGACTTCCTTTTCCATTTGGCCAATTTTTCTTTTTAGGGCATTCTTCTCCTCATTGGCTTTTTGGACCTCTTTTGCCATTTGGGTTAGGCTATTTTTAAGGTGTATTTTTCTTCAGTATTTTTTTGGGTCTCCTTTAGCAAGCTGTTGACTTGTTTTTCATGATTTTCTTGCATCACTCTCATTTCTCTCCCCAGTTTTTCCTCTACTTCTCTTGCTTGCTTCTCAAAATCCCTTTTGAGCTCTTCCAAGGCCTAGGACTGATTCATATTTTTCTTGGAGGCTTTGGATGTAGGAGCTTTGACTTTGTTGTCTTCTTCCAGTTGCATGTTTTGATCTTCTTTGTCACCAAAGTAAGATAATATAGTCTGACTCTTTTTGCACTGCTTGCTCATGATCCCAGCCAATTACTTGAGTTTTAAACTCTTTGTTAAGGTAAGAGTCTGCTTCCAATGTAGAGAATGTACTGTCCCAAGCTTCAGGGGTTTGTACAGCTGTTTTCAGAGATACTTGTAGGGACCTGTAAATTTTCAGTTCTTCCAAGGTGGTATGATAAGGGACGAGGTGTTTACTTCTTTCTTGGCCTGTGTTCTGGTCTCTTAGTGACCACAAGCACTCCTTTCTGTCTTGGAACTGTGAGGAGGGTTTTCTCTTCACAATCACTGCAAGCTTCACCATGCCAGTGCTCCTCACCCCAGTTTTGCTGCCCAGAACTGTGACCCCTATGCAAGCACAGGCAAAGCAAGAGATTCCTGCCTCAGCACTGGCAAAGATATCCCTGAGATCCCCTCTGATCAGCCACTTGATTCCCCCTCAGTCTGTGGATCAGAAGCTCAGGAGGTAGCTGCCCCACCTCTGGGCCACGCTCTCGGGGAACTGGAGCTAAGACCCTAAGCTCCTCTCTCAGCACCACAGAAACAGAGTTTTCCCACTGACCTTCTCAGTTGTCTTTGGTGTTCATGGGTTGAGGAGTCTGGAAACTCACAGCTGCCTGTGATTCAGTCCTCTGAGGCCTGCTCCAGGTTTGCTGCGGCCTGTGAGCCCATGCCGCACTGCACTCTTCTTCCAGCCGGGTGAAATATACCTTTCCGATCAACCATCCAGGTTGTCTTGGGCTGGAAATTTGCTTCACTCTGTCTTTTTGTGGGATCTGCTGCTTTAGAATTTGTTTAGAGCCATTTTTTATAGGTATTTGGAGGGGTTTGGGGGAGAGCTCAAGCAAGTCACTGCTTTCACTCTGCCATCTTGGCTCTGCCCCGCCTTGATGGCATTATTAATTGTATGTCCAAGGCTTGGCATAGTGCCTGGTACATGATAGATCCTTAATAAATTGGATTGGATTGGATTGGGTTGGAGGTAGATAGATCCATGTAGAGAGACCTATTTAGATATATATTAGATAGATAAATAGATAGATACACACACACACACACACTATATAATATATATATATATATATAATATTATATATATATATATATATATATTATATATATATATATATATACATATAGAGAGAGAGAGAGAGACAGAGAGAGACAGAGAGACAGAGAGACAGAGAGAGAGAGAGAGAGTAAGAGAGACAGAGAGAGAGAGAGAGAGACAGAGACAGAGACCTTCAAACACTCTGGCATCCTGGATCATCAAACTACTCAAATCTTATGACAATTGTATTCCACTTATATGTATGGTCAAACCCTTAATTTCACCAGGAATCATTCAATCAACATGTATTTATTAAGTATTTACTAAGTGCCAGGCATTGTGCTAGATGTTGAGAATACAAGTAAAAAGAATGAAATAAACTCTCCATGTTCTCTCTATGGAACTTTCTGTTCCAGTGCATGAAACTGGAAATCTGAAACTCCTCTCTATTCACTTATTATCTTTCCATCTCTCCCTTTACTTTATTTCTTCTAAACCTGTATTTTGCCCTCACATTGACTTTTAATCAGTCTGCCCCTCAAGGGTCTCATAGTTCATTACCACTGCCTTTTCTGTGTTGATCCTATGGCTAGCCAATTCAAGTCCCTGATATCCTTCACTTGCCCCCTTTGTCATGATGCTTCTCAAGCTATATCAAGCCCCAACTTTGGTTTCTCCCTGAACAACACTCAAGGAAATCAATTATATATGACAACTGGGTCCATTACAGATTTTTGTTGTCTAATTTCTGCCATGGCCTCACTGCTACATAGCAATCATTTTATTCTTCTCTGACTGACTCTCAATTGCACTTTGGACAGCAGCTATTCCAAATCTTGTTTTTTCTCCTTCAGCCTCCTATCCACCTCCTCCACAGTTCCTCTAAGCAGGCAGCCTTGGTTCCTACTTTACTGAGAAAATAGAGTCCATCAATCATGAACTCTCTTCTCCCCTATTTTATGCCTCAAAACACTTTAATATCATCTCTTACTGTTTCTTCTTTTTTTTTCCTCTAGTCTCTGACAACGAGGTGGCACTTCTTGCTATGTCTAACCGATGGCTAACTTCAGCTTGAGATTTTTTTTTTAAAGACAGGGAATGAATATGGTTTTATTTTGTTCTCTCAGAAACTTCCATGTATACCAGTATCTTCTATCAAAAACAGTAGAAAAAAAATTTTGTCATACTTTGTCATAGGAATAATCATGTGCTTAATGCATAGAGTTGGTAAAAAAAAATCTTTTCAATATTTTTTTAGCTCAAATAGATTGCACCTTTACTACCATTGTAAATAAATGGTCAAATAAAAAAAAATGGCAAACTGCTAAAGATATTGCCTGAATTAAGCAGTGTACCATTATATAAAGTGCTTCCTGAATTAAAAACTGTAAAGCTGTCAAATGTGTCCACATTTCTGAAATAGAGTCAAAGAATCCTGGTGGATATTTCTTTGGAGTTCTTCCTAGATGGGTTTAGCAATCAGTACTGCAGTCTTAGACTCCAGGTCATTCTTCAAGAGATAAGTTATAATTGCAATCATCATCTAGAATATTTTTAAAGTACTTTTTACTTTTGATATTTTAAATAGATGTTCTCAAAATTCTCACTCCCCTAGCTGCTTTTGATTCCAACAAAAAAAAAGTGTATAAGTGCAATTCCCAAGAGTTCCACAATGATGGAGGGGTCCACTAATGAGAAGATCATGAATATCCAGAAGAGAAAGTAGGCCTGGAAACTGACTAAAGAGGCCAAAGAAGCTCATGCTGATATATGAATTCCTTTTGTTTTTTATATAGAAATCCAAGCATGATAGTAAAAGCCTGACCCAAGAAAATGAAACTCACAAACAAACCAAGATAAGTCATTAAGGGTTTCCTCAAAGGAACATAAATACAGAGTAGGCAGTCTGACCTTGGAAAGAAACTTCTTCAAGCATTCAGTAATAGCAATATAAGAAAATCATAAATGAAAATTTTAATTCAAGTGATCTAAAGAAAAAGAAATTGGTGATCAGTCTCCATATTTGCAAATAATTAAATATTAATTCAAGATTGAAATAGAATTTAAAAAAGTATGATCAATTACATTTCACGGAGGCAGTAGGCAGCATGCTGATGTATCCAAGACACATGAGCAGGATCTACAGGTACTCCAACTATAGGCTCTGGCACAATCATGTTCTTCTCTTACCCAGATACTTGAGGTTTTAATTTCATCCTCTCCTGTTTCCTTTGGGAGCTTGAGTCTTCAATCATTCTTTATCTTTCTGTGTTTCTCTGCCTTCATTTCTAATTCTCTCTCTATATATATATCTCTGTCTCTCTCTCTCTCTCTTTCTCTAAACCATATGTGTCCTCAAAGAAAGAAACCTGAAGAAGACCCCCATCCCTTCACCCCACCATAACAACAAGTAATCATTCTCTCCACCAATAAGACCAAAGGTTGAACAATGAATTACACTTAAAACAACAGTAGCAGCAATAGCAACAATACAACAACCTTCACTGGTCCCTGCTATCTCTCTATTAGCCTGTATCTTTTCTCCTGTTCGCTGCCAAATTTCTGAAAGAAGCTGTTTATAGTCACTGCCTCCATTTTATCATCCACTCAGTTTTCAACCCTTTATAATACAGCTTTTGCCTCTTCACTGAAATAGCTTTCTTCAAGGTTATCAACAATATATTATTTACTACATTCAAAGCTTCTTTCATTCCTCATACTTCTTGAACTTTCTGCAGCTTTTGGCAGTGTTGACTACTTTCCTATTGCTTCTATATACTTTTTTTAGCCCTCATGTTTTGTGACACCATTTCCCCCCTGATTCTCTTTCTACATATTATGATTGCTCTTTTTCAAGTCTTCTTTTCTGGTTCATTATCCATGTCTTGTCTCCTCACCCTAAGTATCTGTCCTTGGCTTTTGTTTCCTCTATCTCTGTCTCTGTCTCTCTGTCTCTGTCTCTCTCGCCCCTCTCATGTCCCTTGGTGATTTTATCTGCTCTTATATGTTAAAATTTAATCTCTCTATAAATGACTCCCACTCTATATGTGTAGCCTTGTTCCTTCTTTGAGTTTCACTTCCATGTCACCATCTATTAGATATCTCCACCTGGATGTCCTATAGGTACCTGCTGTAGTTCTCATGACTAGAACATCGCAAACCCTAAGCAATCAAAAAAGAATCACCACCCCAATTTAATCTATCCTTTCAATCTTTCTCTATTTTTGTCAGCACCATCTAGTCATCTCTAAATTTAAAATGTTTAAGTGATATTCACCTCTTCCCTTTTTATCACCCTATCTCACTCTTCCTCATTCTCTCTCAATTCAGTTAGTTGCAAAGTCTTGTCACTTTTACCACCGTAATGTATCTTTCCTCTACCTATTCTTTCTACTTACATGAACACCTTCCTAGTTTAGGATTTCATCACTTCTTGCATCTATAAATTGATACTCCTTTATGATTTGGACAGTGTTTTAAAATAGAAAGGTACAGAAACAAAGACAGCTGTAAGAAAAACACTGAGAAAACCAGCCTACAGGACAAGAAACTCAGAGTGAAGAAGGTTAAAAAGCAAAAACATAATAATAGCCACAACACCAACCTACAGATGGAACTTGAAGAAATTGCTCTCTAAAAGCAAGGAGATAAAGATGAATGTAGAACCTAACTAGAAGAAATGATGACATACAGGGGAATTAGCATTATATAGCACTATGCTAGGCACTATGCTAAGTGCTTTCCAAGTATTATTTCATCTGATCTTTATAAGAAACCAGCAAAGTAAGTGTGTTTATTATTCCCATTTTATAGTTAAAGAAACAGGCTGACAGAGAAGACTTTCTCAGAGCCATACAACTGTGGCCAGTTTGAAATCAGGTCTTCCTGACTCTAGGTTCAGGGGTCTATCCATTGTACCACCTAGCTGCCTATGATGGTGGAGGAATAGTCCTGAAACAACATGGACTAAACCTCATAATATTCTGCTTACAAGTGAATCACTTATTTTTGTGGGAATAAACAGAAGAATGGCAGGACATATAAAAGGTGAAAGGAAGGTAGAGGAGATCACGTGATGTACTCTATTCAATTCTATGGTTACCAATTATCATGATTGAAATTAAGGTAAACTGAGGCATAAAACTCTGAGCATGATCAACTTACTAGAAAAGCACAAATTTTCCAGTAAACAGGGTTTTAGCCTCCTCAGCTAGCCTCTGAATGAGGGCTGACAACTCATTTTTATGGACAAAAGGAGGAGAATCCAAAAGCTAGAAGACAGCATCATAGATGGTAAAAACAATACCATTGGTTACAATGTCAGAAGCATTATAGATGTAGGAAACAATATGATGAGTTACAAAGCCAGAAATGTCAAAATGGGGGGGGGCAATATTATTGGTGGGAAATTTTGAATGTAGAGGTAACAACAATCACTCCTTCCATCTTGTTGCTTTGGGAAGCTTATTAGTGGTATTCACCTTCATGGCTAAACAGTGTCACAGTGATAACAGACCAGACTTTCTTGAAGAACAGTCAGCATTGCAAAGATAACAGACCAGACTCCTGGCACCCACTTGCATCCTTCAAGGATAACAGATTTCCTTGACACAAGAATGAAACAGTGATTAGCAGAAAAACTGAACTTCTAAACTTAAAGATGAGTGATTTTTTAGGAAGTTGAATTTCCAAGGTTAACTCAGAGACAAATGAAACATGACAAAGGTAGTTGCACAAAATGTCTTAGTGGTACAAAATAAAATCAATTACAGAATAAAATCAATTTAATTTTCTCAATTTTTACAATGAAGAGAAAATAACACCTATGGTCTCTTAGGAAGAAAGCCTACTTGATAGTGAGTGAATTGGCAAAGGGAGAGATTGAAAGATGGCATGAAAACATAATATTGCAGTAACAATGACTTGAAACTATACGGAAATCTCCTGAGAGTTCACTTTCCCCAAATAATCTATTTTTCTTTAGTTAACTTAATGATAATTCAATTTCCCAAAAGGTAGAGAAAATAACAAGGGGATTTGCCATTCTTGACCTCCTTCTGACCAAAAAGTACAAATTGTTTCCTGAAGTAGAAATAATGGGAATCTTGAGAAAAAGTTACACTGTCTTAGAATTCATAATAGATAAAGAAAGCTAAGCATAGTCTGACATCCATCCTAGATTTTGGGAAAGTAAACTTGGAAGGGTTTAAACAAAGGATAAGTAGGCTGTGAAGGCCTAAAATTCTACAATGTACATCAATGCAAAAGGGATGAAAAACTTGAGAATGAAATTCTGAAGATGCATCCAATAATTATTTTATTGAGGAAGAAAGGGGGAATTCTCTGTTAAAAATATAAACGCACAGTAATTTATATTACATTATTATATTGTTTACATATAAAGGTTATGCAGGGGCAGAGCCAACGTGGTGGAGAGAAGCCAGGACGTTGCTTGAACTCTCCCCAGTTTTCCTCAGAAACAATGTTAAATAAAGCCTCCAAACAGATTCTAGAGTGACAGAAATATGGAGTGAAACAATTTTCCATCTGAAGATAACTTATAAGGACTTCAGGAAAGATCTGTCTTACTTGGGTAAAAGGGGAGCGCAGATCAGCATAGATGGTGTCTGGGTAGGCCAGCAGAAGGCTCTTAGCTACAGCACAGAACAACAACTGAGACCTCTTGGTCCTGGCTCAGTAAGCTAGCAGTGAGGCCTCCAACTCCAGTGCAGAAGGCAAATTGTGAGCCCTGGAACTCCAGCACAAGCAGAATAGGCCAGGGATCCACCCCCCTCTCCCCCATCCCCATAGTGGGCAAGCCAGAAGCCCCTAAGGCCCCAGCACAGAAAACCAGTGACCAGGCTCCTGGCCCCTAGCAAAAGAAACTTGGGATCATGCCCCATGTACCCTAGGAGCAGAGCTCAACTTTAAGGTCATGAAATAGACTAGAAAATGATTAAGAAAAAGAAAAGAGCCCTAATCATACAAAGTTACCTTGGTGACAGGGAAGATCAAAAGACAAGCTCAGAAGAGGACAACAATGTCACACTGTTTACATATGAAGTCTCAAAAGGAATATGAATTGTTCTTAAATCCAGAATCCTCTTGGAAGAGCTGAAAAAGTATCTTAAAAATCAAGTAAGAGAGGTAAAAGAAAAATTGGGAAAAGAAATCAGTTATAAAAGAGAATTATGAAAAAAAGAGTCAGGTAGCCCAAAAAATGACTGAAGAAAACAACTCCTTAAAAAAAATAGAATTGGCCAAATGGAAAAGAAGGTACAAAAGCTAACCCAAGAAAATAAGTCCTTAAAAATTAGAATTGAGCAAGTGGAAGCAAATGACTCTATGAGACACCAAGAATCAGTTAAACAAAGACAAAAGAATGAAAAAAAGAAAATGTAAAATACCTCATTGGAAAAAATAGCTGACCCAGAAAATAAGTCCAGGAGAAATAATTCAAGAATTGTTGGACTCCCTGAAGGCCATGATAAAAAAAAAATCCTGGACAGCATCTCTCAAGAAATTATCAAGGAAAACTGCCCTGATATCCCAGAACTGGAAGGCAAAATAGTCATTGAAAGAATCTGCCAATCACCTCCTGAAAGAGATCCCAAAATGAAAATTCCAGGGAATATTGTGGCAAAATTACAGAATTATCAGGTCAAAGAGAAAATACTGCAAGCAGCCAGAAAGAAATAATTCAAATATCAAGGAGCCACAGGACTTAGCAGTTTCTTTTCTTTTTTTTTTAAACAATGTCTATTTTTATTGTAGCTTTGTCTAAATTTCCACTTTTGCTTTTTTGAAATCATCTCAGATAAAATAAGTTCTTTCCCATCACCTCATCTATGCCTTGTATAAATCTTTTTTTAATATAAATTTATTTATTTTAAGTTTTCAATATTCACTTCCACATGTTTTTGAGTTCCAAATTTCTCACTCTCCCCCCACCCCAAGATGGCATGCGTTCTGAATACCCTTCCCCTGGTCTGCCTTCTCTTCTATCTCTCCCCCTCCCTTCTCTTAATCCCTTCCCCTCTATTTTCCTGTAGAGCAGGATAGACTTCTGTACCCCATTTCCTGTATTTCTTATTTCCCAGTTGCATATGAAAACATTTTTTTTAAACATGTGTTTTTCAAACTTTGAGTTCCAGATTTTCTCCCTTCCTCTCTCCCCACCCACCCTCATTGAAAAGGCAAGCAACTCAATATAGGTTGTACATGTGCAGTTATGCAAAACACTTCCTTAGTAGACATGTTGTGAAAAATTAACTCTATTTCCCTTAATCCTATCCTGCCCTCCCATTTATTCTGTTCTTTCTTTTGACCCTGTCCCTCCTCAGAAGTATTTGCTTCTGATTACCCCCTTTCCCAATCTGCCTTCCTCTCTATCACCCCCTGCTCTCTTGTCCCCTTCTCCCCCTATTTTCCTGTAGGGTAAGACAGATTTATACCCAATTGAATGTGTATGTTATTCCCTCCTTAAGCCAAATGCTATGAGAATAAGATTCCTTCATTCCCTCTCACTGTAAAAGCCTTTACTTTTCTGTTTTTTGTGAGATAATTTACCCCATTCTACCTCTCCCTTTCTTCTTCTCCTAGTATAATCCTCACCCCTTAATTTTATTCTCCAGATATGACCCCTTAATCTTCAACTCACCCTGTGCCCTCTATCTATCTATCTATCTATACATACATACAATTTTTTTCCTCAACTACCTTAAACTGACAAAGTCTCATGAGTTATAAATATCATCTTTCCATGCAGGAATGTAAACAGTTCAACCTTAATAAGTCTCTTATGATTTCTCTTTCCTGTTTACCTCTTCATGTTCCACTTGAGTCCTGTATTTGAAAGTCAAATTTTCTATTCAGCTCTGGTCTTTTCATCAAGAATGCTTGAAAGTCCTCTATTTCACTGAATGACCATTTTTTCCCCTGAAGGATTATACTCAGTTTTGCTGGGTAGGTGATTCTTGGTTGTAATCCTATGTCCTTTGCCCTCTGGAATATTATATTCCATGCCCTGGTCCTTTAATGTAGAAGCTGCTAAATCTTGTGTTATCCTGATTGTGTTTCCACAGTACTTGAATTGTTTCCTTCTGGCAGCTTGTAATATTTTCTCCTTGACCTGGGAACTCTGGAATTTGGCTACAATATTCCTAGGAGTTTTCTTTGGGGATCTCTTTCAGGAGGAGATCTGTGGATTCTTTCAATTTCTATTTTGCCCTCTGGTTCTAAATATCAGGGCAGTTTTCCTTGATAATTTCTTGAAAGATGATGTCTAGGCTCTTTTTTTGATCATGGCTTTCAGATAGTCCAATAATTTTTAAATTCTCTCTCCTGGATCTATTTTCCAGGTCAGTTGTTTTTCCAATGAGATATTTCACATTGTTTTCTAATTTTTCATTCTTTTGGATTTGTTTTACAGTGTCTTGATTTCTCATAAAGTCACTGTCTTCCAATTGCTCTATTCTAATTTTTAAGGAAGTATTTTCTTCAGTAATCTTTTGGACTTCCTTTTCCATTTGGCCAATTTTTCTTTTTAGGGCATTTTCTCCTCATTGGCTTTTTGGACCTCTTTTGCCATTTGGGTTAGGCTATTTTTTAAGGTGTTATTTTCTTCAGTATTTTTTGGGTCTCCTTTAGCAAGCTGTTGACTTGTTTTTCATGATTTTCTTGCATCACTCTCATTTCTCTTCCCAGTTTTTCCTCTACTTCCTCTTACTTGCTTCTCAAAATCCCTTTTGAGCTCTTCCAAGGCCTGGGACTGATTCATATTTTTCTTGGAGGCTTTGGATGTAGGAGCTTTGACTTTGTTGTCTTCTTCTGGTTGTATATTTTGATCTTCTTTTTCACCAAAGTAAGATAATATAGTCTGACTCTTTTTGCACTGCTTGCTCATGATCCCAGCCAATTACTTGAGTTTTAAACTCTTTGTTAAGGTAAGAGTCTGCTTCCAATGTGGAGAATGTACTGTCCCAAGCTTCAGGGGTTTGTAGCTGTTTTCAGAGATACTTGTAGGGACCTGTAAATTTTCAGTTCTTCCAAGGTGGTATGATAAGGGGCGAGGTGTTTACTCCTTTCCTGGCCTGTGACCACAAGTATTCCTTTCTGTCCTGTAACTGTGAGGAGGGTTCACAGCCACTACAAGCTCCTCCACTCCGCTCCTCCTTACCCCCAGCACTGCCGCCCAGAACTGTGGCCCAGATCCACACGGGCAAAGCAAGAGATTCCTGCCTCAGCACTGGCAAAGAGATCCCTGCATCCCTCTCTGATCAGCCACTGGATTCCCCTCAGTCTGTGGGCTCGGGAAGAGCCCCCCCCAGGGCCACGCTCTTGGGGAATGGAGCTGAAACCCCGCCTTCCTCTCTGACCACCAACAGAAACAGACTTTTCCCACTGACCTTCTTAGTTGTCTTTGGCATTCATGGATTGAGGAGTCTGGAAACCTCCACAGCTGCCCATGATTCAGTCCTCTGAGGCCTGCTCCAGGTTTGCTGTGGCCTGCGCTCCTACGCCACGCTGTGCTGTGCTCCCAGCCCGGCGCGATACACCTTTCTGATCAAACATCCAGGTTGTCTTGGGCTGGAAATTTGTTTCACTCTATCTTTTTGTGGGTTCTGCTGCTCCAGAATTTGTTTAGAGCCATTTTTCATGAGTATTTGGAGGGGTTTGGGGGATAGCTCAAGCAAGTCACTGCTTTCACTCTGCCATCTTGGCTCTGCCAGCAATTTCTATATTAAAGTATTAGAGGGCTTGAAATATCATCTTCCAGAAGACAAAGGAACTTGGATTACAATGAAGAATCAACTACCCAGCAAAATTTAGCATAATTTTTCAGGGAAAAAGATGGATATTCAATGAAACATGAGACTTCAAAAAAAATCTCTTTAAAAATTAATTTATTTATTTTTAGTTTTCAACATTCACTTTCACAAGATTTTGAGTTTCAAATTTTCTCCCCATCTCATCCTTCCCCCACCCCAAGTTGGCTGCCTTCTGAATACCTTTTCCCCTAATCTGCCTTCCCTTCCATCTCCCCACCTTCTCTTATCCCCTTCTATTTTCTTCTAGGGCAAGATAGATTTCCAGACCCCATTGCCTGTATATATTATTTCCCAGTTGCATGTGAAAACAATTTTTAACATTTGTTTTTAAAACTTTGGGTTCCAAATTTTCTCCCTTCCTCCCTCCCCATCCACCCTCATAGAGAAGGCAAACAACTTGATACAAGTTATACATGTGTAGTCATGCAAAACACTTCCATAGTAATCATGTTGTGAAAAAATGACTATATTTCCCTTCATCCTATCCCACCCCCCATTTATTCTATTCTCTCTTTTGACCCTGTCCCTCCTCAGAAGTGTTTGCTTCTGATTCCCTTCTCCCCCAATCTGCCCTCCCCTCTATCATTCCCCTACTCCCCTATTTTTATATAGGGTAAGATAGATTTCCATACCCAATTGAGTATGTGAAACATGAGACTTTTGAACTTCCCTGATGAAAAGATCAGAGCTAAACAGAAAATTTGATCTTCAAATACGAGACTCAAGAGAAGCAATAAAAAGGTAAACAGGAAAGAAAAACAAATTCAATAAGATTAAACTATTTACATACTTACATGGGAAAATAATACTTATAATTCTTGAGAAGCATATCCTTATTAGGGCAGTTAGAAGGAGTATACATAGACAGAGGATGTGGTGACACTTTTATGTGATGACTTTGACTTTGATGTGATGATATAAAAAAATGAAAGGGTGAAAAAAAGATTGCACTGGGAGAAGAGGAAAAGGAGAGGTAGAGGTTAAATTATATCACAAGAATGGCTAATGTGACAGAAAAGGAAATTGATAAGTTTTGGAAAAGATGTGAGAAAATTGGAACACTAATGTATTGGTGGAGTTGTGAACTGATCCAACCACTCTGGAGAGCAATTTGGAACTATACCTAAAGGACAATTAAACTGTGCATAACCTTCAATCCAGCAATACCATTACTAGGTGTCCCAAAGAGATCATAAAAAAGGAAAAAAGGACTGACATGCACAAAAAGATTTATAGCAGCTTTTTTTTTATGGAGGCAAAGAATTGGAAATTGAGGGGATGCCAATCAATTGGGGAATGGCTGAACAAGTTGTGGTATATGAAAGTAATGGAATACTATTGTTCTATAAGCAACGATGAGCAGGTGGATTTCAGAAAAACCTAGAAAGATTTACATGAATTGAGGCTGAGTGAAGTGAGCAGAACCAGGAGAACATTGTACACAGCAATAGCAACATTGTACAATGATTAATTATAATAGACTTAGCTCTTCTCAGCAATACAATGATCCAAGATAATTCCAAAAGACTCATGATGAAAAATGCTGACCACATCCAGAGAAAAAACCGTGGAGTCATAATGCAGATCGAAGCATACTATTTTCATTTTTTTTCATTTTTTTTTCTTTCTCATGGTTTTTTCCTTTCATTCTGATTCTTCTTTCACAATATGACTAATGTGGAAATATGTTTAACATGATTGTACATGTATACCCTATATCAGATTGCTTGCTGTCATGCATGGGGGGAAGGGAGGGAAGGAGGGAGAAAATTTTGGAACTCAAAATATTATAAAAATGAATGTTGAAAACTATCTTTTTCAGTAATGAAGGATGCATACAAGTGAGCAGACTGGCTTTGTTTGTCTGGAGAAATAAAGCTCAGAATAGTTTGATGATAAATCCAAACGACAATGAAAATCCTTCTCCCCCCCCCCTTTTTGTGGGAAGCTATAATTTGATCAATTTCTCCAAGGCCATCTAGCTTTGTCTCTTCTTTCCATTTAATTCTTGGCCCAGCTTACTTCAATTTATTAAGTCTGTCCAAGATATATGTAATGACAGAATTATTTCATAGATTATCCATCCTACTGAATGTCAACACATGAACAATAATCATTCTTTATCTGCATGGTGTTTTCCTTGTGTAATTAAGCCAAACTATTTCAAGTCTTCTATTAATTTACATATTATATTTTTGAAGGTAATTCTCTATTTCTTTTATATCTTCTGTTTTGTTAGCATTTAATTGTATACAGTAGGTTTTTCTAATATTTTTATTTATTCACATTTCGTTGTTTAATAATAATAACTAACATTTATGTAGCACTTATCACGTGAGGAACTTAGCACAGGAACTATGTTACAAGCTTTATAATTATTATCTAATTTGATTCTCACGATAACTCTAGAAGGTAGGTGCTTTTCTTACCCTGTTGTACAGATGTGGAAATTGAGGTAAACCAAGGTTAAGTGATTTGTTCAAGATCATACACAGTGTCTGAGGCCATATTTAAAATCAAGTCTTCCTTCCTCCAGGCCTATTGTGCCACCTACCTGATTTGTTCTTTCATTCACTCATTATTTAGTGTTTTATTATTAAGCCTCCATTTGGGTCTACATCTTCTGTTTGTGGTCTCTGAACAATGAATAATTTTATTGTGTTATGGTCTCTAAAAGATATATTGACTATTTCTGCCTTTTTGAATTTGTTTGTACCATAACATACAGTCAATTTTTGTCAAAGTTCCATGTAGTACTGAGAAATATGCATATTCTTTTACCATCCCATTCAAAAGATGCTATAAGTTTTTTAACTTCAGTTACTCCAGCAATCTATTCAGTTCCTTATTTTGCCTTTTACTTTTGTTAGATTTATCCAAAACGGAGAGAAGGATGTTAAAGTCTCCCGTTACTATTGTGTTACTGTCTATATTTTCTTTTGGCTTAGTTAATATTTTCTTTATGAATTTGAATACTAAGCATTTGGAGTATATAGGTTTTATTGGTTTGTTGTTTATGATTTGTTTCAGCATAATATAGTTTCCTTTTTATCTCTATATTTTTGAATGTATGTCTTTACTTTGTCATATAGCATGATCGTAATTCTTGCTTTTTGGTTTTACTTGACGCATAGTAAATTTTTTCCCATCCCTTCAGTTTTATTTTGTGTATGTCTTTGGTTTTTTGTAAGCAACAGATTCTAGTATTTTGTTTTCTCATTCAATCTCTCACTTTTCATTTTATTGGATTATTTAATCCATTCATATTTAAATTTATGAGTTAGGTTATATTTTTCTCCGCTTGTCTCTAATATTGATTTTCTTTTCCAAGTTTTGATTTTTCCCACTTCTGCTGTAGACACAGTACTTTGTACTTTTTTTAAAGGTCTTTCTATTCTCAATGGCTTCTTCCCATAACTCCAGATCATCTTCTATTAGTTAACCTTTCCTTTTGAGGTTCTGCTTATTAGTTCCTTTTCTTTTCCTGCTTTTATTTATATAGTTTCCTTTCTTTTCTTTCCTTTTAGTCAAGTTGATTCCCCCTTCTACTCCCCTTCAACTAGTCTTATTCATTAGACTTTAAAAATTTCTTTTTTTTACCCCTTTCTAGAGATTTCTTTCTTACTTTCATTATCCATCTTCTCTTTCTATCTATTCTCTCTCTCCCTCTCTCTCTCTCTCTCTCTCTCTCTCTCCTCTCTCTCTTTCTCTCTCTCTCTCCTCCTCCTCTACCTCTTGGCATTTTGTTTCTGCCAATGCCTTGTACAGTTTGCCCTGAGGATTCATTTTTTCATTGTTCTTTACTCACAGAACAGAGCCAATTTTACAGGTGACAGAGAAGACACTGCCCTATGGTAGGACGCCTTCCCCTACTATGTTCCTAATTATGCAGCCCATTATTATACCTTCCCCATGGTTAGCTTTTTTCCCCTCCATTTCACTCAAGACCTCCTTTTTTTAGGTCCATGTCCTACTCTCCTAGGTGCCAATTGCTCTAGGATATCCAACTCCCTCCTTCCCCAAAGGACATGTGGCCTTTTCAAGAGCCAAAACTCCCAGACCATCCGCATCACAAGGTCCTGGCTTCCTTCACTGAAGATCTCTCTTTGCTTACAGGAGTCTTCATCAATGGAACTCCCTACCACTATTTAAGCAAGACCTCCCTCCTTTCCTTTTACTCATTTCCTCATCTACTCTCCTCCAGGCTCTTGGCTTCCTGAGACCACTGGGGTTACCTTCTCTACATTGCTATCAATTTGACCTTTGTACATCACATCACATAACCGTATCTCCTTTCTTCCTTCTTCCTTTTCATTTACCTTCCTATATTGTAATGTAATCTTTCTCTCTGCCTTTGTCTTTCTGTCTCTGTCTCTCTCTATGTCTCTGTCTCTGTCTCTCTCTGTGTCTCTGTCTCTGTCTCTCTGCCTCTCTGCCTATCTCTGTCTGTCTTTGTTTCTCTTTCCGTCTTTGTCTCTCCTACACCTACCCCCCCACACACACAGACGTACACACACATTCAGCTAAGGTCGGGTTATCATCAGATTCTGTCCATCATACTTCAGCCCACCTCTTTACTATTACCTCCATCTGACTTCACTCATGACTCTTTGTAAACATTTAGAAAGAAATCTCTTACTGGTCTCTCTTTTCTCGCTCTGTTGATGTTTCTGTCCTTGGCTACTACATTTGTTTATCCTTCTTGCAGATCCATTGTCTGGGGGTATTTGAGAAGCAAATAATATCTTCAGAGCTGGTTTTTTTTTCGAGAATGCTTCAAATGCCTCTTTTTATTGAATGTTCATCTTTCATTTATAGTTAAGTTCAGATTTGCATGTTGTTCTTTAGAAGACATTATTCCATCCCCTCCTGCATTTTTTGGTGGATACAGAATAATCTTATATTATTCAAAGTTCCTTTCCTTTGTATTTGAAGGTCCTTCTCCTGATTGCATGCAGACATTGTTTTTCTGAAATTAATTGTTAAACTCAAGAATGCTATGTCTTGGAGTTTGTAGCCTTGACTTTTCTGTAGGTCATCTATAAACTTTTTAAAATTGGTTATTTCATTTCCTATGTTCTGGGCAATTCTCTTCTATTATATTCTGTATTATGATGTTAAGGTTTTTTTTTTATCCTGTCATCTTCTCTACTCATCCTATCTTCAAGATCAGTTTGTTTTGTTTCCATAGTGAGAATATTTTATTTTAATATTATTATTATTATTATTATTTACCTGTCTTCTTCTAGATTGTCCTTCACTTATATGTATTTGAATTCCTGTTCCATTGTCCTCTCTTTTGTTTCTTTAGTCAGACTTCCCATTGTAAATTCCAAATTTTCTATTCTGCCCATTATGGCAGGTCATAATTCTGCTCTCATAATTCTTATTTCTTTTTTCAATCATTGATGTTGTGGCTCAATCAGTGGGTTGTGGTTCCACATTCTCAAATTCCACAGGGTCTTTTGTCTCATCAATTTTCCATTGTTTTGCAGTATTTATTCATAGATGCCTGAATTGGTTTAAGAGATCTGGAGACCATATATCTTTCTGCTGTTAATGTTTTCCCTGCTGATTTATCTGCTTATGTTAAAAGTCTTTGAGTTTTTTTCTTCCTGAGATCTTTGGTGATTTCAGTCTTTCTTCCCCCCCCCCCCTTTATTTTTCTTTATTGTTTATTTTCTGACTCTCTGTTTCCCCAAGGTCATTTCCTTGGAGTCTGAATCTCAAAGCAGCTCAGCCTCCTCCCACTCTGGGCAATTCAAGGTTCACCAGTCTAGTCTTTCTCTAGTAACTTTTGGGTAGACAGAACTGGCCCCAGGTGGATGATAAGTACTTTCTTTCAGGCTTAATGAAGTGCTGCAGAGCCCTCACATACAGTATATCCTGTCCTGGTGTCCAATGCCAGTCTATCTGTTCCTCAGTTCTTTGGCCCAGCCCCAGCAATTCAGAGAACTACTACCCTTGTTCTAATGGATTAATTTTTATAGTTTGTGTCTCTGAGACTCTGGGAAGAAGGGATGAAGTGACATGTGGTATTGAGTTCTCTTTCAAGCCTACACATGATGAGGTAGAAAAGAGTGCTTGAGGCAGATAGAGGAAATAGCATGTGAGATAGGAGATAGGATGCAGGATGTGACCAGCCAGAAAAGTTATCAAAGAAGACTATGCATTGAAGCCCCCACTATGGACTTATCTGTGTGCTTTCACAAAGCACCCTCAATTCCAGAACAATCCTTCCCCTCCCCTTTACCATTCTCTTTGCTTACCACCTCTGGACTACCTGATATCCCAGGCATTTTTGGAGCCGTGCTTGCTCCTCCCATTCCCTTCCCCCTATTCCATAAAATTGTATTTAAACCACACTCTTGACCTGGCTAACTGCCTTTGCCTCCTTCTGGAAGCAGTGGCGCCTCTATTCCCTTAGGAAAGCAGGGCCTGTGGCCTATGCTCTGCCTCCCACATGGAGTAGAGCCCTTTGAGGCTCTGCCTCACAGGGAACAGGCCCACTTGGGTATATCATCTCAGTAAATGCCTTTCTTTAACTTGGATGTGCGAGTGAATTCTTTCAGGACACTGGACCTGCATGTCTATTCATCAATTCAAGTAGCACCCCAACATTCTTGGGGATCTCCCTAAACTCATCACCAATAATTACAGAGAAGATCTATGTGAATTCTTTCACACCTGAACCAGCTCTCCCAACTCTAACCTCAACAGACACATCTCCTTCCCCTTTCCTTCTGTGGCTGATCTCCTGCAGGGATATTTCACAACACAGAGTGCTGCTTGTTGTGATGCTGGTTTTGGTCCTAGAGAGGCTCCATAGTCTGCAGCACTGTAGAGGTGGGCTGGGCTACCTGTCCAGGTTTGAGTTGACTTCTATAGCTAGGGATCAGGATCCCCACTGCATGGGAAAGAGGGAGGGGAGACCAAGGTGTGAGCTCTTGTTGGCCCACTTGCACAGCCTCGTTGCTGGTTGTGAGGAGGGGGTGCTGAGTGAGCTCAGTTAAGAAGTCAGTTCCTGGATTTTTTGTTTACTTTCTTTTGGATTCTGGATGTCTTAAATCAGAGAGATAGCTGAAGTTTCTTTGGTATGTGATTACTGTTTTGGAAAGGTATGAGAGGTTGAGGGGATCAGAGAAAATGTCTAGTCCCTTTTTCTTGTTTATCATGTGACCCAGAAGTCTGTCACTGGAGTTTTAACATTTGCCTACTGTATTTTGTGGAACTTGCAGGATAAGATTTGTTTGTTTGTTTTTTCCTGGAGGCTATCTGTCAATGTTTTCGATTGGTGATTTGTTTTCTCTATTCAGAAATTCTGGGCCATTTTCTTGTATTTTTACTTGCATTGTGGAGTTCAAGTAGTTTGACTTGTCAGATTGTCCTGGGAGGCCTATGACGTTTAATTTGTCTCTGTGCAGCCTGTCTTTGAGAGCCATGTATTTTGCGTGTATAGAGATCATGCATATGTGTTTTCTTTAATGTTATTGCTTTATGCTTCTCTTCTTCCAGATTGTCAATCACTTCTGTATATTTGCATTCTCAATCAGTTGTTCTCTCTTATGCTCCTTTGGAGAGATTTGCCACTGTGGATTCAAACATTTCTATACTGCTAATTAGTTCAGCTGTGCAGGCCATAAAAGTCTGCTATTTTTTCCCTTTTTAACTTCTTCTTTCAAGCGTCTTATTTCTCTCTTGAGTCATTCAGAAATATCCTGCTGTGATTCTATACTTTCTTGGGAATCTATAGGGTCCTCTGTTGGTTAAATTTCCTTTGTCTTGCAATGTTTATTTAGAGATCTTTCCTTTCATTTCAATGTCTTCCTTGGTCATTTTTCTGCCAATTCTCTCAGTTTTTAACTGAGTTTTCTTTCTCCTAACATCTTTGGCATTTTTAGTCTTTTTCCCTAATATATCTCCATTTTCTGACCCTTTGACAGCAGATCTCCCAGGGGCTGGAACTCTGTTTTCTCAGTCTTCTCCCATATTGGATAATTCATTTTTTACCAGCCTCTATTCCTTGGGTTTGAAGACTGATCCTATCTAGATGACAGTCCCCTTTCCTTCAGACCTGGTATACCCCACTTCTACCAACTCCAGTGCCCACTGTTCTTTAGTATTCCTCTTTTTCTGCAAGCAAGTAGGCAGCAGTGAAGTCTGCTGCTCATTGTCACAGAATGATGAGAGTGAAAGCAGGGGCAAGGTGTCCTAGCAGACACTAAAGCAGCAGGAAAAAAAAAGTGCTGAGTGGAACCAAAAGAACCTGCCGAGGCATGGGAGCTGGTGGTAGTGAAGGATGAGGGTATGCTAAGGGAACACATGAGGGATTAGCAATACTTGCTAATTCATAAAGTTGATATCCATTAGGCTTCTTGGTATCTTAAACTATAGTGACAGCTACAATCATTTTATCTCATGCATAGTTCCTACTTTGCAGAGTTTTTGACAGGAAGGTCTGGAGAAAACATCTAGTCCTCTAGCTTATTGGTCATACGACCCTGAAAGAACCTCGTAATTGGTTTCTCTGTCTCCATTCTTTTTTTGTCTCCCATCCATCTTTTACACAGATGCCAAATTGATATGATCCTTCCTCATGAAGCTTCAATGACTCTCTCTTGTCTCTAGAATAAAATGTAATCTCTTCTGTATGGCTCTTAAACCTCTTAATAAACAGGATTTAATTTCTCTTTCTAGTCTAATTTCTAGACATCATTCTCCTTTCTGTACTCTAGATTTTAACTAAACTGGTCTTCCAGCACTTCCTCATGAAGATAGTCCATTTGCTGACTCCATTTCTTTACAGAAGCTATTTCCCCTCTACACCTTAGAATCCCTGGTTTCCTTCAAGGCACATCTTAGGTACTACCTTATACAAGTCTTTTTACTATCCTTTCCTAGTTATTAATATTTTCCCCTCTGAATAGCCCTTTCCTAAATATCGTCTGATCATAATCTTAAACCTGGAAGGTGTCTTAGATGTCATCTGATTTAATTCTCTATTTTTAAAGATGAGGAAGCAAAGGCTCATAGAATTTAAGTAGTTTGCCCTTGATTTAAACTTAGGTTTTCCTGGTTCCAAGTTCAGGATATTGTCCAATATGCCACAAAGCCTCTAAATTTATAGATGTAAGAATGGAGGGTTCAATTCATACCCCAATACACCCTTGGTTTATTTTTGGGGGGGGAAGGAGGGAAGAGAAGATGGTTTTGTATCAACTGTTCTTGCTGTACCATCTTAGTAAATATCCTTTCTTTAAACCAGTTGAAATCTACCTGATTATCTACAGGAAACATATTAGTGGAGGCTCAAAAGCAATAATATTAGAAATCTAACCCCTTCAAAGTTGCCTGAGAAATCACAGTAGAAGAAACAACTTGCCTTCTGAAAACTCAGCCTATTTATGCAAGAGGGAATTAGGGAAATAGTCCATGAGGGGATGCTACGTGTATTTTCCATCCATTAACCTTGTTAAAGATGCATTTTATGTTTCTTTATCTGTGGATACTTTGAA
Source organism: Phascolarctos cinereus (assembly GCF_003287225.1). Classification (NCBI taxonomy): domain Eukaryota; kingdom Metazoa; phylum Chordata; class Mammalia; order Diprotodontia; family Phascolarctidae; genus Phascolarctos; species Phascolarctos cinereus. Next base: position 343,015,789 of record NW_027555625.1, read on the forward strand.
TTCCTCCCAGTAGGATATAACCTCCTTGAAGGCAAGGAATATTTCATTTTTGTCTGTGTATTTTTTTCCAGTGCCTTGCACAGAGTTTTGCATATATCTATAGGAAGCACACAACATATTCTTGTTGAACATTGAACATCTGAATTGAACATAGTGGGTGTTGTTAAGGGAAAGACTCCAAAACTTTGGACTGTTAATGTTTCTGTAGTTCAGTTCAACAAACACATTGAACACTCAATTATCGCTGTGCTGGGTGCTTGAGAAGGTATGGAATTTAGATTAGGTATGGTTCCTGCCATATGACATACACAAGGGTAACTATAATACCCAAAAATACATTTTAAGTGAATTAGAGCCATGATCTTCAACTAATTTACTATCCATGAAATAATGACATCTAACATTACCTTATAAGACTGTTGTGAGGATGGAATCAGATAGGAAATCAAGACACCAGCCTATGCCTCTACATAGCTTGACATTATTGCAGAGGCTAAGGTATTATTAATCTACAGAAACTATAGAAAAAATGTCCCCATGTGGTTTCTAGGCAAAATAACAGGTACCTGCTGACCTTGCTGTATTTACTCCTAGGATATTCCAACAGTAACTTATTCACAGTGTCCTGCTAACCATACCTAAAGCTTTCCAGACTAAATCTCCTAACTTTATACCTCTTGCTCCCAGCACTATAATATCCCCACCAATGATCTTTCATCTCTGTTCCATTCTCAATTTATTCTTTGTTTTCTTAATCCAGATGTAAGAATATAAATTGGTCAGATATCCTTAGCTGAGGTGGCACAGTGGATAGAGAACTGGGCCTGGAGTGAGGAAGAACTGAGTTCAAATCTGTCCTCAGACACTAGCTGTGTGACCCTGAGCAAGGCTCTTAAACTCTGTCTGCCTCAGTTTCCTTAACTGTAAAGTAAGGATGATAATATCATCTGCTTCACAGGGTTGTTGAAAAGATTAAATGAGATAGTTTTTGTAAAGAGCTTAGCACAGTAGTGCCTGGCTTATAGTAGATACTTAATAAGGTCTGTCCTTCCTTCCTTCCTTCCTTCCTTCCTTCCTTCCTTCCTTCCTTCCTTCCTTCCTTCCTTCCTTCCTTCCTTCCTTCCTTCCTTCCTCCTCCTCCTTCCTCCTCCTCCTCCTCCTTCCTCCTCCTCCTCCCTTCCTCTCTCTCTCTCTCTCTCTCTCTCTCTCTCTCTCTCTCTCTCTCTCTCTCTCTCTCTCTCTCTCTCTGTATACATATATACATATATACACACATATATATGATGGGGGTAGGGCCGAAGCCAAGATCTCCACCCTTTGCCCCAAAGGGAATCTGACTCACAGGCCCCAGACCCTCATCTCCCTTTGAAAGCCTTAGGCTCCCTTTTGTCTATAGGCCTCAGAAAGGCCTTCCTTATTGACTCCCCTTATCTCCTTTTGAAAGTCCTGGCCCCACCTTGATTTTGTGCAGATGCCTTTCAAACTTCTGCCTTCCTGTTCCCTCCATTATCTATTCCCACTGTCGATTCAATCTCTCTGACCTCCCCAATTAGAATTCTTACCTAGACCCATTTCCCAACCCCCTTCTCTGGCCACCCAAAGTTACTTTAGTATTTAAGATCCACCTTGGCCCTCATTCAGATGCTGAGAATCTCTTGTGCCCCAAAGGCTGAGCCTTTCTCTTGCCCGCCTGTCCTTATGGGTGTCACCTGGTCAATGTGATTTATCACTAATAAACTTTTTCTCTGGCTGAAGAAGATTTGAGTTGAATTCATTCATGAGGGCCCGGTACCGCAATCTTGGGGTCCCAGCACCCCAAAACCCCTAGACCTCTTCATACATACATACATACATACATACACACACACACACACACACACACACACACACACACACATATATATATATACATACACACATATACTGTTTTCTGGAATCAACTTTTTTTTGGGTCCATTCTAAGCCTGTTACTTGGGTAAGGTTTTGTTTCTCTGTGTGTGTGTGTGTGTGTGTGTGTGTGTGTGTGTGTGTGTGTTTGTGTTTAACCTCTTGTGCTAGACTGTTAATTCTCTCCCTCATAGTTCTCATTTCTTTTCCTTCTGTCTCCCACCACTCTTATTTCATTTATGTTTTTTTAATGATTTGAAAAAAACAACAACAAAACCTCTTACATGATTTCTTTTAGGAATTCTAATTGATCTAATGGGAAAGCTGTATTTTTATTTGAGATTTTGCTTGTAGTTTTCTTTTTCTAGATTTGTGTCTTGGGCCTCCCCAGTGTCATAATAATTTCTGTGTGGGTGTGAGCACACACCCACACACATGTGTATAGTTGTTTACTCATTTTTGATTCTGAAGCCCCATTCCTTGACTGGGGTCTGATTCTTAGATCACTTCTCTACAGTGGAGCAGGATCAGGGTAAACTTGCTGAGACCCTTTCTTAAACTCTAGGGAACTCAGCCTAAGGGGGTGAGACTTTATTTTGCATACTGAGGTTCTTCCCTCCCCTCAGGATCAGATCTAATTGAAGAACTAATTTTCCTTGTTGGCAGAAGGAAAAATCAGTACTTTTTCTTTGCAGCTCAATTAAATCAAAATTTGTTCCTCCTCCTGGGGTTGGACCACATCGAAGCCCTTATTTTCTACAACCTGAATAAGGTGTCTTGGTTCTTTTTTTTTTTTGAATGATAAGCATTGAGGCTTTTTAAAATTTTAAGTGATATTGGAGTTCTTCACGTAATCCTAGTGGTTAAGTTCATGGTCCCCACCTCCTCCAGGGATCTGAATCAAAGTGAATGTTCCTCTAGGAAGGGTGAGTCATGTCCTAATTGCAGCTGAGTCATATAATGGTGGGGAGAATTGAGCTGTACCTCTTCCTCCTACTCTGCCACCTTGGGCCTCCTTTCCCAGCTGTTGATTATAATTTTCAAGGAGGTTATTACTTGAGTAAGGTTTTGTACCTCTTGAGCTAAACTGTTAATTTTCTTTTCAAGCTTTTTTTCTCTTAAAATTCTCATTTCTTTTCCAATTATTTATTCCTTTCATTTCATTTCATCTTCTAGGAATTCTAAATAAACTTGTGTTCAAGTTGTGTTTTGGCCTTTTTTGAGGCTTTGCTTATTCCCTTCTTGGTTTGTGTCTTAAAATATCCCTGGCATCATCACAGCTCTTTATTGCTTTTCCTCCACCTATTCTTCTAGTTAGGACCACTGTCTTTGCCTCTATTCACTACTGGCAGAATTTTCATGGCCTTGTATGATTCTGATCTGTATAACCTTGGATCTGTGCTACATTCATTGAACATTGAATGCTGTTTTCTTCAAAGATCACAAAGGCAGCTTCATCCAGAAAGCTGCACACTTTATGCAAGCTCTTTGTAGTCAGATCAAAGACTCAGTCTGATTATTGCCCTCCTGAGATTTCCAGAATCCAGGCCCAATTTTGGGTTTCGGCATCATAGCTGTAGACTTGGCCCCCCGGGTGGTACTCAGTTCCATATTTCGTATTTTGCCCCCAGTTAGTTGCCTTCAGCTATCTGAATGTCTCAGCAGGTTCAGAATGACTACACTACTAGCCTAGCCATGTTCTGAGTTCAGGTTCCAGACTATGGAAGACCATAGTCTGCATCTATCATCTCCATCCACCCCTCTTCCATAGTTCCTGTTCTATTCACTTGTCTATGGGTAAAATGAGTGATCTTAGACTGGAAAAATGCTCCATTGTGGTTGGTTTCTCCTTAGATTTTTCTTTACTACTTTGACTGGTGATCTCAGATCTTTTTTGGAGTAGTTGTTAGGAAAGTTGGGCTGAACTGTTCTTTCTTTTTTTTCTGTTATAAGAGATTTCTTTTTTCTTTTTAAATTTTTAAAATTTATTTTAATTTATGGAATGAAACAAGTATTTCCATAACATAGTATAATAATAATGAAAAAGATGATTGTACATGAAACTGCAAATCTATTATTGTATGACTTGCTATTCCTTTTAAATATACAATAAAGTTATCATATGAATTTTTTTCTCATTTTTTTCCCCTACCCTAGAAATAGCTACCATTAGACACAAATATCTATCTATCTATCTATCTATCTATCTATCTATCTATCTATCTATCTATCTTTCTATCTATCTATCCACATATACATACACACATATATTTATATATAAAATAAGTCACATATATGGATATATATATGCAAAATCATCCTATACATATTTTTATTTATCAGTTCTTCCTTTCAATGTAGATAGAGTCTTCCTTCATATGTCCTTTGTAGTTAATTTGGGTCCTTATAATAGTCAAAATGACTTATTTGCTTAAAGTTGTTCCTCAAACAATATTGCTCTTACTGTATACAGTTTTCTCTTGATTCTGCTCATTTTGCTCTTCACTATTTTGTACAAATCTATCCATGTTTTTCTAAGATCATCATGCTGCTCTTTCCAACTCCACCATCTTGACTAGTCTACTTTCATTCTCTTTAGTGGGATTGTTGTTCATTCTTAGACATTTAAACATGTTTGCTGAGTTGAACTGACTGGAATTGAATGCTACTCTCTGTAGGGAGGATAATTCTGGCAGCCTGGAAGCTAATTTGGCAGGTCTTCTGAATGGGGTCTCATGGGTTTGCTTTATTCAGTAGAGATGCTGAGCACTTGTTTCACAGCAGCTGTAATGATGATAGAGGAAATGTCCCCTCCCCAACATCAAACTCTTATAGCTTTTTGAGGTTTACAAAACACTTTCGTCACACACAGACACAGGCACATATATACTATGATTCTGTGAGGTAGGTAATACAAATGTTATTTACATTTTAAAGTTTAAGAAACTGAGGCTTAGAAATTTAAGTGACTTGCCCACAGTCAGAAAACTAGTGTTGGATTTAGATCTGTATTCTGATATTTTGTGTCTAAATCCATCAATTTTACCCCTATACCATGTTGCCTCAAATTAAGGACTCTAGCTCATTACTGTTGTGAATAATAATTATAACAACAATAATATTGTTCTTTCAAATTTGGAAAACACTTTACAAACATTATCTCATTTGATCTTGACCATAGCCTGGTAAAGTAGGCACTCCAGGTATTATTAATTCTGAGCCCCATTCATCCTGATGATTTCCATTATACAAGGAGCTCCCAATGAAAACACTCCCCTGATCAGTGCAAATCAGAAATAATTGTTACTTTTGGAAAGTTGTGTGGGGTCATACTCAGCCCACAGTTACACAATCCACAGGTGTTAGAGGTGAGTGAGACTTGAACTTATTTGTTCTTGTCCAGTTATTATTACTTGTTTCAGATATGATCTTCATTTTGCAGATGAGGAAACTGGGCTCTTTTGGACAAGTGACTTGTCCAGTCATACAGCTAATAAGTGGTAGGGGAAGTATTAAAACCTCCGTCTTCTGGATTCTAGGTCCTGTACTTATCTGCTTTAACATCCTGCATGTGTAGGATCTAGCATCCTATGAAATGGGTAACAGAAATAACTAGGATGGTGAGTGACATTTAGGAGGAGAGATTTTGCACATCATCTAATAGTCTAATCCAGCCATTTTACAGATGAGGAAGTGAGAACCAGAGAAGTCCAATGCTCATTTGCTGCTTCATAATGAAAATCAAAGTATTCAGAAGCAATGGAGGGGATTGAAACCATTTTGAGCTTTATAGTGGCATTCCCTCTTAATTAGGGGAACATTAGGCCTCCTTCTAGCCCACCAATTGCATTGGTCCTAATGACAGCTTATTTTATAAAGTTCTTGCATATTTGTCACATCTTCTCTCACAAGCCTGTTCTTGGAATTACATTATTCTGAGAATTAGATTTCATCTGACATGGTATTTTAATGAGCCATTGTCGACTCCAGTTAAGCTCAGGTAACAGCTGAGCTAAACTAAGTGGAGAAGTGGGGGAATAGGCCACACTGAATGATAAAGGAATCATTTGAATTGGAGTCCTGGTAGCATTGTAACTGACAGGAACAGAAAGTCCACTTACAACCAGGCCCATTTGATTTCCCATGATGTTCTAATGTTTGGGAGTTTTCAACTTAGATACAATTTCTGGTGGCTTTCCTAAATAGGTCTATATGGATACGTGTGTAGTGTAGCCATGAAGCTCCCAATGGCATGGATTTTAAAACTCAGGTTGCATAATAACCTGGAAGCACCTTCAGGCTAGGTCCACACATAGAACCATCTTAGAAGAATTGAACACAAGAGCTGGAGACTGACCTGGAGATTATATTTAGTCATTGAGTTTAGTAACAAGAGCTTTAAGTGACCTTAGGGATCCTGATCCAAGTTAATCATTTGTCACATAGGGGGTGCTTTAATAAATACTTGATAGTTGATTGATTGACTATGCTGAATGGTCTCAGGGATAATAAGACCTCTTTCATTTACTCCTCAAAATCTTCACCCTCCCCCTCACATGACTAATAATAATAACTCACATTTACATAGTGCTTGCTATGTGTGAAGCTCTTTATAATTATTACCTCATTTGACCTTCACAACAATGCTGGGAGGTAGGTGCTGTTATCCTTTTTTTATAGATGAGGAAACTGAGGCAAACAGAGTTTAAGTGACTTGTGCACAGTCATATAGCTAGTAAATATCTGAGGCCAGATTTGAAGAGATCCACCAAGCCTGCTGCTCTATTCATTCCACCACTTAGCTGACCCAATCATTCGTCCTTTGGAAAAGAATAACTAATACTTTAGATTACTACTAGTCTTTGGAGGGCCCTCAGTCGGGGTGATTAGACCAATACCTCTTTGGCTACTGTGGACTCAAGAAGGTAGGTAGCCATGATGAGAAGTCAAGGTTTTTATCAACTTAGACAAGAAAGATCTGAGGTTCATAGGGGTAACTCGTATTGACAACCAGCACATAACACATAAGATTTAAAGCTGGTACAAATTCCTTCCTCTTGTCACTGCCAACCCACTCACATGCACTACAGGTTTGCATACCTGGTATGATGTTTGCTAGACCACAGAACAGAATGTCTTTAGATAACGGAATTTCATGACTAACTTGGAGCTCACACAACTGGCTAAACAAGCTTGAGGTCTTTCTTAATTCTCCGTTTTCCTCATGCTTGATTAGAATTCTCCTTTGCTTCCATAGTCTTTTCTGTCTGCACTTTGCTGTCCTGCACCTCAAAGGTGAAATCCCCTTAATCTGAGATGGAGAATGACAAGCCAGTGGAAGCTGCCAAGATCAGTTTTGTTTGGCCTCATTTTGTGCTTTGCAAAGTCTGGGCTCTCCGGGCTGGAGCCATAGATTACAGGAGGCTCTATTGGCATGAAAGGTAACAGCTTTTTTTCCTTTAAGCCACCTCAGCTTTTTCAGCAGGGACTCTATAGGTCATGAACATACCATTTTGTAGCCCCCATCAGCGATTTGTGACTGCTTTTGCCCTAGATTTACCCAGCTCCTCAGGTGAAAAATAGATTGGGAAGAAAGCCAGCTGAGAAACAGTAGGTGGGTTTACCCCCTGACATGAGCATGCAGTCTATATCTGAGCCAAAACCCCAATTATACAAAGGACCATATGGAGTGACTTAACAGGAAAAGAAATAAAGGGTCTCTGGGTTTAGACTCAATCTTTTAAGTTGGTCCACTTGCAAGGAGAGAGGAAATTGAACACTGGCTAGTTAAGGGACAGCCTACTGTAATGGAAAGAATGTCTGAACGGGGAGTTAGGAGGCCTAGGTTTGAGTCTAAGCTTTGTGATCCTGAGTCCATCATTTCCTTTGAGGGCAACAATCTGGGCTAAAGTCTGAGGGTCTCTAAGGTCTGCTTTAGTTCCAAAATGCTATGCTAAGGAAAATCTGTAGGTCCTCAATGCCAGGCTCCATAGACTGACTTTATGGTGAGCTGTGGAATCATCTTTGGGTTTTGTAGAAAGGTTTCATAGGATTATAGTTCCATCAATTTAGAATTGGCAAAGGCCTTTTAGAGGTTGTCTTTTCCAGCTACCTCATTTTCTATCTAGTTCACAGGACCTGAGTCTGAATCTCAGAGAGCTGAGTACTACCCTGGTTTGGGGTAATGTTCTTTTACATTGCTGTACCTTCTCAGTAAATATCCTTCTGTAGAGGACAATTAAAGTGAGTGGTTAATTGATATCAAGGAGATGTTAACTGGTTGATTAGAATTGGGGAGGGGGAGCATAATGGATTGGCCTAGTGAAAGATAATACTATTGATTGAGGGCATTTTCTCGCCAGGTATTCCATGTACTAATGAAACCCTTGGCCCAGTGCAAAAAGAAAAAAAATAGGCGGGGGAGTAAAAGAGAAAAAAGGGGCACTTTAAGATTTCCATAGTGCTTTCTTCAGCATACCATTGTGAGTCAGACAGTTCAAATATTATACCCATTTTACAGATGAGGAAGCAGAGTAAGTAAGCAACAGGAAGTGACTTGTTCATGTTAATTATTAATTCTAGAATCTAAACCCAGGCCTTTTCCGCTATAATAATTTCAGTTGTGTCAGATTCTTTTGACCTCTTTGGGGTTTTCTTAGCAAAGATACTGTACTGGTTTGCCATTTCCTTCTCCAGCTCATTTTACAGAGGAGGAAACCAAGGCAAACAGGGTTAAGTTGCCCAGAGTCACACAGTCAGTGTCTGAGGTCATATTTCAACTCAAGAACTTGAGTCTTCCTGATTCCAGGCCTGGCACTCCATCCACTGTACCACCTAATTGCCCCATAAAATGCTTTTTTTCCCTCATTTTTTTTCTTACAATATTCCTATGAGGTAGGTGCTATCACCATCATCATTACTACCACAAGCAGAAGTACCTTGTCCTATACCACCCAAGTAGTAAATATGAGAGGCCAGATTTGAAGCTGTATTCTTTGGACTCCAAGTTCAATTCAGAATCTAAAATAGTTCTCTATGTCCTTTTGAGAAGGCAGGTAGCATTTAAGGATAACCCTATGAGAGCAGAGAAAACTCAATCCAGGAAGGGATTAAATATGGTGTAAATGGTTGGCCAGTAAGATGTAAGCAAGAAACAGTGTGGAGTAATGGGAAAAGCATGGGTGTTGGAGTCAGAGGACCTGGTTTTGGATCCTGATAAATCCAATAAACACTTATTAACACAGGAAAGGAGCCAGAAAAGTGGGGGTGGGGAAGTGCACCAGGGAGCATCTTCTTCTATGGAGTTGAGACCAGACAGAGCAGCAGATGCAAAGTGGAGTGAACTGAGAGTCCAGTCTCTGCCCTCTATAAAGGAAGGCATTGGGAGGAGTTTTGTACTCTACCTCTACCTTTGGTACTCTACTCCAGCCCTCCAGGCAGAGGGGACATGAAGTTGAAGGTGGTGGTGTCAGTTAAGGTTTAAGTTAGCAGCTTGGAGATGAGATTAGAAGTGACGAGTTTATTCTGGGAGGAACATCTTCTGCCTTGGAGTTGAAACCAAAGAGGCAGATGAAAAAAGGAGTATTCTTCACTTCTTGTGACCTTGAGCAGGAGGCCATCTCTAGTAATCCTGATCTATATCTGGCCCCTGGATCCAGATGGCTTTGGAGGAGAAAGTAAGGCTGGTGACTTTGCACAGCCCTCCCTCACTTAAATACAATTCTTTTGCAACTCATGGCATCACCTTCCTGATGTCATGGTCTTCTTCGAGAAAGAAGGACAAACAATGACCTGTGAGTAGCATAAGATGCCCCACTAGGGACCCAACTGGCCAGTTGCAGTTTGGCAATACAGCTCCTTCCTCCCTTGCTTTCTTGCTCGCCTCCCCTCCTCTCTGCACCCCTCCAGTCTTGTCTCTCTTCTCCTTACCTTTTCCCCTTTCTCTCCATCTGTCCACATAAGTATCATACCCTTACCTTCCATTGCTCTGCCCAAAGGAATGTAAATTTTGATAGCTGAAACCAAGTAAGATATCTTGGGGTTTACAGGCTAGATTTTTTTCTTAAGGACCATGCCTTAAACCAAAATCACTCTGGCTCTCACTGATTGGCCAACAATAGGTCCCCAGACCAATCCCCACTTGGTTATTGTTTGGGCCCCCTGATGGCTCAGAGTGAACATAAAAAAGCAATTGTTTTTGTTTTGGCCAGAAATGCTGAGGATCCTCTCCTCCCAAATGATTTTTAGTAGGTAAAAGGGGTCTTTTTTTGGGCCTCAATTCTTATCTAGCCTTAATCACTGAATGGGCATTGCCTCAGTCAGACTGAGACCTGGGAAGGACCTTAGCTTAAAAAGGCCAAAGTCTCCAACTGCATACAAGGCCATCTCCAGTGGTCCTGATTTGTATCTTGCCACTGGACCCACATGGGTCCAGAGGAGAAAGTGAGGCTGGTGACTTTGCACAGCTCTGCCTCACTTAAGTCCAATTCACTTGCAAGTCATGGCATCACCTTCCTGATGTCATGGTTTTCTTCAAGAATGAAGGACAAACAACAATGACCTTGAGTAATCACTTCTTGTTTTGAGGGTCTCAAGTTTCTCATTTGTCATTGAGATGGACTAACTTAACTTTTAGATTCTTTGTAGCTTCTCTGAAGCCTTCCCCATGGGAATTGTAAAGATATAGTATTTAGGAAGCCCCAAGGAAGGTTGGAGAAAAGATCATTAATAGCATGTAGGAACCCAGACTTCCTAGGAAATTTCCTGATTGCTTCCCTTGAGTTTCTTTCTAATATTTATGTTCTGGTGGTCCTTGTCACATGGCTATTGGTCTTTCAAGTAGATTAAGTACCTTTTACTGTCCTCATTTTAAGATGAAACATTTGTTGAGTCCCAAACCTGGTGATATATACCCATTTATCTTCATATAACTGTCCATCTAGCTAAGAGGAGATGAAGGGTTTATTTATGATTGGAAAAATCAACCACCCAATCTTATTTCACACTCTCTTGGAGAGTCATAAAATCATAGATTGTTAGAGGTGTGAGGGACCTTAGAGATCATTTAGCCAGCCTTCTCACTTTACAAAGGAGAAAAAGCCCCTTGGTGGATATCAATAAGGGGGATGGACTAAGTGGTTGTTTCCAACTCAGATATTTTTGATTTGAAACCTGTGCTTATCACTTTATGAATAATCTCAGGCTAACAATTAGCAATCTTTATTTAATTAGATTTCTTTAACTTATACTTCATTGAAGTATGAAAGGGGAAGTAATTCACTTATCCAACAACAAATATTTGTTAAATGCCTAAGTGTATAAAGCAGCTTCCACACAAGGTATCCTGCCCCATGATACGTAAAATAAATTGTTTCTTGCAAATTGTTGAAAAGGATTCTGTCTGATAAGGAAAAATGAGAAAGTGGAAGTTAAATTCTGTTGATGTCACCCTTCTGTCATATTGCTTCTTGGGCCCCTTTCTGATGACCCAATATTGTTCCTATGCTTGACCACTCACTGTTATAACAACAACAACAATAAAAACAACAACGATAGCAACAGACTCTGTGCTAAGTGCTTTACCAATACATCTGCCCCTTCTGCAACTTCTGCTATACCTGGAACCTATACCTCCCCCTTTCCTTCACCTTTGGCTGGTAAAGTAGAAAAAAGTGCCTGATTTAGAGTCAAAGACCTTGGTTTCAATACAGGCTTGCTACCACTCTTTGGTAAATCACTGGGCTGCTGTGTTCTCATTTGTAAAGTGGGGGCTCCAGGGGTGGCCCAGATCATAAATTCTGATCCGGAAGGGACCTTAGAAGCCATCTCAATTTCTTAAAATTGAGATCTTTATTTTTCACATCACTTTCATTTGTTTTTTCCATCTTTCAAAAAATAAATCTGTCCTTCTCACTACATCCTGCCTCACACTGAGCAAGTGAACTAGAACCTTCAATATAGATGCATAGTCCAGCAAAACAAATTCCCACATTGGCTATGTCCAAAAATATATATATCTCTTTCTTTATTTAAAGTTTATCACCTCTTGATAAAGAGTTATGTTTCATCCTCACTGTTTTGGACTTGTGGTTTATCATTGCATTGATCAGTGTTCTAAAGTCTTACAAAGTTATTTTCCTCTATAATGCTATTACTGTATAAATTCTTCTGGTTCTCACTTTATTTAGCATCAGTTCATAGAGGTCTTCCCAGTTTCTTCTGAAACTGTCCATTTCATTGTTTCTTGTGACACAATAATATTTCATTACGTTCATATACCTTAATTTGTTTAGCCATTCCCAATCATATGGCATACCTTTATTTCCTAAATTTTGACTATTATGAAAAGAGCTACTATACATATTTTTGTATATATAGATCCCTTTTCCTCTTTATCTAGTTTCTTTGGAGTATAGGACTAGTAATGGTATGATTGGGTCAAAGAGTATATATATTTAGTAACTTTTTTTGGATGTAGTTCCAAATTGCTTTCCAGAATGAAATTGCTTTTCCAGAAATAACAGTTCCACCATTAGCATACTAATGTACCTGTTTTCCCATAGCCCTTCTACAGTAGCAAATTTCCATTTTTTGTCAACTTTGCCAATCTGATGGATGCGAAGTAGAAATTCAGTCACTTGAATTTTAATTTCTCTAATTATTAATGTTTTAGAGCATTTTTATATAATTGTTTTTTGTTTTTTGTGTTTTGTTTTGTAGGCAATTGGGGTTAAGTGACTTGCCAGGGTCACATAGCTAGTGTCAAGTGTTTGGTCTGAGGCCGGATTTGAACTCAGGTCCTCCTGACTTCAGGGCCGGTGCTCTACTGCGCCATCTAGCTGCCCCATTTTTATATAATTGTTGAGAGCTTGGATGTCTTCTTTTGAAAATTGCCCATAATATCCTCATGATTTATCTACTGGGAAATGGCTCTTAGTCTTAAAAATTTGAATCAGTTACATACACACACACACACACACATCTTTATCACAGAAACTTGCTGCAAAGATTTTTTTCCCCTAGTTACCCATTTCCATTCTATGTTTTTTTTTTAAACAGCATTGGATGTTTGTGCAAAGGCTGTTTTAATTTTACACAAAAAGAATTGTCCATTTTGTTTTGTATGATCATCTTCATCACATATTTAGTCATGAATTCTTACCTTATCCATAGGTCTGAATGGTAAAATCTCCCTTATGCCTCTACTCTGTTTATGATATTACCTTTTTATATTTAGGTCACATATACATTTGGAGCTTTGTATGATGAGTTAATCTAAATCTAATTTCTGCCAGACTGCTTGTACAGCTCTTTTTCCATCTTACTCTTTCTTCTTCTTCTTCTTCTTCTTCTTCTTCTTCTTCTTCTTCTTCTTCTTCTTCTTCTTCTTCTTCTTCTTCTTCTTCTTCTTCTTCTTCTTTTCCTCTCTCTCTGTATGTGTGTGTGTGTCTGTCTGTGTCTCAGTCTGTCTTTCTTTCTCTGACTCTCTCTGTCTCTGTCTCTCTAACTTTCTTTGTCTCCCTGTGTCTCTCCTCAGACACTTTCTCTCTCTCTCTCTCTCTCTCTCTCTCTCTCTCTCTCTCTCTCACACTTCCATATATTCATTTAACATAACAGAAATAACATAACAGTGGGAAGGAGCTTAGAGACCAGCCCTCTCATTTTAGGAGTGAGGAAGCTTAGGTCAAAAGAAGTGAAGTGATTTTTCCCAAAGTTCCACTGTAGGTTGGTAGCAGAAGCAGGCTGTCTCTCCTGCCTATCCTGTTCTCCTTTCTCACCTCCCCTTCATGGAATCCTTAGCTCCCTTTGTGACTCAGCTGAGATGCTGCTTCCTACAGGAGACCCTTTCTGATGTCTCTAGATGTCTCTCCCCTCCAGATACTATTTTGTTTATATTTTGTATTGACTTCTTTATGTAGGTGGTTGCTTCCCCTTTTAGTATACTTTGAAGTATAATTCCTTGAGAGGAGACAATATTTCCTTTTATATTTATATACTCAGTGGCTAATATAGTACCTTGCACACAGTAGGCACTTAATAAATGCTGTAGAATACATGAATGAATGAGCCAGAGTTAAAACTCAGGTTTCCTAACTTCTAGTCCAAGTCCCTTTATTCTGTATTGTATAGCATTATAGTGAGGCAAAGCTTAGGGGGGAAAAAACTAATACTGACTTTTTGCTTTAGGCTCTCTGAGAGAGATATATTGTGATACAGACATTCATTAAATTGTCATTAATGTTATTGCCAAATAAACACAATAAATACTACTCAGAGCCTACTCAGTGCCACAGGTGTTTTGTTTAAGGTTAGGAGATAGAGACTTGATTAAAGGTAGAAACCATTGAACATTCTTTTCCACGTTCTGGCCCTCAAAATACCACGATAATCAACAACACTGCTCTCCTCAGCCAAGAACACAAACAAGGGCATGGGCCACTGAAGGAAGAGAAGGAATTGTTGGGGGGGCTTTTGGTTTGGTTTGGTTTGGTTTTTACAATTGTCCAAGGTGCAAGGACTTGAGTTTGCCTGTTGTAGCAAATTGTGATGTTAATGGTTCATCACAGAGTTGCAAAATCTGTCTGTACCCAACATCTAAGTGACAGCATTACCAAGCTAATAATCTCCACCTTGTTTGCCATTACAATAATGAATTCACTCTAATTTTTATGTTCTCTCAGGAGTGCTGGGGTTTTTCATAATTTACCCGTCCTCTAATTGCTAGTACATTAAATACTAGAAAAGAATGTTAAAATGACCATTGAGAGAGAGGGAGAGAGAACTTCTTCATAGTTTTCCTTGATCCCTCTATTGTGAGACCTTGGGCTGGCCACCTTATGCAAGAAGTACTCTCCAAGCCTATTTCTAGAAGTTTTGATTCATTTCAGCACAATATAGCCCAGAACAATGAAGAGTAGGGATGTATCAGAAAAATAGTATTTTAAAAATTACTTGATCTTGACTTTTCAGCTTGTATTCTGTATAAATCCAGAGCTGAAAGTGTCTTTAGAGATTATTTGATCAAATATCATTTTACAGTTAAAGGAACTGATGCCGAAATAGGTTGAGTGATTCATCCAAAGGTCACAGGGGATAAGTGGCAGAGCCCGAATTTGAGTCCAAGTACTATTATTCTAAAGCCAGAACCCTTGATGATCTTTCTATGGTATAATGGAGGGAATGTTAGTTTAGCACCAGGAAGACTTGGGTTCAAATCCCCCATCAATTCTACATTCGCTAGCAATGTGAACATGCCATAGCTTCTATATTCATTTATGATTCAATTCAATTCAGTTAGCATTTATTAAGTACCTAATATGTTCTAGTTACTGTGCTAAGCACTAGGGATAGAAAAAAGAAAAAAAGAAAGGTAGCTCCTGCCCTCAAGGAGCTTATAATCAAATGGGGGAATACAAAAGGGAGCTAGAAAGGCAAAGGTAAGGTTGGGGAACATGACTCCAGAGGGTCACTGGCACAGGGACGTCTTATTCTGTGGAGTTGAAACCAGGCAAACTCCAAATAGAGAGTGGAGTAAACTGGAAACCTAATTTCTACCCTCTGTAAAGGAAAGCTTTAAGAAGAATTTGGTACTCCAGTCATCTACTCAGAGAGTTGTAAATAGAAAGCCTACCTAAAGAGAGCTGAAAATGAGTTTTTCATCATTGTTTGCCTCAGTGTAACCTTACACTTCTAAGACTTTCTAACAAATGCAGGTCTGTCTGCCAATCAGATATACTATTATGTGGGCCTACAATAAGAGTAATTGAGAACTTACTATGTGCAAAGAGATGGTCTCAAAGGTTGTATGGAGAGAGAAAGGAAGCAAGGAGCCTACAAGGGAGATAGTTCAGGTATAGAAAAGTGTGGGGGCAGAGACAAAGTGGTAGAGTAGAAGCACTACTGCTTAGCTCTCCCAATATGCCCTCAAAAACAACTTATGCCTCAATTCAAATTCTGGAGCAGCAGGGCTAACAAAAGGTCAAGGTGAGACATTTTTCCAGCTCAAGACACCTTAGGAACTCAGAAGAAAAGGCCTTTAACATTTGGAAGATGCTGGCCTTGAGCCCATGTGGTAGCGACACCAGCTGTGGGTCTTAGAGGCTGTGACAGCATCAGTTTTGGGAACTCTCAAGCCAGAGATAGCAAAGGAATTTGGGCAACTAGTCAGAAAGAGATAATGGGGACCCTGCCCTATACTGTGTATAAGAAAGGGTGCTGTTTGGTGACTTCATTTCCAGTTATCAGTTCCAGGGTGGAGAGGAAGATTTGGTCACAAGAAATCAGGGGCTCTGGGAAACAGTACCTCTTATGGTGGATCAGGGAGCCTTCATAGGCAAGGACCAGAGCACAGACCAGGAGAACAGTGACATGCTTCTCCTTAAATGATACCACTTTGGAAGTACCACAAATTTCTAATCCCTCAGAACTATCTCGGAAAACAACAATGTGAAAAGCCACATGCACACCATGGAAACAGAGCCCAACATTAACATATGATTCAAAGTCATTTTTTTAAAGCTCTTCTAGGAATTCTTGTTGAGCTTGTGTTCAATTTACTTTTTTTTCCCCCCTTTGAGGCTTTGCTTATAGCTGTTTTGGAATCTTTTTCATCTTCTGAGTTTGTGTCTTGATCTTCCCTGTGACGATAATAGCTTTTTGTCAGGTTCTTTTGTTGTTGCTGTTGTTTCCTCATTTTTTCAACTTATTCTTGACTTTGAACTTTATATTAAAGTTGAGCTCTGCTCAACTGGGGAAGTACTGTACTAAGTTTCAGGCTTTTTCATGTTCTCTTGCAGCCACAAGTGCTAATGCTGCTTTCTACCTTGGATCTGAGACCAGGGTCTCTGCTCTTTTGTAACTGACCACAAATGTTCCTCTCTGCCCTGAAACTGCAACCCAGAATTACATATGGGTAATAGAGTTGCCAGTTAGTACCAACTGCATCAGAAAAAGGTTCACTATAATCTCTTTCTGATCAGTTGTCTGATCCCCTTACTGTCTCTGGGCTAAGATCTCCCAAAGTTCCTGTTGCTGTCACAGCTCGCTCTGATGCCTAATACTCATGCTGCTGCCATGTGGACTCAGGGTTGATGTCCTCCCCAGTGTCAGAGACCTTTCCTCCCAACCTCCTAAATTGTCTTAGATTGGAAAACTGTCTCCCTCTGACTTTGTAGGCTCTGTTGCTCAAAAATTTGACTTGAGGCATTATTTTAAATTTATTTGGAGAGGAATGTTGGAAGAGTTCACCTGGGTCCCTGCCAGTGCTCTGCTATCTTGGCTATACCCACACCCTCATTTTATTTCAGTGTCATTATATTCAATGTGTGTGGCTTCCCCAGTCTACTGGGCAAGCAGTAATCCTAGCAATATAAAGTATAGAAGAAAAAGGAAAAATCTTTCTTGGACCACAAGGTAAAACCCACCTAGATGTGATATTAGCAAGCGGAAGAAATTTCCCTTAATGAACAATTATCTTTTAAACCCAAAGAATTCTTTGACCTGTCTACTAAAAAAAGGCTTTATTGACCTGGGGCTCATCAGAGGGAGGACCTTTGGATTCTCTTAAAAGTTCTTTTGATTCTTTGTTCCTGGGAAGGTAGGGTTAGTGTTGACTTTATTTTTGTGAAGATTTCCACCTCTAATTCAACTTGATTCAGCCAACATTTACCAAGTGCCGATCTTCCTTAAGAGGACAGGAAGTATGGCTTACGATAGCAACGACTGACCTGTATAGTATTTAAAAATTTATAAAGTACTTTAATCATATTTGAACCTCACAACAATTCTATGAATTAGATCTACAGGTATTGTTAATCCCATTTTACAAGTAAGGAATCAGATTAAGAGAGGTATAATTATTTACTCATGGTTAAACACCTAGTGAATACTTGAGGTGGCATTTAAACACAAGCCTCTCTGGCTCTGAATGAGACCTCTATCCACTATACCATAGAGTGCTAGCCTTGGAGTCAGGAAGACCTAGGTTATGGGTGGGGAACCTGCTGCCTCGAGGCTGCATGTGGCCATCTAGGTCCTTGGGTGCAGTAGCCTTTTGACTGAATCCAAACTTAACAGAACAAGTCCTCTTAATAAAAGGATTTGTTCTATAAAACTCGGACTCAGTCAAAAGACTGCTGCACCTAAGGACCTAAAAGGCCACATGCAGCCTTGAGGCCACAGGTTCCACACTCTTGACCTAGGTTTAAGTCATGTCTCTGATACATACTATATGACCCTGGGCAAGTTATTTACCTCTCAGAGCCCTAGGCAACTCTCTAAGACTGAGTTGCCATGTTCATTAGTAGAAAGAGTCATTACTCTAGAAGAGGGATTTTTAGCATGGGTTATGTTTATCCCCAAGGGAGTAAGAGAAACTTGTGAAGGGAGTATGAAAAAAATTGTTAAATAACTATAGTATTTTATTAAAATATTCCCAAAGTAGTAGACTCCCATTTATCTTTTTAGCTTAAATTTTTTAAAAATAGCCTAGAAAACAATATTCTTTAAAAGAAGTATATCTAAAATGTTTGGATTATCGCATGGGCTCATTTGCAAAAAAAAAAAAAATAAAACAACGAAGTATTTATATTTGGCCTAGAAAACATTCCACAAGTAATAGATTCAATGAAAACATTTATGGATTGGAGGGAGATCACTGAGTAGGTAGTGGTGGAGTAGGAAAAGGCAAGATGAAATAAATGCATAGCTATATACAATTATCCTAAATCTGAAAATTTTGAAAGAGATGATTGAAAGAATAATTCCTACTAATCAAAACCAAATGAATAGGGTTTGGATATGAAACCCTTTTTATATTGAACTAGGAAAAAACAGTAACAATAACAATAATTGAGGGACAATGATTCAGTGACAGGTGACCTGTTTGATGTCCACAATAACCATAAATCTCCCATTAATTTCCAATCAATGAAGTTACAGAATTTGTTGTTGTATTCTTGGAGGAACATCCCATTCTTACTAATTGAGCTCACAGAGCTCTAATTCCATTTATAATGACTTATTTTTTTAGAACAGGATTCTTGATCCTGTTCTCAGTGTTAAAACCAAAGCAAGAAACATATTGGAGGCAAAGGATAAATGCAGATATCTCTTCCAAAAACTAAACAGTATAAAACTGTTGGTTGACAAGAAACAGATCAAAGGGTCTTACTAAGTTTTTCTTACCATGTTTTGAGAAACATTTAACAAATTTATCATCCTAAAAATAATTATGTATTAAATACAATTTCAGGCCTCATTATTCAACTGAAACTCCCTCCAAAGTTTTAAAAATTAATTTAAATTTAAAAATATTTGTTATTTATTTTAGCAGTCTTTTCTTTTTAAATTTTGGATTCTAGATATCCCTCTACTCTCTGAGAAGGTGAACAATATGATATCAATTATACATTTGAAATTATGCAAAACATTTCCATATTAGCTATATTAAAAAATAGTGAGAAAATTATACTTCCACTTGCACTCAGAGTTCATCAGTTCTCTCTCTGGAGGTGGATAGCATTTTTTCATCATGAATCCTTTGGGATTGTATTGGATCACTGTATTGATCAGAGTAGCCAAGTCGTTCACAATTGATCATCATTACAACATAGCTGTTACTGTGCACAATGATATCCCAGTTCTTCTCACTTCACTTTGCATCAATTAATATAGGTCTTGATGGGTTTTTCTAATACCATTCCTGTTGCTATTAGTTATAGCACAGTAGTATTCCATTACAATCATATTGCACAACTTGTTCAGCCATTCCCCAATTGATGAGCATCCTCTCAATTTCTATTCTTTGCCCCCACAAAAAGAGCTGCTATAAATATTTTTGTACAAAGAGGTCCTTTTCCTTTGATCTCTTTGGGTTACAGACCAAGTTGGGTATTGCTGTATTAAAGGATATGCACAGTTTCATTGTTCTTTAGGTATAGTTCCAAATTGCTCTCCAGAATGGTTGGACCAGTTCACTACTCCACCAACAATTCATTAATATACCTACTTTCCCTCATCTTCTCCAGCATATCTCATTTTTGATAGCTGTGAGGTGGTACTTCAGAGTTGTCTCATTCTACATATCCAGTATGTTGCCAAATTTGTCATGTCTTTTCTATATTTATAACATTTTTTCATTTTCATTGCCTTCTCTTTATGGATACAGTTTAGCCTTAGTTCAAGCCCTCATTACCTACTTCATAGACCATTACAATAGCCTTCTACCTGATCTCTCAGCCTAAGTCTTTTCTCATTCCAATCCATTCTCCACTTTTCTTCCAGAGTGATTTTCTTAAAATGTAGGTCTAACCATATTACATAGCACTAACAGTTCCAGTGTCTCTTTTACGTGCAGGATAAAATGATAAAGCTCTTCATAGCCTGGCCCCTTCTTGCCTTTTCAGTCTTCTTACATTTCATTGCCCTCCATGAACTCTATGATCCAGATATAATAGCCAACTTACAATTCTTCAAACATGATACTCCAAATCTGTTTTGGTGACTTTGCACTGGATGGGATCTCCCATCCCAGGAATGCTTTACCCCCTTGCTTCTGTCTCTTAGCTTCCCTAGCTTCCATCAAGACTCGGCCTAAATCTCACATTATTCAGGAGGCCAGTCAGCTGCTAGGGTCTTCCCCCTCTGTGATTACTTTCAATTTATTCTGTGTGTGTCGTATGAGCTTATAATTTCTAGCTTAGGGCAGGGGCTATTTTAGGCTTTCTTTTTATTTCCAATACTCAACACAGTGCCTGGCACAAATAAGGGGTTAATAAAGCCCTGTTGACTGACCATGAAAAATGCATTAATCTATTTTATTTCTTATAGTCAGATAATATAGTTCGTGTATTGCCTATGAATGTAAACTCTGGAATTGATTTTCTTTAATATTGAATGAGGGACAAGGGACATCAGAAGTTTTACTGAAAGCCTAGGGATTTGGGGACTAAGAAAGGTCAGGAACCCCTGATCTAGGAGTTACCCACACTGATGAAATCAGAGAGTTGGATTTTAAAAAATATGTAAGGCACTGTGAGTTACTGATATTATCTGGCATGATATTTATATGGCAACAGACAAGGTAGATTGTTAAAAGAGCAAAAGAAGGATGTAGACAAAGAACTCTAGGAAAATCATACGTTTTTAGTGACCTTTTGGTTTCAGAAACAGGGCACATTCCGGCATCAGTTGACAAAGATAGATCAAAGAAATAGATGAAATAACTATGTTAGAACTGGTTGAGATGTTGTCAAAGCTGTCTTGGTCACTTGCTTCCTGATTTAGTTATGACTCAACAACTCCCAACTACATTGTTTTCTTTGATGGAGCTGGCTACTAATTCTAGTTGATTTTGCTTTCCATGGCTAGGGCACCCCAAAAATAATTTTCCTTACCAAAAATCAAGAAGAAGAGGGAAGCATCTACTTTATAGTAGGTATTGTCAGGTTTTTTTCTTTTTGCTGTGACTATTTCTTCAGTTCAGAGGATTTTAGAGCTGCAAAGAGTCATAGATAGACATAATCTGGCCCAAACCCATGAATTTAGGTTTTTCTGTCTCCAGATAAGTCAATTAGTTAACAAGCATTTGTTAAATGCCTACTGTGTGTCAGGCATTATGAAAAGTGAAAAGAAAAGCAAAGTAGTCCTTGCCCTCAAGGAGTGTAATGAGGGAGACAAGATGCAAACAACTACATACAAACAAGATGTAGACAGGATAAATTGGAAATCATCTTGGAGGGAAGGCATTAATATTGCCCCTGTTGGCATCCCCATTTTCTCATTTATCTTCACTCTCTCCCTGTCTACAGACTGAATCCCTACTGCTTATAAACAGACTCATGTTTCCTCTATCCTCAAAAAACCCTTCCTTGATCTATTTATCCTTGGGAATTACTATCCTATATCTCTTCTCCCTTTAATAGCTAAGCTCTCTGAGAAGGCATCTACAATTGAAGACTCCATTTTCATTCCTATCACTCTCTTCTTAACTCTCTGCAGTTTAGTTTTGTAGTTCATCATTAAACTGAAACTTCTTTCTCCAAAGTTATTAATAATCTCTTAATTGTCAAATCTGATGGCCTCTTCTTCACCCTTCTTGACCTTTCTGCCAGCCTTTGATGCTGTTGAACACTTCTTCTTGATACCCTTTTATCTCTAGGTTTTCCTTGTCCTGCTATTTGTCTAACCATTTCCCCTTCAGTCTCCTTTGCTATATCTTCATACAGTTCACATCAGTTAACCATAAGTGTTCCCAAGGGTCTATCCTTTAGCCTTTTCTCTCCTTTCTAACTTTTCTATTATTATTGAGAGACCACCATCCTTCCAGTTACTCAGGCTGCAAACCTAGGTCTGCCTCAATTTATCACTCCCTCTTACTTTACCATATCTAATCTATTCCCAAGCCGTGTCCATTCTACCTTCACAACATTTCTTATATACACCCCCTTCTCTTATCTATGACAATCCACTACACTGGTGCAGGCCATCATCACTTTACACTTGGACTATTGCAGTAGCCTGCTGGTTGGTCACCCAGCCTCAAATCTCTCCCCATTCCAGTCCATCCTCCAACATACCTTACTATTCACCTGGCACTAAAGTCTGGATTCCTGCTCTCAAGACCTTGCATCTCAACAGCTTCTGTTTTAGTTACTACTCTGATTGCCTTTGGCTCTTTGAGCTCCATATGCAGTGGCCTAGCTTATAGACTTTGGCTTCTGATTCAAGCACCACAACTATTTCTGGCCCATTCAGCTTTGAGCTGTTTGTCCCTGGCTACCAAGCCTGCTTACTCCTGTTTTGATTTTTTTCTACCTATTTGAAACCCTACTCTTGGTTCCAAAGCCAGAAGACATTAGTCAGCACTATGGATCACCAGAAGCCATTGTTATGGCCCCAGCACTCTCTGGGTCCTGGCCTTCCTCAGCTCTACTCAGGACTGAACCTGAGTAGAATAGTGCCCACGTGACAAAGTGGAGAAAGACCATTGGAGCCAGAAGACCTGACTAGCTATGTTATTTGAGAGAAGGTCCCATCATTCTTCCCTACAGTGAGGAATAAGTGATCTCTAAAGTCCCTCATAGCAGTTTGGAATGAAAATTGGAATGAACTAATTCAATTAGAAACCTTCCTATAGTGGGGAGCATTCCATGAACAGGGCTGGGTGGTAGGTAAGTAACCATCCTAGGCTTTCTTCAAACTCTCATCTGAGGTAGTCATAATTCTGGGCAAATTGTAGAGCCTCAAGCAGCCTGGTCCTGGATATTTGTTTTGTCTAAAATGTGCACCCTATTGGTATGCGGGTGAAGGTACCAGTTGTTTTTGGAGAGGCAGCTGGCTGGGTCACCCACAGTGAATTCTTTCTCGGCAGCTCTCAACAAGGAGATGAGAGAAAACTTCAGAGCAAAACAACAACAAAAAAATTGGCCAGAAGATGAAACAGCTGGCAAGCCTCTTCTGGAAGAGGGCCAACTTGGGACTGAGCTCTGTGTTCTCCATCCAAGCTAATGAGCTTGTCTGCATCATCTCTTGACCTAAGAAAGAAGCATTTCTTTGTCCCTTTACTAAGTGGGAACATCCTGTGCTTCTTTGAATTTCTATATAAATTACTAAGCGTGTCATCCTTTGCATGAGAAGATGTTATTGCCTATAGTCAGCATGGCATGCACAGTAAGTTGTTTCTCTGGTAGCAGAGATGGGGTACATGGAACAATTCATACTTTGGATGTGATCCTTCTTGTGACCAAGAACGATTTTTTAAAGGTAGGCTAGTTAAAAAGAAAAAAAAAAGACCTGAGGGCTTTAGAGAACTAACACCAGCTTGACATGGCAGCCAAAAAGCTAATGCTTTCTTTTTTAAAAAAATATTTTATTTTTAGTTTTCAATAACCACTTCCATAAGCTCTTGAGTTCCAAATTTTCTCCCCTTCCTTCCCTCCCCCGTCCCCAAGATGATGTCAATTTGATATAGACTCTACATATACATTCCCACTAAATGTATTTTCACAAAAGCTAATACTTTCTTAGGATACATTGAAGGAAGTAATACAGAGGAAGTGATAATTTCACTGAAGTCTACCCTGATCAGGCCAAATCTGAAATATTATATAATATATGAAACCATTCCTGATCCGTTTGTGACAATCCTATAAAAAATATACCTCATATTTATGTATTATATATTTATGTACATTTATTATATATTAATTTGTAATTATTATATAATATTTAATTATGAATATAATAACATTATTATTATTTTGTGCATGTGCCTATTTCTCAGGTTTGTTATGAGGATCAAATGAGATAATATTTGTAAAGTGCTTAGTACAGTACCTGACACCTAATGAGTGGATTATGAATGTTGTTGTCGTCATCATCATCATCATCATCATCATCATCATCATCATCATCATCATTTCTCCTGTTAGTATATAAACTGCTAGAGAGTAGGTACCATCAAGTCAAGGCAAATCAGCAAGAATTTATTAATGCTTTAAGTTATTCATGGCTACTTTGTGCCAGGTACTGTGTTAATGCTGGGCATACAAAGAAAGGCAAAAACAGTCCAATGGGGGAGATGGCATGAAAACAACTATGTACAAAATAAATATGTACAGGATAAATTGAGAGTAGTCTTAGAGGAAAATACTCAAATTAAGGAGGCCTGGGAAAGGCTTCTTGCAGAAACAGAGATATTAGCTGAGATTTGAAGGAAGCAGGAGGCAGAGAGGAGGGGAAAGAGCATTCCAGGCATGGAAGACAGACAATGAAAATGCCTGGAGTCAGAAGATGGAATGTTTTACTTTAGGGGCAGCAAGGTGGCACAGTGGATAGAGTGCTGGGCCTAGTGTCCCAAAGACTCCTCTTCCTGAGTTCAAATCTGGCTTCAGATGGTTATTAGCTATGTGACCCTGGGCAAGTCACTTAACCTTGTTTGCCTCAGTTCTCATCTTTAAAATGAGCTGGAGAAGGAAATGGCAAACCACTCAAGTGTCTTTGCCAAGAAAACCCCAAGTGGGGTCATGAAGAGGTAGAAACAACTGAACAACAACCACAACTACTAAATTCTAAGAACATTAAGGAGGCCAGGGTCACAGAGTAACAGAGTACATGCCAGGGAATAATATGTAAGAGCACTAGAAAGATAGGAAGAGGATAGGTTATCAAGGGCTGCAAAAGGATTGTGTATTTGATCTTGGAGGCAATAGGGAGCCACTGGAGTTTATTGAATGGGGAGGAGTATTGAATTTTAGGAAGATCAATTTGACAGCTGTGTGCAGGATAAATTGGAATGGGGAGAGACTTAAAGTAAAGAGATTAGGAAGCTTTTGCTGTAGTCCAGCTATGAGATGATAAGGGTCTTCACTAGTGTGATAACAATGTCGAAGAAAAGAAGGGGGTGTTTAGGAAGTTGTGAAGGTGGAATCAACAGAACTTGAAGCTAAGTGGATATGGAGGGGGAGAGAGATTGGGGACCAAGGATGAACCTGAGGTTGTACGCCTGAGGGATAGGAAGGAGAGTTGCATCCTTAACAGTAATGGGGACAGCTTCATCTCTTTCTTTGTGTATATCCTTAGTGGCTTAGCTTTTTTTTTTTCCTTAGAATAGATCTGTGATTTTCAGTTTAAGGAATTCTGAGGTGAGGAAACTCTCACTACCAATATGAATCGGCACCTTCTCTGAGACTAGAGTTCTCTGAGGAAAATATGTAAGTTAAGGAACTTGCCCAGAATCACAGAGCTTGTAAGTTTCAGAGCTAGCATTTTGACCTATATGTGAAATTACACCAACCAGAAAATAGGAATAGAAATGCTGTTGGTATCTTGATGGCTTAGGGAGCTAGTTAGCACTATTAAGTGATTAGAAATTAAGTCTTTCTTGACCCCCACTCCCAAGATATTAATGCTTTCCCTGAAACTTTTCCTTGTCTTTATTTTGTTAATACTTATTTACATAACTGCTGTCTCTCCCCCCACTGGAAAGTTAGCTTCTTTTCAGTAGGGATTGAGTAGTTCTTTGTACTTGTATCTTCAGACCCGGCATATAGTAAGTGTTTATTGATTAATTCATATCATCATATCCTTATAGGATCAGAGGTCATTTAGTCCAGAACCAACCTGGCCAAGATTTCTCAGACAACTTACTGTTCTGTGATGGCTCCAGGAGGGGGGAGTGGTGGTTTCCCCAAACTGATCAAATCAAAGGACCTTGATTCTTTCAATGCTCTTCAGTAACTCTAGTCTTTTTTTCCATCTTTGTATTGATTGTGACCCTAACTCTTGAGCTTTAAACTGCTTTTTCATTTCCAGTGTCTTTTTCAAGGTGTTAATGTTCTATCAGTGAAAGCTAGTTATGTGCTAGTTATTTATAAGCCATTATTTAGTTATTTAAAGGAAGACTTCAGAGTATTCTTTTACAATGAGAAAAATGCTTTTGAAAATGGGGCTTAGAGGAGACATGACTGACTGACTGAATGAATAGATGAAGAAGTATTTATTAGGGGCTTACTAAGTTCTGAGTACTGTGCTAAACTGTAGGGATACAAATAGAAAAACAAGATAACTCCTTCTTTAAAAGAATTCACATTCTAATAGGAGGAAATAGAATAAAATACCATTTTATCTGCAAGTCAGATGGATAGATCCAATGATCGTTAGGGTGCTGTGGCAAAGGAGATGGTAATGCATTGTTTTAAATACCATTTCCATTTATAAAACCACATAACTTTCTGACATTGAATCATTTGACAATGCCAAAGACATTAGGACCAGAATTAGCTTTTCTGGGTTGTCAGTAGCTATAGTTGCTCTATAAATGGGTCTTGCGGCATCTGCAGTGGCAGTTACCAGATTCAATCTTCACAAGGATTGCTTTCCTGGACTGTGAGGATTAGGCTGAAAGAAGATCTGGGATCTTTTGCTATTCCTAGAAATCTTGGACCTTCCTGCCCATCAGTTTGTTGTATTGGTGGTAGCAGGGATGCCAGACCCATCCTTCGCAAGAGTTGTTCCTCTAAGTGTTGACTTCAAGACCCAATTTGAAAGCAAGGGTCAATGGTCTGGGGAAAAGGAGAAGCTGTCATCCTTAATATTCTTGGAGCTCTTAGGCTAAGAGTCTTGTGTTTTCTCTACCACAGTCTGATGGAAGATGGTACCTGGAGGGTTTTTGACACTTTCTATCTCTCTCTCAGCATGCCTTGTTACTTCAACTGGGCTAGCTTGTTCACCTGGCAGTTGGTTGGCAGTTTGTGTTGTAGGTGATGGGGATTGTGGATGCATTCTCCATCAAGATTGTTACCCTTGCCGATGACTTCAAGAGCTGAGCTGGCACAACCAGTGGTCTATGATGTAGTCCTGCTCTTATAACTCTTGGGGATTACTTCCTTATTGGAATAGTTGGTAAAGTATAGTACACTCTTTCCACAAATAAAAGTTGCTCCCCTTAATGAGAGAAGCTACAAGGATGGAACTGGAGCCAAAGATGAGAGTATCTTCAAGAGCCAACATGTCTTGCTCCAGAGGACACAACTGAGATGGGAAGAAAATATAGTTGCCAGAAAATGGAGCTAGGTGTCTCATGAGGTAACCTAGAAATACTTAAGTAGATGCTGAATGTTTCAGAGGTTTACCAGTCCTGAGTATCTAAGGTTTTTGTTGTTCAGTTGCTTTTCAGTCATGTCTGACTCTTCTTGACCCTATTTGGGGTTTTCTTGGCAAAGAGACTGGAATGGTTTGCCATTTCCTTCTCTAGCTCATTTTACAGATGAGGAAACTGAGGCAAATAGGGCCTGTGACTTGCCCAGGATCACCTAGCTAGCAAGTAACTGAGGCTTGATTTGAACTCAGAAAGATGAGTCTTTTTGATTCCAGGTGTGGCACTCTATCCACTGTGCCACCTGGCTGCCCTATTGAAAGGGACAGCCCTTAAAAAATGTGAGGTAGACAGACATTGTCTTCAGTACACCATTTAGTCCCTCTTCTGCTTTTGCAATTCGCACTTTACCCCTAAAAGCCCTCCTACTACCCATAACCTGCTTAAATTCCTACCTAGATCATCTCCCTTTCCTGAGGCATCACTCTGTAATAACCTTCCAACTATCCCTGAATTCATTTTTTTTCTTCTCTCAATAAGTGGTTGTTGAATAACTACTCAAATGGTTCAGAGAATAGATAGATTTAAAAACATGACTGGAGACTCTCAAAAGGAAAGTTGGCTCAAGAGGGATAAGAGGCTCTCAAAAGTGATATGCTGATGAAACAATTGCAAATGATCTCAGTGAAGAAGAAAAGGAAGCGACAAAGACTTAGAAATCTCTCCAATTGAGCTCAGATTTTGAAAAGACACATTCAAAAATATAAGCAGAAACCCAGAATTAGGAGGAAGTTCAAAATAATAGAATCACAGAATTTGAGTTGGAAGAGACCCAAGAGGCCATCTCGTCCAACATACACTTGGGACAAAATCCTCCTCAACACATTCCTGAATTCTCATCCAAATTCCACTTGAAGATTTCCCAAAGATTGGAAACTCACTAGTTTAGGAAACTGTCCATTAGACTTTTGGAAAATTCTAGTTGTTAGGAAGGTTTTTTTTAATTGCATTAAACTAAAATCTGTTCTTCTGCAATTTCCTACCTACTAGTTATGTCATTAAGGACCAAGGAGATAAGGTTGATTTTTTTTCTCTCTCTCTCTTCTATATGATAGTAGTTTGCATATGTGAGGACAGCTATTATGAACGTTGTAACAGTTCATGCAAAAATGTTTCAGTGGCACTGTTCTCTCCTGGTTCTCTTCCTACCTTTTTTTTTTTTCTTAAGGCAATGGCATTAAGTGACTTGCCCAGGGTCACACAGCTAGTAAGTGTTATGTGTCTGAGGCCAGATTTGAACTCAGGTCCTCCTGAATTCAGGGCCAGTGCTCTGTCCACTGTGCCACCTAGCTGCCCCTCTTCATACTTTTCTTATCACTCCTCAGGATCCTTTGTTAGATCTTTATGCAGGTCACACCCACTAACCATCAGTGTCCTCTAACCACAGGTTCTTTCCCCTCTTGTCTTCTCTGTCTGTACTCTGTTGTTTTGGTGATCTTCTCAGCTTCCATGGATTCAATTATAGTCTCTATGTAGATGATTCTAATTGTTCAACCCTAATCTTTCTCCTGACTTCAAGTCTTACTTGTCCAACTTCCTTATACATATCTTAAATCCAATGACTTGCAGACATCTTAAACATGTCCTTTCCACAACTGAACTCATGGTTTCCCCAAATCCTTCCCTTTTCCTAAC
Source organism: Phascolarctos cinereus (assembly GCF_003287225.1). Taxonomy (NCBI): domain Eukaryota; kingdom Metazoa; phylum Chordata; class Mammalia; order Diprotodontia; family Phascolarctidae; genus Phascolarctos; species Phascolarctos cinereus. Next base: position 343,044,965 of record NW_027555625.1, read on the forward strand.
TCTCCTATTACTCTGGAGGTTACCACCAGCTTCTCAGTCACTTGGGCTGGAAATCTAGGTGTCACCTTCCACTCTTCTGTCTTACCCCCCATATCCAATCAGTTGCCAAGCCTTGTTGTTTCTTCCTTTGTAACATCTCTCCTATATGTTCCTTTCTTTCTTCTGGTACAGCCATACATGTACATACATACATACATACACACATACAGCCATAGTGCAGAGTGCTGGGCCTGGAGGCAGGAAGACTCATCTTCCTGAGTTCAAATCTGGCTTCAGACACTTACTAGCTGTGTGACCCTGGGACAAGTCACTTAACCCTATTTGCCTCAGTTCCTCAACTGTAAAATAAGCTGCCAAGAAAACTCCAAATGGGGTCAAAAAGAGTCAGATGTGACTGAAAAATGACTGAAATACATGGTGTTTCCCTAGACTGAAGGCAAGCTCCTTGAGGACAGATTTGATATGTTTTGATTTTTCTCAGTATCTCTAGCTCATTGCTTAGGAGAGAATGCATTTACAGATAAGAAAGAGAATTATTCAGTTTTTCTTTCGATTCCATCTTCTCTACCACAGAAAATGAACTTTGAACTGGAAATTGTAGCAGAAACACAAAAAGGGGACCAGCAACCCAAGATAGATAAGAAACTCATGAGGAAGCACCTTGTTTTAAATTCCAGACCTGTCCGTTCAAGGCTGTAAGAAACTCTGTGAGAAAACTCCTCCCCATACAGATCAGCAACTATTCAGCACCTTGAAATCTTGCATGATTATTGGGGGTACTGAGAGGTTAATTCATGTGTTCAGAGTGGTATAGTATGTATGGGTCAGAGGCGGGACTTAAATCCCAAACTTCCTGTCTTCTGTGACAGGTCTCTGTTAAGCCACACTGTCTCTCAAGGGTGATCAAGGGAGAGGATACGAGAAGTGCTGAAAGACTAGAGATAGAAAAATGCTGTCTTGATTTTCAAAATTAGGAGGAACAAAGTGAATTCTTGATACTTTGTATCAATTCCTGGCAAAATTCTAAACCATATTATTAAACAGAGGGTTTGTGAATGCATCAAGTAAAAGGTGATTGCTAAGAATCAGCATGGGTTTGCTAAGAACAAGTCAGAAATTAATCTCATTTCTTTTTCTGACAGGGTTACTGCACTGCTAGTTCAGGGGAATGCTATAGCTATATATGATGGCATGCTGACAGAAATAGAGATGTCTTTAGAGTACTGCATTTGTGTTCAGTTCTGAGAGCCACAGTTTAAGAACGATATTGATGATTTAGAGAGTGTCTGGAAGATAGCAACCACGATGGTAAAAGGCATGGGTATAGGTTTACAAAACTAGATGTGTCTAGATTGGGGAAGAGAAGGCTGGGGTGGTAAGGAATGGTGAGAGGTGACATCAGAGCTGTCTTCAAATATCTGAAGGGCTATTGCATGGAGGAGGGACTATTCTTGCTTCATTTGCCCCGGGGTCAGAACCAGGAGCAATATTGTTGTTTGTCCTTCATTTTTAAAGAGGCCCAATGGCATCACAGGTGATGTCTTGACTTGGCCCTCAATTGGATTTAAGGCAGAGTGGCATGAAGTCATCAGCCTCATTTCCTTTTCCTGAGTCATTGAAGTCCAAAAGTCAAGATGACAGGTGGTGGCCCAGAATGCAGTGGGTGACCTTGGTGTATTCAATGTCTGGCCAAGCTCTAAGTGCTCCACAGCATCTGCTTCAGCCCCCTCCATTGCCATTGGAACAAATTGTTCTCATCTACATATTCTGCTAGAGGAAGTCTTCACATTCTTATGCGACTAACTCACCAATAGGTTTAACTCCCTTAACTCACTAATGGGTTTAAGGTCAACTTGGTTTAGCCCATCTGCCAAGACAGTTTCTTGGGTGTGGCTGCTGTGCATGTTATAGCTTCTTGAAACCACAGGTGAGAGTTGAGTGCCAGCTGGACACCAAAGGTGGATAAGCAGCCTCAAAAAGGGCTCAGCAGTCTTCATACTAGAGATGCTAGTGCAAATGGAAGTTGCAAAGAGGTCAATTTATATTTGATGTCAAGAAAAGCTTTCCAACAAAGAGAGCTATACAAAAAAACCCAAATAGGCTTCCTTGAGAAGTAGTAGGTTCCCTGTCTTTGAAGATTTTCAAGCAGAGTCTGGACAAACATTGTGGTTTGTTATAGTAGGGATTTTTTGTTTTTATTGAATTGGTTGTACTAGATGACTGCTAAGATTCTTTTCTAGTCTCAAATACTATGATTTTGTGTTCTGAGATTCTCTGACAAAAAAACCCCTGACTTTTGAATCAAGAGCCTGGGTTCAAATCCTGACCCTGAAACATTCCTCATTTATAAAATGAGGTGTTTGGCCTAGATGGCTTTTGAGATCCTTTTCAGCTCTACATTTGTGATCTTATAATCAATATTCAAATATTTGAAGGGTTATGTAAAAAACCTTGGGTTTCTCCAACTTGATGTTTACCAAGAAAGGCTTTCTCTGTTCTAGACAAATTCCTTTCTATTACATAGCATTCTCTCTCCTTTCTGGAATATTCGGGGAACCTTTCAGGCTATCATTTTCCATCTTTCATACCTCCTTTTTCATTTGTGCCTCCCTGTCTGCCATCAAAAGTGAAAAACTAATTAGATCTGCTTGAGAAAGATATATATATATAATTTATAGATATATATATATTATATCTATAAATTACCTTCTCCTCATCAGCATCTCTTGGTTTCATTGATGCATGAAGTGATCTGAGTGTTACATGCCTTAAGTATGCGGGATGACTTGCCACAAGATCATTCTATACTTCCTCCTCTTCCTCCTCCTGTCATATTCTAAAGGACATTGGGCCAATAGTTCTGGTATCCTCTTTGGTTTTACCTCTACCCTATTTCTCTCATCTCATTTTGAAGACAATAGGATTTATGCTGCAAGAGCCCTTTGAGATCTTTATTCAGCCCCTAGTTTTACAGATAAAGAAACCACAGCTGCTGTTCTAGTTGAAGGATGAGGTGCTCTAATATTCTTCTCTTGTTATCCCAGCCTTCCCCTGACTTGCTCCTAATCTTGAGTATCATTTATTAAGCCACATAACCTTCCTTTGCACGTTAAAATAGGCCAAATGGAAAGGCTTATAGTTTTCAGGATTAAATGACTGCCTAATACTTTTGTGAAGCTGCTTTAGGTCCCAGTCAGACTACTTCAAGTTACTACCTGGAAGAGGGAGATTTATTCTGGAGACCTACTATGGTGTAGTAGAGATAGTACTGGGCCTACAGTCAGGAAAGCTAGGTTTGAATCCCAACTGTGGCTCTTGTTACCTGTCCAGCTCTGAGTACATTTCATCTTCTTGGTTCTCTCATCTATAAAATGGAAATGATTATTCTTATAGTATCTGCCTTCTAGGATTTTTATCTCTTGTGAGTCAAAATGAAAGCCTGAGGACTGTTCAGTTTCTTATTACCATTATTATTATTACTGATAATAATAACATTATTTTGTATTAATTCCAGAGGGCAGAATTAGAACTAATGAATATTAGCTATACAGAGCTTGGCTTATTATTTCCTGTAAGGAACAACTACAAAAAATAGAGCTATTGAAAAATAGATGAGGTTTTGTATATTCTGAGTCATGAGTTCCTTGTTCATGGAGGTATTCAAGCACCAAGTATGAGGAATTCTAGATGAGGGATTCCTGACATGATTGAAAAAGTTGTATTTAAATGACTTGTTGAGGTTTGTTTCAGCAATATGAGATAATGATTATGTTTTTAATAGAAAACAAAAAAAAATAATTGAGTGGGGAAACAGACCTCTTTTCTTAGATATAGCTTAGCCACATCTAAGCCTAGTTACTTGGACCATGAAACCCAAGTCCAGGCACTATTCTTTTCCTGGTGGCAACTTCCTAGAATTACAGTTTAATTCTCTGACAGGAAATGAGTAACCTATGGAAAACTGGTACAAATTAATTAAAGACACAACAAATATTTTACAATAGTACCAAAGAAAATGAAGCAAGTGTCTTAAAATGCTACATGGCTTTGGGAAAGAGCCAGGTCTCCTCACTTTAGGATTTAGAGCTGGAAGGGACCTTGGAGGTCATCCAATCAAATTCTTCTGAATAGTGGAGGAAACTGGAGACTTCCAGGAGCCAAGATGGTGGAGTAAGCAGTAAATTGTTGTAACTCACCTATATTCACCTCCAAACAACCATAAAATAGCGTCCCCCAAACAAATCCTGAAATAGCAGAACCAGCAAAAAGATAGGGTGAAGCAGCCTATTAGTCCAAGAAACTTGGAAGATCGGCAGGAAAGGTCAGTCTCACTTGGGTAAAGGGAGGACACAGTCCAGGACAGGGAGCAACCCAGCAAGGCAGCAGCAAGCCCCACCAGTGCCACAGAGCAGGCAAACACCAACATCAGCACCGCGTCCTGCCCGCCCCCCCACCTCCCCCACATAGCCAGGGGAATGGGTACAATGCAACTCCTAGAACCACCAAGTTCTTCAGTATAGTTCCAGACAAACAGGCAACCTCCATGTGCTTCACTGCAGCCTTTGGGAAATGCAGAAACATCCCACCGGGCCTCAGTGCCTCCCAGACACCACAACTAGGACCCCAGATCAGCACCAGGTAAACTGCCAGACCCCAACAAGCCTTTAGTAGGGCCAAGCACCCCCCACAAAACCACCTCTACACAGCACCAGACACAAGGGTCCCCCGTGGGCCTCAGGGCAACATGAGCACAGTACCAGGTAAATAACCAGGGCCTGTAGCCCCTAGTATGAGAAGCTTGATACAGTGTCCCTTCTACTCTGGGAACAGAGCTCAAATTTAAAAGAAAGAAAAAAGGCCAAAGAAGATGAGGGAAAAAAAAGAATCTGGCTATCGAAAGTTATTATAGTGACAGGGAAGACCAAGACATAAATTCAGAACAGGACAACAATGTCAAAACACCTATGGGGAAAACATCAAAGAAAAATGGGAAGTAGCTCAAGCCCAGAAAGAACTCGTGGAAGAACCCAAAAAGGAGCTAAAAATCATATAAGATAGGTAGAAGAAATATTGGGAAAAGAAATGAGAGTGATTCAAGAGAATTATGAAAAAAGAGACAACAGCTTGGAAAAAAGAAAACAAGTGCTTAAAAAACAATTGGTCAAATGAAAAAAGAGATACAAAAATCCACTGAAGAAAACAACTCATTAAAAAGTACAATTGGCCAAATGGAAAAGGAAGTGCAAAAGCTAGCTGAGGGAAACAACTCCTCAGAAGTTAGAATTGGGCAAGTAGAAGTTAAGGACATTATGAGACATCAAGAATCAATCAAATAAATTCAAGAGAATGAAAAAATGGATGAAAAATGTAAAATACCTCATTAGAAAAACAACTGACCTGGAGAATAGATCCAGTAGAGATAATCTCAGAATAACTGGATCACCTGAAAGCCATAATCAAAAGGAGGACCTGGGCAGTATCTTTTAAGAAATTATCAAGGAAAACTGCCCTGATATCGTGAACCAGAGGGCAAAATAGGCTTTCTACCAATCACCTCAGGAAAGAGATCCCACACATGAAGAAGTGCAAAAAACCTTTTACAGTAGAGGGAAAGATAGGAGAGTGAGTGATGGTATCACTTGAACCTTACTGTCATCAGTATTGTTTCAAAGAAGGAATAATATACACAATTGTAGATTATAGAATTCATTTACCCAATAGGAAAGTAGGAGAGGAAGAGAAAAAGTAAAAGTGTTGGGGGACTGACAGAAGAGAGGGCAGACCAGGGAAGGTAGTAGACAAGCAAAATACTATTGAGAAGTGAAAGGGTAGAAAGGAAAGAGTAGACAAAGAGGAGGAAAAATATGATGGAGGGAAATATCAGTTAGTAATCAAAACTGTTAATGTAATTGGGATGAATTCTCCCATAAAACAGAAATGGATAGCAGAGTGGAACAAAAACTAGAATCCTACAATATGTTGTTTGCAAGAAATGCATTTGAAACAGAGAGACACACAGAGTAAAGGTAAGAGAATGGAGCAGAATCTATTATGCTTCAGCTGAAGTAAAAAAAAAAAGCAGGGTAGCAATCCTGATCTCAGACAAAGAAAAAGCAAAAATATATCTAGTTAAAAGAGATAAAGAAGGAAACTACATCTTGCTAAAAGGTATCATAGACAATAAAGTAATACGCAAACATATATACACCAAGTGGCATAGAATCCGAATTCTTAAGGGAGAAGTTGTGAGTTACAGGTTCATGACCAAACAAGAGATGGAGAGCATTACAAAATGTAAAATAGATAATTTTGATTATATTAAACTAAAAAAGCTTTTGCACAAATAAACCCAATGCAACCAAGATTAGAAGGAAAAAAAAGAGTTAGGAAACAAACTTTACAGCAAGTAATTCTGATAAAGACCTCATTTCTAAAATATAGATAACTGAGTCAAATTTATAAGGATACAAGCCATTCCCCAATTGATAAATGGTCAAAGGATTTGAACAGGCAGTTTTTAGATAAAGAAATCAAAACTATCTATAGGCATATGAAGAAGTGCTCTAAATAACTTTTGATTAGAGAAATGCAAATTAAAACAACTCTGAAATACCACCTCACAACTATCAAATTGGCTGATATGACAAAAAAAGGAAAACGATAAATGTTGGAGAGGATAAGGGAAAACTGGGACACTAATGCACTCTTGGTGGAGTTATGGACTGTTCCAACTCTTCTGGAGATGATTTTGGAACTATGGCCAAAGGGCAACCAAACTGTGCAGACCCTTTGATCCAGCAATACCACTACTAGGTCTGTATCCTAAAGAGATCATAAAAAAGGGAAAAGGACCTATATGTGCAAAAATATTTATAGCAGTTTTTTTTTGTGGTGGCAAAATATTGGAAACTGAGGGGAGGCCCATCAGTTGGGGAATGCTTGAACAAGCTGTGGTATATGATTGTAATGGAATACTATTGTGCGATAAGAAATGATGAATAGGCAGATTTCAGAAAAACCTCGAAAAACAAACTGACGCAAAGGGAAATAAGCAGAACCAGGAAAATATTGTACACATGATACATGTGTATCAGCAACATTGTGTGATCATCAACTATGAATGATTCAGCTGTTCTCATCAACACAGTGATCCAAGTACAAAGGACTCACCAAGGAAAATGCTGTCCACATCTAGATAAAGAAATGATGGACTCTGAATGCAGATTGAAGCATACTTTTTCACCTACTTTATTCCGTTTAATTTTTTTTTCTCTTGATGTTTCTTCTTTCATAACTATGACTAATACAGACTTTTTTACGTGATAGCACATGTATGACCTATATCAAAGTGCCTACCATTTTAGGAGGAGGGGAAGGGAAGGCAGTAGGGAAAAATTTGGAACTCAAAATCTTGTAAAAGTGAATGCTAAAAATTGTCGTGTCATGTAGTTGGAAAAAGTAAAATACCATGAAAGCATAAAATAAAATAAAATGAGAAAAAATAGTGGAGGAAACTGACACTCAAGAGGGACAGGGCACATGGGTTCTGTATGAACTACAGTGAGAACAAAATGGAGAGAAAAGGGGACAAGGGGATGGGGTAGACAGAGGAATAGAAAGAAGGCTGGAGAAAGAAAAGAGGAAGAGAGAGAGAGAGAGAGAGAGAGAGAGAGAGAGAGAGAGAGAGGAAGCAAGAGCACTGAGTCAGTCTTTGTGGGCACATTTAGGAGCAAAGATGTGGAGAGTTCAGGTCATTTTCTGGAGAGGATCTTAATTTAGGGGGTATGGAAAAATTGAGAATTAGGTCAGTGTAAGGAGGCAGGTGCTCCTAACTTGATCATACAAGGTGATCTCACCCCACTGAATGAATCAGGTTCTAGTTCCATTCATGCCTGGCCTCTGCCTATTGTCAATACCATGGATAGTCTCTGCATGGACAAAAAGAAGACCTTATAGAGTTCACAAGGTCACAGTTTGGGGCAATGAATGGATAATTGGATTTGGAATCAAGGAAATTAGTTTCAAATCCCCCCTCTGATGCTTACTGACTATGATCTTGGGCAAGTTATTCCACCACTCAGGGCTTCATTTTCTTCATTTCTAAAACAAGAGAGGTGGACTGGATGATATCTGATGTCTCCCTTCAGGTCTTGATCTATGATCTTGAGAGTCAAAGAATGGGCAGCATTCTTTGAAGTATGTCTGACCCAGAAAAGTTCTTTCACAGATACTTCCCATGATATTCTCTTAACCCTTAAAAGCTACTTACCCAGAGTAGAGCTTTGCTTCATCCTTCTATCCATCTATCCATCCATCCATCCATCCATCCATCCATCCATCCATCCATTCAGTCATTCATCCATCCATCCATCCATCCATCCATTTGATAAGCATTTAAGTTTCTCTTACGTGCAAGGCACTGTACTAAGTCTTGGGGATACAAAAGCAAAAAACAAATCTGAAAGTTCTTGTCCTCAGGGCCCTCTTAGGTTCTTCCCAGTTATAAATCTATTAATTTATAAGCCTATGTGTACAATCTCTATATTTGTCCTATCTCATTGCTGTCAGGTCTTTTCTTCTGTATATCTTATTTGGGCAAAGTCTTCCTATATAGTGCTGGTAAATTTTTTAAGCAGTCAACTGTTTCCCCTATGATTACAATTTGCAAAATGTGGAAATATCAATTTCTAATGTATTATATAGGCTTAATTACTTTTTGAAACTTCATTTCCCATTAATGGGCTTAAGGGAAGAAATTATTGGACATGTGATTGAAAGCAATAGAAATGAGATTTGAGAGACAGATGTTCATCTTAATCTAAAACATCCATCCATCAAGGGAGAAAGGGAACCTTGTTCCATGCGTGACATCAGGAAACTTGTCCTATTGTGTGTATATGACTGACATTATAGATAATGGCTGAGTGTAATGGGTGTAATATCAGTACAGAGTGTCAGGAGACTCATTAAAATAGAAGTCATGAAGCAAAATCATGATATCTGTGTGGATAGCAACCCTTCTATTGACTTTTCTACTTTTCCACATGTGATCAATTTGATCATTGCCAGCTGAAAGGATGGGATGAATTAGAAGTCACTTGGGAATTCCTTCCACCATTTTCCAATTGTCCATTTGGGATAGGAGGGAAAAATAGAAGACACCTGACTTCTCTCATTCAAGTTTGTTTTCCTACTCACCTCTATTACTTCGTTCTAGCAAACTTGCTTCCTATTATCTCTTATCCTTTTACTCACTGTGAAGGCTTTTTCACTTCTATTCACTGTTATATACTTAGAACAACCTTCTGTTTTCCTACAAGGTCTCTCCCATTTTGTATTTTACTCAGTGAATTCTAAATAGATAGGACAGTTAGGATGTCTACCTTTCAGTAGAGAGATCCTAGATCTCTGTTCTCCCTTGCCACCCAAACAAACAAATAGTTGTCTCTACAAACAACACTATCTTGTTTCTTTCAGTTGAACCTACAAGAAAAGACCAAAATATTGAAGGAAAGCAGATAATGATATGAGTTATAAATATCACACTTGGATGTTTATACCCAGAGCCTTGATATAATCAATGTGAGTACTGCTACTAGATGCATGTTATGACTCTCCTGATGCCTTAGGCATTCCTTATGAGTTGCCTTCTCAAACACTTCCCCCAAAATGGCAGCAAGCCTTCTGGTAACCAGATTATCAGAATTTAGGCAATCCAGTACTCAAAGAATAGACCAAAGTCTTTTGCTGAGTTCATAATGGAAACCTTTCCAGCTTGGAAGGATATATAAGGTCTTGTATTCACTTGTAATAACCTTCAAGAACTCAGAGTCATATCTACATTATAGTAAAATACTAGAGAATTTTTTTTTGGAGGGAAATACATAAAAATTGAACAAATAAATAAGTCATGTTTCTTCATTCAATATTCATTCATTTTAATAGTATTTTATTTTTTCTAGTTCCATGTAAAGACAAATTTTAACATTCATTTAAAAAATTTGAGTTCCAAATTTTTTCCCTCCTTCCCTAATCTCACCCCTCTCTAAAGATAGTAAGCAATTTAATTTAGGTTATTTTTGTGCAATCATGTAAAACATTTCCATATTAGTCATGTTATGAAAGAAGAAACAGAACAAAAGGGAAAATAGTCATGAAAAAATAACTGAAAATAATATGCTTCAAATTGCATCCAGACTCCATCAGTTCTTTCTCTGGATATGAATAATAATTTTTCTCATGAGATCTTCAAAATTGTCTTGGATCATTCTATTGCTGAAAACAGCTGTCATTCATAAATAATCATTGTACAATGTTGCTGTTCTTTTGTACAACATTGTACAATGTTGCTGTTCTTTTGTACAATGTTCTCCTGGTTCTGCTCACTTCACTCATCAGCAGTTCATGTAAGCCTTTCCAGATTTTTCTGAAATCCACCTGCTTGTCATTACAGCACAATAGTATTCCATTACATTCATATACCACAGCTTGTTCAGTCATTCCCCAATTGATGAACCTCCCCTCAATTTCCAATTCTTTGCCACCATAAAAAGAGCTGCTATAAATATTTTTGTATAAGTAGTTCCTTCAACCCCCCTCCCACCTCCACTTTTTTATATATCTCCTTGAGATATAGACCACTACAGTAGTGGTATTGCTGGATCAAAGAATATGCACAGTTTGATTGCCCTTTAGTCATAGTTCCATATTACTCTCCAGAATCATTGGATCAGTTCACAACTCCACCAACAGTGCATTACTATCCCAATTTCCTCACATCTCCTCCAACATTCATCATTTTCTTTTTCCATCATATTAGCCAATTTGATAGGTATGAGAGAGTACTTCAGAGTTCTTTTTGCATTTCTTTAATCAATAGTAACTTAGAACATTTTTCATAGGCCTATAGCTAGCTTTGATTTCTTCATGTGAAAACTGCCTGTTCATATCCTTTGACCATTTATCAATCAAGAAATGACCTGCATTCTTATAAATTTAACTCAATTTTCCATATAGTTGAGAAATGAGGTCTTTATCAGAGATATTTGCTATAAAAATTGTTTCCCAGCTTTTTGCTTTCCTTTCAATTTTGGTTGCATTGGTTTAAATTATTTTAATTTGATATAATAAAAAGTTTACAATTTATATTCTGTAATGCTGTCTTTATCTCTCATTTGTTCATAAATTCTTCCCTTCTCTATTTATCCAATAGGTAAACTATTTCTTGCTCTCCTAATTAATTTATAGTATTACCCATTATGTCTAAATCATGTTCCCATTTTGACTTTATTTTGGTATACAGGGTAAGATGTTGGTCTATACTGTTTTCCAGTTTTCCCAGCAGTTTTTGTCAAATAATTTATTAGCTCAATAGTTTTTTTTTTTAATTTTCAATTTATTAACCTCACCTTTGGTTTTCAGGATTTTCAATCTGATGTTTAATTAGGGATTTTTGATTTGTTCTTTCTCTGTTTTTTTTTTTTAGTTGCACGCCCACCTCATGGATCTACTCTTTCTCTATTTTGTTGATGTAACCATTTAGAGATATAAATTTTCCCTTTAAGTACTGCTTTGGCTGCATAATTTTTGTTATGTTATTGCATTTTTGTCCTTTTTAATGAAATTATTGATTGTTTCTATGATTTGTTTTTTGGCCCACTCATTCTTTAGGATTAGATTATTTAGTTTCCAATTAATTTTTACTCTTTCTATTGCCCTTTATTGAATGTAATTTTATTGCATTATGATCTGAAAAGCATGCATTTAATATTTCTACCTTTCTACATTTAATAGTGAAATTTTTATGCCCATAGTCATTTTTTTTTTGTGTGTGTGTGTAGGTGCCATGTACTTCTGAAAAAAAAAGTTACATTTTTTCTATCCCCATTCATTTTTCTACAGAGGGATAGAGTTTGTGGTAGTGGGGTGGGGAACTGGCCTTGCTTACTGATCTGTGCTGGAGCTAGCTTACTGAAGTAGTAACTGCTGTTGGCTTGAGGGGACACTGCCTGCCCTGGACTGCACTCCCCTTTTACTAGAGTGAGACAGACCTTTCTTGCCAAACTTTCAAGTTGTCTGGGGCCTGAAAATTGTTTCACCCTGTTTTTTTTAGGTTTTGCCTTTCTAGAATTCTTTTTCAGGTGACATTTTATAGTTGTTGGAGGTGAATTTGGGAAGGTTTAGGTGATTTCCTGATTACTCCACTATCTTTGCTCCTCATTTATTCATTCATGTATGTTGCCAGATCTGTGATATCATTGCTCTAAAGTGGTGGTCTCCAAGGATTTTGGTAAACTATTTTTGAACATGCACCTCCAATATATGTGTATTTGTTCATTATATACATGCATTGCTATAGCTTGTGTATTGCTATGTATATGATGCTAAAAATATATACAGAAAAATAGACACTAAAGCAGTTGAAATACAGGTTAAACCATATTTAAAATGATGAATTTAAAAATTTTATTTATTAATGGTACAAAATATCTTTTAGTGCAAGCCTCATAAGATTGATGTTACTGAGTTTGCTGTTTGGGTATAGGCTGTTACGGTTTGGAGCCAAGCTAGTAAATCTTGCTTTGCAAGGGGAGAGACCATTCCTGGTCCAGGGCCTAGGCAAAGACCAAGTGAGGTATGAAGGAAGGGAAGGGAATAAGCATTTATGTAGTGCCTGCTATGTGCTACTTAGGTCTTCTTGATTCCAAGCCCAGCATTCTATCCATTGAACTACCTGGCATGCCTGCCTGCCTCCCTGCCTTCCTGGGGACTAGTTTGGAACTGACTGTATAGGTATCCTACACTGGACTAAGGCCAAGGTAGGAGAGAAGAGGCAGGAATAATATACCAAACATTACATGGCAGAATGGAAATAGGGAAAATGACTGTTAACTTTGTTAACTCTCAGGGGTCTCAGGAATTGCTAAATGTCAAGATTTTTACTAGGCGATAATGTTTTGTCTGAAGCACTTTATAAATATCTCATTCTATCCTCACAACAGCCATGGGAGCTAGGTACTATTATCATCTCTATTTTACAGCTGAGGAAACTGAGGCAAAAACAGAGGCTAAATGATTTACCCAGAGCCATACAGCTAGGAAGTGTCTAGAGCTGGATTTAAACTTAGGTCTTCTTGATTCCAAGCCCAGCATTCTATCCATTGAACTACCTGGCAAGCCTGCCTGCCTCCCTGCCTTCCTGGGGACTAGTTTGGAACTGACTGTATAGGTATCTTACACTGGACTAAGGCCAAGGTAGGAGAGAAGAGGCAGGAATAATATACCAAACAGCTAGACTGTTCTGTTTACTGCTAATATTTTCATCATGTACCACAGTGGATCATCTTATTCAACCCCAGTATATATGTACCACTCTTTGGAGAATATTATTATAGAAAACTCCAAATGAGGAGGGTCCTTTTTATCAGTGTAAATCAGAAACTGTTCTGCTGGTTTTAGAGCATTGCTTGAGGTACTGAGGGGTTCAGTGACTGGCTTAGGGTCACAAAGCTATATGTGTCAGAAGCTGCACTTGAACCTAGGTCTTCCTGGCTCCCACTCTGACCCTCTTTAATTTATTCATTTTAAATGTTCTATTGATTTTAAAATATCACTATTATTTCCCAAGACCTGTTCCTTCTCAATAAGCCCCTTGCTTGTAAGAAAGAAGTATTGTTAATTAAATCAGACTGACACTTTGGCAATATCTAACTGTGTATGCCTCATTCTGAGTCTATAATCTGCCATAAGTACTCTCTGGAGAGGTTTAGAATGAACAGAGTTTGTGAGGGGTAGGAGGTACTTTCATTAAAATATTTAAGGATTCCTTTCAACTCTAAGGGAGGTAGTGTGGTAGGGAGTAACACTTGGATTCAAATTCTTCTTCTAATGCTTACTATCTCTATGACCTTGGGTGGATTACTGAACCTCTCTGGGCCTCAGTTTCATCATCTATATTTGGAATAGATGGTCTCTGAGGGCCCTTTCCAAGCTCTAGATCACCTACCTATCATGGGAGTTTTCCATACTGGATTCCATGAGAATCCAGGAAGAATCTTATCTGCCATGAGGTCTTAGTGATTAGTTAGATCGAAAGGAAAAGAACTTTGTTAATTCATTAAGCAGGGCTAGAAGAGGCTTCACTTTTCTTAGGGTACAGATTGGGTGTATGTATATATATATATATAATGTATATGTGTATGTGTATATATATATATATATATGTATATACACACAGATTGGGTGTGTATATGTGTGTGTGTGTGTGTGTGTGTATACACACACCCAATCTGTACCATAAGAAAAGTAAAGCCTCTTCTAGCCCTCATATATACATATATACACACACACACACATATATACATACATACATTTATGCACACACATATACATATATACATACATGCATTTACACACACATGCTCACACACACACACACAATAGCTTTGTAGGTTTTCTTAGAGTACATAGCTGATCAGCCACATTACATGGCAGAATGGGAATAGGGAAAATGACTGCTAATTTTGTTAACTCTCAGGGGTCTCAGGAATTGCTAAATGTCAGGATTTTTACTAGGGGATAATGTTTTGTCTGAAGTTAATCTTCATCAGAATATCCTTTTTGGGCAGGAAATTTCTAAAACAGTGGAGGCCTCCTTCAGTATAGAATCAGTAAGGCTCATCTAGTTGCCAGTAAGGAGAGGAATAAAATATAGATTTTATTTACACACCTCTATAGCTCTGTTTCCATAGTTTCAGAACTTACTTTTCTGGGGTTATATGTTTCCTCCTTAAAAATCAAAGCACATAAGTTCATTCACCTTCTCCACAGACCTTTCCACTAAACAATGAGGGAGGGTACATTTCATCATTAGTCCTCTAGAGTCAAGACTGATCACTTTGACCCGAGTTCTGATATTCTTTATTATTTTCATTGAACATTGACTTAGTACCTCCATTGAACTGCTGGGCACCAAAAATAATTAAGATATAGTTCCTTGCACAAATTGTATGTTGTCTTACAGAGGAACTTCCTTGAAAGCGTTTTTAATGTACGTTCTACTCAAAATTGATTATACCTGCTCCTTCATACCTTACCAGATATTTACTAATTTACTATGTGAAAGGCAGTGATAATTGGCAGGGACATCTGACCCAACTATTTCTCACCGAGTTGTGCATCAAACTCTCTCCCTGTTTTTCTGGCTGTTTTGGGGTCTGAGCAATAGTCAGTAGTTAGAACGAAAGCTGTGCTCTCTTCATCATCTTATTTTATTCCTTTTCTGAACATTGTTATAGATACATCCTCCAACAACAGGACTCTGATAAGTCTATTGTGAAAATAACCCTGCTCACCACATGACCTTCCTACAGAACCATTCTCTCTACCTGGTTCATAGATTTTGAAGCTGAGCTAACAGTGCCCCCTTCTGGTTTTTCTATAAGCTGTGGTTAAACTTTTTTTTTCTCTCTCAAATGTTGAACTTGGTTTCCTGCAGGCAGAAATGAAAAACAAAGGAAATTTGCAGTCCTGGATATTTTGAGCTTTATAGTGCTGGTTGGTGTAGGAGTTAGGAGGTGGGAAGGGAGAGCAGGGGGCTGTTTTTCCACGGGTTGAGTGAAGCTGACAATTGAGCCCTTTTTGAAGGGATGGAGAAGCTGAGTTTGAGAGCTTATAAAGTGGAGTGGTTTTTATTGACTGATCTTAAATAGGGAATTGCTGAAATAAATTTTTTCCTTTGCTTGTGGCTGCCCCTGGAGTAGAGGGTCCTTGAAGGATATAGTTAGGTTTAACTGAACAATGTAATTAGCATCTAGGCATCCATAGGGAGCCCAGGTCCATCAATGAAGTAGTGAATTTCAAGTATCTGGTAAAGATAAGAATGGTCACAACATTTTTGTACCCTGGCCTCTAGGAGAATTTTCCCTTTGCCTTGAAACTTAATGGAGAAAGATAAGGGTGCCTGCATGAGTGTGTGTGTGTGTGTGTGTGTGTGTGTGTGTGTGTGTGTGTGTGTGTGTGTGTTTGTGGGGTGGGGAATGTAAGAAATGTGTTCTTGCAATTCCCTTGTCTTCCTGATTCCTTAAAACCAAACTTCAGCTAGCTGATCTTAAAATCTCAGGACAAACAGAAACCACCTTCAGGGCCCTGCAGGGAGGCCAAGAGTGTGGTGCTAAATGATAACAACATTTGTTTAATTCCCTCATTCATTCTAACTCTGTGAAGTTTACTCAGAATGTCTCCACAGAGTCTACAGGGCAACTTAAGATATTCTGCAAGGTAGACATCCCTGAGCCTAGTAAGGCAAACAGAACTGCTCCCTCGTTTTAATTCATTTGGCACTCTCTGTGCATCAGACAATCAGAAATGCACCAGGCAGACTGAAGCTCAAGGAAAGACCAGAATACAAAGAAGAAGCAAAGCTCGGAGTTGATTTAATTCCTTTTTAAATGCTCTTTCTCAAACCTTCTCTAAGGGAGACAACATCTCTACCCATTGTTTTTTTCAGCTTCTCATTTCCAGGTTTAGGAGCAGACTTATCTGAATGAGACACAGGACATGCCCCTTTACAATTAACTGAACATACTCTATGAAGGGTGATCTGCAAGGTTAGTCTCATTTTAAAATACTATCATCTTTCCTCTAATCGCCAAGCCAATTACTGTGTGTGCAATTGTGATGGGATTCACATTAAAGCTAAGAGAACCAAAGAGTAGCTAAAGGCCTGATTTTAGCTCTGGGGTTAGTTGTGAATTTGATGGGAACTTTCCTGCCTTCTTAATTGTGAATGATTTGAGATTAAACACAATCACTGTGTTCTGGGGATAGTTTGAATTTCATTTAAGCTGATCTTCAAATGACTTCTTAAATTTCCCCTAAGCAAGGTTGCTGGCTGGGGGTGGACTCTTTCCTGAGAAACACCTTTCTTTTTTTCAAGATTTGTAGAGCAAAGGTTCAGGCTGGGGTCAGAGGTGATGGGGTTCAGCATTGCTCGGGGGAGCCTATTACATATTGAAGTAGAAGATAAGTTGGAATCTGTAGCTGAAGCAACAAAGAACTTGCTTTGAATCCTGACTCTGCTTCTCCACATATTCTTCAGTTAATCCCTTAACTTCTCTGTGCCTCAGTTTCTTCCTCTATAAAGTGAGGGAATTGAAGTAGATGATATCTAAAGTTTGAGTCTAGCTATAAATCACAGAGTTTCATTTCTTTCAGAGTCAGGTTGTACTGGAAGAAGCTTTTAAATCTTACCTTTGATGGAAGCCACTTGGTGACTCCTTGGCTTTATTCTACCTCTCTCTAGTCAGGTTCATATTTATTGCCAAACTGGACAGTGTTCCTCTTTCTAGGAGAATTCAACTGCTGCCCTTCATTACTGATATGGATAAAGATACTGATAATGCATCATTTACTTATTCTGCTCTACTATAGTGATTCTCCCCTTACTTGCCTCAAATTCCTTTTGGTGTCCACTCCTGGTGCTTCCTGGTACTGTCTGCCCAGAGAAGACTATCTAGTGGTCAGAAACTGGTGATTGTCCCTGGCCTGGCCCATCTTGAATTAAATCAATTTTAGCAATCTTTCTTAAACCTCTGTTTATCTAACTTTCCTTGGATGGAAGGATAGACTGGAAGGATGGTGGCGCTCTTGACAGTAATAAGGAAGTTTCAAAGAAAGAAGGGCTTTGGGGGAAAGATAAGTTAATTTTTGGAAATGTTACTTTTAAGATCAATAGGACAGTAAGACTAACAGGACATCCACTTTGAGATGTCAAATAGGCAGTTGGAGATATATAACCAGAGAGAAATTAGGGCTATCTAAGTATATTTAAGAATCTTCAATATAAGGATGATAATTAAATCTTTGGGAACTGATGAGATTACCAAGTGAAATAATATAGAGGGAGAAGAGAAGAAAGTCCAGCACAGAGTCCATTGGAGAGCCATGGTTACTGTACGTGACCTGAATGAAGATCTAGCAAAGGAGGCTGAGAAGGAGCAGTTAGATATGAGGAAAGCCAGAAAATAATGGTGTCCTGAAGACCTAGAGAAAAGAGAATACAGAGGAGAAGGTGAACAACAGTGTGAAAGACTACAGTGAGGTCTAAGAAAAGACTATTGAATCTGACAATTAAGGGATTACAGATAAATTTGGAGAGAGCAGTTTTGGTGGAATGACAAAGTCAGAAGCTGGATTACAAAGAGTTAAGAAGAATGTGAGAGGTGAGAAAGTGAAGGTGCATGTTGTAGATAACCTTCTCAGGGAGGTTAGCCATAAAAAAATAAGAGAGATGTGGGATGATAGCAAGGATGGATAGATCAGATGAGGGTTTTTGAGGATGGAGGACACATACGCATACATGTTTGTTGGCAATAGGGAAGCAAACAATAGACAGTAAGTTACTGAAGATGCATTAGAGAGTTGATACAAGAGAAGATGCTGGAGAATATGGGATGGAATGGGATCATTTTTGAAGGGATGACCTTGGCAAGGGGAAGGGCTACCTCATCATGTGAGGGGTAAAGAGGAGAGAGTGGTAAAAGATAGCTGGGTGATATGAGATAAGGAGGAGAAGAGAAGAGAGGGATTTTGACAAATAGCTTTATTTTTTTCAGTGAAATATGAGAAAAGGTTCTCAGTGTGGGGGAGGGGGCAGGGAAGCCATGGGAATTTTGAGGAGGGATAAAAAGGTTTGGAACAGCTGCTGCAGCTGTAATGAATAGTGAAGTTAGGGAGTTGTAAAAAGGTTTGCCTAGCAGCAATGAGGGCCTAGTTGGGGTTATAATATATAAATTTGTAGTGGACCCAGTCAGAACAGGTGGGTGATTTTCTCTACCTTCATTCAGCAGCATGTGAGTAGGAGCAAAGGGAGTTATACAAGGCTGAGGCTTGGTGGGATACAATCAGTGATATGATAAAGGGATTAGAGACTCAAGGGAAGATGATAGCATATAGCTGAATGGGTTCACCAAATGGGCAAGATGGGGAAGTGAGGAGAATTTAGCTAATGTAAGGTGATGTCCTAGGAGAGAATTGAGAGGCTGGATCAGTGGACAAAGTATGGACAAAGAGCAGGAAGGAAGAGGGAGAGGCAGAATGCCAATAAATTGTGATTAAATAATGGAATTTCGGAGTTTATGAACATGGAAGTGGTACACTTTTGGATAATGGCAAGATCAAGGGTATAATCATCTTTGCTTGGGGGGTAGAGGAGTAGGTCACGGGAAAAGAATAAGTTGGTGAATTGTGTGGTTAGCATATTTTGAGGGAGTATTATTATGTATCTTGATATTCCCTAATATGAGAGCAGGAGCTAAGAGGGAAGAAATATCATCAGTCAAGTACTGAACTCATGTAAGAAGGAAGGGAGATGTCTTGGAATCTGTAGACAGTAGCCACCAAGATTTGATTAGGCAGTACATACATAGACTTCATGATGGTGGTAGGAGGATCACCTGGAAGTGGCAATTGGGAGCAGGACCAATTCCCTTATCTCCTCACCAGTTACTTGGGGTGCTGAGAAATGAGAGTACAACAGGTCCTGGAAAGGGTGGCCCGGGAGACTGTACTATCGAGAGGGAGCCAGGTCTCACAGAAAGTCAGGTAATGGAAGGAGTGGGAAAGGAAAAGATTTAAGATGAAAGCAAGTTTGTTGCCTCTGAAACAGGAATTCCAGAGTGTATATTGGAAGGGATGGGTAGTGTTGATGTAGGACATTAAGGAGGGAGGTTGAAGGAAATGAGAATAAAGAATAAGGCAGTGGAGATGAGATATGGTTTTAATGTTGACCCTATGGGGATTCAGAATCACTGGGATGGAGAGGACATGACTGAGCTAGAGTAGAGTTTGCTAATCATTAAGGGAAAAATTTAGAAAGATTTTCAGTGTCAATAGGGTTATGACTTTAAGGTAGAATCCTTTGACAGTCTTTGGCAGTTCAGGTGAGGGAGCAGAACTCGGAGCAGAAGGAGTGATAATACTGATGGAATGCTGCCCTTTCCCCTCACCTCCATGGCAGGAGACTGGTATGAAGGAATGGTGCTTTTCCTTTTCCCACAGAAAGCTAGAGAACAGGCAAGTGCTGTGAGTGGCTGAGAAAGAATGGTTGGAATTTTCTTCTCAATAGAGCAGCAGGAAATTTGAATGACTCTCAAGGGAAGCTGGAGATCAGGCAGGAGATGCTTGGGGCAGAATAGTAAAGTTTCTTCCACTCTCTCTTCCCTCCCTCTCCTCCAAGGCTGAAGCCCAGGCAGAATGCAACTAGAGTCTAGGCAGGAGATGTCTGTGTTCTCCTCTTTTTTACTTTCTCTTCTTTTTCCTTTGAAGGCTGGAGATTGGGCAGGAGATGCTCAGGGTCCAATGTAAAATGTTCTCTCCTCTTTTCTTCCCACCAAGGAAGGAAAGAAACTTAGATGTCATCTTCTTTAATACATTATTTTCCCAGGTGAGGGAATAGAGGCTCAGAAAAGTTATGTGATTTGCCTGAGTGAATTGCCATAGATAGTAAGTAGCACATAGCAGAATATATTAGAAACAGAATCCAGCAGTATGTTGTTTACAAGAGACACACTAGAAACAGAAAGACACACACACACACACACACACACACACAGAGTTAAAATAAGAGGCCAGAGCAGAATCTATCATGCTTCAAATTAAGTAAAAAACACAATCATGACCTAAGACAAAGCAAAAGTTTTATGTCTTTAGGTCTATTTTTAGACCTAATTAAAAGAGAAAATCAGGGAAACTGCATTTTGCTGAAAGATACCATAGACAATAAAGTAATATCAAAAAATATTGGAGAGAATTTCTCTGATAAAGGTCTCATTTCTCAAATAGATAGGGAACTGAGTCAAATTTGTAAAAATAAGAAGAATTCTCCAATTGATACATGATCAAAGGATATGAAAAGGCAGTTTTTGGAAGAAATCAAAGTTATTTATAATCACAAAAAATTATCTAAATCTCTATTGATCAAGAAATGCAAAATAAAACAACACCAATCAGATTTGCTAAGAAGACAGAAAAGGAAAGTGACAAATGTTGGAAGGGATGTGGAAAAATTGGGACAGCAATGCACTGTTGGTGGAGTTGTGAACTGGTCCAATAATTGCGGAGAAAAATTTGGAGCTATGGCCAAACACCTACAAAACTGTGCATACCCTTTGACACAGCAATATTGCTCCTAGGTCTATATTCCAAAGAGATCAAAGAAAAAGGAAAAGGACATGGATGCACAAAAATATTTATAGCAGCTTTTTTACGTTGGCAAAGAACTGGAAATTGAGGGGTGCTCATCATTGGTGAATGACTAAACAAGTTTGTGGCATATGATTGTGATAGAGTACTATTTTGCTATAACTAATGATGGGAGAGATGGCATCAGAAAAATATGGGAAGACCTATATGAACTGATGTTGAGTGAAGTGAGTAGATTGTTGTACACATTAGGAATAATATTATAATGATCAGCTGTGAAAGGCTTAGCTGCTCTGATCAGCACAAGTATCAAGACAATTCCAAAGAACACTTGATGAAAAAGTGCCTACACAGAGAGAGAACTGATGAACTTTGAGTGTAAAGTATAATTTTTCACTTTCTTTATTTTTCTTGCTTTTTTGTGATATGCTTAATGTGGAAATGTTTTACATTATTTTGCACTTATAAATTGATATCATAGTGCTTGCCTCCTCACTGGGTGGGGGAGGGCTAGGAGGGAGGAATAGAATTTTAAAAAGTTAAAAAAACTATCAAGAACACAGCGGTGTCACATGCTGCAGAGAAGTTAAGAAGTGTGAAAATTTAGGAAAGAACATTAGATTTGGAAGTTAAGAGATCATTGATAACTTCTAAGAGATTAGTTTCAGCTGAATGACAAAGTCAGTAGATATTTAATTTTGATTGGCTTCACCAACCTCTTTTGTTTTTCAGTTGTTCAGTCATGCCCAACGATTTGTGACCCCATTGACCATAGCATGCCAGGCCCTTCTATCCTCCACTATCTCCCAAAGTCTATTCAAGCTCATGTTCATTCCTTCCATGACACTTCCTATCCATCTCATCCTCTGCCATCCCCTTTTCCTTTTGCCTTCAGTTTTTCTAGTATCAGAGCATTTTCCAATAAATCCTGTCTTTAAGTATTTAAGTCCAAAGTATTTAAGCTTCACCTTTCATATATGACATTCCGGTGAACAATTAGAATTAACTTCTTTAAGTGTTGGCTGATTTGATCTCCTTGCTGTGCAGGGGATTCTCAAAAGTCTTCAGCACCATAATTCAAAAGTGTCAATTCAGCAGCATTTAGCTTTCCTATCCAACTCACATCAATACATTGCTGCTAGAAAATCCGTAGTTTTGACTATATTAACCTTTGTCAGCAAAGTGATGTCTTTGCTCTTTAATACACTGTCCAGATTTGCCATTGTCATGGAGTGTTGAGCCCAAGAATATAAAATCTGATACTTCTTCCATTTCTTCTCTCTTTGCCAGAAAGTGATGGGACTAGTTGCCAAGATCTTAGTTTCTTTAAACAATAAGCGTCAAGGTAGCTTTTTATTGATCTTCTCTCTCATCCTAATCAAGAGGCTTCTTAATTCTTCTTCACTTTCTGCCATCAGAGTGGTATCACCTGTATAACTAAGATTGTTGATATTTCCCCCAGCAACTTTAATTCTGGCTTTTGATTCATTCGATCTGGCACTTTGCATGATGTACTTTGCATATAAGTTAAAAAAATAAGGTGACAATATACAGCCTTGTCATACTACTTTCCCAATCTTAAACTAGTCAGTTGTTCCATGTTCAGTTCTAATTGTTGCTTCTTGGTCTACATACAGGTCTCTCAAGAGGCTAGTAAGATCTCATCTCTTTGAGGACTTTCCATGTTTTGTGATCCACAGTCAGATGATTTAGTGTAGCTAATAAAGCAGAGGTAGATATTTTTCTAGAACTCCCCTGCTTTATCCATAATCCACTTACTGTTGGCAATTTGGTCTCTAGTTCTTCTGCCTCTTTAAAAACCAGTCTGCTCTTTTGGTAATTCTTGATTCACATATTGCTGAAGCCTAGCTTGCAGAATCTTAAGTGCAACTTTGTTGGTATTTATAATGAGAATGATTATTCAGTATTTTTAACACTCTTGAGCATTGCCACACTTTAGGATTAGGATGTAAATGATATTTTCCAATCGTGAACCTTGTTGAGTTTTCCAAATGTACATATTGAGTGCTGCCCTTTAACAGCATCATCTTCTAGGATTTTAAATAGCTCAGTTAGAATTCTGTCATCTCCATTAGCTTTATTGTTAGCAATGCTTCCAAAGGCCCACTTGACTTCATTCTTCGTAATGTCTGGCTCTGGTGGCAAAAATATATAAAGGAACTATATAAGAAAACTCTTCACTAGCCCCACATCATCATTGATCATACTGTAAAAGGGTGTATGTCATTCTTTTAAAATTCTATGTATGGTCAGAGTGAACAGAAGGAATTGAAGACTACTTAGAGAAGAGGTACATAATTTAGTGGTTCTAGTAGAAAGACATCTTTGGAACTCATATTACCCTTCTGTGAGATGGTGATAATTACATCTCTCTAACTACATCTTAGTGGCATGTCTAGAATAAAAATAAGACTTTTTACTCTTTTACTTTTCTATTTTATTTTTTTACATTATAAAATATGATTTTGTACTTAAAAGAAATTTGAACTTATAAAGTGTTATATATAAGTCTTTCTACTAAGTGAAATCTCCAAATTTTATTTCATTCAGTAAGCATTTTTAAAGTACTCACTTAGTAAGACACTATGATAAATGCTGGAGATATTTAGATGAACACTGACAGTTCCTACTCTCAAGGAGTCCAGATATAAATGGAAAGGGAATAAGACATGTACATAAATAAATATTTTGTGAGGCAATAAGCCTCTTATAAAGGAGAGGCAGGCAAAAGTTTTTTGGCAAATTTTGAAGAGAGATCCTGGGAGGACTGAGAAGATTTCATGATTAAGATGGTATCTGAGATGGAAAAGGAGGGACTTGAACACAGATAGAGTCAGAATTAGTCAATAAACATTTATTAAACAACTTCTATGTGCCAGGCATCATGTAAAGGACTGTAGATATAAATGAAAAAACATAAGACAATACCTGCCTTTAAGGACTTCATAATCTAACAGGGAAAGACAATACATAAAAAGATGAAAAGGTGGGTGGGGGTGATAGTGATGAGTGGTACCCTATATTATGAAGTACTGTAGCTGGTTGGTGGGAAATGATGAGAATTCTCTG
Source organism: Phascolarctos cinereus (assembly GCF_003287225.1). Lineage (NCBI taxonomy): Eukaryota > Metazoa > Chordata > Mammalia > Diprotodontia > Phascolarctidae > Phascolarctos > Phascolarctos cinereus. Next base: position 343,069,256 of record NW_027555625.1, read on the forward strand.
GGACCTCTCCTTAAATAGTGTAAGGTCTGTTAGGACCTCTTCAACATCCACCTTCCACCACCTCCAATTAGAGGGAAAGAGGGGCCCCAGGAGTAAGGAGTACTGAGGAGGTGTGAGTTTCAGAGTTGAATTCATCTTGCAGAATGAGAAGTTTTCTGGAAATCATAAAGTCTAGGAGAGCTATATGGTAGGACATGACAAATGTATTTCAAGGGGAGTATATTTTAAGCACAGAGGTTTGTATAAACAAAAGCATGGAGGATAAAGAGATTAGGATAAGAAAGGGACACAAAGAGTACAGTCTAACTGGAAGTAGGATGGGTGGAGGGGAATAGTAAATAGATGGCCAGAAGGGAAGTAGGGTGGACAGGTAGGTTAGAGGAAGACTGACTATGTCAAGATAAGGAGTTTATACTTTAATGAATAGGTAATGGGGAGCCACTGAGAGTTTTTGAGAAGAGGAATGATGAGACTTTAAAGAAGGGTAGGAGGTGATCATTGAGAGTCACTCTCAGGAGAATTTCGACAATTCAATTTTGAACTAGATGCAAGAAGTACTGTCTGTCACCTCTCTATATTGATTTTCTTTCCCTCCCGCTAGGGAAGATTGAAGATAATGAAAGTTAGGTAGGAGACTCAGCTGGAAATTTCTAGAGAACAAACTTTATTTATTGCCACCGCAGAGGAGCTTGGGTGCTGCTAGAAGGCAACTGAACTTTCATTGCCCTTTTAAGAAGAGGATTTTAATTTTAGAAAAAAAAATGAGCTGACAGCGAGTAGCAATTAGGAGAATTAGTATCTCCTCAGCTTTAGTTCTGTCTTGTTTTTCCAGCTCAGTCTCTCTGCTAACTGAGAGCCCCCTCAAATTATTAGGCAAATGAATTTCCCAAGATGTGAGGGGACTATCAGGGCAGAGGCAGGTAGCATTACTCTGGAAGGGCCTTGAGGATAAGCAGATATTATTCCAACAGAGTAGATGCTGGTGCTAGGTCTTTTCTGGGAGAAGACACAAGTCAGTCTGTTTTGTTTTGTTTTAATCTTTCTAGATTATATTCACTTCTGGAGATCCATCAGAATTAGTGGAAAGTCTGGTGCCAGTCTTATGTAAAGCTATAATGAATATTCTTCATTCACTTGGGTGTTAGTGACCTGTAGCTTAAAATGTCTTCTTACTCTGGCTGCTGCCTCTGTTGTTGCTGAGGCCATTTACATTTTAATCCCAATGAAAACTTTTACAAACCATGAAGCATTACCTTCTGGCTGGAACCAGGGAACAATAAGAATCTATCTTTATAGAATGCTTTCAGGTACAAGGACAAATAAATTATTACCAAGCCTGGTGGAGGTGAGCTTTTCCATACTGAGCTGGGTTGACCATGGAAGTTTTTCCACTTCACTGCTATCACATTTTAGCAGTAACCAAACAGAGGGGAAACCAGGATCACATCTTGGCTACTGTGGTCCCCTGAGCCCATTGATTTGGTCTCCTGTAGAGAAATTATAGGAGGAAATGAGTCGAAAGAGAATATTGTTGGGTTTAAAATTGTACCATTTTATCTGTGAGGCAAATACAATAAGAATTGTCAGTTTCATTTGGCAGATTGGAAAACAGAAGCTTTGAGAGGTAAGTGACTTGCTCAGGGTCATAAAACTAGCAAGCAAGTACATGAGGAATGATTGGGACTGGAGTCTCCTAAGATCTTTCTTACCTGCTATTCAAATCTGTCTCTGCATATCCCTAGGTCTGCCCCGCATGTGATGGAGCAAAATAATCCTATATACCTCTGGAGTTGACATATACTCTAACCTCATAAAGCATATAAGCCAAGAGGGTAGATAAGAGAAGAATATGAAAACAGAGGAGGATAAAAATACTACATGGTCTGCTGCTGTTGAAAGAACAAAAGACTTGGAGTGCAGAGACTTGGTTTGCCAAGGTATGGCAACAGACAAAATTCCTTCCCTTTTCTGAACTCAGTTTCCTCTTGCATAAAATTGAGATACTCCTCTACCTACCTCACAAGATTGTGTGTTGACTTGGTGAACTTTAAAATTCTAAATGTGAGATGGTTATTATTAAGAGGTAGAGAAAAAAACAGTGAGAGAATTCTGAGGAGAGGGGAAAAAAGAAAACATTTTCTTAAATAAAACATTTTTGGAACTTAGGGGACAGTCTTGCCAAAAGTCTTCAGGATCTTCTATTCCTCTCCATAAACTCTGCCTTGTATTATATGAATAGGGACATAGCATCCTAGAAACAGGATTTATGGGAAAGTTCCTTTATACAACTCCCCGAATTCACATCAGATATGATATGAATGTCAAAAAACAAACGACTTTATGTACAACATTTCAGGGAAACATCTCTTGTATAAGTACAGCAATATAAATTGGTCACTGAGGAGTAGGAAACTGACCCAGCAAGGTGATCAGGCATCAAAGGATTGATAAGGGCCGTCTCACTCCCAGAACACAATCAACACTTTGCTTTTCACCTTTCTCATGTGCTCATCAAGCAATATTATCTATAGGATTTATCTGTGTTTGTGTCACAACCCCCCAGTAGGACGTATGTTCATAAATTAACAGAAATAGCACAATTTGAGAGTTAGAAATGACCTCACCAGCCACTTACTGCCCCTAAAGGAATCCCCACTTTATCTAACCTCAGCTTTATGACAATGGAGTGGCATGGTGAAGCTATCAACTCCTGAAGAATCCTCCCTATTCTACTTTCAGACAGCTCTAAGTGTTAAAACATTTTTACCAATCTCAACCCTAAATTCTCCTCTTTGCAATCTCCTTCCACCTGGGAAAGATCTAGGGAGTTAAATGGAGTACAAAGTTAATATGCCTCAGCAGCAAACAAGAGCAAGAATAGGAACAATGTGATTTTGGCCTGCATTAAGAGAGGCATAGCTTCAAGGAAATTTGAAGGAGCCAGGGATGTTTACTCTGGAGAAGAGCTCTATTCCAGTATTTGGATACCTGTCTATTATTTGCTCCAGAAGACAGAACCAATAGCAATGGTTAGGAGATTGCAAAGAGGCAAATTTAGGGTTGAGGTCAGTAAAAAAAAATCATCATTGTCATTTAATCTGTCATTTTGTCAGTAACAGTAAATGTCAGTAACATTTTGTCTGTAATCATAAGTCATAGAAGGCACAGGTGTTTAGCACAGATTCTTGCAACACTTCACTATAGACTTGCTTTTAATCCATAAATGAATGATTTACCCTTTGGGTACAGTCATTCAACTAGTTCCAAATTTATCTAGTTGCATCTTAACTCAGGAGAAGTAAGTTGGGACCTTTGAAAGTGGTCAGAGGGCTAGTAAATATAATTTTATGGCCTGGATATTGGTTCAAATGTCCCCTGAATGAATATTGCAGAGTGAGCCTAGGAACTGGTCCTATGACCTGAACTGTAATACCTTCCCACCCACATTTAACATATGTCAGTGTGTATGGAATAAAGCCAAATGTTCAGATATTATTTAGTGCATAGGTATCAAATTCACAGCCTGAGGCCACGTGCAGCCAGCAAAATTCTCTAGGGCAGCCAGAATCATATTAAAATGTAATTGGGAAATGTTTAACAAAATAAATAAAAATACTACATAAGTAATATTAATTTGTGGCTTTCTAAATCAATATGTGGTCAGTAGGAAAGGAATCTGTTTCTATTTGCATATGATATTCCTACTCTTGTACAGTTCACTTATTTTTTGGGCAGCTGACCTCACGTCCTTGTTTCTGTTTCAGAAGAAGTTTGTGTTGGAGAAGGCAGCAATGGACATTCCAATTCTGTAAATCTTCAGGTTGGCTACAGTCTACACTTGGAACATTTTCTTCATATAGTTAAACATCGCTTTCTCTCTCCCCTCAGCCTTAATTCCAGTTCCAGGGGTTTAGACTATTCCTATTGGCCCACCTGTATAAGGTGCCAGTGAAGATACAAAGATGAATTGCATATACCTTACCCTCATGAAGCTTATAGTCTAGTGAAAGATGAACACATACACATCTATCTATAACGGGAAGAAAAACTGGACTTACTATGTCATTGGCATAGGGAACTCCTATGTGAGGGAATTCCTCACATAAAGATTGTCATCTTCTCTGCTACTTAAAGTCTTTAAGAATATCCTATGGTAGTGAGAGATTAAGGGCAGCTAGATGGCACCATGGATAGAGCATTGGGTCTAGAGTCAGGAAGACCTGAGTTCAAATTCTACCTCAGACACTTACTATCTGGGAGATACTAGGTAAGCTGCTTTTTTTTTTCTTTTTTTTGCATTACGGGCAGCTAGGTGGCTAAATGGAAGGAGAACCACTAGGCCTGAAGTCAGGAAACTGTTGTTTTGTTTCCATGCAGTCCAACTCTTCATGACCCCATTTAGGGTTTTGTAGGCAGAAATAGAGGAGTGGTTTGCAATTTCCTTCAGGAAGACCTGCGTTCAAATCCAGCCTAAGACACTCACTAGTTGGGTGACCCTGTACATATCACTTAATCTCTGTTTGCTTAATTCTACTGGAGAAGAAAATGGCAAACCACTCCAGTATCTCTGCCAAGAAAATCCCATATAGGGTAGTGAAAAGTTGGATGCGACTGAAAGGCAGAACAACAATCAAGGGAGATTAAGTGACTTGACTTACATCAAAAAGCCAGTATGTGTCAGAGTTGAAACTTGTACCAAAGTCTTCTCAGACAAGCTTACTATCCACGATGCTATAGGTGTTTGTTAAATATATTAAGTATAATGCAAAATGGAAAGGGGTACAAACAATGTGAGTTTGAGGTTTGAAAAGTGAATCATTACCAAGTGGGAAAAAACCAGGGAAGGTGGTGATATTTCCAGGCAAAATAAGTAGGGAGAATCATTATAAACACAGGTTCCCAAAGTGGGCCATACCCTGGGGGGTGCTGGAACAATTCAGGGGGATGGTAATAGCCTTGGGTGAAATTGGAATATGAAAGGGGGAAGCATAAGGAAAGAAGAGAATGTAAGAAAAATTTGAAAAACTGTTCATGCAGGTTTCATCTGTTGTGTAACCGAGTTAAAGTCATAGCGACTGAATTATTTTCCAAATAAACATATAAAATGCAAGTTATAACTGATCAGGGGCCAAGTCTACTGACAGGTCTTAACACGCAAGTGTTGGCAGGTGAATGAATCCCACATTGTTGGGAAGTCCAACATGCATCAGCAGGAATATGTGTGTGTACTGACTTGCTTACAATATTATACTATATGGTTCACATGATGCAATATTGTGTCATCAAAATTTCAATGCAGAAAAACTCCACAAATTTACAGTAAATTATTAAATTTAAGATGTGTCATTTAAAAGTTATATATTTTTTCAAATGATGCAAATTTTTAAAAATGTCAAAGGATTAAAGAAAGTAGATTTCTAGGGGAGTTCGAAGTAATATGTTTTTTTGAAAAGGGGGCAGTAGGCCAAATAAGTTTGGGAACCTCTGATTATAAGTATGAGATACAGATGAGACAGCTAAGTGGCCCTGCAGTGAATAGAACACTGGGTCTGGAGTCAGGAAGACTTACATCAGATCTGGCCTTCCACATTTACTAGTTGTATGACCCTGGGCAAGTCACTCAATCGTATTTGCCTTAGTTTCCTCATCTGTAAAATGAGCTGGATAAAGAAATGGTGAACTATTCCGGTATATTTATCACAAAAAGTCAGACTTAACTGAAAATAACTAAATAATAACAACAACAAATGAGACATAAATGGGGGGTGATGAATAGTCTAATGTGTCTGGAACATAGAATCGGCAGAGGGAAAGTAGTTTAACATATATCACACAAGGCATGATGGGAGAGGTTTTGAAATGAATTTTACTGATAATCCTACTTATGCAGAAGACCATAATCATAGCAACTCATATTCTTTAAAATTTGACATTTTTGGAGGCATTTCCTCACTATGACTCTAGGAAGTAAGAGCATGATTTATAATTCCCATTTATAAATAAAGAAACTGAATGAAGCACAAAGAAATGAAGAGACCAACAAGAGAGATTTGGGCAGGTGATTTCTAAGCTCCCTGGCAGCTGTAAGAATCTACGACTAGATAAACTCTTGCCAATTGATATTATAATCTTTAAATAGCTACTGAGGAATTGGAACACTAGAGGGCAGTGAGACCACATGTATAACCTGGTATGTATTTTGTTTTTTGAAAATATTCAAGTCTGTTGATTTGTTGGAAATGTAACTATGGTTCTTTTCTCTCACAAAAAAAAAATGTTCCAAATAGAGTTGTACCCTCTGCCTTATTTTAATATCCTCCCTGCCATCATTCCTCCTACTCAAAAGAACATTGGATCTGAAGTCATAGGACAAGGGCTGAAATTCTTGACTTGTGATCCCCTCCCTGGAAAGCTTTAGGTAATCACTTCTTTTCTTTGGGACTCAGTTTCCCTAGCTGTAAAATGAGGGGATTGGAATTGATCATCTCTAAGTTTTCTCTTATATAAAATCCTATAATAGAGGTCAACTATTTAATTTTCTTTTTTTTTTTTTTTTTTTTTGCCAGGCAATGGTGTTAAGTGACTTGCCCAGGGTCATACAGCTAGTAAGTGTTATATGTCTGAGGCTGGATTTGAACTCAGGTCCTCCTGAATCCAGGGCCGGTGCTCTATCCACTGCCCAACCTAGCTGCCTCCTTAATTATTTAATTTTCAAATTAAAGTTCTAAGAGAAAATTAACTTTATGTTTTTTGAACATACTTGTTGCAAAATATGCCATCACTAATGACAGAACCAGGACTCTAGACTTGCTTCTTCAGCGTGTAACATGTCAAAAGACCTTTGATTTGAATTAATTTCAACTTCATTCAATCTAGCAAGCATATATCAAGTGTCTGCTATGTATCTGGGGCTTATGAAGAAAAAAAAAACAAGTCAATGCCTCTTACCAAGGAAATACAACAAGTAAAAAGACAATAAAATATAAAATAATAATACAAAGCTATTTCCAGAGGGCTCAGCACAGGCTTCCTATAGGAGGTGGTGTATCAGCAGAGCCATGAAGGAACTTAGGGATTCTGTGAGGTAGAAATGATGAGGAAATGCATTCCAGGTATGAAGGAAACCTGCCTTGATCAAGGTTCAAAAAAAATTTGTATAATGGGCTTTAGGTTTGGTTGCTCAACTTGTCTGGGCAGTGGAAAGAGCCCTCATTGGCAGGACACATTTATCTCTGCCTTCCTCCCCTTCCCAACCTGGACTATCCCAGAACCTGTTTAAGGCTAGCAGAAGAAACAGCTGTCACCACTGGGTATATCACACCCTCCTTTCCTTCCTTTCTTGCCCTTTTCCTTGGGCCCCAGAACTGTCTCAAAACCTGTGGAAATGTCCGGGAAGCAGGATGAGATAGAAGAGCACTTGCCTAGCCACTGACTCCTAATATGCTCCAGGCCTTACCACCTGCCCTGCCTCCATGTCCTATAGTTCTCCTGGCATTGTCATATCAACTACTTAAACAACATAAAGACCTATGGGCCTTGCCATATGTCATACCATGGAACTCTAAGGACCTTTAGGCCTTTTCATCTGTCCTGTAAAAGCATGGTCTCCCCCAGTTTGAGTGTAAATTACTTGAGAATAGAGACTTCTCTAGATTTTTCTCTTGGTATCTCCAGTATTTAGCAAAGTGTTTGTCAATAGTAAGCACTTAATATATGGTCATTTATTCATTCATTAATTCCTGCTGAACTATTGCCTAATCTAAATCTCTCCACCTTGTCCATAAGGACAAAAACTATCCCTTTAAATAGCTGTGATTTACATAGCATAACATTTAAGGTTTGCAAGGTGCTCTACAAATATTATTTCATTTGATCCTCACAACAATCCTGGGAGGTAGGTGCTATTATACCCACTGACAAATGAAGATATTGAGGCAAATAGAGGTTATTAAATGACTTGTCCATTCAGAAAAACCTGGAAAGACTTATTGGACTGATGTGAAGTGAGCAGAAGCAGGAGAACATTGTACACAGTAACAGAAACATTGTGCGATGACCAGCTGTGATAGACTTAACTCTTCTCAGTAATACAAGAATCTAAGACAATTCCAAAAGACTCAGGTTGGAAAATGCTATCTACATCCAGAGAAAGAACTATGGAGTTTGAATGCAAATCGAAGGATACAATTCTCTCTTTCTCTCTCTGTTTGTTTTGTTTCTTCTTTCTCATGGTTTTTCCCTTTGGTTGTAATTCTTCTCTACAACATGACTAATGTGGAAATATGTTTAATACAGTTGTGCATATACAGCCTGTATTAGATTATATACCATCTTGGGAAGGGGAGAAATGGAGGGAGGTGGAGAGAATTTAGGACTCAAAATTTTATAGAACTGAGTGTTGAAACCTACAAATAAGTTAATAAAATAAAAAAAAAATTAAAAAAAGACTTTGCCAGGGTCACACAAAGTGTCTGAAGCAGAATTTAAACTTAGGTCTTTCTGATTCTGTGCCCTTTGTTCTATCTACTGCGCCACATAACTAGGATTTTGCCATTGAATTAAAGTTAAGCAAACACATTTCTTACCTTTTTAGTTTCTTTTGGATAAGAAATATTCTATTATAAACATTTTTATAGATATCTTTTGTTTACTACAATACCTTCCTTTCTGAATATATCCCTCCTTGTCCTCTCCCCCTTGTGACAAAGAATTAAAAAAGATCTAAAAAATAGTTTAGATAGTTTAGTCCAAATTTGCCTTTTCAACTTTCACATATTCCTCCCCTCCCCTGCCCCTTAGTTCCGCCCTCTGAGGCCAAATAGAACAAGTCTAATCTGTCTTCCACATGAGAACTTTCCAAATAGTTGGAGATTTCTCTATGTCTGCCCCCAACTCATCTCTTCTGTAGGCTAAACATTACCAGCTTTTTCTTGTTTTTCATCTTTTTATCCACAGTACAGGCATTTTGCTTTGCACTTTTGAGACATTTATCAAATGTGCAATTGATTTGAATTTTGGAGCAGCTGAGAAAGGAACGAAAAACCAAACAATCTGATTTTCAGGAGGGTTAAGAAAGCTGAACAAATAAGTCATTTTGTCTATTGTAATACCCAAATGAACTATAAAGGACATATGAAGAAAGATGCTTTCTGCATCTGGAGAAAGTATGTATAGAATAATTTTGCATATATACCTATTTGTGTCTAACAGTAGCCATCTCTAGATTGGGGGAGGAGGGAGGAGGGAAGAGAAGAAAAGAAATTTACATGATAATTTTGTTGTATATTTGAAAGGAATAGCAAGTTGTGCATAGTAGTTTTATAGTTTCACGTACAATCATCTTTTTTTATTGTACTATGTTACAGAAATGCTTATTTTGTTCCATAAATTAAAAATTAAAATTAAAAAAAAACTACAATAGTAGAAGAATTTACAAGGATAGAAGAACTAACATCACTTGACTGGAAGCAAGGATTTGAGGGGAGAGCCACCATCATTCAGATGAGATGAGGTGTATGCCCCAGCTGCAGCCCTGCTCAAGGCGTGGGCTCAAAGACCTTCTTACCTGGGAACCTCCTTGCCTGCCCTAGGGCCTGCTCCTCCGGAGGCTTCATCTACCTTAAGTCATCATATCAAGGTCACAGACTTCTATTACCTCCTGCTTCCGAGGAAGGTCCCATTTGGTGATGGAGGCAGATGCTGTTGATGCCCAGGCTCCTTCTATCCATGTATGGGTCCAACCATGATTTGTAGGAGTAGGAGTCCTTTTGCCCTGGAACTTATGTCCTAATCAAAGCACCCCATAAGGAGGCTGCACCACTTGTGCCCTAAGACCATGACAGCTATTTTGCAGACCTTCATTATCAGGGTTTGGGGAGGTAGTAAAGTCATGTGCCTACTACACCTACCAGTAATCTACTATACCAGTTTGCCTCTGACTCTCTTTAGTATTTGAGCAATCAACACCACAATCATGATTCAGTAGCAAGAATGCAGGATTTGAAGTCAGAGGATCTGAGTTAAATGAGTTATTTAACCTCTCTTGGATGTTATTTCCTCACCTGTGAAGTACAGGATCATATTAGATGCTTCCAATGGTTCCTTTCCCTCTGAATCTTTGATCCTATGATTAATAGCTACCCAGCTCCTAGGTCAGTGGATGTGAACACTTGAAACCTAAACTCTTTCCCCAAAACCTATTTATCAGAAAACATTATATTTAGAATTGGAAAGGACCTCAGAAGCTATCTGTTCCAACCCCTTCATTTTATAGATGAGTTACTGAGGCCCAGAGAAATTATGTAACTTATGTAAATTCACAAATAGTAAGAACCAGGATTCAAACTTGGGTTCTCTCATTCCAAATCCTGCAATTTCCCTCTGTATGATGTTACCTCCCACCTCCTCCTTCTCTTCACTGAGCACAGGAGAAGGGGGAACATTCTTTCTCAGGAATCTGGAAGCCTCATTTATCTGAATCTAATAACCCTATTGGAGACCTTATCTATTCTTCCTGGTTCAGTGAGCCATCTAAGGATAACAACGGTGTCTCAGTATCTATAACCATCAGGCATCCAGAACACCAGTCTTTTCAAATGCCAGACCTCAATGCAGGTCCAAGGTCTCTGGCACCAGGTTCAATCAGGAACCAACTTTACACTCCTTGTGCATCTTACTTTCTCTCCCTAAGTCATTCCCTGGACCTTGTCATGAGTCAAAGCAACTGTTGCTGAGCGTGAATTCAATAAAGGATTGGATCATTAAGTATTTACCATTCTAGACACTCAATATGACCTCCCTGCTGGTTCAATTTCCTTTTCACTAGTTCTGGAAATCAAACTAACTGTCCTGGTCCTCCATCATTACAGGAATCTAGAGTGTGAGAATCCCCATCAGCTGATACCTATATCCTCTGTCTAACAAATGCTCACTTCATCTTTCTTGTGATTCAGTCTCATTCAGGCACATCAAGGATCCCTCTCCTTCTAATTCCTTTAATATTCCCTTTTTAAAAGGGAATACCTCAATCCTATACCTTCCTAAACTTTATGTTGTTTTGCACTCTCTCTCCATGGTATCCTTTTTAATCTCTGCTTATTGCTAAACAAATAAACATACAAAAACCAAACAAACACAAAGCCTTCCCTTCATCTTAGCCCTAGAGCTAATACTGTTTCTACCTTCTTGCATACATTGAAACCTGGCTCCTGTCAACACCATGGACCTAACCATCCTTTCCAGTATGTTTTGTTAAGGCCCATTGCTGAAATTTAAAGGCGAGTATAATTCGACTGATTAGTCAATACGACAGCAATAGACTCTTTTATTCATTGTGTCCTTTAAGAGACAGGTAGGGAGACCAACCCACAGTAATTATTCATGATGCTAAAGACTAATGATGAAGCCTGCTTTCCACCTCTTAGTGTGATGGACAAGAGGTATAGAATGAGTTAAACATTTTCAAACATAACTGATGTGTTGATTTGTTGCAAATGAGGGTTGCTAAGGGTAAGGGCAAGATTTGGTTAGTAGATAGTAATAGAGGTTAAAAAGAAAAAAAGAAATAGACATTAATGAAACACTTAAAACTACACAAAAGAAAGTATAAGGGGACATAGGTAGGCAGAGTAGTCTATTACTATCATGTGTAATTTAATATACCCTTTAAAAACAAACATGTATCATAAGTTCAGAGTTTCATAGAACAGCTCCATTTTTATTCTTATTGCATAGAAACATCCATGTATGTTCACTTTAAGTTCATAACAATAAAATACTTTTTTTACTTTAAAAGAGAGAGAAGTTTATGTGACTTAACTAGAGTTGTCCAAGGGAGTATTAGCCAATGTACACCATCTACCTACACATAGCATTGTACTTCTAGTCTAGAGCATTGATTATGAGAGAATCTGGTTGGGGGGATCGGAACGGGGCAAAAGGCACTCTACAGATGGTCTGAAATGCAGTGTCATAAGTGCCTTCCTTTGATTAGAAGAGGAATTTTTTTTTCTTTTCTAAAAGAAGCTGTGTGGTTGGTTTTTAATAGAAAAGGAAGAATAAAGGTAAAGTGCAGAGAAATGAGTTAGGTCCTGATTCTGGTTTTGTTTATCAAAGTGTTGAAGTTGCCCAGCATCTCAAACACCAAAACACTATGCTCTTTATCAGAATCCACAGAAAAGGATAGAAAATTACAGAACAGAGTCCTTTTGGTCTACATGCAATTCTCTGGCTTTGCTGTGGATAGAAAGTAGGAAGGAGAGAGGAAAATTCCATACTTCAGTGAATTCTTTAAAAAGAAATAGGATTCTATGTGTGTATGCTTACATGTATGCACTTATGTGCTCATGTATGCATTGTGTATGTGCCAGGCCAGAAGGACTATACAATACAAAGTAATCAAAGGATAGACATTGAGAAGCAAGATCTACATACTAGCAAGCCACTTTCTTTCCAGTTTGTGAAATGTCAAATTCATTTCAGCTTAACTGTTACATAGGACCTACTCTTGCTAGGGCCCTATATGGGTGCTGTGGAAGAGACAAAAATTAGTAAGATGTGGTTATTACAGTCTAGTTAATTATTGCCTAAATTATTAAGGAGATATAGAGAATCAGACTTGCAGTCAATTTTCAATTATCTGATGTAATAAAACTGTTTAGAATCTACAGTCAATCTGAAGATTTTATATTCAATCCCAAATTCTAAGTGAAGAGGCAGTATTTATTGGTCACTTTAAATAATATTCTAAGTCTCTCAGACCAATCTGGAAATAGTACTTTCCTTTGAACCAAGATTGTAAAATGTCAGATCTAGGAGGAATCTTAGAGATTTTTAGTCCCAAACTTCTCATCTGATATGGAGAAACCAAGGCCTCAATATTCTTTGCCCACTAGATCAGTTTATATACTATCAACAAGCCCTGTAGTTAGACCAACTGAATATGAGTTTCCTCTCTGAGCCTCAGTTTCCTCATCTGTATAATATGGATAATAATAACATTTGCCTTAGAAGATTGTAGTGAGAATCAAATGAAATAAATTATCATCTTGCTAGCCTTAAAGTACTATAGAAATGTGAGTTAGTATTATTTTTATCGTCATTATTACTACCACTACATTAAAATGCCAGATTAAACTGGAGGAATTGTTCCCTCTTCCTTGTGCTATTTATTTTGATGGTACAGAGAAGTGGATGAATTCCAAATGCCAATGAATAATGATAGATGACATTTTCAACAATAATAAAATTGTCTTTTTAAATTTAGCTCTTACAATTATATGCTAGCTTGATTTTGAATTGTTTGGTTAATGAAGATCTAAAGTGAGTGCTAATGAAAAGATTTATATGTCAGTTGGACAGAATGACTTAAGCAATCAGCACTTGTAAGCCTGGATTCAAAAACGCAGGGTCAGTCTGACCTTAACTAGGAAAAGGGAACTTATCACTTTGAGAGGGAATGGAAATCAATGAGCATTCATTTCCCTTTATTATTGTCTGTTAGTCCTTAGTATAATGGTAACCCAAAGAATGCTCTGAGACCAGACCAAGGTCTCCTACATTAGCGGTTGGAGACAGAGAGTTCCTGTTCTAGCTGCAGAAGGGCCAGAAGAGCTGCTCTTGCTGTTTCTGTTTCTGTTTCTCATTGCTTTCTTACCAACTTGAATCTCATTAGTGTGTTATGTTTCTGGAGGACAAAGTGTCTAGCCCCTGAGAATCTGGGTGATGAGCTGGGAAAACATAACTTTCGGAGTCTAGAAAATGTTGACCCCTATGATCTGAAAACAAGGTGGGGGAGGGAGGATTGGGATCTTCTTATTCCTTTTTTGGGCTTGCACCCTTCATCTAACCACAGCCATTCCTCCATCATTGCTCACTGCTGACCATTTTACTTCCAGCTTAAATTTTCTGTACATAAAGGATACTAGTATTTATTTTAAGCAAGAGACTTATTATCTCAATATACTTAGTTTCTGTTTCTACATATACTAACAAAAGATAGTTTCTCCATGGGTGGTGGAGGGGGGAAAGAAAGAAAGGCTTAGGATTCATTTCAGTACCTGTAGCAAGGAGCCCCATGTACGTGACACACATGCCAATAGAAGGCATGATATATCACGAAAAGAACACTGAATTTGGAGTCAGAGAATTCTGACTAGGAGGAAGTCACTTCTCTCTGGGCCTTTCTTTCTCTATAAAATGAGAATGTGGTGGGGTAGGGTGGACTAGATGGCTTACTAGGATGCTTTCAGATCAAGATATGATGCTATAACACAGGGATAGATATACAGCCTTGTTTCCAGGAAGACCAAGGTTAAAGTCTTACCTCTAATGCATGTTGTATGTACAACTTCAGGCAAATTACTTAACCTTTCAGTAGCAGAGGCTCCTCTCTAGGACTTTTAAGTGTGAGAGAATTCTAATTCACATTAGTAGAAGGAGGTTTCTAATTTATGAATTCACTCATGGTAGTCTTGGTTGACTCCATGCTCTTTAGAGCCAACTTTTCACACTATGGCAGTCAAAGCTGATTCAACATTGCTTCTTTAAGAGAGGCATTGAGTTTAGAATGTAGGTGATAATAGTCCTGTGACACTACACTCTGGTCAGAACACATCCAAAGTATTATGTTCAGTTCAGGCCCCATATTTTAGGATGGATGATGGCAAACTGAAGACTATCCAGAGGACGGTAACCAAGATGCTTAGGAGCATGACAATCTTGCTACATACAGATCAAAGAAAGGTACTGGGAATGTAAATTTAATGCTGAAGAAGAAAAGGCATATTAGGGACAGCTTCAAGGGTTTAAGTATATTGTCATGTTGAAGAGAGATTAAACCTACTTTGTTTACCAGAAGTCAGGACAAAAAAACAGTAAGTTGCAGAGAGGCTGATCTAGGCTAGGTGCAAGGGAAAACCTTTTAACAGAGCTGTCCAAGAGTGAAATGGACTGATTTGGGAGGGAGAAGTCTCCCTGTCAGTGACAGTCTTTAGGCTCTCGCCAGGAAACTGAATCACTTCCATTTGAATTGTCTTAGGAGGATTCTGAAGATTACCTGGCAAGATGAAGTACCAGATACTGAGGTCCTTTCTTGAGCTGAACTGCCAAGCATTCGAACTCCACTGCAGAGAGTGCAATTCCTATAGATGGCCGTGTTGTCCAAATGTATGCTTGCCTGAAAGACTATTTTGTAGAGAGCTCACACAAGGCAAGCGCTCACATAGTTGTCAGAAGAAGCAATACAAGGACACTCCCAAGGTCTCTCTGAAGAAATTTGGAATTGATTGTGAGACATGGAAGACATTGGCACAGGATGGCCTGGCACGGCATGCCCGCATCAAAGAAGGCTCTATGTTCTGTGAACAAAGCAGAATTTAGGTAACTCTAAAAAAAATATGAGATGTGCAAATTTAGAGACATCTGCCTCCCAAATGGTCATATGTTCTATTTCTGCCCTACCTGTGGTAGAACCTTCTGATCAACCATAGCTGAACACACTGTACCTTGACCCCAACGTAGTGATGCCATTTTGGTCTTCTTTGAGAAAGGACAACAACCAACCAGTCTTCAAGAAAAGGCTACATGACCACTTGTCAGGGTTATTGAAAAGGTATGTTTTGGATTATAAGAGCTCTACTATCTCTTCCAGCTTTAAAAGTCAGTGTTTCTACATTTCTGGATGGTTTGAGTACATCTTTCTACCTTTTTTGGATATTGGTATTTGAAGCTGTCTCCCTATAATTATAACTGCCCAATATTCAAACTTAGCTTTATGTGTGTGCGTATGTTTTTGCATGTGTAAGGGGAAAATCTATCTGATTTACCAAGTAGTTTAAGAGAATTAGTTTTATTACTCTGTTAGTATAGACCCAGTTATTTAATATAAAGTATTTTCAAGTAGCTGCAAATATTATCATAAGTACTGAAAATGATAATGTTTTAATAATGGTTTCTAATCAAAGTAACTTTTTTTGGTAATTCTAAAGAACTAAAAGTAGAACACATAAGTAGGCTAAATATTTGATTTGAAAAAAAATTTGCATAATGAATTTGAAAAAATATTGCTTTGTCAATGGAGTAAAAATAAACCAGACTAATCCCTTTGGAAATTATGAACAATTCTGAAGGCATTATCCTATTATTGTGCCTTATTCTATTTTACATCTCTCATATCACTTAGTACAATATACGTTGTATAGATATGTTAAGTCAATAAGCACTTATTAAGTGCCCACTATATATCAGGCATTGTACTAAGTGCTAGGAATACAGATACAAAAAAGCTTGAAAAGCTCCTTGAGGTCAGGGACTGTCTTCTCTTCTTTTTGTATCCCCAGTGTTTTGCATGGTACCTGACATATAGTTGTTGCTCAGTCCTGTCTGACTTTTCATGACTCCATGGACCAATAGCATGCCAATACTGCCCATGGGGTTTTCTTTGCGAGGATTCTGGACTGGATTGCCATTTCCTTCTCCTCTGGATTAAGCTAACAGAGATTAAGTGACTTGCCCAGGGTTACACAACTAGTAAGTGTCTGAACACAGATTTGAATTCAAGTCTTCCTGACTCCTGGCTCTATCCACTGAGCCACCTGGCTACCTCCGTGGCCTCCTGGCACATAGTAGGCACTTAATACGTATTAATTGGTTGATTGATGTGCTGATTACAATTTAATGGGGGAAGACAACCAGAAAAAAGAAACTGTAAAGCTGGGGTAGGGGGTGGGGAAGAAAGTAGCTGGTGTGTGCCTGTGTGTGGGTTATGTGGGAGGTGAGGGGAGGGTGATGAAGAAGACCAAAGAAATCCAAAGGAGTGCAGCCAGGTGGGAAATGAAGAATGATAGTTGAATAACTAACCAAGAAAATTAAGGTGTCCTGTCTCTAGTAGATTGGGTGTAATGTCTCCAGGGAACCATTAGGTGGAGTGAATGGACTAAAATATAAAATATGGCTTGCTATTAGTGAAGGGCAGAACACATGCATGCTTCAGACCCGAGTTATTGGTAGCCTAAGAAAGAAAGAGAGGCAACAGGAGGAGCAGCATGAGAAAGAGGCCAAGTAAGGTCAATGAAAATGCTGGTGGTGACAAAATCTAACCCAACTACATATTTCCTCAAAACAAGGAAAGGGTGACTTAGGGCAAAAATAATTCTGCCCCATAAACAAGAGGGACAAAGGACCAAGAAGAGGAAAAAGAAAACCAGAAGCCTTCACCCTATGTCATTCCCTACCCCTCTATGTTGGAGACAATTCCAACTCACATAATTACATATGAGTATAATGGATGGCTTTTTTGTATAGTACTTTAATGTTTAAAAAGTTGTTACATACATTAACCTGTTTGATCCTCAGAGACTTATGAAATAGGGCACCATTATCCCTGTTTCACAAATGGGAAAACCTAGGCTCAGAGACATTAAAGGATATAACTAGTAAGTGTAAGAGGTGGGATACAAATCTGGATTTCCCCAACTTCAAATCCAACACTCTTTCTATATATGTAGGAAGTCACATTATATGAGGTATTAGGAAAGATATTTTCAATTCAATTCAATTCAGCTAAACAGCAACAACCACATTAAGTATCTGCTATAAGTGAGACAGAGCTTCATACAAAAACATCTTAACTAGCTTGATTTTCCTAAGACAAGGGTCTGACTGTGGCATCCACCTCCACTCAGCTAACTCCAGTGGCTCTGCATCACTTCTAGGCTAAAATATACACTCCTCTATCATTTAAAGCCCTTCACAATTTTTCCCCATCTACATTTCCAACCTTATGACTTATTCAATCTTTGCATCCTAATTATTCATTACTCACCTCCATGCACTCTACAATCTAGTCATCTTGACCTTTCTGTTGTTCCTCATGCTCTCTCTCCCATCTTTGGCTGACTGTTTCCTCTGCCTAGAACGTTCACACTACTAACCTCTATCTCTTAGAATCCCTGGTGCTTTTCCAGATCCTGGTCCCTGGTTCCTTCCCTAGGATACCTTGTGTCTGCTTTGTATGTGTTTTGCATACACCTATATATGCACTATTGTCTCCCTCAATTTCCTTGAAGGCAGGAGATATTATTTTATTATCAAATCTTCAGCATCTAAAACAGTACTCGGTACATAATAGATGCTAAAAAAATCACTGTTGACTGATTGACTTTTGTCAAGGAATGTCTTTTTTTAATAAGAATTTTTTGATAAGAATTTCTTTTAATCTCTCTGAAACTTTGAAATGGTAGCCAGTCAGCAGTCAACAAACATATATTAAGTACTTATTAGATGTCAGACCCTGTGCTAAATTCTGAGGATCTAAAGAGAGGCAAAAAATAATTCCTGCTACCAGGGAGCTCATAATGTAATGGAGGGGTCAACATGCAAACAATTATGTACAAACAAACTATTTACAGGATAAAATGGAGATAATCACAGAGGGAAATCATTAAAATTAAAAAAGACGGGGAAAGACTTCTTGCAGAAGTTAATATTTCAGCTGGGAATTGAAGGGAGGTAGGGGAACCAGGAAATGGGGATGAGGAGAGAGATAATTTTTGGCATGGGAGACTCCAGGTGAAAATGCAGAGTCTGGAGGTAGAGTGTCTTTTTTGAGGAATAGCAAGGAGGTCAGTGTCACTAGAATGCAGAATACCTGGAGAAGAATAAGATATAAGAAGACTTCAAAGGTAGCAAGGGTCAGGATGTGAAGGGCTTTAATAAAAATATTTGAAAGCCAAACAGATGATCTGATATTTATTCCTGAAGGTGATAGCGAGCCTCTAGAGTTTACTGAATACAGGGTGACATGAGGGGAGTGTGGAATTGCAGGAAGAGTGATAGCAAAGTCCCTGAGTCAAGCTAGGGAGTGGGGCTTCTACTAGAGGCCCTCAGCTTTATTCTCCCCAAGGAATCCAATCCAGTTATTGAATGTGTCATATTTTTTCTAGTGAGATTGACACAGTCCTGTTCTTGTGGATTGGATAAATTGGAACATTTCTGGAAGAGATAGATCAGGATGGTGGTTGAAGGGATTAGATAGCCAAAATGCTCTCCCTGGAAGAAGGAGATTTTAGATGTCACAGAGAAGCTGACTAAAGCCCATCCACCCTCTGAAGCATTCCATTAGACACATGATAGCCATTTATGGTCCTTGACCAATAGTCATAAACATATTTATCATTCAAAACATCCCCAGAAAATAGTTTCCAAAGCTTATTCATCTCATCTGAGTTATCTGTTGTTGTAAAACATAATCCTGTAGCTCTGATATTCAAGGTCATATTCCTCATGTCTGCCTTACTCTTACCTTTTCCCTGGGATAAGTCAACACAAGTGGCCTCCTTTAGTAAACCCAGTCTGAATTATTGCCCCAAAGATTACAGAATCACAGGATTTCAGAGTTGGGATGGACTTCAGTGACCAAGAACTCAGTAACAATCTAACCCTATTGTTCTAGAGATAGGGAATTCCTCCTCTCCCTCACAATGTCTGAAAAATATAATTTTTGCTTAAAGACCTCTAATGATGGGGAATACTCTATCTCTTGAAGCAGACCATTCCACTTTCAGATAGCTCTAATTATTAGGAAGCTTTTCCTTACCCCAAGCCTAAATTTATCTCTTTCCTCCTTCCAACTGTTGTTCCTGGTTTGTCCCTCTAGTGCCCAGCAGAACACGGATAATTCCTTTTTTATGTGACAGGTCTTCAAATACTTAAAGCTACCTCTCACCAGCCCTTCCTCCTTGTTCTCTTCCCCTTTCACTGGGCTAAACATCACTTATTTCTGTTCTTGAGGATGTGATTGTTTTCCGGCCTGCTTGGGAGACTTAAATGTTCAGGTTGGAGAAATGTTCAGTCATATTGTTATGATCATCAGGATTCTTGGGATGAAGTGGCTGGAAATTTCAGAGAGGGATTTGGGTTGGGAAGCTGGCAGGCCCTGGAATTACATGCTGATTTTCTTCTTTTCTTTTCTTTTCTAGCATCTGGAAAGATGTGACAGGGAATTCCCATCTGGATGGCAGCTCTAGTATATGCCTGAAATTTTCTCTACAATATTTTCACATCAGTGACCTGGGAACACATCTTTCTTCATAGGCTGTATTGTTATCAGCACGACTGGTGTTATTGTTAACCCTTTGACTGTTTCTCTGCTCTATACAATCTGATATGATTTTGCAGTGGTATGAAATTAAATGAAGCAAATATCGGAGTATCCACTATGTACTACTGATGAATTAGAAAAGTGAACAAGGAATAATCTCAACTGTCAAGAGGCTCATGGTTTAATAGGGGATTAACAATAATAATAATGATAATGGTAATAGATACATCTTAGGAGAATATAAGCCCCTTAAAGGAAAGTAGCTGTATTATTTTTGTCTATGTAACCCTGACACTTATCACAAAGCCCGACACATAGATGGTGTTAAAAATTTGAGCGCTGAGCCTGGAGTATTGGAGTCAGGAATAATAATAATGGTAGCTAACAGTACATAGAGCTTACTATGTGCCAAGTACTGTGCTATTGTTCAGTTGTTTTTCAGTCCCTTCTGACTCTTTGTGACCCCATTTGGAGTTTTCTTGGCAAAGGAACTGTAGTGGTTTGTCTTTTCCTTCTCCAGATCATTTTACAGATGAGGAAACTGAGGCAAACAGGGTTAAATGACTTACCCAGTGTCACATAGCTAGTAAGTGTCTGAAGCCTGAGTTGAACTTCTCAGGAAGGGTAATCTTTCTGACTCAAGGCATGGCACTCTATCCACTGTGCTACCTAACTGCCCTATACTGTGCTAAGCATTTTACAATTGTTATCTCATTTGATCCTCACATCAACTCTAGGAGTTAGGTGCTATTATTATTCTCATTTTACAGATGAGGAAACTGAGGCAAACAGAGGCTAAATGACTTGCCCAGGGTTTCACAGATAGTTAGTAGTTGAAGCTGTATTTAAATTCAAGATTTCCTGGTTCCTGACTCCATGCCCAGTGCTCTAAGTATACCACTTAGAAAGGTGCACTTTAATGTTTACAAAACATTTTGCATACATCACCTCATTTGACCCTTTAGAAATCCTGAGAGGTAAGAGCAATAGGTATCATTATCTCCAATTTTTCCTGTATCAGGCATTTGGGGACAAGTTTCAAAGGGCAGAGGAAAATCTTCAGTGCCATCTGGAGATGTAACCTTAAAGAGACATTTTTTTTTCTCTTACCTAAGCAGAGGCATACATGGGGATATTCATGGGGTTGGGAAGAGATACTGAGTATAATATTTAATTGGGAGTTGGGTCAGGGAGATGAAGAGATGGAATAGAGATTAGAGAAACAGACTTCGGAGCTGGTGTAGCTGGTGTTTGAGAGTTATCAGCTCCACAGTTAACAGCATCACCTTCACTCATATGGTTAGATGGGATAGCTAAGGCTAGAGTGAGATGTGCTAAGCTTCCCCCAATAAAGAACTCATTTAGTTAATGAAGTAATTAATGATCTTCCTTCCTCTTTCTGTCAGGGGAGACAGATATAAAATCCAAAGATTTCCTATTCTTTCTAGTTACATTTATGGTGCGTTTAATTGCTTTTGAATTTACTGCTATATGAAGTGATCAGTCATAACTGTTCAAGTTTGTAAAGGCTTGATCAGTGGATATCAGAGTCTGCAAGAGATAGAGAGAGAGAGAAAAGGCCCTTCTTGCTCTAAATTTTGGGGCAAAAGTTGATCTCTACTGATTGCGAGCTGAAGAGCTAAATAAAAGGTAATAATTTTATAAATCTCCCAAAGTGGGGAAAATCTAGATTCTAGTCTTCTTCCTAAGGAGCTGAAAATACTTGTTAGTGGTCTGGTGAAGTGCCATGGGCACTGTTGGGTCATGCCACACTCTCCAATGTTTTAGTGCCCACCAATATGCAGACAATCTCCTTGTAAGGATGGAACTGGGATAATAATTAGATAGAGGGTGCTATTAGGTAGAAGAAGAAAGGGAGTAGTTAGAATCAGTTAATGCCCATAGTTCAAAAGTTGGTTCCAGCTCTTCATCTTCAATTTAAAAAAAACTCACCAAACCCTCACAGACACTTGGCTATGTACATATTAATAAAATAAGGCAGAAAACAAAACACTGAGTCAAGAGTCAAACCTAGATCTTCCCACTCTAGATCCAGCATTCCATCTCGCAGGGAAAATATGATGGAGAAAAAGGCATTGTATGTTCTATTTAAGAGATGCTGCTTGATTTCTCTCAAAAATGGCAATAATACATTTATTTGGGGGCCAGAAGAGCCAAGTGAGTTGTGCCATTAAATAGCCCAGGCAAACAGCATCTCCTCTCTGCTCTCCCTCCTCATCGTATTCTGATTTATTAAGTATCTATAGTAATAGAATATATTACTACAGATTCAGCTCAAGAAAGTATTAAAATATTACTACAGTTTAGCTCAAGAAAGGACCTCAGTGTCTGGTACCTTATCTTGCCAGGTGATCTTCAGAATCTTCTTAAGACAATTCAAATAGAAGTAGTTCATTTTTCTGGTTTGCCCCTGGTGAACTTTCCAGGTTTCACAAGCATACAACAATGAGGTATGCAAAATGACTCTATATACCTTCAGTTTGGTAGGCAGCCTAATACCTCTTTCCTTCCAACACATTCTTTTAGAGCCTCCCAAATTCTGAGCTAACTCTGGCAGTGCATGCATCAACCTCATCACATCTATAAGATCTTAGAGCTGTAAAGAAACCTAGAATTCATCTTGACTTCACTGTACAAATGAGGAAAATGAGGTTCAACAAGAATTCAAAAACTTCCTCAAAGTCTTTAACAACAAAACTTACACAATAGATAAGACAACAAAACCTCCATCATCCAGTATACTCAGACTTCTGGTACTAGAGAGAACATTCAAATTAATGAGGAACACTCAAAGATACCATGTTATCAAGAAAAGTCAATTTAAAGAAAATATGACGTGATTGATCTGTTCACTAATCAGACAGAAATAATGTTATAAACCTGAGCACCATAGATGTTCACATCCTAGAAGAATGGAGAAGCTAATGGAAAAGAAGAAATAAGTAGTACATAGAAGCAGAGATGATAAATGCAAACAAGAACATGGAAAGGGAATAGAAAGTGAAAGAAGTAATGAATGGATGATCAGAAGAGGAGCTCTATTGGTACATTAGCTGCTAGCTCAACCTTGCTATAGTTGCTTGTGAATGTATTTAATGACAAACTCAACCACTGATGCAGTAGCATAAATCTGAACATTAGAACTGAAATGTTGTTCAGGAAACAATGGACCTATGACATGATCTCAATCAAGATAGGTTCAGTATTTCTGCCCTCATTTCAGTTCACAACATCTATGCCTCCTTATCCTGTGACTCTTGTCCATTTGTTCCAGGAAATCATCCATAAAGGGTCTTCCTAGGTGTCTTGATGTCACATGTGTATCAGTGCAGATGTGTTTTCTCACTTTCAGTGCAGGACTCCACTGTCTCCTTTTTCAGTTAATTTTTTGATGACATATCTTTTATATTGCTTTGTGTTTGTGACTCATCACTAGTAACATGTTACAGGGTTGTTGGGGTTTTTTTTTGTTGTTTTCCTGTAGATATCTATGAAGCTTTTATTACCCTTTAGACAATCCAGTTTTCACTGCAAGAATATTAAAATGATGGTATTTTGTTTGAAGGGTAAACTTCAGTTCATTGAAAATCTGAATGTTTGTTGAAATAAATTTCATGGTAGAAGCAACAGGCAGGAATTCCATATAGGTCAATGAGCTTGACTTTTGTTCCTGGCAGAATTCTAGGATGAATTATTAGTGGGTTGACCAATGAACATCTAGAAAAAGTACTGTCCACAAAGACCTATGATAGATTCATCTGGAATAGGTAATATCAGGCTAGTTTCATCTGTTTTTATTTTCAGGAGTTAATAGACTGATAAACAAGGTGCATATTTTATCTTGATCTTACTTAACTGTGTTTTTTAAAGCCCATTTTAAAAAAATCTTCTCATGCTGTTTTTTTGGACAAGTTAGAAAGGGCTAGAAGGTAGTGTAGTTAGTAAATTTGGAGTATGTTGAATGGTCAAGCAAAATGAGTAGTCATTCACTGTCGACTTTGGATGAAGTCTCTATTGGAGTTCTTTGTATCTATGCTTGGGTCTGTGCTATTTGACTTTTTTTTGTCAGTGATTATAAGGAAGGCATAGATATTGTGCTTATCAAATTTGTGGAACAAGGATAACTAATGTATTGGATTATAGAGACACTATTAAAAGTGATATAACAGGCCAAAACATTGGGCCAAATTTAATAGCTTGAAATGTAATAGGGCTACAAATAAAGGCTTACAATTGGATTAAAAATTTAACTTCATAGATCCATTGATACATGTTAGACAGGAGTTTGTCTGAAAAAGAACTTGAGGTCTTAATCCACTATAAGCTCAAAGTAAGACAAAAGTGTGATGTGGCAGCTCAAAACTTAAAATCATTTTCTGGTTCTATTGAGAAGTATAGTGTCCAGGTCTAGAGAGATAACTGCCCAGCTGTATTCTGTCATATATCAGGTCGTATATCTGCAGTAGTTTATTCAGTCCTAAGATTCAAGTTTGGGAAGGATATTGATAAGCTGGAGAGTTCAGGTTAACAAATAAAGCTATAAAGTTAAGCCACTCTGAATTTATTCTTTGTTTCTAAGTGAATGGATTAGGTTGAGGTTAATGTTAGGATTAGGGATATTGAGTTCCTGGCAGATGGGGATCAGGTTAAGGATTTGGGAATGTTTAGACTAGAGAAGACTGGGGGAGGGGAGAAGAGACAAAATAACTTTTTTTGAAGGAATTTCATGTGAAAGAGGGATTAAATGTAATAGTTTGGTTCCAGAGAGTAAAATAAGGGAAAAAATGGATAAAAGCAATGAAGAGGGAATATATAGGTTTGATTTAAGGACAGCCTTACTGGCAACTTAAACTATCCAAAAGTGCAGCAAACTACCTTGGGAAGTGATGGACTCCCCCTCAGTGGTAGTCTTGAAGTGAAGGCTAATTGGCCACTTGTCAAATATGTTATAGGGATGATTCTTTTTCAGCTATGTTGAAGGAAAGGTAGTAAGCAGCAATGAGAAACAATGACATGCTTGGCCTCATCTGATCAACAGGTTAATTTGGAGAGGTAGTGAGAAGTAGAGTTAATGAGCTAAATGGAGCTAAATGGTGAAGGAACTTAAAAGAACTTGGATTGGTTCAATTAGCAATAGGGAGATTCTTATATAGATCAAAGATTCTTACACAGGTTAGAGACATTCTGAAAACAATGTAATAGATTAACTGGGGAATATTGCCAGGATGGCTCGACAACAATTACAAGATGTGGGGAGACCAGTTGTTAAGAGGCTAGTAATAATACAAAATAAAAGAAGACAGACAAGATATCAAAGTAGAAGGAAGCAGTACAACTGAGCTCCCTGCTTCCATATTTACTCCAATAAATATCTAAGAAGAGTAGCAGGCTGAGTAAAGATCAAGAAATCTAAGGAGAACAACATTGGTTCAGCTTTCTAGCACATGATCACAAGTTTAATCTGTAAACAAGTGATCTGTGTAGGAACTATGGGAAAGGGATGGGGTGAGATTTTGGAGCCAGATCCCATGAGCAGAACAGAACCTCACTACCTCCCCTCTAACCCGTAGAGGAGAAGGTGAACTCAATTCTTCATTCCATCCCCTGTGAAAAGAACCATGATCAAACCATGCCTTTGATCAGACAACATTGGGTTTGATGAAAATATGCAACTCCCTGGCTGAAGCCACCCTTGTGATCCTTGAATAAAAACACACAATGCCCACAGAACTAGCGGTAGGATAAGACAGGTCAAAATTACACAAGTTGATGACAGCCCTGCTAGATATATATGCAGACCCTGGCCAAAACACAAAGTCTAAATCCAGAAAGAAAATCTGGTAGAATGTACAGACAGACAAATAAACAAAAATAAAGAGCTATTATTGTTGACAAATATGCCCAAAAGAAACAAAAAGAGAACTCTAAAAAATCTATAAGCAGAGCCTCAAATAAAAATACAGCTTTTAAAAAATTTTTATTTTTTTTACACTTTTTTATCTTTTCTTTTCTTTTGTTTTTTTTTGTCTAGGCAGTGGGGTTAAGTGACTTGTCCAGGGTCACACAGATAGTAAGTGTTATGTATCTGAGGCCAGATTTGAACTCAGGTACTCCTAATTCCAGGGCCTGTGCTCTATCCACTGTGCCACCTAGCTGCCCCTGAAAATATAGCTTTGTTACAAGATCAATTATTGGGGACAGAGCCAAGATGGCAGAGTGAAAGCAGTGATTTGCTTGAGCTCTCTCCCCTCCCCCAAATGCCTCCAAATACCTACAAAGAAATGGCTCTAAACAAATTCTAAAGCAGCAGAACCCACAAAAAGACAGAGTGAAGCAAATTTCCAGTCCAAGACAACCTGGATGGTTGACCAGAAAGGTATATCTTGCTGGGCAGAGAGAGGAGCACAGTGTGGCGTGGGCATGCAGGCTGCAGTGAACCTGGAGCAGGCCTCAGAGGTCTGAATCTTGGGCAACTGTGGCAACTTTCAGACCTCTGAACCCACAAACACCAAAGACAACTTAGAAGGTCAGTGGGAAAAGTCTGTTTCTGTAGTGAGAGAGGAGATAGGTCAGAGCCAGCTCCAGAGTGCCGAGTGCAGAGCTCTGGGACCAGGGCAATGGCTGTATGCTGAGCTTCTGGCCCACAGACTAAGGGGGAATTGAGTGGCTGATCAGAAGTGGATTTCAGGGATCTATTTGCCAGTGCTGAGGCAGGAATCTCTTGCTTTGCCCGTGCTTGGATCTGGGGCAAGGAGGAGTGCTGGTGTGGTGGAACTTGTAGGGACAGTTGAGAGGAAACCTTCTTCACAGTTCCAGGACAGAAAGGAGTGCTTGTGGTCACTAATAAACCAGAGCACAGGCCAGGAAAGGAGTAAACACCTCGCCCCTTATCATACCACCTTGGAAGAACTGAAAATTTACAGGTACCTACAAGTATCTCTGAAAACAGCTGCATAAACCCCCAAAGGTTGGGACAGTACATTCCTTACATTGGAAGCAGACTTTTACCTTAACAAAGAGTTTAAAACTCAAGTAGTTGGCTGGGATCATGAGCAAACCTCGCGCAAAAAGAGTCAGACTATATTATCTTACTTTGGTGACAAAGAAGATCAAAACATACAACCAGAAGAAGACAACAAAGTCAAAGCTCCTACATCCAAAGCCTCCAAGAAAAATATGAATCAGTCCCAGGCCTTGAAAGAGCTCAAAAGGATTTTGAGAAGCAAGTTAAGAGAAGTAGAGGAAAAACTGTGAAGAGAAATGAGAGTGATGCAAGAAAATCGTGAAAAAGAAGTCAACAGCTTGCTAAAGGAGACCCAAAAAATACTGAAGAAAATAACACCTTAAAAATAGCCTAACCCAAATGGCAAAAGAGGTCCAAAAAGCTAATGAGGACAAAAATGCCCTAAAAAGAAAAATTGGCCAAATGGAAAAGGAAGTCCAAAAGATTACTGAAGAAAATACTTCCTTAAAAATTAGAATAGAGCAATTGGAAGCTAGTGACTTTATGAGAAATCAAGACACTGTAAAACAAATCCAAAAGAATGAAAAAGAAGAAATGTGAAATATCTCATTGGAAAAACAACTGACCTGGAAAATAGATCCAGGAGAGAGAATTTAAAAATTATTGGACTATCTGAAAGCCATGATCAAAAAGAGCCTAGACATCATCTTTCAAGAAATTATCAAGGAAAACTGCCCTGATATTTTAGAACCAGAGGGCAAAATAGAAATTGAAAGAATCCACCGATCTCCTCCTGAAAGAGATCCCCAAAGGAAAACTCCTAGGAATATTGTAGCCAAATTCCAGAGTTCCCAGGTCAAGGAGAAAATATTACAAGCTGCCAGAAAGAAACAATTCAAGTATTGTGGAAACACAATCAGGATAACACAAGATTTAGCAGCTTCTACATTAAAGGACTGCAGGGCATGGAATATAATATTCCAGAGGGCAAAGGAGATAGGATTACAACCAAGAATCACCTACCCAGCAAAACTGAGTATAATCCTTCAGGGGAAAAAATGGTCATTCAGTGAAATAGAGGACTTTCAAGCATTCTTGATGAAAAGACCAGAGCTGAATAGAAAATTTGACTTTCAAATACAAACTCAAGTGGAACATGAAGAGGTAAACAGGAAAGAGAAATCATAAGAGACTTATTAAGGTTGAACTGTTTACATTCCTGCATGGAAAGATGATATTTATAACTCATGAGACCTTTGTCAGTATTAGGGTAGTTGGAGGGGGAAAATTATATGTATGTATATAGATAGATAGATAGATAGATAGATAGATAGATAGATAGATAGGTAGGTAGGTAGAGGGTAGAGGATAAGTTGAAGATTAAGGGGTCATATCTGGAGAATAAAATTAAGGGATGAGAGAAGATTATACTAGGAGAAGAAGAAAGGGAGAGGTAGAACAGGGTAAATTA
This sequence comes from Phascolarctos cinereus, assembly GCF_003287225.1. Classification (NCBI taxonomy): domain Eukaryota; kingdom Metazoa; phylum Chordata; class Mammalia; order Diprotodontia; family Phascolarctidae; genus Phascolarctos; species Phascolarctos cinereus. The sequence goes on from NW_027555625.1 coordinate 343,097,810, forward strand.
TCTCACAAAAAAAACAGAAAAGAAAAGTCTCTTAAAGTAGGAGGGGAAATGGGGGGAAGGTGAGAGGGAATGAGTGAATCTTATTCTCATAGGACTTGGCTTAAGGAGGGAATGACATACACATTCAATTGGGTATGGAAATCTATCTTACCCTACAGGAAAATAGGGGGGGCAAGAGAGCAGGGGGATGATAGAGAGGAAGGCAGATTGGGAAAGGGGGTAATCAGAAGCAAATAATTCTGAGAAGGAATGGGGTCAAAAGAAAGAATAGAATAAATGGGAAGACAGGATAGGATTAAGGGAAATAGAGTTAGTTTTTCACAACTTGTCTACTATGGAAGTGTTTTGCATGACTGCATATGTATAACCTATATTGAGTTGCTTGCCTTTTCAATGTGGGTGGGTGGGGAGGGAGGAAGGGAGAAAATATGGAACCCAAAGTTTTAAAAACACATGTTTAAAAAAAAGTTTTCACATGCAACTGGGAAATAAGAAATACAGGAAATGGGGTACAGAAGTCTATACTGCCCTACAGGAAAATAGAAGTGGAAGGGGATAAGAGAAGGGGGGGAGAGATAGAAGAGAGGGCAGACTAGCAGAAGGGGCATTCAGAATGCATGCCATCTTGGGGTGGAGGGAGGAGCAAGATGGGGTGAAAATTTGGAACTCAAAATCTTGTGGAAGCAAGTGTTGAAAACTAAAAATAAAAACATTTATATAAAAAAGACAAGATCAATTATTATGGTGAAAACACATGTGGAAATTTTTTTTAAAAGAGTTAAAACTAGTATCAGTGAAACAAGAGCACTACAGGAACAATTGGGAAAAGATTTTCAAGCTGTGGAATTGAGATTTGGAAAGTTTTAGTAGAAGAGATATAAAACTTTACCCAAGTAACAGACTCCCTGATATCTTTGTTATATAAGATAATTTCCCACACTATTTCTTTCCCTTTTTCCCTTTAATGCATTTCTCTTCTCATACCTTTCCTTTCTTCTTTTAAGACCATTAAAATAGAACAAAACTACCCCAGGTCTCCTGTCTTACTTGACTTCCTCTATGACCCCTGCCTGATGGCATTAAGATTCTGAAGCAACATTTGTATAATCACTCCTAATTGAAATGTAAATACTTCATCCTTGCATAGTCCCTTATGATTTCTTATTCATATTTACCTTTTTTATTGTTTTGACTCCTATATTTGTTTTTGAGAATTTCTACTCAGCTATGTTATTTTTATATAAAATGCTTTGAAGATCTCTATTTAAAGTTCCTTTTTTTTTTCCTTTTTGGGATTATACTCAGTTTTGCAAGGTAAGTAATTTTTGATTTTCAGCCTCTTTTTTTTAACTTTTTGGCATATCACTTTCAAAGCTTTCCACTTCTTTATGGAGGTGGCTGATAAATCTTGTGCAATCCTGTACCTGAGTCTTTGAAATTTGAATTCTTTCTTTTTGCCTACTTGCTATTTTTTTATATAAAAGCTTTAGATTTTTATTATCATTATGTTCCTGAGAGTGTTCATATTTCTTTCAGAAAGTGAATGATGGATCATTTCTATTTTCACTTTTGCTTCTTGTTCAAGTAATTCTAGGAAGTTTTCTTGAATGATTGATTCCTTGAAATTCTCTCTCTCTCTCTCTCTCCCTTTTGGTACTGGCTTTCACTCAGTCTAGTTATTCTTAAATGATCTCTCTTTGATCCATTTTCATTCTCCAAAGGAGGGTGATTTAACATTTCTGAGAGTGTTCAAAACATGTATTATAAAATCTGAAGGCACTTTCCAAAGAGGAAATTCCAGAAATATTCTCTGTGATCACAGAATATAGGGACTAGGAGGGAAATAATACTCATCTGCATATAAGAGTTTGAGTCTGTTTGTTACAGAACCAGTTTTTTTGTTTTGTTTTGTGTTTTGGCTAGGCAATTGGGTTAAGTGACGTGCCCAGGGTCACACAGCTAGTAAGTGCCAAGTGTTTGAAGTGAGATTTGAACTCAGGTTCTCTTGACTCCAGGGCCGGTACTCTATCCACTGTGCCACCTAGCTGCCCCAAAGAACCAATTTTTATAGTCACATTTTGACTTGTTCATTCTCGGATTGCACTATATGGCCAAGCCTTTTATGTAAGTGTATACTTTGCTGAGATCACAGATAACTAAGTTATTGTTTTGATCTTTCCCCAAGATTTTCCTTTGTCCTCAACACAGTACACCACTCCTTCTCTTTCTATCATCGCTCCCCCACTGTCCTGTTTGCCACCTACTCAAGCCTTTGTCATATCTGAGGCACATAGGACCCCAAAGTAGCTCCTGTTGGATATTCTAAGGTCTCTGGTATTCAAGAGAAAACCACCCTATCTTGATTCACAGTTCATGAGCATTCTAAAGCACAAGACATTTACTTAAAATGGAGAGGAAATGGGAAAAAACATAGGTAAAGAGGAAGTAAAACTTACACTTTTTGCAGATGATACAATGGTGTGCTTATATAACTCTAGGGAGTCAAATAAAATTAGTTGAGATAATTTCAAGGAAGTTGTAGGATGTAAGATAAATCCACATAAGTCACTAGAATTTACAGACATACACTTATGTGTATACACACACACACAATACATATTCATATATATACACATATATGTATAAAATACATATATGTGTGCATATATGCATACACACGCATAGGTTCCCAAAGTGGGTGATCCCACCTCCTGGGGGTGCTAGAATAATCCAAGGGGATGGTAATAGCCTTGGGTACAATCAGGGGGCATTGAATAAAAATAAAGGAGCAGTGGAAGCATAAGGAAAGAAGAAAAGAGAAGAAAAATTTGAAAAACCGTTCATGCATATTTCTTCTGTTGTGTAAGAGAGTTAAAGTCATAATGATTATATTATTTTCCAAATAAACACATAAAATACAAGTTATAATTGATCAATGGTCAAGTCTGCTGACAGGGAGTGTTGGCAGGCAAGCATGTCACACATTGTTGGGAAGTCCAGCATGCACTGGCAGGAATATGTGCATGTAATGACTTGTTAACAATACGATACTATATGGCTACCTGATGCAACTTTGATGCTTCATAAAAATTTCAATAAAAAAAAACCCTATAAATTTACAATAAACTATTAAATTTAAGATGCATAACTTTTTGAAAAAATATTTCATTTTTGTGAAATGATGCAAATTTCACAAAGAAATTTAAAGAAAATAGATTTCCACGGGGGTGCTGAGTAATTTTTTTTGAAAAGGGGGCAATAGGCCGAATAAGTTTGGGAACCTCTGTCATAGCAGAACAACGTAGAAAGATAGAAAGATAATTTACATTTAACATAACCACAGAAGCTATAAAATATTTGGGATATACCAAGATTCAGATTCACCCAGGGACTTCTATGAATAAAGCCCATTAAAACATTAGTCTATTAAAATAATTATCCATTAATATTATCTATTAAAACACAAAGTCTAATAAAACAGTATAAAATATCCTTTGCAGACAAAAAAGAATAATTGGAGAAACATTAATTACTCATGGGTAGGTCAAGAAAATATAATAAAAATGACAATACTACCTAAATTAATTATGATTTATTCAATGCTGTAGAAATCTAAGATTCTAAAGGTCTGAACATGGAGATGAAGGGTTGGAGTCATATAGAGCTGAGATGGAAATGCTAATTCTGTCAACTATACCCACTTTTTTCAGGGGCTGAGGAAAATTCCATGAACAAAAGCTACTTTTACCCCAACTTCTCCTCCTGGTGCCTGCTTCTCTGTGGACACTAATTACTCAAACATTTCTGGAAATCTGAATCTTCTTGCAAAAGCAAAGTGGCCAGGGTTGAACTATAGATAGATATTAAGTTAAGGCAGAGAGTCCATTTATTGCCTAAATGTTAGAAATTTTAATAATTGGGGTTGGGAAGTTTGAACTAATAACTTTTGGTCTAAAATAAACTCCCTAAAGCCACAAAGAAGCAAACCAATTCCAAAACAAGGTAAACCAATGTTGTTCAGTTGTGTCGTCATGACCCCATTGACCAAAGCACACCAGGCCCTTCAGTCCTCCACTATCTCTTGAAGTCTGTCTGACCTCATATTTGTTTCTCCCATAACACTTGTCTATCCGTCTCATCCTATGCCATCCCTTTCTCCTTTTGCCTTTGAACTTTCCCAACATCAGAGTATTTTCTTTTCACTATATGGTCAAAATATTCAAGCTTCAGCTTTAGTATTTGACCTTCTAATGAATAGTCTGAATTAATTTCTTGAAGTATTGACTGATTTGATTGCCCTCCTGTCCAAGAGACTGTCCAAGTCTCCTCCAGTACCACAATTCAAAAGTGTCGGTCATTCTACTACCCCTAGGCTAAAAATGAGCTAGCAGAGTAGTACATGGTATTCAGTCATGCTCTCTGCACGTCAGCTGCAGTAGCATGATAAATAAGTAGAATGAAAGACTATTCTGAGAGCAATGCTTCTTGGCATTCCCAAGTCTGATTGCTTTCACTGGCTGTCCCTCATACCTCCAACTCTCTCTCTCTCTTCACATCTACATCTCCTGGCTTCCTTCAAAGTCTCAGCTAAAGCCCCACCTTATTCAAGAAGACCTTTGCCCTCTGCCCTAAGCCAGCCCCAATTTATCCTGTATATATCTTGTTTGTACTTAGTTGTTGTAGACTGTGAGCAGCTTGAGTTCACGGACTTTTAAAATTTTTATTTGTTTTTAATTTTTGGCCTTTTGCTGTGTCTTAGCATTTAGCACACTCTCTGGTACTAAATAGGCACTTACCAAATACTTCTTGACCGACTGACCAGTAGCATGAAGGGAATGTCTGGTCCAGGCCTTGGTCTATCCTTCTTGCCCCCATTTCTCCCTAGGCTCCCTCGTTTCTCTAATTCATGACCCATCCCACTGCAAGCTTCCTAACTTCTTCACAACATGGCATGCTAAAACAGCGGCTTCACAATGACTTCTGGGAGATGGAGTTCCCAAAGAGTATATGGGATGAACAGACTCCATAATTACATATCTCTCCCCATTGTCAAATATTGACGAACCACTCTATACTTGCTAATTTCACTTTCTTTTAAATTCATCAAGTCCCTGAAATCTGGCTTCTGACTGTACCATTGCTCTTAAAGATTAAACCCACTGCAACATCTGTGGATGCTCCCACTTAAAGTGCAAAGGAGGTGGAGCAAGGAAAGAGTCAGGACGAGTTCTGGAGATCTGTGGTTGTCACAGTGGGGACCTGTGCCACAAAACCTCTCAGGTTCCATGAAACCCTCCAGGTACAGTGAGATCAATGAGAGGCAGTGTCAATCTCTGGTACACCCACATGCTACTCTGAGTCCTTGCCAAGCCCATTTTGGCAAGTTTGAATCTGAAGTTCTTTCTGCAGTTCTTTTTCTCATGACCCGGGGGATGTTGATAGTGGGGCTATCAGAAGGATATCTGGCTTTTTTACCTTAGTGTGTTCATGAAATCATCCAAGTTATCTAAATGACTTTGGTCCCAAGTGGTTTTCTTTAGGAGGAGGGCAGGGGTGGAGGCAGGTGGGCTTAGAAGAGAGATGATATTGCAGATTTTCTAATTTTTGTAATTTTTTGACACATTCTGAGTTATACCATGAGAATTATAAAGAAGATGCAATGACATCTCCTATACAAGTTTTAAGGTTACTGGGAGAAGCAAAATGGAGAGAAATCCGTTCATATGTGGTTGGAGTGCCCTCTACTGAGGAGTGAGGTTTATATCATCTCTTAGAAAAGCCTACCACATAGGTTTCCAAACTTATTTGGCCTACCACCCCATTAAAAAAAAAGTTAGTCAGAGCTACCCTGGAAATTTTTTTTAAAATTTGCATCATTTCAAAAAATATGCAAACGTTTTTGAAAAAAAATGAATCTTAAATTTAATACTTTTATTATAAATTTGTTTCTTTCCTTACATTGACCTTTTCATGATGCAGTATTGTGTCATACAACTATATAGTGTCATATTGTAAACAAGTCTTTACACACACATAGTCCTGCCAATGCATGCTGGACTTCCCAACAATGAGCCAAGTGCTCACCTGCCAACATTTACTTGTTAAGACCTGTCAATGGACTTGACCACTGATCAGCTATAACTTGCATTTTGTGTGTTTGTTTGGAAAATAATGTAATCGCTATGACTTTAACTCTGTTATATAACAGACAAAACAGCACGAATGATTTTTGCAAAATTTTGTTATGTTCTTTTCTTCCCTTATGCTTCCATCGCCCCCTTACTTCTATTCAATGTACCCCAATTGTACCTGAAGGTACTACTGCTAACCTGGATGGTTCCAGCACCCTCCCCCCCCACCAAGGCAGTGGTATCACCTACTTTGGGAACTTATGGTGCACACTTTCACTGAATATTCTTTGATATGGCTTCCAAAGCTTCCAAAGGTCACAGAAAACAGGAATGGAGTCATGAGATGAAGGAAGGTCAAATGTTGTCCCAATTTTCAAGAAGGAGAAGACTGAAAAGAGAGTCTGTGAGGTGGTAAACTTGATTTTAATTTCTGGCAAAATTCTAGAATATATTATTAAGTGGATGTTTAGTGAATATTTAACTAAAGGGATACTAGTGATATTCCATGCCTCTTTATGTCCTTTTGATGTTCTCAAGAAGCTTTTAGTCTGTCAAAAAAAAAGAGCCTAGACATCATCTTTCAAGAAATTATCAAGGAAAACTGACCTGATATTTTAGAACCAGAGGGCAAAATAGAAATTGAAAGAATTCACCGATCACCCCCTGAAAGAGATCCCCAAAGGAAAACTCCTAGTTCCCAGGTCAAGGAGAAAAGATTGCAAGCAGCCAGAAAGAAACGAGTCAAGTATTGTGGAAACACAATCAGGATAACACAAGATTTAGCAGCTTCTACATTAAAGGACCGCAGGGCATGGAATATAACATTCCAGAGGGCAAAGGACATAGGATTACAACCAAGAATCACCTACCCAGCAAAACTGAGTATAATCCTTCAGGGGAAAAAATGATCATTCAGTGAAATAGAGGACTTTCAAGCATTCTTGATGAAAAGACAAGAGCTGAATAGAAAATTTGACTTTCAAATACAAGACTCGAGTGGAACATGAAGAGGTAAACAGGAAAGAGAAATCATAAGAGACTTATTAATGTTGAACTGTTCACATTCCTGCATGGAAAGATGATATTTATAACTCATGAGACCTTTGTCAGCATTAGGGTAGCTGGAGGGGGGAAAAATTATATGTATGTATACACAGATAGAGGGCACAGGGTGAGTTGAAGATGAAGGGGTGATATCTGGAAAATAAAATTAAGGGGTGAGAGGATTGTACTTGGAGAAGGAGAAAAGGAGAAGTTGAATGGGGTAAATTATCTCACATGAAACAGACAAGAAAAGGCTTTTGCAGTGGAGGGGAAATGGGGGATGGTGAGAGGGAATGAGTGAATCTTATTCTCATAGGATTTGGCTTAAGGGGGGAATAACATACACAGTGGGGTATGGAAATCTATCTTACCCTACAGGAAAATAAGGGGGGAAGGGGACAAGAGAGCAAGGGGTTAATAGATGGGAGGGCAGATTGGGGGAGGGGAAAATCAAAAGCAAACACTTCTGAGGAGGGACAGGGTCAAAAGAGAGAATAGAACAAATAGGAGGTATGATAGGATGAGGGGAAAAATACTTAGTTTTTCACAGCAGGACTACTATGGAAGTGTTTTGCATAACTACACATCTATAACCTATATCAAGATGCTTGCCTTTTCAATGAGGGTGGGTGGGGAGGGAGGAAGGGAAAAAATTTGTAACCCAAAGTTTTAAAAACACATGTTAAAAATTAAAATTAAAAATTAAAAAAAAAGCCAGAAAAAGATGGGAAAGAAGAAGCTTTTAGTCTGGTATGAGTAAGAAAATACTTGGACATAAATTGCTATGGTACAAGGCCAAATGTACCAAGTACAAAGAACTCCGAAGGAAATATTAGGGGAGTTGACTTTGGACTATACCCAACCTTTAGAACAAGTCCTATAACCACTACTCATACCACTCTGTATGACTAAAATTCCTTCTGTCTTGGCCCCCTTTCTGCTTATTGAATTTATATCTTTCCTTTTCAATTACTGGCATTTTGTCTGTCTTATCTATCTATCTATCTATCTATCTATATCTATATGTATTCTCTAACTGTTCTATTTAGAAGATGCCATAAGCTTTTTAACTCAAGTTTCTCCAGTAATTTGTTTGATTCCATGTTTCATTTTCTGCTTATTTCTGTTTATCTAAAATTGAGACGATTTTCAAGTCTTTTGACATTCTTGCATTATTATGTGTGTCTTCTTGTAATTAAATTAGTTTTTTCCTTCATAAATTTGGAGTAAATATATTTGATATTGATATTGATTTGTCTTCTATTGTTTTTTCAACATAATACTCTTTCTTTTTTTTATCTCCATGTTAATTTTTTTTCTTTACTTGATAGCTTGATTTCAACTCTTACTTTTTTTGTATTCACTTGATGTGTAGTAAATTTTGTCCAAGAGCCTGTTTTTTGTTCTATGCATGCCTTTGCTTTGTAAGTATGTATCTTGTAAGTAACAGATTATGAGGCTTTGTTTTCTTATCCAATCTGTCATGTTTTCATTTTATTTGATTGTTTAATCCATTCAGATCTAAAGTTATGAGAGTTAGGTTTATATTTTCCCCCATTTGTCTCTAATATATTTTTTCAGAATTAGGATTTTTTTTGTTCTTTTTCATTTATAAAGACAATACTTTGTCTCTTTAGTTATTTTTGATTAGTATACTTTACCCAACTCTCATCCATTTCCCTAGTTTTGGTATCTCATTTAATGTATTCATGCCTTTTTCTTTATCCTTTTTCCCTAGTTATTTAATTCTTCTCATCTTTTTTCTTAACCAGTTAAAGAAAATTCTCCTTCTCCTTTCCTTTAAATTCTTTCATTAATTTCTTTTTTAAATTTTCTGTACCTGTTTATAAAAACAAAACAAAACAAAACAAATATTTTCTTTCCTTCACTGTCATCATCAATTTTCTTCCCCTCATATATTACAGACTTTTTTTTGAGTCATGGTCCCCTTGTTTAGTTTTCTACTTTAGTATCTATGTTCCTCACAGAATTAAAGCTTCTAAAATTATGAGTGCCTTCTTCTAAATAGTTTCTATGTTATTGCCCCATAGATCTTGCCTTATCCTTTTTCCACTGTGCTTCACTCATAAATATCTATGTCTGCAGGAATGGTTAGAATTATTGCCCTCATTGCAGACATTTTCCTGTATCTCTTCTCTTGCTATCCATTACTACCTCCTGCTCTTGCCATAATTATTATTTTCTCATTTGCCATGAATTGTCCTCACAGAGTCCATGTCCTCTCCCCACATCCTTGACTGTTAGGTATTCCTAGGAGCTCTATTTCTTTCTGCAGAAGTACAATGCTGCCCATGGAGGCAAAACATTCTCTCAGATGTCATGGTTTCTCTATGTACCAAATCCTAGCACTTTATACACATTATGGGATCTCCATCTTGCATTCTAGAATATGCCTCCCCTTTCATAGGAGGATTCTTTAGTGGAACCCCCTCCCATCAATGAATTGAGATTTTCTGCCTTCTTACTCTTTCCATCTCCTCCCTTTGCCACCTCACCTACACTCCTGTAGTCCCTCTTCTTCCAAAGATTCCAGGCCCTCATTTCCCTTCATATTTTTTTTTTAACCACTGAGTTGATTAGGGTAAATCACATACCCCACCACATCTTTTTCCTCCTCTCTCACCATTTATATGCCCTGTCATTTCTTGTTTTAATTCCACAAAAATACTTTGATTAACTTTTAGGAAGCGTGTTGTAAAGTTTAGTCCATGGCATTTCAGGCCCATTCTTCTGCCATCATTTCTTCTTTCTGCTTTCACTTTTATTTTCATGTGTACTTTTATTAAGGAATCACTTAAGGATTTTTTTATTTTTAATTTTATTATTGTTGTTTTTAATCACAGAGTTAACTTTTTCATTTTAATCCCACCCCTGCTTTCCAATTTATTTAGTTTCTTGTGCTTTTCTTCTTTCCTATATTTGTTCTTTCTTATGTTTTTTTTTTCTGGAGATTTTGCAAAGCTATTGAATAATCAGCTCATATCCAAATATATTATTCCATTCCCTTCTGTAATTTCTAGTACTATCTCTCTCTCTCTCTCTCTCTCTCTCTCTCTCTCTCTCTCTCTCTCTCTCTCTCTCTCTCTCTCCTTTTCTCACTCTCTTTCTCTCTCTTCCATAGTTGATTGGCACTTTGTTATGTTCAAAACTTCTGGTCAGTTTGTTTTTTGTATTAATTCCTGCAATATTATATTTATGTTTTTTTGACTTCCATTCTTCGTGGAGACCAATAATCCTTAACTTCTCTCTATGCATCCATGTCCTTTTAATGTTAGTGCTTTTTGCTTCTCTTTTTCCAGATTTTCCTTCTTTTATATATATTTATATTTCCAATCACTTGTTCTCTCTTTCATGTCTTTAGATGAATGTACCTCTATGGATTTGTTTTTATACTCTACCAATTATTTCACTTGTGTAGGACCTAAATTCTGCTTTCATGAGTCATTTTTTTTCTCTCGAACCATTAGAATTCAAGAATTGCTATTCCTTTTTCTCATTATCTGGCTTTTTTCCCCTGTTGATGGCACATTCCCTGAGAGTTGGACTTCAAAGGTCCAACAGCTTTCTCCTATGCTGAGGAATTCACTTTTCTTACTTGCCTTGGTTGATTCTCCAAGAAACTTCTAGGTGGACAGATCTAACTTTAGCTGCAAGCCATTCTCTTCCTTCAGGCCTGGTGTAGTCACAAGTTAGTACCTTACCCGAGTTCTCTGTGTTCTTTGGTTCTCTGGCTGATCACTGCTACAGTATCGTGTACTACCACCTTAGACAGAAAACAGTTTTGCCTTTCAATAATATCTTCACCTTTTCTGCATTAAGGGGAGGAGTAGAAAAGGAAGAATAGAAAGGGGAGGGGGACTGATGAGTTCTATTTGCTTTTTGTCATAGAATGGTAGAGTGAGAGCAGGAGCAGGTTGTGCTGGCTGAACCTGAACCACCAGGAAGAGAATTGTTGAGTGAATTCCTAATGGTTCCCATTGTTCTGCCTACCAGAGCATGGGAACTGATGAAGAAGGGGGTACTGGGTGAATGCATTAAGGATTAGGGATTAGTTTTATCAGCTCTTACCTCCTTAGGGTTTTTAGTGTCTTAGCCTGTGCAAATAGTTGCAATTACTTTACCTTTTGAGCGTATTTCTTATTTGGGGGAGTTTTGAAAGGGTAGTCACTCAGTCAGTCATTAAATTGCCTGTAATGTGTCATTTATTATGTGCTTACTATGATAAACTCTGGGAATACCAAGAGAGGCAAAAAAGGATCTTTACCCTCAAGTAATTCACAGTTTCGTTGGGGAGTTTCTGCAACAAGCAAACAAATATGTATAAACCATACACACACAAAATGCACGTATATACATGTGTATATATACACACACATATAAGCATGTTATATATGTATACACACATATATGTATACATATACACACATACATGTACCCGAAAATAATTTACAAAGGGAAGACATTAGAATTAAGAAGGGTTGGGAAAGGTAATGAGGATTTGAGAAAATATCTAGTCCTCCATCTTAATAGCTTACATTTTTATAGTGCTTTACATAATCTAATCCTCACAACAACCTTGGGAGGTGGGTGCTATTAATAACAAAAATGACATCTAAGATTAAATAACACTTCAAGATTTGTGAAGTACTTAACTTGCAATGTATTCAATATTTATGTATATATATATGTGTGTGTGTGTGTATATAGCATACATACACACTACATATATGTGGGCTGTGTGTGTGTGTGTGTGTGTGTGTGTGTGTGTGTGTGTGTGTGTGTGTGTGTGTATTATATGCCTCCATTGATGCTCCAAGAAATTTCTTGGTGGACAGCACTAGCTTCAGCTGCATGTCACTATCCTTTCCTTCAGACCTGGTATAGTAACATGAGGTTCCTTCCCCTAGTTCCCTCTGTTCCTCTGTTCTTTAGTTCTCTGGATGCTCTCTCTCTCTCTCTCTCTCTCTCTCTCTCTCTCTCTCTCTCTCTCTCTCTCTCTCTCTGTCTCTGTCTCTCTCTATATATGTCCCATTTTATAAATAAAGAGACAGAAGCTCAAACATGTTAAGAGATTCACCCAAGATTACACAGCTACTAAGTGTCTGAGACAAAATTTGAAACCGATCCTCCTTGACTCTTAGTCCACTGCTCCATTCACTATTCCACCATATTGCTAAAGATGTCTGAAATTTTGAATTAATCAAGAGATTAATTCTCAGATAGAAGCAGGAAGCTGCTTGTGTGATTTTGGGCAGGTTCCTCAGTCTTTCGGTGACATTCTTTTCTCCTTCATAAGAAAATAACAATCACAGAGAATGCTATAAATACATTTTTAAATTAGTGTTTTGAATGCCTGAATGACAAATACTGTGAAAGCAAAAGGGACATTCAGTCTTGTTTATCAAAACCAGAGCTAATGACTTTAGAATTGTACAGTAGAGAAGTGGGGTGGATTTGAAGCCGGAGGACTTGAATTAAGGGCAAGTCATTATATCTTAGGACCTCAGTTTCTTCATCTGTAAAATGAGGGTTTGGGACTTGAATGAATGAAATAACATCTGTTAATCCCTTACTATATACCAAGCACTGTGCTAAACTGTAGGGGTACAAATATAATCAAGACTGTTCTTGCTCTAGAGGAGTTTTCGTTCTAATAATATTCTAATTATTTTTTTTTATTCTAAAAGGTAATACATAGTGGTCAACTAGAGATTGGAACTGTATGAGTATGAAGGCAAGGCACAAAAATTGCACAACGGATATAGTGAAGGACTTGGAATCAGGAAGACCTGAATTCATATTGGGCCTTATACACTTCCATGTCACCCTGAGCAAGTCACTTAACCAGTGTCTACTCAGTTTCCTTGTTTATAATATGGGGATAATAATAGCACCTACTCCCCAGAGATGTTGTGAGGATAATATGAGATGATATTTGTAAAGCATTTTGTGAACCAAAAAAAACCAAAACAAGCATCATTCTAGGTACAGTGATGTGATGATGAAGAGGAGGAGGAGGAGGAGGAAGAGGAGGAGAATAATATAGTGTGGTAGACACAAGACTGACTAAGAAAAGGTGAAAGCTCATAAGTCAGAGTCTAGGATATCAGGGATAGGAATCTAAGTCCAAATGAGAGGAAGGGGGAAGGGGCACAATGCAGATGGCACGGATTAAAGATAATCAGGCACTAATAGGTCTTCAGACTGGAAGTTTGACTTTTGGTGGGAAAAGGAGGAGGCTGGAGTACAGGTAGCAGGCTTTGTAGATTACTACTAAAATCCTTTCCATCTCCTAAACCAAGGTACTCTTATCTGTCTTAAGTGTTATAAATGTCATTTAAACTCATTGCCTTCTTTGAATGTGACCTAACCCCGCTTCAGCAAGTAAAAAGAATAGAGTTATTAAAAATTCATATACAGTCATATAGCTTCTGCTTGGGGATAAATCCTTTCATTATGCAGTGTCACGGGCGTGCCCATCTGTACAATTTTCACTTTATGGTTCGTGCTTCAAGTGTAGACTCCCAGCTGTGCTGCATTATTATTTTCATTTGCGGCTGTTCACTGGGAGTCCTAAAACACAAGCCAGTATGGACCGAGTTTTACAAAGCAGGCTACTCACAGGACAGTCTTCATCTCTCTTTCTGTTCTTTCAGTCAATGCCTCAGATACATATCTATGGAGGCTGGGAGATGGCATAACACCCCCTATCAATGGGCACTTCAGGATTTTCTTATCCTTGGGTAACCAAAATAAATTGTTTTTTTCTTGCAAGGAAGGCTTTTGACACCGAAGAGAAACAGTGAAGATAATTAAGGGATGACTAAAGTGAAAGGTTTATATCTTTAGTCATCAGCTAATAGAGTCTTCCAACCCCATAGAGCTTTGTGAAATGTTTTCTCCTATTTCTAGATGTCTGTCTTCTCTTGAAGTATAAGTCTTGCCTCTGATACTCACTGGTTATATCACCTTGCTGCAGTCATCCTACTTATAGAGAGAGTTACAAAGTTGGAGCTAATCTGCATGGGTAGGAGTTTCTTTATCAAGAGTTCTCTGTGGGGAGGGTGGGGGGGAGAAAAGGGAGAAAAATTTTCAACTCAAAAGCATATGAAAAAAAAATTAAAAAAATAAATTTTTTTTTAAAAAAGTGGAAAAAAAGGAGTTCTCTGAAAGCAGAAGTCTGGAACAATAATGGCAACAACAACAACAGCAAAAGTTATCTTGCTTCATTGGACTTCAGTGTTTACAATCTATGAACTAAAATGAGAAGAATTTGTGTTTCTGCCCTATCTCACAGAATAAATGTGACAGTAGAGATATAAAACAATAATAGATATCAGATAATAGAGATAATATAATAATAGAGATAAAATAATGCTATAGCATAATAGCTATGTAAATAGATTTATCCATGTAAAGAAATATAACATCTATGTAAATAATGATATCTCATAATAGAGATAAAAATTATTGTATTCCCCTGCCCTGTTCTGGGATATTACATACTCCCAAGTTACTAACCTGCCTTGTCCTCTGCCCCTTATACTATCGAGGCTCTTTATTCTGGGTCAGTCTTAATTCTGTGTCTTCCATGAAATGCCTTGTTACTTCATTTGCTTATGCCTGACTTCATAGGAATAAATCAGGGTAGTAGAATGACACTTTTATGGGAGATGATCTGCCTGGCTAGAGGTACAGAAACTGCTGCAGGATTTTGCTGAAGCTTTATAGCCTTCTTATTCAATTCTCTGGCTACTTATTAATGTCTCCTATAACCCCCGCTGTTTTTAGGATCTTTTATTTATTTATTCACATAATAATTTACAAAATATCTGTTCTTTAAATTCTCAGAAGTTTGAACATAAACCACAGAGGACGGTTTCCTGCACTTATCTAAATGAACACTTAAAAGCTTTCATGTGTCAGAATGAACACAAATGAATATTAATTCCATGAAAGTTATCTTACAAGCAGTGGATCTCTGTCTCTCTCTGTCTCTCTCTGTCTCTGTCTCTCTCTCTCTCTCTCTCTCTCTCTCTCTCTCTTTCTCTCTCTTTAGGCAATTGGGGTTAAGTGACTTGCCCAGGGTCACACAGCTACTAAGTGTCAAGTATTTGGTCTGAGGCCAGATTTGAACTCAGGTCCTCCTGACTTCAGGGCTGGTGCTCTATCTACTATGCCAACTAGCTGCCCCCTCAATTATCACCTCTTCGCAGATAATTCTCAAACCAATTCTCTCCAGACCACTAGAATCACGTCTTTGACTGCCTATGAAACATCTCAAACTAGATGTCACTTAGACATCTTAAATTCAATATATCCAAAATTGAACTTATCTTTCTCCCTAAAAAAAAAAGTGATCTTCCTAAAGTGCAGGTTTGAAAAAGTGACAATCACACCCTCCTCTGGTTACATATATAACAAAATCAACATATTACTTTCAAAGCTGTCCTACTTATCTATGATTCTTTATGACCTTTCTGTTATCTTTTACATATTTGTTTAAAAAAGATGTTTCAATGATTCTTCATTTTTCCTCCTTCTCATTGTAACTCCCTCTCTCCTATCCCTCTTCCCTCCTTTTCTTCTCTCCTTCCTTTTTCCTTTCTTTCCTCTCTCCCTCTTTTTCTCCATTCTTCTCTCCTTGTCTCCTCCCTCCTTTCTTCATTCCTTTCTTTTTTCTTCCTACTTTCTCCTAGCTACTATCTTCTGTCACTTTCACCCCCAAATTGGAAAAAAAAATTAAAAAGAAAAGCTTGGTGACTAAATATGAAAAGCAAAATAAATTACTACATTCACCATTTCTGAAAATGCGTATCTTATTTCATATTGTTAGTCAATCACCTCTCTCAGTAGATTACTAGGATGATGAGTCGCAAAAAAATAGATACAACCTTGCTAATAATCACAGAAATTCACATTAAAGCAATTTTCAGGTATACTTCATGCCAGTTAAATTGGAAAAAAAATTAAATGCAAGTACTGTAAACTCAAAAGTGTCAGGTTGTACATAACCAATACTCAATTTACTCCTGGTGGAACATGAGAATCTTTCTGTCTACAAATCTGGTAGTACAAAAAATTGACAACAATTCTCTTACTGGGAATAGGCATGGAAAGTAGTAAAACCAAGCCAAAAAAAAAAAGAACTACTTGTTCTAAGATTCTATATCACCTTTATTTATAACTGAAAAGACCTGAAAACAGTTTGTGTCCAATTAAATTAAATTCAGTAAACACTTAGTAAATATTTCCTACAATATATATGAGGCTACTATGTAGTTTTTGATTGATATGGTTATGGCTAGTTAAATAAATTATGGTTTATTAAATAATATAATGGTACCATAAGGAATATAATATCCTGACAAGTATGGAGACTATAAAGAAATCTGAAAGCATCTTTCCTCAGAGAAAATAAAAAGCAGACCCAGAACAGAGTATTTACTGATAATAACCACATAAAAGGTAAAGTGAATGAGAATGAACAAAACAAAGAATTCTGGTGGATACTTCTGAGGTAACCAGAGTGAAGTGGTCACACAGCTAGTAACTGTCTGAGGCCAGAATTGAGCTTATGAAGACGAGTCTTCTTGACTCCAGGCCCAGCATTCTATCCACTGTACCACCTAGCTGCCGCATTAAATAGTTACCAAACAAATTTAACTAGCTTTATCAATGTTCAATATTACATTTTTAATAAAAGATTACAAAAAAACCCTTCAGGGATTGCGAATTACCTCTCAGCAAAAATACAAAATCAAATCTCGGCTTACTCTACAGCACCCTTCATGGTCTGGTTCTGTCACATCTTTCTTGCCTTATTTTATGTTACTCCCTTTACACAATCTATGTTCTAGTTTTGTTGGACTACCAGTTACATATTCATTGAACATGATTTTCCATCTCCTGCCCCTATGTATTCAGACAAGTTCTTCCCCACACCAGAAACATACTCACTTCCATTTTAACTCTGCCTTCTGTAATCCTTACATTCCTTCGAGAAATGAACTTATTCGCTAGCTCCTCTGTGAAGTCTTTCTTGGTTTCTCCAGTTACTAATATATTACTTATAAATAGGAACTTCAAAAGTGTTTGCTGATTTGAATTCCCAAGGAAGTGAATATTGAGTGAATCCTTGATGTAATCTGTTATATAGTACTCTAATTCTCAGAGTGAAGAGTTGGGGTGGGGTGGGGCAGGGTGCAAGGGAGAATGGAGAGGGAAGAGACAATTGGGCAAAAATAGAAAACATGTCTGATGAAACCATAAGGGAAGCCTTGACCCCATAGGAACTCTTCCTTCTGCAGTTCCATAGCTGTATTACTCATTAGTATACTCAAAAATACTTATAGTCTGTTTATACTAGAATGGCATATTTGTAAAAGACTCCAGCTTAATAACAAAACCAGCTTACTTCCTGTACCTTAGTAGAAAATGCCACAGATTCTAATATCCTGAAATATGCTGCTTCATGTTCCAAACCATGGAGTCCTGGGGTGGTGAGGCCATGAGGCCCATGAATCTTTCATATCCAAGGTCATGGATCACTTTAGTTGGATATGGCTTTGTTGCTTCCCTTTGAGCTCCAGAAACAGATTTAGGTAATTTCGAAAGAGATGAAACAGAGGAAATACGTTTCCAATAAGATACTTTTATGTGTTATATGTGAATCATGGGATTATTTCAACACTTCTCATGCAACTACCTTTAGTTCAATATGAAGCAATTTATTTCATTTTAAGACTGCCAAAAAAAAATCAACATTTCCCTTAGGGCAATAGCTCTCTTGGAGCTAAATGGAAATACATTTAAATGGGTTTTTAACTACTTCTATTCAAGATTTTAAACCCATTATGATATCTTCTCCCTTCCTTTCCTTTCTCAATTACCCTCAAAATGGAGAGAGGCAATCTGATTTTCTGCTGCCTAAAAAGAACTTGGAATTAGAGAATTTGGTTTTAAACCCCAGTTTTTTACTCAGTGTCCTTGGACAGGTAAGATCATTTGATTTGTAGTTAGAGAACTAAGGTTTAAATCACAATACTACCACTTTCTACTCATGTGAACTTGAACATTCAGTTCACTTGATCTTTATAAGTCTCTGTTTCCTTAATGAGTAAGTTAGACTGGTTGACTTCTAAATTCTTTTCCAACTCTGAATCTTTGAATTGCTCAATCCTTTTGGGTTTCAGTTTCCCATCAGTAAAATGTGGGGATTTGAATTATAAAGTCCCTTTAGCTCTAAAATCTGTGAACATATGGAAAGATGGTTTTCCAATACATTTTTAATAAGTGACATTTCTAAGTGATATGAGTGAAGATACTCTTCTCCACTAAGGTTCAAGATCAGGTAGAGAGTATTATAATTAAAGCCTCTAAAAATGTGTTTTTCTTTCATCAGTGGGAAGAATAGTAGGATTCACCCTTTATTTCTGTTCATTCATAAGTTGTTTTATGAACTCTCAAAGGAAAAAAAAAACACAACCCCAGGACCAGATGGATTTACAAATGAATTTTACTAACCATTGAAAGAACAATTAATACAATATGAATTATTTGGAAAATAAAAAAAAAAACAGGTAAAGAAAGGAGTCCTATCAAAATCCTTTTATGATACAAATATGTTTTTGTTGCATGTACCAGGAAGAGTCAACATGGAGAGAAAAAAAAACAAAACTAGACATTTCCATAATGAATATTGATGAAACATTTTAAATAAAATACTAGCAAGGAGATAATAGCAATATATCACAAAGATAATACATTATGACCAGGATGGATTTATAGCAGGAAGACATGGCTGGTTTAATATTAAGAAAACTGTAACCATAATTGGCCATATTAAAAACAAAAAATAATATGATTGTTTCAATAGATGCAATTTTTTTTTGAGAAAATACAACACAAATTCCTGGTCAAACACTAAAAACCATAGGAGTAAATGGAGTTTTCTTTAAAATGATAAATAACATCTATGCAAAACCAATGTTAGCTTTACCACAACTTCATGAAGCCATTGGAAGTCGTGAACCAAGAAGAAGCTTCATTAATGTCCTGCGGAGGCCAGGTGTCCCACATATGAGAGTAGATGTGTTGACAGATACACACCTTTTTATTCCCTATTCCTTATTTAAATTTTCTTCCCTGGTTTTCCAATTGTCTGGGTACTACAGAGGTTACAGAGTATCCAAAGCACCTAATTTCCCAGCTTGAGTCTCTGCCCCTAATCTTCCACTCCCCACAATTTGGTGACCCTGGCTCTTATTTACTTTTGTCCTTATTTAGGTATGGCCATGCCCCTTTTGCTTGGGATGTGGATATGTTAATCTGTACCTAACATCAGAACCGGTTTTCACTGGTTAGTCTATTCACTCACCAATTCTACTTTATGGCTTCCTCTGTTCAACTTCCACTTAGCCTCTAGATTGCATTTTTGTGGAAATGAAAACTAGCTATTTCTCACATTCCCTCCCAGTTTAAACTGACTCCAGTGTTGTCACATAGGCATCCACCCCCTGATTGAGTAATCTGCAGAAGCAACATCCCCAACCACATTTTCCATATCCCCCCTTTTTTTATTTACTCTTTGTTGTGCCTGCATTTTAATTCATTACATATTCTAGTTTTGATCATAATTCGGGTTCACCTAAGTCTCTTCTCAAGTTATTATGCAACAACCTATAGCTGTCAATACTGCCATTCCCTTTCACTTGCCAAAACATGATTCTGACCCTCCTGTTAATGAATTATCTATCCCAGAGTTCTCTGCTAATTCTTCAGTGGTTCAACTTCGCAATGCCTTATTAATGGTTCCATCCGGAGCTGTGTTGAGCAACATTTCATCAAGGGTTTTGGTAACTTATAACAATATGGGAAAGGAAGGGAGACATTGACTGACAAAATGACAAGTCAAAAGGGGGTTGTCCCTTCAGTAAGTACAGATACAGAAACTCAAAAGTATTGATAAATTGTCCATTTAAGGCATCAGAAATCACATTTCATGTCTGTTGTTCTGGACATCATCTGGTGAAGTTTTCTGGTCTAAGTGCTGTTCAATAAGTGTCCAGTAGACTGTCTTCTTGTAGAGATTCTCTTTCTTGTGTCCACTCTCCTACAAGATGGATCTCAACACAATTTTAAATTACTTTGCCAATAACCAGGTCAAATAATGAAAATTAACTCAACCCTTATGTCTCTATTATTACAAGATCAAAATTGGAATCTTGGCCAATTGTCATGTTTAAGAGACTCAAGTTACAAAAGAAGTAACAAATAAATTAGAATCTAGTTTTATACTTTGCCTTACTTCTAGTTTTATATCTTGCATTCATTGTAATTTTAAAAATATTTTGCATTAATTCATATTCCTCCATCAGGAGGATGAGAATAATATCCTGGCTTCACAAGTCCTTGACCTAATTATTTCCATACCATCATGAGGAATTAAAGGACCCTGACTTATACAGGAATATACTAGTAACAGATGTGAAGGCTGAATACTTAATTCTAACATTCTAGACCAAATAGCTCAATCTTATACTTGTATGTTACTATAATAACTTCAGATATTCCCACATCAATCTATTATTTAATAGATTTGATTTCATGCTTACAGAACTTATGATTACAGAAATTTGTCATAAAGGAATAGGGACTTAACTAAATAAGGGAACAATGCTTCCTTAACTTCATGTCAATTCCACACAGAAGTTATGTAATGGCCAACTGCACTGAGCCAGGTTTAAAGTCTGCCAAATGTCATAGTAGGGAAATTGAGTCAAATGAATCCTACCTCAGCCCATGCAGAATAGTTGTTCTCCCGCCCTTTCCATCAGAACACCCTGTGCATTTCATAGATGTAGCTCATAGACCTAACACAGGGTTGCTGGCATCATGGGTCAGTAACTCAATGAGTTCCTTGATAACCATACCTGGAGTTATACTCAGCCCCTAAGATCTTGGTTAGCAAATTCCCATCATCAGGGTTTCAGGCATGACTATAATCTCACATTATCTAGGGAACATCTCTAAAGTGAGCCCAAAGTAGTTTGCATGCATTCCTACACATGTTCTAGTTCCTGATTAAATAACATCATGAGTAAAATCAAATTTCCATTAAGATCATAAGCTCTTACTCTAATAGATTTGCATCTCTGTTTCTCAAGCTTATTTATCCTGATCTAACCATACTTAATCCACTTTCAGGGATTGAATCTTATACATGTGAGAAATTCAAACACTAATTCTAATCCTTGCCAGGCCATGGAATGAATTCAGATCAAAAGAGTAACATCTTCCCCACTTACAACTCATTACAATAATTGCTTTAGTATTAATACCTCCCTCTGATGCTGCTCCCATTGAGTTCCTGATTTTGATTCTGTTTCTCAGAAAACATCCATTAAGACCAGTCCAAGGACACAACAAACCTAGGAAATATAAACCTAGGAAAATAAACTCAAAATTCACAGTAGGTTTGGGCATAATTGTCATCCATATCAAATTATTACTCACAACAAAATTAGCTTGCAAATAGAAATTTAGTAGGCACTCTAAAAATCACACAAAAGATTTTGCAAAACATTTCTTCATAAAAATATTTCTT
The DNA here is from genome assembly GCF_003287225.1 of Phascolarctos cinereus. Taxonomy (NCBI): domain Eukaryota; kingdom Metazoa; phylum Chordata; class Mammalia; order Diprotodontia; family Phascolarctidae; genus Phascolarctos; species Phascolarctos cinereus. The sequence goes on from NW_027555625.1 coordinate 343,119,614, forward strand.
TTTCTTAGAAACAGCTTACAATTTATCCTGTTTTTATAATAAACTAAATTAATTACAAGGAGATTTTACATGGTCCTTTATTTGCACAATTACCAAGTTTCCTTTCACAAAAAAAATATTTTTACAAATATTTAATTTAAACAATATCTCCAAATAGCTTAGTTAACAATCTTAACTTTCATAAGTAAGAACCAAATAATTTTAGCTGAAACTTCCCTTTAAACATAGAAAAAACTGGAAGTTTATGTTTTTTAAATTATAGTACTTAAAAAAGTGTTGCAACACATAGTCAGAATAACCTAACAGCTTCTTTTTTTCTTTCTCTGACAGTATAATTCTGAATCTAACATTTAGATTACAAAAGAAATTGTTTCTCTAACATAATAGGTGATATTGTTTATCAAATTGTATAACTTAGGAACATAATGATTCTTTAAATATCATAACACACTAGGAACTTTAAATAACCCAGTATCAATTTAAGATTTTTAAAAATTTTGTAACAGTGCAATTTCTATTCCATTCAAGAATTAACCACAAATTTGCTGTTGCCCCCATAATCACTCAGGTGTTGTAAGTAACTGTGTAGAAACAAACAATATTCTTTTGTAGTCAATTTTAAAGCATTTCCACAAGAAAACTGGATGAAAAACTACATTTCCTTGCCTCATGAGATCAGAGCTTTTAGCTTCATGAAGATTACATGTAGGCAATTAATATGGGCTATAAAAGCATGATTTTTCTAGCTTTAACTTTTCTTCCATAATTCAACTGATGTGGTATAGGCCCAAGCTGAGACCTTGGCTCCTTACATCCCCCCCAAAAAAAAGAATTTGGCCTATCATCTGGCCTTTCCTTGTCACCTATGCCCAGTCTCCTTGTTCTTTGTTATACTAATAAAGTCGATTACCAGGCGGATGCCCCCAGTCACTTCCCCTTGAATCTTATCTAGACTCCATTCAAACTCCTCAGGTCCACCCAGCTTCCTCTGTAACTTGATAGGGGTCCCAAGGTCCTTCCCCCCTTATCTGAACCTGTACCAAAAGAATTGCCTCTTTGTCCCCTTTATCCTATGTCATAAAATCCTTTCTTGACCTGTCTCCAATCTCTAACCTCCACAAAACCTCCAAAATTAGATCATCCTTTTGGAAGCATAACTCCCCCAAATATTAGGGTTTCTTAAGTTTTTATAATTCAAGAGAATTTTAGAAATACAATGCAATTTAGAAATAGAAACAATAAACTTCAGATGATGTCAATTGTATTTCCAGATTATCACATATAGAAATTATTAATCTTATTACTTTGGTACTTTTAACAACTACATTAAATTAGAGAAATAATATAATGTTACTTCTAGCATATGTCAGTCATTTTACAATCATTCACTAGAAGTGGGTTCTGCTATTATCCCCTTTACAGAATAGTAAACTGAGGTAAACTTAAAACAAATCAAATCTGGTTATATAATCACTAATGATAAACATTTAAAAATATTTTTGTTTTAAATCCAATACTCCTGGCCCTTTAAAAGGAAGTATTCTACACAAATTGATATACTCCCTTAAAAAGACACATGGCAACAATTACTGCTCTGAATAATAATAATATTTTTTTTACTTCCTTAAGAGAACAGAAAAGTCCTGTCTTCCTTTTTAGAGGCTTATTGGATTAAAACAAAAACAAAAAAACAAAAAACAAAAACTACTCTAAGCATTTCATCCTCCTGAGAGTCTCAGGCTAACACAAAACAGCTTAGATTCACCTGTAATCACTCAGGTCAGCTATTTGAATGAATGTTTACAGGAAAAATTTCTAGCCTATTCCCATTATAGATAATGCTTGCTCTTGGTTGTGGAAAAGATGGTTGAGGATGTTGCTTCTGCATATCACTCAATCAGGGGATGGACACCTATGTGACAACATTGGAGTCAGTTTAAACTGGGAGAGAAGATGAGAAAAAGCTAGTTTTTCCAATAAGGTCAGCAGTGAAGCAAGGGTGTCTGCTATCACCATTACTATTCAATATTGTAATAGAAATGCTAGCTATAGCAATAAGGCAAGAAAAATAAATTGAAGGAATAAGCATAAGCAATGAAGATGATGGTTTATTTAGAGAACCATAAAGAGTAAAACTAAGATAGAAAAAAAAACTAAGCTAAGCCATTTAATGCTTTTATTGAAATTACAGTATAATAATCAATTAATTTACTAATTGCCTACTACATGCCAGGTGATGTAAAATAAACTCATACAGACCTCTGCATTTCTCTATATTACCAACAGAACCAAGCAGGAGGAAATAGAGTTATTACATTTAAAATAACTATAGCTAATATAAAATACTTGGGAGTCTACCTACCAAGGTATCATAAAACACTACAAACATATTTAAATAATTGCAGAAATATGAATTGCTCATGGGTAGTCTAAGACCATATAACAAAATGACAATACTACCCAAATTGATTTACTTATCCAATGCCATTCCAATCAACCAAAGAATTACTTAATAAAGCAAGAAACAAAAGAAGAACAAAACATCAACAATATCGAGAGAAGGAAGGGTGCCTACTAGTACCAGATATCAAACTATACTGCAAATATATATTATACATCAAAATAATTTAGAACTAAGTAAGAAATGCAGAGTTTGATGAGTGGAACAGATTAGGTACACAAATATAGCAGCAAATGACCAGAGTAATCTAATATTTGGTGAACCCAATGATCTCATCTTGAGTGGCAAAAGCTCATTATTCAACAAAAACTGCTAAAAAACTGAAAAGTAGCCTTAAAGAAACTAGAAATAGACCAATATTTAAACCATATATCAATAGAAGCTCAAAATGGGTACATAATTTAAATATAGGGATGAAATTAAAAGTGAATTAGTAGAACATTGAAGAAATCACTTGTCAGATCTATGGATAGAGGAAGAATTCAAGACCAAACAAGAGATAGAGAAATTCACAAAAACTAAAATGGTTAATTTTGATTACATTATTATTATTATTATTATTATTATTTCCACAAAGAGAGCCAAAGCGTCTAAAATTAGAAGAAAAGAAAGAAAATCTGAATACCCATTCCCCTAGTCTGCCCTCCCTTGTATCTCTCCCCTCCCTTCTCTTATCCCCTTCCCCCATTTTTTTTTCTGTAGGGCAGGATAGATTTCTGTGCCCCATTTCCTGTATTTCTTATTTCCCAGTTGCATGTGAAAATATATGTTTTTAAACATATGTTTTTAAAACTTTGGGTTCCAAATTTTCTCCCTTCCTCCCTCCTCACCCATCCCCATAGAAAAGGCAAGCAACTCAATACAGGCCACACATGTGCAGTTACGCAAACACTTCCATAGTAGACATGTTGTGAAAAATTAACTCTATTTCCCTTAATCCTATCCTGCCCCCCATTTATTCTATTCTTTCTTTTGATCCTGTCCCTCCTCAGAAGTATTTGCTTCTGATTACCTCTTTCCCAATCTGCTCTTCTCTCTGTCATCCCCCTGCTCTTTTGTCCCCTTCCTCCCCTATTTTCCTGTAGGGTAAGACAGATTTCCATACCCAATTGAGTGTGTATGTTATTCCCTCCTTAAGCCCAATCCTTTGAGAATAAGATTCCCTCATTTCCTCTCACCTTCCCCCATTTCCCCTCCACTGTAAGCACCTTTTCTTGTCTGTTTTGTGTGACATAGATTACCCCATTATACCTCTCTCTTTCTCCTTTTCCTAGTATAATCCTCTCTCACCCCTCTTAATTTTATTCTCCAGATATCACCCCTTTATCTTCAACTCACCCTGTGCCCTCTATCTATCTATCTATCTATCCATCTATCTATCTATCTATCTATCCACACATATGTTTTCCCTCCAACTACCCTAATACTGAAAAGGTCTCATGAGTTATAAATATCATCTTTCCATGCAAGAATGTAAACAGTTCAGCCTTAATAAGTCTCTTATGATTTCTCTTTCTTGTTTACCTCTTCATGTTCTACTTGAGTCCTGTATTTGAAAGTCAAATTTTCTGTTCAGCTCTGGTCTTTTCATCAAGAATGCTTGAAAGTCCTCTATTTCACTGAATGACAATTTTTTCCCCTGAAGGATTATACTCAGTTTTACTGGGTAGGTGATTCTTAGTTGTAATCCTATGTCCTTTGTCATCCAGAATATTATATTCCATGTCCTGTGGTCCCTTAATGTAGAAGCTGCTAAATCTTGTGTTATCCTGATTGTGTTTCCACAATACTTCAATTGTTTCTTCCTGGCTGTTCGCAATATTTTCTCCTTGACTTGGGAACTCTGGAATTTGGCTATAATATTCCTGGGGGAGTTTTCCTTTGGGGATCTCTTTCAGGAGGAGATCTGTGGATTCTTTCAATTTCTATTTTGCCTTCTGGTTCTAAATATCAGGGCAGTTTTCCTTGATAATTTCTTGAAAGATGATGTCTAGGCTCTTTTTTCTGATCATGGCTTTCAGATAGTCCAATAATTTTTAAATTCTTTCTCCTGGATCTATTTTCCAGGTCAGTTGTTTTTCCAAAGAGATATTTCACATTGTTTTCTAATTTTTCATTCTTTTGGATTTGTTTTACAGTATCCTGATTTCTCATAAAGTCACTAGCTTCCAATTTCTCCATTCTAATTTTTAAGGAAGTGTTTTCTTCAGTAAGCTTTTGGACTTCCTTTTCCATTTGGTCAATTTTGTTTTTTAGGGCATTCTTCCCCTCATTGGCTTCTTGGACCTCTTTGGTTAGGCTATTTTTTAAGGTGTTATTTTCTTCAGTATTTTTGGGGGTCTCCTTTAGCAAGCTGTTGACTTGTTTTTTGTGATTTTCTTGCATCACTCTCAGTTTTTCCTCTACTTCCCTTACTTGCTTCTCAAAATCCCTTTTGAGCTCTTCCAAGGCCTGGGGACTGATTCATATTTTTCTTGGAGGCTTTGGATGTAGGAGCTTTGACTTTGTTATCTTCTTCTGGTTGTATATTTGATCTTTTTCACCAAAGTAAGATTCTATGGTCTGACTCTTTTTGCGCTGCTTGGTCATGATCCCAGCCAATTACTTGAGTTTTAAACTCTTTGTTAAGGTAAAAGTCTGTTTCCAATGTGGATAATGTACTGTCCCAAGCTTTAGGGGTTTGTACAGCTGTTTTCAGAGATACTTCTAGGGACCTGTAAATTTTCAGTTCTAAGGTGGTATGATAAAGGGTGAGGTGTTTACTCTTTTCCTGGCCTGTGCTCTGGTCTATGAGTTAGCTATCATAAACAGTCTTTTCTGTCTTGGTACTGTGCATAGGGTTTCCTCTCCAAAGCCACTACAAGCTTCACTGCACCAGTGCTCCTCCTCACCCCAGGACTGCCACTTAGAACTGTGGCACACATCCCAGCATGGTCAAAGCAAGACATTTCTGCCTCAGCACTGGCAAAGAGATCCCTGCAATCCGCCTCTGGTCACCCAATTCCCCCTCAGTCTGTGGGCCAGAAGCTCAGGAGGCAGCCACCGCCCTGGGGCCAAGTTCCCTGGGGAATGGGGCTGAGACCCCTTGCTTCTTTACCCACAGAAATAGACTTTTCCCACTGACCTTCTAAGTTGTCTTTGGCGTTCCTGGGTTGAGAAGTCTGGAAACTGCTACAGCTGCCTGCAGTTCAGTCCTCTGAGGCCTGCTCCAGGTTTGCTGTGGCCTGCACAGCCACACCACACTGTGCTCCTCTCTCAGTCCGGTGCGATATACCTTTCTGATCAACCATCCAGGTTTTCTTGGGCTGAAAAGTTATTTTACTCTGTCTTTTTGTGGGTTCCACTTCTTTAGAATTTGTTTAGAGCCATTTTTATGGGTATTTGGAGGGTTTTGGGGGACAGCTCAAGGAAGTCACTGCTTTAGCTCCTCCATCTTGGCTCTGCCCCACCAGCTTTAAAATTTTAATGCTAGTATTAGCAATTTTCTTATCACTAGCTCAGTTGATACAGTCACAAAAGACTATATCAAAAAAGACACAAATTCTCACACATGAGAATTTTCAATGTGTAAACAAGATGTCTTTCTACCATTATTCTTTTATAAAGTGTGAACAACTCTCTGATTGCTCAAGAGGGAGCAACTCAATTGACTGAACAAATAAATTAGACATAACCCTGGGCACTTTAATTAGCTGAGCCTAGGATGAATGTCAAAGTTCTAGAGTTTGGAGACTGCAGTTTGGGAGTTGCCTGTGGAAGATAACTCATACAAACTCATTCTCTTTAATTTTCTTACCTCACATATTTTGGACAGGTATCTTTTAAAGGGAGCTAATGGGCTAGAAGAAGACAGTACATCCAGTGGACAGCAGGGACACAGAATCTGAATAGCATCACATACAGGTAGTTACCAAAAGGAGGAAGGAAATTCCAGGAGTGTGACCCCTAGTAATTGAGAGTTGAGCAAGTTATAAGAATCTAGCATGAGGATTCTAAAGAGAGAAAGAACTACAAGACCCTCTAATACTAAGGGTCCTGAGCTGCCTTTGATATACATATAGGCTCACTTTGCCATGTGTACCTCATTACTATTGCAATTTAAGTTTGAAACCACTCTTCCCCGTATGTAACTGCAGAAGAGTAAGCTCCTTTATGGGAGGAATATTTTAAAACTATTTTTCTTGCTATGTCATTTGAGTAAATATTTTTTGATAAGAACTGATTGAGTCTACCAGCTGATTGTAATGGGAAACATGCCAGTAATGGTATTTGTAATGGGAAGCTCTTGATAGTCACAGTTTTAACTCCAGAATCTAAGGAAAAGCATTTTTGGAGGAACCCAACTAAAAGTATGAGTGCAAATTATGGAACCAGCCCAGAGAGAGTATTATACTATAATCTAGTAAAAACCAAATAAACAAACAAACAAACAAACAAAAAACCAAAAAAATATATTTCTGATAGAATGCAAGCTGATTGCAAAGATTATTATTTTAGTCTCTATATGTCTCTATTTGTTTCACTCTTAGCACAGTATTTTTAACTTTTTAAGCATTTTAAAAAGTGTTTATTAAGTTGAACTCAATAAATCTTAGCATGACCACATATTATTATAACTATACAACATTGGGGTTCATGAGGATATAGTAGAATGAGGAGGGAAGCATGGCTAGGGTTTTTCTGACATCAAAAACAAGCAAATAATAATAATAATAATAATAATAATAAACTCTCTCAAGTCCAATTAGATGAGACATGCTGCCATTTTGACTACTACTCCTTTGGACAGAGGTTCTTCCTGACTCCATGATGACCTCCCCAGCTTTGGATTACTCCTGGTTCCTGTCTAGACCTTGATTGCCTTGATTACTCTCAAGAATTCTGGTTTAATCCAGCACAATCCTTTTATTTCTCCTCCAAGATTGTACCTCAGAGTATATCCTTTCCCTCAAAAGGTTTATTCTCTCCAGACTTATTAATCCTCACTTATACCCACTTATAACTTTATCTCTATTCATGTCATAGGTTGAAGATTATCCCCATCCATATCATAAAGTTATTTAGAAAGCTGTCATGTTATTTTATTTAATCCAATATTGACCATACATTTGTACATGTTTAAATTTGAGTAATGAAATAATGTGACTTATCTATGTTTTCCCTCACATATATGTTATTATCTACTGTTACCTCAAAGCAGATGGCTAAGAAAACCATGTCAGGCTGCTCTCCTTCACTCCTTAGTCATTTCACTTTTGGGTTTCTGTTGTCACATCATTCTTCATTGTAGCCCTCTACCTAGGTTATAATTCCTTAATTCTCTTCCAGTTAGTTAATTTTTTTGGATTATTGTTTCATAAAAAATTGAGTGTTGGGAGGTTTTTTTTTTTTGTTTTGAAGAAGAATATGACACAAATCATTCTTGTAATTAATAAGTTAAACAGAGACTTGTGTTCTAAATTGTGCCAATGGGCCATTATTCTGACATCTCTAAATTTATAATTAAAAAGGCCAAAGAATGTATAATCACACAATCCTCTATCATCCACTATCTTTTCCTTTGTTCAAGAACTTTCTAGTAATAGCTTCTCTTGAGTCACTTAAATAAATATTCCTCATTGTAGATCCCATCTAGTTCCCTTCAGAAAGGATTTGCTTATTAAGACTAATTCTCCTGTAATCTTCATCATGAACTTTTATTTTGTTTCTGTTTGGATTGTACCATGCTAAAAACAAAACAAATAAAAATAAATTTCAGGCCCAAATTCCGCCTTGACTTTTCTGAGCAGATGATTGTAAGATCATCAAAAGGAGCCTTAGAGGCCATTTCATCCAGTAAGTTCTAGAGATGAGGATATTGAGACTCAGAGAGGTTAATGTCACAATACCACACAAATAGTAATAAAAATGACAAAGCCTTCTAAATTTAAACCTTGGGTTCTTTGTAATCAAACAATCAACAAACATTTATTAAGTACCTACAATATATTAAGCACTATGCCAAATGCTGAGAGGAACAAAAGGAGGCAAAAGACAATCTCAACACTCAAGAAGCCCACAGTCTAATGTAGGAGACATGTAAGCAAATATATGTCAATAAGATATATAAAGGATAAATAAGAAATAATTAATAGAGAGAAGGCACTAGAATTAAAGATTGGGAGACAATTCCTGTAGAAGGCAGGATTGTAGTTAGGACTAAAAGGGAGACTGGGAAGTCAGGAGGTAGAGTTGAGGAGCAAAGATTTCAGGGATGGGGGACAGCAAGAGAAAATTCCTGGGTGAGAGATGGGATGTCTTGTTTGTGCAACAGCAAGGATGCTAGTGTCACTGGAATGCAGAGTATGTGATAAGGAGTAAAGTATAAGAAGATTGGAAAGGTAGGAGGGTGCTAAGCATTTTGTATTTCAACGTGGAAGTAACAGGGACCCACTGGACTTTATTGAAAAGAAGGGGTGACTGTGATCTGACCTGAACTTTAGGCAAATCATTTTGGTGGAGGATTGATTAAAGTGAGGAGAGATTTAAGGAGAGGCAGACTTATCAGCAGGCTATTTCAATAGTTCAGGCATAAGGTGATGAGGGCCACCAGAGTGGTAGCAATATCAGGGGATAGAAAGAGACATATTGGAAAGATATGGGACAGATGAAATCAATAGGCTTTGGCAACAGATTGGATATGTTCAGGAGGGTGATGTGAGAAATAGTTTGGAGGCAAGGATGACTTCTAGTTTGGGAGGCTGAGGGATTATGAGACAGGTATTATCCTTTACAGGAATAAGGAATATGGGGGTGGGGTGGGATAGGTTTAGGGAGAAATATAATGAGTTCTACTTTAGACTTGAGTTTAAGATGTCTACTGGACATCCATTTAGAGATTTCTGAAAGGCAGTTAAGGATATGAGCTTGGAGGTCAGATGATTGGGGCAGACCAGGTGGATCTGGTCAATTATCTGCTGATGAGATCACCAAGTAAAACAGTATAGAGGGAGAAGAAAAGAAGGCCCAGGACAGAACCCTGAACATCTACAGTGAGAGGGTCTGATCTGGATGAGGATTCAACAAAGAAGACTGAGAAGGAGCGGTCAGAGAAGTAGGAGGAGAACCAGGGGAGAGTAGTATCCTGAAAACACAGACAAAAGGGAGTATCAAGGAGGATTCACTGGTCTATAAAAAGACTTGTAATGGAAATTAGTTTATTTTTTAATTATTTTTTTTAATCAGTGAACAAGGATTTATAAAGTCATATGTACCTGATGAGATATTTCTTTTTTCTTCCATTCTCTAATAGCTCACTGTGGATCCAGATGTTAATGGAAGTAACATAAATATTTGCCAGACGGGGACAGATAGTAGAGGAAAAAATGAGTAACTTTCATTTAATATGGTTGTCATATTGGAGTTTTAATATTATCTGTCTTCATTTTACTCATGCTTTACCCTCCAATAAATAGCCTTTCACATATCTGTATAGAAAGCCTTTTGGCATAAAAGTAGATTGAGTTTTGATCCTGCTTTATGAACACCCTGCCTCCCCTGACAGCAGTAGGCTCTGGTAGCTTGTCTGGCATGATTATGATAAGGAACATCCATTGACAGGAAAACTTACTCTATAATGACAATATTAGAGTAAATGCAAATACAACTATTCAGAATTGCCACAAGGTATACCTATATTCTAATTTATTAATGTAAGTGTAAAAGGCATCAACTCTGCTGTCTTTGAAAAACTTGATGAGGATGACACTTCCATGTTGTGGTCAAAATCCTATTACCATGTCAATCTAGTGTTTTTAATTAGTTCTAACTTCTTCAGTGAAATAATCATTTAAAATAAATACCTCATAAGCTCATTTCAAACACCATCATCTCCTACTTGAAACCTTTTTGATTTTTCCATCTGCTAGTGACCCTCCTCCAAGTTACCTTTTTAAATATATATTTTGATGGTCAGCTAGGTGGCATAGTGCTGAGCCTAAAGTCAGGAAGACTTGTCTGCATGGGTATAAATCTAGCTGCAGATACTTACTAGCTGTGTAACCCTGGGCAAGTTACTTGACCCAATTTGCCTCAGTTTCCTCATCTGTAGAATGAGATAGAGAAGGAAATGGCAAAACACTCCAGTATCTTTGCCAAGAAAATTCCAAATGGGGTCATAAAGAGTTGGACGCAACTAAAAAAAATAAATGAATAACAACAAAACAGATGTTTTGTATATACTTATGTATATAAATGTTGATGTCCATGAGTGAATCTAAACTATTTGAAGTTATGGACTGTGTCATTTTTATACTTGGATCCAAAGAATCTAGAACAATACTGGCATATAGTAGGTACTTTAAAAACACTTGTTGATTGAGTAATTGATACCAAATATCATTTCCCCCCTTTCAAGCTTGTCTAGAGTGTTTCACAATTTAGACTTACTTTCACACTAGCATTGTGAGGAAGACAAGCAGAATCATAACTAGGGTGGCCCTACTGGACTTTGCTTCAAAGTATCAAATATATCCTCAGAGTATAGAGGACCTTTGCAGTCCTTTAGCAATATGAAAATAAAAGTTATCAAGCCTGGTTATTAAAAATAATGAAATCATCAATTAAATTAAATTAATCAAGTGAGAAGTTACCATAGTGGTCAAGCCAGTGTAAGTTATTCTTCCATCTCATTTTGCTTCCCACTTGAAGCCACCTTGCTGTTCTCTCTCTAGCAATGAACTTTGTCTATGGGTCTCTGTCTTTCCTTTCCCCAATAGCAGATGCCCTAGAGTTAACTTGCCCAAACTTTCACTTATATTGGCAGCCTGGGTCCCCAAAGCTCAGTTTCTTGAAGTCCAGGAGTAACCCATAAGGATCAGAGGTTTCTTCTTAATCTTATAGGTCATGAGTTCCAACCAGTATGTTTCTCCCATAGGTATCCATTGATAACAATTAGTCAGCCAGACTTAATTAGTTTTAGAAATGAATATTTACTACAGTGATATAGTTGGTACCAACATCTCTATAAAAGTCGGTGTGTCTAGGGCATGGGTTCTCAACCTGGAGTCCATGAACATTTTTGGTTTTGGTATGTATATTTAAACATAATTGTTTTCCTTTGTAAACCTATATATTTTGTTTTATGCATTTAAAAATATTTTGAGAAGGACTCCATAGATTTCACCAGATTGCCAAAAGGGTTTATGTCATGAAAAAGTTGAGAATCCCTTGTCTAGGGGATAGTGAGCTCAAGCTTAGAGTACATGTGGCAAAGAGGGTACCTCACAATTTCTTGAAGGCCTTTTGCTGAAATCTTCAAGATGCTTCTTTGGGTGTGATGAAGCTGTTTTGCTGTTCTCTTTGTAAAGCCTTGAGATGCCTTCTTCACTGTGTCTAATCTATTCTCGTCTTCAATTGAAGACACTGCCACCCGCTGACAGTTGTAGGATGATGATTTAAAAAAAAAAGGCCACACTCTCTACCCCTGTGAAGTTCACTGGCTTTGCCTCCAGTCAAGGGTTGGGAGGAGAAGGCCAAATCTGTGAAAGAGGTTGGTGCACAGGCTCTTTTTCTTCTCCCACTCCCAAGCTGTTATTTTTCTGGGCATTGGCTGGAAGCAGTCACCACTAATCTGCTGGATACTGAAACCCCTTGGTTTTGAACTAGCCTACTAGTTTATATTAAACCCACAAGGTGAGATAAAATTTCCTCGGCCAATCTGAATGTTTTTCCTATGCAATATCTCTCCAATCCATCTAAAGGCTTTTAAGAGTTTCTAATTTGATTAAAGATTTTTCACATCCTGTAAATCCCTTGATTTATTGATTAATATTGATATTCTCATCTAGTTAAGGTAACCACTCTTAATTGGAGTGAGGTGATTGATTGAATGCCCCCTTTGAACCTTACATTGGGTGATATCCCCCTACTCTCAACTCCCTTAACTAAGGCCTTAGTTCACATTGCTTGCCCAAGAACTGGTTTCTGGTACTTGTCACAGGCACAAAAATGGGGCTGTTGATTTGAAGAAATCGTGATCTTTCAACAGAGCTTAAACATTACTTGTGTCAAAGAATTATAGGGGAACTATAGTAAAGGAGAATATAAAGGCCCTACCTCTGAAGAGCTTTCCAGAAACATTTTCCACTTTTATTAAACCATGTATGCAAAAGAACTTTTCCTGCAACTAGCAGATTGAACAAGGAATAGCCTCTTGAGACTGTTGCTCATGTGATTCAGCTCTCCTGTTGACTTTCAATCAGGGTGAAAACATTTGCCCATTAGTATTTTTATTTAAGGCCCTTGATCTTGATATAAGAATGAATATGTAGAGTTACTTCCTTTTCATTGCAAAGATTGGAAACACTGGTAGAGGCCAGTCATGTTAGTGTCCACGTTCATTCATTTTTTTTTTTTTTATTAATGTCCTATTGAGAAACAAATAAGCATCTAGCTCAATAGCTTTGGGCAAAGCATGAACCTTCAGAAATAATGCTGTTTCTTTTCTTTTCTAGTAGTATTTAGTGTGCTGTCACAGAAGATGATACAGCTGAGTTGATAAAGGCCCCAAGCTTCAACAACCTTTGATGCCTAGCTTCAGAAAGCATGTTTCTGATGAATTATTTGCTATGATCGCTTTTCTCACCTTACCTTAAAAGGAGGGTCAGGCCACACATTGTCAGTGTAATTAACATATGATACCATAGCACCAAGACCTGCTTATGCCAAAAGTAAAAGAGCATAAGAATTAGAGAAAGAAGAAACCTTCTAGATCATGTGGACCAATCTCTTAACTTTACAGATGAGGAAAATGAGGTTAAATGACTTCACAATGACTTGGTCCATTTGTACCAAGGATTTCTTTGGCCTTTCTTTGCATTTCTAGTACTTAACACAGTGCCTAGCACATAATAACCACTTTGTAAATGTTGATTATTTAATTGGATCTAAGAATGGGAGACCTAGTTTACTTTCACAAGGAATTTGTCTCAAGGTAATGCATTTATGATGTTATAATCCAGCATAAAATAATAATATCTAACTTTATATAGTGCCTACTATGTGCCAGGCACTGTGCTAAGCATTTTACAATTATCATCTCATTTGATCCTCACAACAACCCTGCAGGTAGGTACTATTATTATTCCCATTTAATAGTTGAGGAAGCTGAGGCAAACAGAGGCTAGTGACTTGCCCAGGGTCAACAGATAGTAAGTGTCTCAGGGTACATTTAAACTCAGGTCTTCTTGACTCCAGGCCCAGTGAGGACATGTGCCAGACTTAACATAGTCCCTGGCTCAAAGTAAGCACTTAGTGTAAAAAATTCCTTTTCATTCCTTCTCATTCATTTACTTGTTCATTCATTCTTACTCAGAGTACTTTTTATCTTGTGTGGGCCACAGTACTTTAAAGAATTGTCTAGGGGCTGGTCAGCTCTTCCAGAATTATAAAATTGGCATCTGAATATTGGACTTTCCCTGCTTTACAATCAGTAGGATAAAGATGTGGAACCTTTTATACCTACTCCAACTAGAGTTACCACACAGCAGGAAACTCTCAAGTAAGCTAGATAAGAATGCACAGTGGATGAAGGGGTTAGTAAGATGACTTTAAGGTCAAATGTTGCACTTATGTATTCATTAGTGATTCTAGCTCTTTCATCTATGGGCCCTCCTCCGGTTGCTGTCTCATTCCTATAGATCTCTAGTGACAAATTTGGAGGTCTATGGTGGGGCTGAAGGGAGAAATAGGTTGTGTGGTAGGGTAGGGATGGTGGATACAATCTGGGTCCACTGACTCTCAGTCACATGTTCTTTCCCACAGTTCTACCAAGCAGCTAGGAATTTCTTCCTTCAGGGTTATACTTACGCTCTGTTTGAAAAGGACTCTTTTGAAATGCTGAAATGCAAGTATGTCATCTGGGAGGGATAATGGATTCTGACATTCTAATAATCAGCGTGTCTATGGTGCTTCACAATTTTATACTTCCTTTCACAACAACACTGTGAGGAAGACAGGCAAAGCCATTACTAGGGTACAGCTCCTGGACTTCACTCCAGAGTGTCAAATTTAGAGAACTCAGAATTTATAGGGCATTTGCAGTTCTTTAGCACCAGAAAAACAAGAGTCTTATCAACAAGAGTAGTTAATTAATAGAAAAAACTACCAGATAGATCACCAATGTGAGTTACTCTACCACATCATCCTCTCAATCTTGATGGACCTTTCTGTCGCTACCTCAACAAACACATTTTCACTGGTATCTTTAGATATCTATCTCCTGTCCATCACAGGAGTGGAGTCCCCCCCCCCCACTTAAGTTGAAGTTGTGCTTCATGTTCCTTGATCTAGGCCTATTTTATGGCTCAGGTGCAAAAATTACTAGCTAGAAGTCTGGAGGCAGGTCAAGAAATAGGAAATTAGGTGAAAGGAGGGCAAATTGAATTGCCCAAGGTCACAGAGCTAGGAAGAAATGATAAAGCTGGGATGAGAACCCAGGATTTAGCCTTTGACTCTAGTTTGGTTTCCATCACATCATGATGCCTTTGATGGCACATAGGGTAGGTAGATAATCTTTAATGGATGGAGAAGAAGGGCAGTTATTCAGAGCTTCAGCACTCTCCAGAAAGGTAGACCAAGGGACTGGGAAGGATGCCCCAGTGAAAGCCTTTGGGTAGTCAAGAGGCATGGAAAAGAGAAACTTTGCCACTTTCAAAATTTAGGGGATATGAATTCTCTGCCCTACTTGCTTCAAAGTACTATTGTGAAGATGAAGCAATAAATTGATTGATGAATCAACAAACATATATTGAGCACATATTGTGTCAGGTATTGTGCTAAGCACAAAAAATGAAATATCAAATAAGATAATTAATGTAAAGATTCTTTATAGATTATAAGATACAATTATATATATAGGGTAATAGAGCATAGATTTAGAGATGAAGAGGTGCTAAGACATGAAATGAAATATCAAATAAGGTAATTAATGTAAAGATTCTTTATAGATTATAAAATGCAATTATATATACAGGGTAATAGAGCACAGATTTAGAGATGAAGAGGTCATAAAATCACCTGGCCTAACTAGTCATTTTACAGATGAAGAAAGTGAGGCCACAGGTGAGATGGCTTGACCAAAGTCACACAGGTAGTAAGTAGAAGAATTAGGATATAAACCCTGGTCCTCTGACTCAAAATCAATATATTAATCAATAAATTCTTTAAGTGCTTATTAAGTGCGTACCAAGCACTATGCTAAGGATAAAAAAAATTCTAAGAATAGAAAAGAGGCAAAGGACAGTCCCCATCCTCAAGGAGATCACAATCTGATGGGGAAGATGACAAACATATATACAAACAAGCTGTAAGCAAGATAAATAGGAAATAATCAACAGAGGAAAGACACTAGAATTAAGAAGGGCTAGAAAAGGTTTCCAGTGGTAGATGGGATTTTGATTGGGACTTAAAGGAAACCAGGGAAGTCAGTAGGCAGAGATGAGGAGGGAAAATATTGAAAGTATGGGGGACATACAGAGAAAATGCTGGGGTAAAGAAATGGAATTTCTTATTTCTACAACAGCAAGGAGAACAATGTCACTGGATTGAAGAGTATGTGATGGGGAGTAAGGTAAAAGAGTACAAGAAAAGTAGGAGAGGTTATGAAGGACTATGAATGCCACAGAGAGAATTTTGCATTTGATCCTGGAGGTGATAGGAAGCCATTAGAGTTCACACCAAGTAGGTGGGTTACATGGTTGGACCTGAACTTTATGAAAATCACTTTGGTAGCTGAATGTAGGATAAATTAGAATGGGGGGAGATTTGAGACAGGCAGACCTATCAGCAAGCTATTTCAATAGTCCAGGCATGAGGTAATGAGGGCCTATACCAGAGTGGTGGCAGCTCAGAGGAGAAAAGAGGGCATATGTTGCGAAGGTAAAATAGATAGGCCTTGACAATAGATTATATAGGGGATGAGAGGTAGTGAAGAGTTGAGGGTGACTGCAAGGTTGAAAGCTTGAAGGACAGGAAAAATGGTGTTAAACTCTACAGTAATAAGGAAGGGGTGGGGTGGAGAAAAGATAATGAGTTTTGGTTTGGACATGTTGAGTTTAAGATGTCTCCTGGATGTCCAGTTTGAGATGTCCAAAAGGCAATTGCAGATGTGAGATTGGAGGTCAGCAGAGAATCTGGGACAGACCTACCCAAGATTTACAAATCATCTGCTGATGAGATCACCAAGTGAAGTAGTATAGAAGGAAAGGTTAAGCCCAGGACAGAACTCTGAGGAACACCTAGCAGTTGGATTAGGATCCAGCAAAGGAGACTGAGAAGGAGTGGTCAGATAGATAGGACAAAAAAGGGAGACAGTGGTGTCCAGAAAAACTAGACAAAAGAGAGTATCAAAGAGGTGATCAAAGATTACAGAAAGGTTAAGGAGAATGAAGATTCAGCAAAAGCCATTGGATTTGGCAACTCAGAGATCAATCAGTAACTTTGAAGAGAACAGTTTCAGTGGAATGATATAGGTCAGAAACCAGATTTGTAAGGGTTCAAGAAAAGGAGAGGAGAGAAAAAAATGAAGGCATCTATTGCAGATGGTCTTTTCAAAGAATTTAGCCACAAAAGACAGAAGAAATATAGGATTATGATTAAATACACAGATGGAAGGATCAAATGGGAGTTTCTTCAGGATAGTGGAGACATGGGCATGTTTGTATGCAGTAGAGTGAGCCAGTAGACAGAGAGAGATTGAAAATAAGTGATAGAGTGAGAATGACAGAAGAAGCAATCTGTTGAAGGAAATGGGACTGATGCAGAGAGCCTGAGGAAGTGGAGGGGTGAGCTGTGGTAAGGAGTGAGAGAGGAATGAAGGAGGAGACAGTTGCAGAAGACATCTGAGTGATAAGAGACTAGGAAGAGAAGAGATGACAAAACTCATGGTGAATGGTCTTCATTTCCTTCTGTACAATATGAGGTGAGGATCTCAGCTAAGAGGGAAAAGGGAGAGAAAGGTTTGAGGATGGATGAAAAGGTTTAGAAGAGCTGCTTTGGAGAGTGAGGAGTGTGAGTTGATAAGAGAGGAAGAGAAGGATTGCTTAGCAGCAGCGAGAGAAATTATTTTTATTTTTCTTTATTTTTCTTTTTATAAAATATAAATTCATTTATTTTTAGTTTTCAATATTTACTTCCACAAGATTTTGAGTTCCAAATTTTCACCCCATCTCACCCTCCCCCACCCCAAGATAGCATGCATTTTGAATATTCCTTCCCCTAGTCTGTCCTCTTTTCTATCTCTCCCCCCTTCTCTTATCCCTTTCCCCTATTTTCCTTTAGAGCAGGATCGACTTTTGTACCCCATTTCTTGCATTTCTTATTTCCCAGTAGCATGTGAAAACATTTTTTTTAAGCATATGTTTTTAAAACTTTAGGTTTCAAATTTTCTCCTTTCCTCCCTCTCCACCCACCCTCATTGAAAAGGCAAGCAACTTAATATAGGTTATACATGTGCAGTTATGCAAAACACTTCCATAGTAGACATGTTGTGAAAAACTAACTCTATTTTCCTTAATCCTATCCTGCCTTCCCATTTATTCTATTCTTTCTTTTGACCCTGTCCCTCCTCAGAAGTATTTGCTTCTGACTACCCCCTTTCCCAATCTTCCCTCCTCTCTATTATCCCCTTGCTCTCTTGCCCCTTTTCCCCCCTATTTTCCTGTAGGGTAAGACAGATTTCCATACCTAATTGAATGTGTATGTTATTCCCTCCTTAAGCCAAATCCTATGAGAATAAGATTCACTCATTCCCTCTCACCTTCCCCATTTCCCCTCCACTGTAAGAGATTTTCTTTTCTGTTTTTTTTTGTGAGATAATTTACCCCATTCTACTCTCCCTTTCTTCTTCTCCAGTATAATCCTCTCTCATCCCTTAATTTTATTCTCCAGATATGACCCCTTAATCTTCAACTACTCCTCTCTCTCTCTCTCTTCTATCTATCTCTCTCTCTCTCTCTCTCTCTCTCTCTCTCTCTATCTCTCATACATATATTTTTTTCTCCAACTACCCTAATACTGACAAAGGTTCATGAGTTATAAATATCATCTTTCCATGCAGGAATGTAAAGTTCAACTTAAAAGTCTCTTATGATTTCTCTTCCTGTTTACCTCTTCATGTTCCACTTGAGTCCTGTATTTGAAAGTCAAATTTTCTATTAGCTCTGGTCTTTTCATCAAGAATGCTTGAAAGTCCTCTATTTCACTGAATGACCATTTTTTCCCCTGAAGGATTATACTCAGTTTTGCTGGGTAGGTGATTCTTGGTTGTAATCCTATCTCCTTTGCCCTTGAATATTATATTCCATGCCCTGCGTCCTTTAATGTAGAAGCTGCTAAATCTTGTGTTATCCTGATTGTGTTTCCACAGTACTTGAATTGTTTCTTTCTGGCAGCTTGTAATATTTTCTCCTTGACCTGGGAACTCTGGAATTTGGCTACAATATTCCTAGGAGTTTTCCTTTGGGGATCTCTTTCAGGAGGAGATGGTGGATTCTTTCAATTTTTTTTGCCCTCTGGTTCTACTATATCAGGGCAGTTTTCCTTGATAATTTCTTGAAAGATGATGTCTAGGCTCTTTTTTTGATCATGGCTTTCAGATAGTCCAATAATTTTTAAATTCTCTCTCCTGGATCTATTTTCCAGGTCAGTTTTTTCCAATGAGATATTTCACATTGTTTTCTATTTTTTATTCTTTTGGATTTGTTACAGTGTCTTGATTTCTCATAAAGTCACTAGCTTCCAATTGCTCTATTCTAATTTTTAAGGAAGTATTTTCTTCAGTAAGCTTTTGGACTTCCTTTTCCATTTGGCCAATTTTTCTTTTTAGGGCATTTTTCCTCATTGGCTTTTTGGACCTCTTTTGCCATTTGGGTTAGGCTATTTTTTAAGTGGTATTTTCTTCAGTATTTTATTTTTTGGTCTCCTCTAGAAAGCTGTTGACTTGTTTTTCATGATTTTTCTTGCATTACCCTCATTTCTCTTCCCAGTTTTTCCCTCTACTTCCCTTACTTGCTTCCCAAAATCCCTTTTAAACTCTTTCAAGGCCTGGGACTGATTCATATTTTTCTTGGAGGCTTTGGATGTAGGAGCTTTGACTTTGTTGTCTTCTTCTGGTTGTATATTTTGATCTTCTTTTTTTACCAAAGTAAGATAATATAGTCTGACTCCTTTTGTACTGCTTGTTCATGATCCCAACCAATTACTTGAGTTTTAAACTCTTTGTTTTACCTTAACAAGAGTTAAGGGTCTGCTTCCAATGTAGAGAATGTACTGTCCCAAGCTTTAGGGGTTTGTATAGCTGTGTTCAGAGACACTTGTAGGGATCTGTAAGTTTTCAGTTACTCAAAGGTGGTATAATAAGGGGTGAGGTGTTTACTCCTTTCCTGGCCTGTGACCACAAGTACTTCTTTCTGTCCTGTAACTGTGAGGAGGGTTTTCTCTCCACAGCCACTACAAGCTCTACCATGCCAGTATTCTTCCTCGCCCCAGGACCGCCGCCCAAAACTGTGACCCAGACCCAAGCACAAGCAAAGCAAGAGATTCCTGCCTCAGCACTGGCAGAGAGATCCCTGCAATCCCTCTCTGATCAGCCACTGGATTCCCCCTCAGTCTGTGAGCTGGAAGCTCAGGAGGCAGCAGCTGCCCCTCAGGGCCGCACTCTCAGGGAATGGAGCTGAGACCCCGTGCTCCTCACTCAGCATCACAGAAACAGACTTTTCCCACTGACCTTCTCAGTTGTCTTTGGCATTCGTGGATTGAGGAGTCTGGAAACCACCACAGCTGCCTGTGATTCAGTCCTCTGAGGCCTGCTCCAGGTTCGCTGTGGCCTGTGCACCCACGCTGTACTGTGCTCCGCTCCTGCCCTTCACAATATACCTTTCTGATCAATCATCCAGGTTGTTTTGGGCTGGAAATTTGTTTTACTCTGTCTTTTTGTGGGTTCTGCTGCTTTATAATTTGTTTAGAGCCATTTTTATGGATATTTGGAGGGGTTTGGGGAAGAGCTCAAGCAAGTCACTGCTTTCACTCTGCCATCTTGGCTCTGCCCCTTTGAGAAATTATTTTTAAAAGAGAGAAAAGAAAAGTAGGAGAAGTAGAAGAGGGAGAAATAAGGGAATGAAAAAAGATATTGATGATGACTAGTGGTAAAAAGAGATCCTCAGAAATGACAGCAAATACCTCTTAGGCGCATGTTACTATAGGCTGCTGATGCTGCTATACAGTATGAGAGGTGGGAAGGATGAGTCAGAGAAGGAATGTTTGGGGAGAAAGGGAACTTGGAAATTGGCTTGCATGTGAGTAACTGCTCTCAAACCTCACTGGATTAATCATAACTAGCAATTTTGATGCACATTGCACTGAATTAGGCCTTAAGTTAATCACAGTAGAAAGGTCCCAGCATTAGCTCTGTGAGAGAGATCTCAGAAGACTACCCTATGAAGGGTGACCTCAGTATACCATGATGTTGGGGAGAAGCAGGGGTGTTCCAGGCTTTGAGGAACTAATCAAGTGAGTGGTGGGCAGTAGGTAAAAATTCTCCATCCAATAGTTTCCTCACTAGCTGGTAACTCGTTCCTATGCTGCTAAGGGAGAGACTGCTTTGCTAAAATGTTTTTTTTTTTGTTGAAGTTAAATTTGCACAAACTTGAAAAAAATAATTCCTTTGAATTCTTTTAATATTGTTTCCATTAAGTTTTATGTCTGGGGGAAAATCTCTAGTCACCTTACCCTTATTAAGGCTTCATTGTCTAAGAACAATAAATTGTTAAACATTCCTGGATAGAGCCATCTCCTGGTATTTCCTGTCATTAAAGTCACTTGAACAAGCTCTTACTCTTTCTGCCTTATTTCCTCTTTTTAATTGACTTTGGAATCTTGAGAGGGCAGAGAAAGAGAGAGAAGTCTTTAAGTGGCACAAATGTAATCATTTTCCAAAGGCCTTTTGGAAGATCTACATACTTACTTTTTGCTTCTCATGCTATTGTTCCATGTTGTAATCAGGGGCTTAAATAGGAAGTTATGAAAACCTGCCTTTATGTCTAAGACCCACATAAAATCTAGTAGTGAACAGGTTTCTCCCAGTACTCTACAGAATGTCTCTAACCATAGTCAAATACATTTAACCAAGCTAAGTCCTTGCTATTAGCCATTATGTGTAACTCACAGGGACCAGGAACAGAAACAATTTTAAAATATTTCAGAGACAAGTGCTTTATGTATAGTTTCCTAGATTTTCTTTCTGTATACTCTTTGCAGCACAAATCCTCTCTTATCCATTTGAAAGTTTCTTCTAATTCTGTGAAGACAGATCTCTCTAAACTTCACCAACTACTATTAAACTCTCTCTGGGCTCCATTCTCTCAAACACGTGCAACTAGGAGTCACAAGTTAGATCCCCTGGGGGATCAAGGGTTCAAGGCACTGTGTGACTCCAAACTCCTAAAATTGTAGCTATGAACCTCTGGTCAGAGGACCAAAATGACATCACTGTAATGGTAAAATGGTATGATGTCTGTTGACGTGTGCATAAATTACATTTTAGTCAGGCAGAGTTGCCTTATTCTGTTTTCCATAGCCATTGTAGTCCAATGGCAAGACAGAAGTCGAGATGACTGCTGATGGCTCAGGATGAAGTGGATGACCTTGGTGTCTTCAATGTCAAACCAAGCTCTAAGCTCCCTACAACTCCTGGTCCAGCTGCCTTCATGGCCATTGGAACAAATTGTTCTCATCTGCCAGGGGAAGTCTTCACCTGCTTGGGCCAGATGCTCCCTAACTCACCAATGGGTTTGGATTCCTTTGTTACTCTCAACCTGGTTTAGCATATCTGCCTAGGTGGTTTGCTGGGGTGTGGCTGCTGTACATGCTACAGCTTCTTGTTGAGAGTTAGGCAAATCACATGGGCACCAAAGGCACAAGGCAGTCCTGAAAAGGGCTCAGCAGTCCTCATACCAGAGGTAGTAGTGTTCCCTGAACATCCTTACAACCCAAGATAAGGTTGAATGAAAGGGTGGAGTGAAGATGAAAGAGACTCAAGTGATGGCCTAAATTATTTGGGACTGATTGGGTGCCCTATGCCAGTGATGACAAAGCTTCTGCCCAAAAGGTCAATAGTTTAGAAAGGGAATTAATAAGCTTCAGAGTGTATAGAGTACAGAAAAAGGCAAGAGAATAGCAAAGAACTTCAACTTTATGCAATATGACAACTATTTAAAGGAAATTGGGATTTTTAGCTTGAAGCAGAGAAAGTTGGGGATGGAGTGGTAATAGCTATCTTCAGGTATTAGAAATGCTGCCATGTGGAAGAGTAATTTTTCTTCTAAATACAGAATAGAAATAATGGATGTTAAAAAGGGTCATATCTAGGCTTGAGCAAAGGAAAAACTTCCTAACAATTAGAGATATTTCAAAGTGATACTGACTCAGAAGGTTCAAACTCCCTGGAGTTCTTATTGCATCAGTTGCATGTTCATTCTTGTTCAGGTATGGGTCAAACCATACAACCACTGTGATTCAGCTGAATCTCTGAGATTGAGCAATTCTATAATGACTCTTTTGGATTGTAGGTTGAGTCATGTCTTTTTCATATATTGAGCTGATTACATTTTTTTTTAGAGAGGCATTTGGAGTTAAGTGACTTGGCCAGAGTCACACAACTAGGAAGTATTATATGTCTGAGGCTGGATTTGAACTAGTCCTCCTGACTCCAGGGCTGGTGCTCTATCCACTGCACCACCTAGCTGCCCCTGATTGAAATTTTGTAAGAAGAATATAATGGTTGGTACTAAAATCCATCTATTCATATGTGCATAGGGGAAGGACTTTCCACTTTGGCTTATTTATGGAGCTAATGAAGAAAAAGGAAAGACAACAAAACTTATAGTCATAAGCAGAAAGTGGCCAAACCAAGAATGATTATTTGGTGGAACATGACACTGAAGTCAGGAACCTGAATGATGATGAGAGTGGAATAAAGCTTTCATCTTTGTCCTCTTCTGATAAGAATAATATAAGAAGACTTTAATGATTACTTATTTTTTAAAGTACAAATCCAGAATACTAATCCCTTCTCTAACAATGTTCCTTTTGTGGCTTTACCTAAGCAGCTAGGTGTCAAATCTGGCTTCAGACAGATTAGCTGGTTCAGCCAAGGCAAGTCACTTAATGTCTTTCAGCTTTGGTTTCCTTGTCTTTAAAATGGACATAATGATGGTACCAATCTCCCAGGGTTGTTGTGAGAAGCATGTGAGATAACATATAAAAAGTACTTAACCTATAAAAGCTTTAAACCTTACAGTGCTATATAAATGTTAGCTACTACTATTATTAATAATAACAATACTATTTTTGCCCTTAATTATATGTACATTTGTTTTGAAAGTGTACAGAATTGTGGCAAGAGCATTGACTGCCTCATATTGCAGATAATGGGTCTCTTGGCTACTAGATCATTTTGTCAGTCAGTCAAAAGGTACCAGAAGGAGATGAGATAAGGTACTGATGTAGGAGATGAAAGAGACAGGGCAATATTAGACCCAATGTGTTTTCTGGTAATATCACTTCCTATCTGATTTAGACTAACAGCAATTGCTCTGAATTCAAGGATTGCAAGAGGGTCTGATGATGTCAAATCTCCTCCCTCTCCATTCCTACCTTTTCCTATTCTTGAAACAACTAGAACTGTCTTGATAGAGCCAATTGTTAATTCTGTTATGAGCATTTGCACCTCAGAAAACCACAAATCATGGCAGGATTAATTGCTTTGATTGTCTAGACTTAAGAAAATGTTTATGATTCAGATTCAACATAAAAGTGAGTCATATATACATTCCTCCACCCCACCCCATAGCCAGTTATTAAGCATTTATTAGCACATGTCCCACCCCTAATATCTTCCTACATTTATCGTCCCCTTTCTTTTTAACGTAGTGCTTGGCACTAGTGCTTAATAAATGTCTGTCGATTGATTGGTATGAACCTTAGTTCATCCTAAGCTGAAAAATGGGGATAATAATACTTTTACCATATACATCTAAACCCATAACTAGTGGTTTTTGCTCCAGGACAAAAGAAAGGAATCATACCCTTAAGATAAATTCAATTCCCTCATTTTTCTAGCTCGACTAGGGTAGAGAACATGCTGCATCTGCAGGGATTGAGTTGTCATGCCCTGTTACCCAGAGACTGCTGCTAGGAGTCTACTTTGGCTATGGGAAGTAAGGTTAGTGATGAGGGGAACAAGGACAAAGAGGATCAGAAGAGTTCATCTGGGCTATAGTAAATGGGAAAAGCAATGATGCCAGCTAGTTTTTGGTTTAATTTTTTTTCTTTTTTGCTAATTTTGTCACAACCTCAGTTACGTTCAGTTGTGCTGTCAGTACCCTCTAAATTTCAAGACCCTGGATCAAAGCCTTGATTATCTGGACTTAGTTAGAGTTCTGCCTATATCACTGGGATGGTAAAAGAACTATGTAAATGTGAGTTATTATTTAGCTGAGGAAGCTGAATATATAGAAAGCAATATGACTGAATGTCCAAAAAATCCATCCCTGTATATTCTTAGAACAGAATTTCAGTTTATAACTCTGAGGAGGCAGTAATGAGCTCACCTCACTTGAGAGTTCAGAAATTAATTTTAGGAAATTATTAATGAGATCTGATTGGACACTTTCCTGATCAGCCTTCTAGATCTATTAGGTTCAATTTATTGAGGAAAGGAAGGAGTCCAGTTATCCAGAGAGTAATGAAATTGTGCTGGGGTAGATCCTGAGCTCCATTGTGGTGGAGCAGGCAAATGCCAATACCAAGATCCCCCACATGCCTCAGTCTAGCCAGGGGAATGGGAAAACTCTGGCTTTGAGAACTGCCATGTGCATCAGCAGAGCCCTAGGCAACCTCCAGCGGCCAGACCACCAAATGCTTCAGTGTATCCCAGGGAAAAGCAGAAATGCCCACCAGTATCAGCACATGCTATTCAACACCACTAAGATCCTAGCTTAGCACCAGGTAAGCTGCCAGACCCCTACACACTCTCAGTGGCAGCCACCTCCCCACCAATTCTCCTGAGCACAGCACCAGACGTGATGGTTCCCTGTAGGCCTCAGGGTAACATCAGTTTAGCACCACCTGAAAGAGATCCCAAATTGACAACGCCAAGGAATATAATAGCAAAATTCCAAAATTACTGGATGAAAGAGAAGGTGCTGCAAGCAGCCAGAAAGAAACAATTTAAATATCATGGAACCACAGTCAGGATTACACAGGACCTTGCAGCTTCTACATTAAAAGACTGCAGGGCATGGAACATGATATTCCAAAAGGCAAAGGAGCTTGGAATGCAGCCAAGGATCAACTACCCAGCAAAAATGAGCATGATTTTTCAAGGGAGGAGATGGATATTCTACGAAATAGGAGACTTCCAAACTTTCCTGATAAAAAGACCAGAGCTCAAAAAAAATTTGATCTTCAAGTACAGGAATCAAGAAGGACATAAAAGCGTAAATGGGACAGAAAGATACAATATGTTGTTAATAAGGGGGGAGCTGTTTAAACCCCTACAAGAGAATATGACACTTGCAACCCTTGAGAACTGTATTGTTATTACACCATGTTAAAGAGGGTGGATATTAGTTGACTTTGATGTAATGATAAAAAAAAATCTAATCAAGTGGGTTAAATGGATCCAAATAAGTGGATCAATCTGATCTTAGAAAATGTACTGAGAAAGGAGGAGGCAGACAAGGTAAATTACATTACAGGAAAAGACACAAAATCCTATTACAGCAGGAAAGAAGGGAAGGGGGGAGCATTGTTTGAACCTTACTCTCATCAGATTTGGCTCAAGAAGGACATAACATAATCAGTTAGGTATAGAAATCTAACTTGCCCTATAGGCAGTAGGAGGGAAAAGGGGAAAGAAAAGGGAGGGGAGGGGAAGAAAAGGGAGGGGAAAGAAGGGAGGGAAGAAGCAGTAAGAGTAAAGGGGAAGAAAAGGGAAAGGGATAATAAAAGGGAGGAGGGACTGAAGGAGGTGGTGGTCAAAAGCAAAACACTAGTGAAGGGGAAAGGAAAAAGGAGAAAGAAAAGCATAAATAGGGGGAAAGGATGGAGAAAAAGACACAGATAGTAATCATAACTGTGAATGTGAATGGGATGAACTCTCCCATAAAAGGAAACAGATTGCAGAATGGATTAAAAACCATAATCCTACAATATGTTGTTTACAGGAAACACATTTGAAAAAGAGTGACACATACAGGGTAAAGGTAAAAGGCTGGAGCAGAATATATTATGCTTCAGCTGAAGTAAAAAAAGCAGGGGTAGCAATCCTGATCTCAGACAAAGCAAAAGCAAAAATAGATCTAATCAAAAGAGATAAGGAAGGAAACTACATCCTGCTAAAAGGCACCATAGACAATGAAGTAATATCATTACTAAACATATATGCACCAAATGGTATAGCATCCAGATTCTTAGAGGAGAAGTTCAGGGAGTTACAGGAAGAAATAGACAGCAAAACTATACTAGTGGGGACCTGAACCTCCCCTCTGCACTAGATAATCTAACCACAAAATAAACAAGAAAGAAGTTAAGGAGGTGAATAGAACATTAGAAAAGTTAGGTATGATAGACCTCTGGAGAAAACTGAATGGGGATAGAAAGGAATATACTTTTTTCTCGGCAGTACATGGCACATACACAAAAATTGACCATGTACTAGGGCATAAAAACCTCACAATCCAATGCAGAAAGACAGAAATATTAAACACATCCTTTTCAGATCATGATGAAATAAAAATTATATATGATAAAGGGCCATGGAAAGATAGACTAAAAACTAATTGGAAACTAAATAATCTAATCCTAAAAAATGAATGGGTCAAACAACAAATCATAGAAACTTACAATAATTTCATTCAAGAGAATGACAATAATGAGACAACATACCAAAACTTACGGGATGCAGCGAAAGCAGTTCTTAGGGGAAGTTTTATATCTCTAAATGCTTACATAAATAAAATAGAAGAAGAGGAGATTAATGAATTGGGCATACAACTTAAAAAAACTAGAAAAAGAACAACTTAAAAATCCTCAACTAAACACTAAATTAGAAATATTGAAAACCAAAGGAAAAACTAATAAAATTGAAATTAAGAAAACTATTGAACTAATAAATAAAACTGAGCTGATTTTATGAAAAAAACAATAAAATAGATAAACCTTTGTTTAATTTAATTAAAAAAAGAAAGAAGAAAACCAAATTATTAGTATCAAGAATGAAAAGGGTGAAGCTACCACCAAGGAAGAGGAAATTAAAACAATAATTAGGAATTATTTTGCCCAACTATGTGCCAACAAATTTGACAGTCTTAGCAAAATGGATACATGTTTACAAAAATATAAATTGCCCAGATTAGCCTAAGAGGAAGTAAAATACTTAAATAGCCCCATCTCAAACCTATCAGATTGGCTAATATGACAAAAAAAAGAAAAGGATAAATCTTGGAGAGGATATGGGAAAATTGGAACACTAATGCATTGTTGGTGGAGTTGTGAACTGATGCAATCATTCTGAAGATCATTTTGGAATTATGTCCAAATGGCAACCAAATTGTGTGAACCCTTTGAAGCTACTATGTCTGTATATCAAAGAGGTCATAAAAAGGAACAAAGGACTTACCTGTGTAAAAATATTTATGGCACTCTAAAGTATTGGAAATTGAAGGGATGCCCTTCAGTTGGGGAATGGCTGGACAATTTGTGGTATGAATGCAGTATTATGTGATAAGATATGATGAGTGGGCAGATTTCAGAAAAACTTGGAAAGACTTGTATAAACTGATGCAAAGTGAATGGGCAGAACCAGGAAAACATTATACACAGTATTAGCAACATTGTGCGATGACCAACTATGAATGAGTCAGCAACACAATGATCCAAGATGAGTACGAAGGACACACATAACAAAAAAAATGCTATCCATATCCAAATAAAGAACTGATGAATTCTGAATGCAGATCAAAGCATGTTGTTTTCAATTAAAAAAATAAAAGAAAGATTCTGGCTGTTGCTGGAGCTGTGAACTGATCCAACTAGTCTGGAGAGGAATTTAGAAATATGATTAAAGGGCTATAAAACCATGCAATACCACTACTAGGTCTATGTTCCAAAGACATTAAAAAAAAATTGGGGGGAGGGAGGGAGGAAGACTTATTTGTACAAAAATATTTATAGTAAACTTTTTGTGGGGGCTAAGAATTGGAAATTAAAGGGATACCAATCCATTGAGGAATGGCTAAATAAGCTGTGTTATCTGATTGTGATGCAACATTATTGTGCTATAAGAAATGACAAGCAGTATGATTTCAGAAAAAACCTTGAAAGACTTACATGAACTGATGCAAAGTAAAAGGAGCAGAAGAAAGAGAATGTTGTACACAGTAACAGCAATATTATATGATGAACTGTGAATGACAACTATTCTCAGCAATGCAATGATTCAAGACAGTCCCAAAGGCCTACTGATGAAGGATACTATCAACCTCCAGATAAAGAACTGATATTGTTTGAATAAAAACTGAAGCATGCTATTTTTCACATTCTTTCTTTTATTCTTTTTCTTTCACTAGAGTCTTCTTGTAAAAAATAACTAATATAGAAATGTTTTACATGATTGCACATGTATAACATATTTAATTGCTTACCAGCTCAGGGAGGTGGGAGGGACAGCATTTGAAACTCAAGACTTCAGGGAAAAAAAACCAAATGTTAAAAATATGTTTTAACAAGTAATTGGAGGGTAAATACAATATTATATATAGAAAAGGTGCTGGATTTAGAGTCAGAAGGCTTGGGTTCAAATCATTCCTCTGTTAGTCACTTAACCTACTTGGGCTTCAGTTTTCTCATCTGTAAAATGAGGGTGTTGATGCCTGTGATACCTCCCAGCTCAAAATCTATCATCATACCCAGTGGTGCAGATACTATTTAAATTGGGACTGCCCATGAGGAAGATTCCCCATCCTTTTCTCCTGGTTATACATTTCTTTCTTGCCCACCAGGAGCAATAATTCCTCAAAATACATTTATATAGCACTTTGTAGTTTACAAAATGGTTTCCTCACAACAAACCTATAAACATGCTGAGGAGGCAGCCTCTGCAACACTGTGGCTCAAAGTGAATGCATTTGGCAGCTTCCTTTTTGCCCAGAAGTCACAGAAATATCTGGCTTTGAAGGTATTAAGCCATCAATATGTGTGCATTCTCCTTCCTCTCTAGATAAATACCTCTACTTTGAAGAGATTGTCAAGAGTGGTGCAATGCAAAGAGCACTAGATTGGGAATTAGAAGAACTGAGTTCAAAGTCCACCTCTATCACTACCCATGTTACCTTGGGCAAGTCATCCTCTCTCACCCTGAGGACATTGTATTAGATAGCTTCTGACTTCATGATTCATTTTACACATGAGAAACTAGATGGAGAGAGATGACATGCTTTATGTAGGGACTCCTGGCTAGATGTCAAAGGCAGGACTGGAAACTAGGATGTCTGACTGTCCAGCATGGTTTTCACTATGCCATGTGACCATTGTGTGATGAGGCCTCTGTTCCTTAATTGGGGGAAACTGAGAGGACCCCATACTCTTTTCTTTTTTTTTTTTGGCTAGGCAATGGGGTTAAGTGACTTGCCCAGGGTCACACAGCTAGTAAGTGTTATGCATCTGAAGCCAGATTTGAACTCAGGTCCTCCTGAATCCAGGGCCAGTGCTCTATCCACTGAACTGCCTAGCTGCCTCAACCCCATACTCTTTTTCTGGAAGAAGGGAGCAGCAGGATATGATGTAACTTGATGTGTGATTGTTTTCCTATTTTAGTCCCTGAACTAGTTGGTGCAGCTGGAAAAACATGTGGGATCTGTGGCTTGCAGGTACAGGGAGATCATCTCTGAGGAGGGAATCAGTTTTATCCCTGGTTATGCACTTCTCCTTTTGAATATGGAAGATACTCTTATTCTATTTTCCTTTCCCTATAATGTTCTGACTTGGTATACCTTCTTGATGCCCATGCTTTTTTAGTGACCTTCAGAAACAAAGCTTGCAGTGTCCCAATCTGAGATGTTAATATTGAGGGCTACAATTGTGGGCTGTGACTGGTTTTTTTCTCTGAGCAGGGCATCAGGATGTGTATTAATTTTAACTTCAAAGGCTAAACATATTATTTCCCAGACTCATCTAAAATTGAATGCTAGTAGGCCTAAGTAGATCATTACAAAAGAATGAATGATAACCTTCTTATGGGCCTAAACTTCATTTCAAGGAAATAGGAGTCAATCTGACTGCCTTTTTTCTGAATAAAAGGGGAGCAGAGGGAGCAGGGGAAATGTCTGTAGTCAGGGATGATTTAGTAGCAGTCAGTGTTGCTGAATCAGTTCTAAGTGTGCTCTTGATAATGATACCACATGCCACTCAGAATGAACTCTTCCAGGCAGTCTAGTCAAAGCTGCCACCTTTTTTCAAGTATTTCTCATTAAAAAATAAGTCACTGAAGATGATGGGTGTCAAACTCCACATTTGTCTGGTTCCTGAGGGAGGTGATTAGGCAAACAAAACTTTGTCTGTCTTATTTCACACAACACAGGAAGTGGTAAATTGACAAGTGAATGGGGTTTCTAGATCCAGATCCTGCCAGGCAAATTAAAAATAAATAGGTAAAGTTAAGAAGCTGATGCACAGTTCCAAGATCAAGGATCCTTTCTGCTCCATGAAACTTTTGTGATCCTCCAACGTGATCTTCCTCTATCTCCACCATCATTTTCCTCATTGTCCAAAGTCATGGGCTTCAACATCTCAATGAAACTTTCCTGATCTTCTACCTCCACCATCAATTCCTACATACATATTTCTCCAAATTCTTTATATTCAAAGTTCATAACATTGTCCATTATATTTATGTCACAATTTGGTTACAATATTCAACTGCTTTGTTTCCAGTTCTTTCCCATTACAAAGAGGGCTACTATGAATATGTTGCTATTGATACAGTTGTGTTTTTTGTCTTTGGCCTCCTTGGGTATGTGTCCAAAAGTGGAATCTCTGGCTTAATGGTGGTAATTAGGAGCAATTTATTGCCTTTTTTGTTGTTGTAGAATTTCTACTTGTTTTCCAGGAAAAAAAAAACTAGACCAATTCAGAATCCAATGAATTTTTGTGTCTTCCCATAGCCTTGCTAATATTTCTTTTATTTTTGTCATTTGTCACTTTTCTGCACTTGAAGTTAAACCTTAGGATTGTTTCAATTTCTATTTCCCTATTCTTATTTTTCTACCTCTGCTCCAACCACCTTTTCATGTTGGAAATGCCTCCTCTTGTGATTGGTGAACCTGGAATCTCCATTTGAGGAAGTAGTCATACCAGGTATTCTCATTTCTAACTCAGTTTGGACCTTTCCTCCTTGTCTCTGTGTAGATATTTTTCTCTCCTATACACTCCCACCCTCATTCCTTGATTTTCACCTTCCTTTTATGTGTTTTCTTCCCCCATCTGAATGTAAGCTCCATGGGGGCAGGCACTGGCTCCCAGTGTCTAGCATATAATAAATGTCTAATTAATCTTTATCCCATAAATGTATATATAAAAGGTATTCATCAATGAAGAAACAACTAAACTGGGCAGCAAGGTGGCCCAAGGGATAAAATGTAGAATTTGGAGTCAAGAAGAACTTAATTCAAATCTTGCCTCAGACATTTTCTAGCTTTATGAATTAGCTTTGTAAACCTTAAAGTGCTATAAAATGCAAATTATGAAAAACATTGTAGCATATGAGTAAAATGGAATATAATTGTACCATTGGAAAAACTGGATACAGGAAATTAAGAGACATATAGAAGAAATTATATGATATGCTACAGAGTGAAGAAAGTAAAACTGGGGGAAAACGTGTTTAAAAAGATAATCAAGTTGTATCCAGTTTTTAAAAAAATAAAATATTTTAAAAAAGCAAAAAAGTGATTTCCAGCTCCCTTTGCTCCCCTGAATAATATTTGACTTACCAAGCCTTTTCAAACCACTCAGAACCAGCCTGCAAAGTTTTGGTCTCTACTGGTTTCCAGAGATTATCACATGTACTGCATACAGTACATCACCAGCCTCCACCTTCATTTAAAAAAAAAAGAATTATAAGTGGTAGAGGTAAAGAGCAAATTCACACAAAGGCAAAGACATGGAGATGGAAGATGGATTATGTATGTGAGAAGCAGTAAGAAGATCAGTTCTACTAGAACACAGAGTGAAGGAATGAGAGTAACATAATCATACTGGAAAGACAGGTTGAAATCAGGATATGAAGGGCTTTAAAAGACAAAGTCAGGAGGTAGTGAATTCTCATTAACTGGAATTATCAAAACAGAGGCTAGATTCCATAAGGGAGTTTGGATAACTTATATTTAGACAAATCTCCAGAAGTGAGGAGAGGTAATTCTTATGGAAGAAAAGTTACAGTTCCCAAAAGAGAGGGTAATGCTAGAGTGATTTAGTGGAAAGAATAATAAATAAGGCACTGGGAAAACTGGGTCAGGTACCATCCTTACCACTAACACCCTGTATGATACTGGGCAAGTCACTTCTTTATTTATGTTTCAATTTCCTCATCTAGAACCAAAAATAAAAACAAAATGAAATGGGGGGTGGTGGCTGAATTAGATGTTGTCTGAATTTTCTTAGTACCCAGAGTGTCATTTGGAATCTTATACCATTCAGTACTGTTCGTAATAGCCATTTTGGGTAAACAATTCTTTCAGCTTTGCTAATGTTATGATTCTTGATGGCCCATGTCTTTAAAGGGCTTGAGAGCATTCTTCATGTTGGTGAATTTTGGAGTATATGAGAGAATGGCAGGGGCAGGGAAGAAGGGTGGAGCTTTTCCTTGTGTAGTGCTTTTTATCTTAAGCAACTTTGAGCATAACCTTAAACTGTGCTATTCTGTGTCAGTTCAATATTCAAGCAGATTTGTCATGATGTACACTGGAGATATTTGCTTCTCAACAACAACAACAACAACAACAAAACCTAAGTGATTCTGAAAGACTTTGTATAGTCTTAAAATTTGCATTCTGCGTGATGAAATGAGGGGTTCTGGTCATAGATGCAAAAGAATTAGAAGTGAAGTTATATCCTACAATAGATTTGAGCAATTTCAGTTAACTTGATCATCAATTTTCTTTCATGTGTTTTTGTAAATCATAAATGGCCCAAATCTGTAAGGGGCAATATATCCTCTAACAGTCATTCACAGATAAAGAAAGCTCATGAAAGATATGGTCCATTGAGATGACATGGGGTTTCAGTGTAGGAATAAAAACAAACACATTTGCCTACTTCTCCTTATAACAAGTTAAAAAACAAAACAAAACAAAAAAACAGACAAACAAAAAATCCTCAGCCTTCTTCAGTTGGATCGAGCCTCAAGAGAATACCTGGTCCAAGTTCTTGTTCTCAGGCAGAGGTATATCTAAACAATCCAGTATAGATAGTGTTTGTTTTTTCACTGAATGTTTGGCTCTTCCTATGTCAACATTCCAAGTGTTAGATTGAGATCTTAAATTGTTTCTGGCATTCAGGAAGGAGATACTGTATGTCTGTTAGAAGAATCTGCTTTCCTTTGGGCCCATTTCTTCTCATTCAAGTCAACAACCATTTAGACACAGTAATGCATTATTGGTGGAGCTGGGAATTAGTTCATCCATTTCATAAAACAATGTGGAACCATGGCCCAAAAGTCACTCAGTAGTTCATACCCTGTGACCCAGTGATACTTCTATTAGGCATACATCCCAAGAAGATCAAGGATGGAAGGAAAGGACATGTGTACAACAATATTTATAGCAGCACTTTTTGTAGTAGCAAAGAACTGGTAATTAAATAAGTAGTGGCACATGAATACAATGCACTATTATTGTACCATAAGAATGATGAATTTGATTTATTCAGAGAAATGTGGGAAACCTTGTATAAGCTGATGCACAGTGAGATGAGTAGGACCAGGGTAATAATTCACACAATGGCAACAAGAATGATATGAAGAAAAATGACTGAAACACCTTCTAGCTTTGGTCAAGGAGATGAACCATAGGGACTTCAGAAGACCAGTGATGAAACATGTCTTCTATCTCTTGAAAGGGAGGTATTAGTCAAGATAAACAATGAGATGTACTTCCTCAGACAGATTGTGTTGATTTGTTTTGTAGGACTCTGAATCTTTGGTACAAGGGAGGGCTTCTACTTAGGGGCTGGTAGTAGTGAGGTGGCAAATTAGTGTTTGTGATAGATATCAAGAAAATTGAAAAAAAAAACACCTTTTAATATATAGGGGGAAAAGGTGAAGAATGGAATATAAACAAATAAAACAATTTCATTACTTACCTGTTAAATGTTAAATGTGTATAGATACACAAAACAGTACTATCCCTAATGCACATACTCATATACACATATGTAGAGGCATCTTGGCTTAATGTATAGAGACTTGGCCTTGGCTCCAGGAAGACTTGGGATCAAGTCCTGCCTATTACACATATTGGCTATGTGACTCTGGGCAAAACAATTACATCTCTATGTTTGAAGCAGGTCTCTAAAATTATAAGTTTCAGAGAAGTTGCCAACTTCCATTGGCAGAGGAAATTTCCTCATTCAGCAATTCCCTATATCAGGGGTGGGGAACCTGTGGCCTCTAGGCCACCTGTGGCCCTCTAGTCCTCAAGTGTGGTTCTTTAACGAAATCTAAATTTCTGGAACAAGTAGTTTGGGCCTTGAGGCCACATATGGCCTTCTATATCCTCAAGTGTGTTCTTTCACTAATCCAAATTTCTGGAACAAATAGTTTAGATTCAGTCAAACGACTGTACTTGAGGACCTAGATGGCCACATGTGGCCTGGAGGCTGCAGGTTATCCACCCATACCTATATCAATGAAATTATGGGTCCAATACTTATAATGTGTGTATCTATATACAAATATACATATGTAATATATAATTATATATAAATATATATAAGTTGTGTCATAGTCACATTACACCCATACATATATGCATACATACATCATAAAACAAACTGTATAAACAGAAGGTCATGATTTATTATTCAAAGCTCTTTTCATATATTGAAATGCTTTCAAAAGATTGATAAGTTCACAATACAAAAGAAAACTTCCTTCAATAATTTATTAAGGGCCAACTTGGGAGAATATGGTCAGATGAAGCCTCTTCTGACAGGAGAGGCAGGAATGAAGGAAGGTTTATAGAAAGAGCTAGAATGCCTCCATTAGTATATTCTCTGAAAAACAGAAGCTGTTTTTTTTTTAAAGTAATTCCTGTGTACATCTTTGCCTCATTTACTCATGATATATATTTTGGGCTAGGCAATGGGGTTAAGTGACTTGCGCAGGGTCACACAGCTAGTAAGTGTTACGTGTCTGAGGCCAGATTTGAACTCAGGTCCTTCTGCTCTATCCACTGTGCCACCTAGCTGCCCCCCACTCATGATATATTCAAAGATGCCACTGGTTTTACACTAGCATATTTGTAAAGGACTGTAGCTTTCTATATTCTTTTGAGTATAAAATAGTACTATCCTTAATTGCCAAGATCCACTCAGAATCAGCTTTCAGTTTCAATCAGGGATGTTTTCCAGAAACAATTACATATACTGCCTCTTTCTTAAGGATAAGTGTGAAAAATAAGACCCAGGTGGCAGTGAAGCAGATTAGCAGGTTTTCTTGTTTATGTGAGTGCATGCATATGCATGCACACATGTATATACCAGTGAATTTTTCATTGATACACCCTATATTTACAGCAAATTGAATTTAGAGTTTTGACTCAGTTTATTAGATAGACCTACTGTGTCCAAGTCATCAAACTAAGTATGAAAGATGCAACAACATATAGAAAAGTGTGTTGTAAACTGTAATGTTTTACTATATGTGTGATTTTTATTATTGCACAAAATATGCTTTGCTATGAAGGAGCTTGGTAAGAGATAGATGTTCAAAAAAATATGATACAATACTTAAAATTTTATTGGAAGTTTGAAGAGAAAGACACAATTTCCACCTAGAGGACAAGAATCAGAATCAGGGAGGATGTCAGAGAATAGCTGGTTTATGAGTTAGGCATTAAAGGAAGGGAGGTGTTTTAACAGGTAATGTGGGTGAGAGATGGAAAGTCCACTCTAGGAAGGGGAGAATAGTTGAGCAAAGGCACAGAGACATGAGAGAGTGGAATGAAAATAGAGCATTAAGGGTAGTTCAGTTTAGCCAAAAAACTTCTTGCTATTTTTCAATTTGGACTCAGAGGTAATTGCTTTGGATCACCCTCTTAAAAGTCATTCACTTATTTATAGGCATCAGATGTCCCCCTTTCCCCTTTTTGCAGTGGCAAGGGTACTAGATCTGGAGTTAGAAGCCCAAGATTTGAATACTGGTTCTCCTACTTTTTTTCCTGTATGATATTGAGTACACATCCTTTTGGTATCTTGTTGAGCTATTCAGCTTGGGCAAGTCATCTGACTTCTGTAGACTTCAGTTTTTTCCCCTAAAAAAAGGAAGTAGTTAGATTAAATGACCTCTAAAGTTTCTAATAGTTCTAAATCAACAATCCATTATTTCATCATTTATGTAGCCCTGCTCTAGATAAAATTTTTAATTTCTCTCTCTCTCTCTCTCTCTCTCTCTCTCTCTCTCTCTCTCTCTCTCTCTCTCTCTCTCTCTCTCTCACCCCTCCCCGCCACATACCTCCTCCCAAACTAGACATAATACAATTAAAGTTTTGCTTGAAAGATTTCCCTGCAACACATATGTCAAATTCCTTTTCCTACATTCTAGGAATCTATTTACATGACCCCTCCCAATAATACTCAACTGTCTATACCTATGTGACCTTGGATCCAGTAGGACTTCCAAAGACGTTTCTTCCACATGTTTCACCCAGACAATGTTATCCTATCTTTCACTTGCAAAACTGGGTGATGGTGTAACAACTTGTACTCAACTGTACTGGAGTTCATTCCCTTTTGTCCAACTTTTTTTTCAGAGTGGAACTATTTTTCTTATTTGTTGCTAGCATTTGAATTATATTATGGTCTTCCAGAGTATAAATATGCTCATCATATTCATATTTAATAGAAACATTCACAATTCATGAAGTCTATCATTAAAAGTATTG
Organism: Phascolarctos cinereus; assembly: GCF_003287225.1. Taxonomy (NCBI): domain Eukaryota; kingdom Metazoa; phylum Chordata; class Mammalia; order Diprotodontia; family Phascolarctidae; genus Phascolarctos; species Phascolarctos cinereus. Next base: position 343,157,330 of record NW_027555625.1, read on the forward strand.
AATAATAGTGGCCGTAATATCATTAGTTTTGTTGGTTAGTGACTTTCACTCCGGTGGACTGTTTTTCTTCTTAGGGATTCTTCCACTAACTTTAGTCTTCCAGGAGTTATTAGAAACATCTTGTGACACAGTAGGCAGCATAGCTATTGAGAAATGCTTAGAGGGTATCAGATTGAAAACTACTGGTGGATGCTCCATAGCCTTAGAGGGGGAAAAGACTTAACATGTCTTTGAATAAATCGAAGAATCTAGGGCCTACAATGGGATCTGGAAAAGATCTTTCCTCCTAAAGTTTTTATCAGATGCGTAAGTTTTTGGCTCTCTGAAATTTCTCTTTTTCTTTTTTTCCTGCACCTAATTGCTATACTTTCCTTAAAGACACAGCAGTTCAGAACTGAGGGTTTTTTTTCCTTTTTGACTGGTTTAAGAATTATTTCATTCAGTACGTTTTTCATTTCTACTTTAAGTTGGAATACAATTGAGTTGCCAATTTTCCTGTATTATTTTCATAAGATCTTGTGATAAGAATGAAGTTAACAATGTGTCAACAGTGGATAACTAATGGAAGGATTGTTTGTGCTTGCTGGATGAATATTGAATTCCTTTTCATTGTGAGATTCAAATTAGCTCATAAATGGTAAATTAGATGGTAAGTGACAAACTTCTTTTTTGAATAGAGAGTTGTTTCTTTCTACAATGTTAAGCCAGTAAGAGACATATGTCTATTTTGTTACATGCTACATTTTAAGATTATTCAATAAAGTGATTAATTTACGGGGAATGTAAGGCAAGTGTGTTAGTGTATCAATATGCTGTAGTAGCCTTCAGAAGGTCCTGGGTTTGAATCCAAGTTTGATTTTTATTAGTTGTGTGTCCATGACCAAGTCACGTAACTTTTCAAAGCCTCAATTCCCTCATCTGTAAAATGAAGATAATTATAATTATAATATCTGTATCAGAGGACTGTTGTGAATGAATGAAAAATCTTTATAAAGCTCTTATTATATGGTAAGCATTGTGATTGAGATAGGAAAGTGAGATAGTCCCTTTTATCTGCTGCCAGGCATATGCCCCAAGGAGGTAAGAAGAATGTCCTTAGGTACACTAAAATGGGGGGTTTTTTGCAGCATTTTTTTGTGATAGCAAAGAATTGAAAACAAAATAAATAACCTTTTGACTCCAGAATAACTAAAGAAATTGTGGTACATGAATACAATGGAATATTCTTGTCCTGTAAGAAATGGCAAATCTGATGAATACAGAGAAAAACTGAAGGGCTTTCATATAATGATGTAGTAAACTAAGCAGAATCAAGAAAACAACATACACAGGGCCTACAACAATGAAATTGGAAAGAATAGTGGCCACAAAAGTAATTAAAAGTAAATATTGCAAAATTAGAAACAATAAGCATGGTCCCAAAGAAGAAATATCAGAAAACACTTTTACCTTACTCCTTTGTAGAGGTGGGAGGTCCACAGGCACAGAATATTCCACACATTTTCAGCTTTTTTGATGTATTGGTTGGTTTTACAGAGTTTTTCCTTGTCTTTGTCTTTTCTTAACAGTATTTTCCTCAATTACATGTCAAAGCAATTTTTAGCATTCATTTTTACAAGATTTTGAATTCCAAATCTTTCTCTCTTTCTTCTTTCCCTCTACTCTTTCTAAAATGGTAGGCAATTTAATATAGGTTATACATGTACTATCATGTAAAACATATTTCTGTATTAGTTATAGTTGTGAAAGAAGAAACAGATCAAAAGGGTAAAACAGCCATGAAAAAGAGTAAAGTGGAAAAAAGGTTTTGATCTACATTCAGAGTCCATCAGTTCTTTATCTGAATGTGGATAGAATTTTCCTTAGTGAATCTTGTGTATTTTTCTTGGATAATTGTTTTGCTGAGAAGAGGTGAGTCAGTCATAGTCATCACACAATGCTGCTGTTACTCTGTTTGAGGTGTATTTCTTGTAAAAACACAATATTGTATTCTGATTTTTAATCCATTCTTCCACCAGCTTCCATTTCACGGGACAATTCATCTCATTTACATACACAGTTATGATTATTAGCTGTGTATTTCTCTCTTCCTATTTTTTCTCTTTTTTATCTTTCTCATTCTCTTTCTCTCTGTCTTTCTCTCTCTCTCCTGTTCCTCCTCAAAAGTCTGTTTTACTCCTGATCAGTACCTCCTTTAATCTACCCTCCCTTCTATTAAACTCTCCCCTTGCCTTTTCTCCTTCCTCTCCAAATTCCCTGTAGGGTTAGATAGATTCATATATTCAACTGAGTGTGCACATTATTCCCTCTTTGAGTCAAGTCCAATGAGAGTAAGGTTCAAGCATTGACCTTCACCCACCCCATCTTCTCTTTTGTAAAAGCTCTTCCTTTCATGCCTCTTTTATGTGAGATACTCTCCCTCATTCCTCCTCTTTCTTTTCCCTTTTCCCAGTGTATCCCTCTTTTCACTGCTACACTTTATTTTTGAGATCACCCCAACATAATTGACTCACATGTATACCTTCTGTCTATGTAGACTCCTAACTGCCCTAATAATGATAACATTTTAATATATTTTCTTGTATAGTGATGTAAACAGTTTAACTTTGAGTAACTTATAATTACTCTTTCATAGTTATCTTTTTATGCTTCTCTAGAGTCTTCTGTTTGAATATCAAAATTTCTATTCAGCTCTGGTCTTTTCATCAAGAATGATGATTTTCACCTCCATTTAATTTAATATCATTTTCCCCTGAAGGTTTATACTCAGTTTTGCTGGATAGGTTATTCTTGGTTGTATTCTATTTCCTTTGTCTTTCATAATATCACATTCTAAGCCTTCTGCTCCTTTAACATAGAAGCTGCTGAATATTGTGTGATCCTGACTATGGCTCCAGATGTTTGAATTGTTTCTTTCTGATTGCTTCTAAGTAATACTTTCTCTTTGGCCTGGGAGCTCTGGAATTTGGCTGTGATAATACTGGGTGTTTTGATTTGGGGAATCTCTTTCAGGAGGTGATCAGTGGATTCTTCCAATTTCTATTTTACCCTCTAGATTTCAAGGCAGTTTTCCTTGGTGATTTCTTTTTTTAATATTACTTTTTCCAATTACATGCAAAAATAGTTTTCAACATTCATTTTTGCAAAATTTTGAGTTCCAAATCTTTTCCCTTTTTTCCTTCCCTTCATTCTGCCTTCCCCAAGACAGCAAGCAATCTGATATAGGCCGTACATGTACAATCATATCAAACATATCTCCACATTAGTCATGCTGTGAAAGAAGAATCAGAACAAAAGGGAAAAAAACCCCAAATGATAACAGTATGCTTTGATCTGCCTGCAGACTCCATATTTCTTGCTCTGGATATGGTTAGAATTTTCCTTCATGAGTCTTTTGGAATTGTCTTGGATTACTGCATTGCTAAGAAGAGCTAAGTGTCACGGTTAATCGTCACACAATGTTGCTGTTGCTGTGTATAATGTTCTCCTGGTTGGTTTCCCTGTCTCAAGTCCACCCTCACTCCAATCCATCTTTTTTTTTTCAGCTATCAGATTACTAAAATGAAGATTAGACTATATTAATGCACATCCCATCCAATGACTCTCTATTACCCCCCAGGATCAAATATAAAACATTGTTAAGCATCCAAAGTCCTTCATAAGTGTCTTTCCAGTCCTTACTCTCCATCACACTTTCTGCAATTCAAGGACATTGGCCTTCTTATTGTTCCTTGAACAAAACACCCCATTTCCTGATTGCAAACATTTTTATTGGCTGTATCTATGCTTAAACTTCTCTCCCACCTTATCTTTGCCTCTAGACTTCTTTGGCTTCTTTCAAGTCTTACCTAAGTCACATCTCCTACAAGAAAACTTTCCTTGTCCTCAACAACCTTAGTGGCTTCTCTCTGAGACTACTCCCTGTTCTCTTACATATACATGTAAGAAAAAAATCTTTGGGAAAATTCTGGTGGCAGATAGGAATATGATGTGATGTGTACCTTACCCTATTCCCACATGGTTTCAATTTCTTCCATTAGGTCTCTATGTTCTAAAACTTTTTATTCCATGTAGTTTTCAGGTCATGAATATTTCATATGGCAATGCTTATTGAATATAAAAATTTTTTATAGATCTATATTTGGCTGATTGTAGGAAATAGTTTTGTCTATGATACTGCTTCAGTTCCAATCCAATCAAGGGTATTTAATATCTGTATTTTTAAAATGGAGACTTGTTATTTGTTAGTTTGTGAAAGAGACAATTTCTGGCTTACAATTCTGGTTTACAGTGATCTGAGATATTCAGTAGGTGTTATTTTTTTTTGAACTGCAGTTTCCACCATTTCCTTGAATAAACTGCACTTATCAATATCATAGCTATGGGAATATAACTTTTTTATAATTTCCACTGCAAAATGTGGGTGCCATATTGTGATCATAAACCCTCTGTTTCCACAAACAAATCTGTATGACAGCCATCTGTTCAATATTTTTTTGTTGACATAATACTTCTTGTGTATATAATAGTAGTAATAATCATCCTTCTACCATGGAATCTCATAGGAAATCAATTTTTTAAAAAAAATTATCTAATCATTTCTAGATAGGGCATCACTTTAGTTGTCTTTAGAGACCCAAAGACCTTATAAGGAAAACATAAGGAAATGCAAGAACACTTCCTTTTGTTTTCCTTAGTCTTTGGGTGCTCACAACTCTGTGCTCACATTGCACAACAGTTTTATTTATACTCCCAGATTTCTCAGATGTGGACTCAATTTCACTCAGAGAGGGCAGGTTTGGAATCTCCTCACCAAACTGAATTTGAGCTACAGGAAACAATGCCTTATATACCTAAATATTTAAACAGAAATAGAGGCCAACCTACATTGTTTGACTATTCAATCTGTGACATTTAAGTCAAACTTGGAATGTTAATACAACATGAAAATATACTTTCTAATAGCTGATGTTGGAAATAAGGATTTCAGTTGAGTCAGAAGTTCTTCTCAAACTAATTGTTCTCACTGGATTTGTTTAACTGGGAACAAAGAGTATGCTTATACAGAGAGAAATTATTCCCAAAATGAGGCTTAGAGGAAGGAGGCAGGACATGATTTATTTTATCTGGTTTATGGAACACTGACTAATTGGGTTTCATTGTTTCTGGTTTTCCACTTACCAGTATGTTATATTGATCTACCATTCTGTTTTTTAAACAATATAAAATTGTTTTGATTGCTGCTGATTCCTCTTCCCTTCTTCCTCCTCCTCCTCCTCCTCATCACTATACTTCAGATTTTAGGCTTTTTGTTTCTTCAAGTGAATTTTATTATTTGAGGTTTATAAAGTACTTCCTAGATAATTATATTCATATATCATTAAAACTGCAAGTCAACTTTGAAAGTATTGCCATTTGTATTATATTAACACAGCCTGGCCATGAGCACTGAATATTCCTCCAGCTATTTAAGTTGTTCTTTATTCCTTTAATGGACATTTTGTAATTTAATCTATATAAGCATTTTGTGTGATTTATTAAATTGATTCCCAGATATCTTACATATATTTCAGTTATTTCATATGGTATTTCCCTTTCCATCATTTACTTTTGGATTTTATAAATATAAAAAAATGTTGTGGATTTTTATGGGTTTATTTGATAGGCTGCAACATTGCTAAAGCTATTGTCTCAATTAGTACTGACTGCTGATTTCCTAGGGTTTTCCAATTAAACCTTCGTGCAATCATATGATTCTTACTTTCAATTATTGACATATATATGTATCCATATAAATAGATACAGATATTAAAAATACCTCATATCTATGTTGTATAGGGTTTTTAAAAGCATAATTGAGTATTGCATTGTATCAAATCCTTTTTCAGTTTCTGATGAAAAAATGTGATTTTGAATGCTTTTTAAATAAGATTATGTTGTTTTTCTAACACTGAAGCATAATTATATATCTGGTAAAAATCCAACTTGGTCATAAAAACTACTTAATGGATGAATTGTTGCAGTCTATATGATAGGATTTTCTTTAACATTTAAAAATCAATTTTCATTAATGATATTGCTCTAAAGTTCTCCTTCTTTGCTTTATCCTTCCCTGATTTAGGAGTATATTTGTCTAATAAAAGGTCTTTAGTAGAGGATTTTCTTTCTTAGTTTTTGAGAATATTTTGTATAGCGTTTAGTACTAGTTATTTTAAGTTCAATAAAATTCTTCTATAACTACGCCATGACAAGTAGGTTTTTTTTTTCCCCCTTGGCAAGTCCTTGTAGCTAGTTATAGCTTCTATCCTGAGATTAGATTTAAGGTCCCTATTTGATTTTCTGTTACTCTGGAAATTTTATATTTTTGAAGGACTTATATTTCTTTTATGTTCTCAGTTTTATAAGCCTTTAGCTATGCATAACAGGATCTGATAATTCCACTATTTGAATTTTTTAGGATTTTTTACTGAATAGTCCTACTAGGTACCAAAGGGAAAAGAGGGAAAGGGGGGAAAAGAGCCCTTTTTCAAGGAGTAAGTTTAATGAGAAAGAAAAAAAGAAAAAAAATGTGTAGAACAAAAGCCAGAAATCATAGATTTGTCTCAAGACTTAATAGAATGGTTCATGTGGTAGGTGATACCAAATATTTGTAGGATGGTAAAGATGAACCAGAGATGCTCTAGGAATATCAGAGACATGACACATAATATACATTTCTAGTATAGTCACAGAATTCTTCAAATGTGAGGTCCTGACAATGAATAGGACATGCTCTGAGAACACCAGTCATAGCACAGACACCTCTGTCATCCAACAATTCATCAACGAAATCTGTACTAAAGTGACTAAGAGTTCATAAGCCTTTTTCATATAAGCTGTCCCAAGACATAATTTGAATGCAAGTCTCTTCCTGTGCCACCATTCCATGTTTCCTAACAATCTGACCACCTCCCCTCTCTGTGAGCAACATTGGCAGAATGATATAACATCTTCAATCCTTTAGAAAATACTGTGTTAGTTGTCTATGCATCTCGCATATCAATCTGAGAATTTTGATACCAGGATTTTATTTGTTTGGTTGTTTTCTTTTGACTGCTTCCTTTCTTATCCTGGCTCCATTAATTTTGTTTGCACAGGCCGTTCAGTTTCATGTAATAAAAGTTATCTTTTTTCTTTTATGACTATTTTTAAGATTGTTTCCTTCTCATAGCTATGAAAATATGTGTTTTCCTTCTTTTGTAGTTGCCTTATCCTTGTTAATATTAAGGTCATATATCCATTTTGAAGTTATTTTAGAATTTAGGGCAAGATATTGGTTGAAGTATAATTTCTTCCCTATTATTTTCCAGTTTTCTCAGCCAATTGTTAAATTTTCATTGTAAGCATTTACACTTCAGTTTGGTTGATGTTATTAATCAATCCTTGATTTATTGTTTTATTGATGGTTTATAGTTTTCTTAGCCTATGGAAACAGTTGCAATTATCTCTTGTTGGTTACATAACTCAAAACCTCAATTTTAAAAAATGAATCATGTGGAACTATTTGTGCCTCATTTTCTTCTACAAAATGGAAGTGGGAGACTTAATTCATTTGACTTTTAAAGTCCTTTCCATCTCTGACATTCTATGTTTCTTTCATGGACAATGGTACCACCCATATTCATGCAAATATTTTTCAATGATCTCATTATAACAATTTCCATCTCAGTCAGAGGTAAAGGCACAGAAGAAAACATCATGGGAAACACTTAGGAAACTTCTTTTCCTTTAACTTAGATTCTGTTGATAATCAGAGGGAGACTAAATAAAAACAACTCATCAGAACATAGCTTTAGAGCTGAAAGAGATCTCTGACACCACCTAATCCAACTCATCTCATTTTACTAGTGAAGAAAGTGAGGTCCTAGGAGGCTAAGTGACTTGTCCAAGATCACACAAGTATTATGTTAGAGGTGAGATTTGAGTGTAGGTCCTCTGACTTCTGAGTACCCTGTACTTATATATAATATATATCCATATATAATGAAATAGCTTTAATTTCTTTGAGATTCACTGTCCAAGTTTTCACTTGCTTTCTTATTCTGTGCTGGACCAGTCTGCCAAATACTTTTGATGTATGGAATGCTAGACATTTTCCCGACCTGTATTAAAGCTTTTGAATATCTTTTCTTCCACTGATTTTTGGGAAGTCTAGTTTCTAAACCATGAGGTCCAATTTCTGAAGATAATTGTGAAGGGAAATCACTGGCAAGTGATATTTTAACCTGCTCTACTTTCATGTTGCTTAAGAATATTGAACATAATTGGTGAGCTTTTTCTGAGTTCTTCCCAATCCCTCTCTTTCTCTCTAATTTAATGGATTGTAGAGATTACTTTTTTCCTTGAATTATAAAAATAGAGGCATAGAGTCAAACTTCCTGAACTTGGGCTGGACCCCTTTGTTTGGGAGGTTAGTGAATACATCAACTGAAATTAAGTAAATGGTTAAAACAGAAAATATCCTTCATGAAGTATTCAGTAAATATAATTAAGCATCCGTTCATAGTCAATATTCATCCTCTGATTTCTCATGCCTCAAGTAATTTCTTCTCCTGCCTGGTGACATCATCAGTTCTGTAGATTTCACAGAAGCATAGAATGTTAGAACAGAAAGGGTCCATAGTGATCAGGTAGTCCTATTACTTCATGGAAGATGAAGTTTAAAAAGGCCTAGAAAATAGATGTGACTTCCCTCAGGTAACATAAATCAAGAGGAGTTGAATCAGATTCAAATCCAGTTCTTCTAATTCTAAATTAAGAATTCTTATTTAAAAAGAAATAAAGAGAAAAAAGAAGGAAGGAAGCAAGGAAGGAACGAAAATAGACAGTATTCTTAGAAAATAGAAGGATTAGCCCCAGCCTTAAGAGGGAGGACCATTTTCATCTTCCTCCATAAATCCCCAAATACCATTACAGATGCTGATGTGGAGTCCAGATAAAGAGGTACAATTAGCAATTTGACAAGTCTATGGAGTTTGTGGGCCCCTTGGGCTATAGTAAACCTAGAGGAATCTGGTGCTGGAGACTTCCACAGTAGGTGGAATAAGGAAGGAATGAACTTTACTCCATCTCTGAGCCTTTTGTTCAATTTTTTTTTCCCCTTCAGCTCTTATACAGAGTTGCAATTAAGGTCAGCATCAGTGCATTTGATTGGGGTGTGGACCAAATGAGAGTGTTTCTGAGGCTCAGGAAGTACTGGTAGAAGGAGGATTCACAGCCTAGATTGTTCTTGTGATGACCAGCTGTTAGTGTTACCCCCTAAGACGCATATGAATGATTGTGGGTTCTGAAGTGTTATGAGTCATTTGGGAGTTGGGGAGCCCAAGCAAAGGCCCAAGACTGGATGGTAGATAGAAAAGTTGATCAATAGTAGCTTTAGTGTCTACAACAAACCTCATAGAATCCCCTGAAGCTTCTTCATGTTTAAACAAAGGTCCTCAATTCTTGATGACAGGCATAGGCTTCTCACATCAGAAGGCTAGGATTGCTCTTTTATCCCCCCCCCAAAAAAAATTCCAAGAGTCAATGAAGCTATGTTGGCATTCACTTTTAAATGAACTTTTATATTACAAAGTGGGGATACATATGCCAGGGTAAAGATAACAAGCAATGTGTGGTCACTATAACTGTGAATGTGGCTACATGGAGGACAGTATCACTTTGTGAAGTACTACATTAGCAGAAGGCACAGTGATACTCTAACAGGAGTCTGCTTCATGCATGTTTTCTTGTCCTTCATGTCCTAAAATCCTGTGGATTGAATATCATATTTGAATCTGGGAAAATCAAAGGAAGTAGGGCAGTTGGATACCTGAACTTAGTAGATCATGTTGAAGATTAGAATAACCTGGGAGCTGTGATTGCCCTCACACTCCATATATTCATCCTTTAGTCTATTTAGAGGTAGGGGCCACATCCCCTCTGTTCACAAAGAAATCCAGAGCTAGGCCCATATTGCTGTGAGTGCCAATTCAAAAAGTGCCCATTCTGGTACTAATTTTCCTGGAATTCCATGCTGCTGACCCAGGGACAGGAAAGCTGCCTTGTTGGCAATTACTGCAACAGATCTATCAGGCCTCTAATCCAAAACTTCTTATTTTAAAGATGAGGAAAATGACACCCTACAAGAGCTTAAATAATTTGTCTAAGACCTCATAGGTAGTGATAGATGTGGGCTTTGAACCCAGGTTGTTTGACCCCAAATCTAGTTCTTTATTATCAACTCTCATGGATTTAATTACCACCTCTATGTTGATGGTTCTCAAATCTACTATTTTGCCCCAATCTTCTTGTTGACCTCCAATCCTCACTTCTCCAAATCTCCTCTCAGACATCTTGAATTGAATGTCTAGTAGACATCTTAAGCTGAACATATCCAAGACAAAATTCATTACTTCTTCTGCTTAATATTCCCTTTTCCTACTTTTCTGTGACTGTAAAGGGCAGCACCATCCTCCTAGTCCTTTCAAGCTTGTAACCCAGGAGTCATCCCTGATTTCCCATTATCTTTCCACTCTCTCTTCCTCCCCCTCTAGTGCAGGCCCTCATCACCTCCCTCCTTCACTAATGCGATAGCCTTCTGGTGAGTCTTCTTGCCTCAAGTTTCTCCCCACTCTAATCTATCTTCTGTTCAGTCACCAAAGTGATTTTCCTAAATCACAGACAGATCCAATCATGTCACACCCCTCATATACTCAATATAAATTCCATTATCTCCTTATTCCCTCTAGTATCAAATGTAAAATCCTTTGTTTAACATTCAAAATCTTTCACAACCGTAGTTACCTCCTACCTTTCTGGTCTTCTTATACCTTACTCTCTACCACATACTCTTCAATCCAGTAATTCTGACCTCCTTGCTCTTCCACAAACAAAACACTCCTCTTGGATCTAGGCATTTTCTCTGGTTGTCCCCCATGTCTGGCATGCTCTTGCTCCTCATTTTTGCTACTGGTTTCTTTTAAAACCCACTTTTTATTTTTTTTTTTAGGGCAATTGGGATTAAGTGACTTGCCCAGGGTCACACAGCTAGTAAGTGTCAAGTGTTTAGTCTGAGGACAGATTTTAACTCAGGTCCTCCTGACTTCAGGGTTGGTGCTCTATCCACTGCATCACCTGGCTGCCCCAATCTGTCTTCTATAAGGAAGCTTTTCCTAATCTCTCTTCATTCTTGGTCATTGCCTCTCTTAATTATTCCTATTCAACCTGCTTATTGCTTGTTTGTACATATTCATTCGTTCTCTTCCCCATTAGATTTTATTTATCCAAGTCTTTCCCCTACAGACTTGGATTACTCTCACCATCCATGCCTTTTCTCTTACTCATATGCAGCTGAATGGAGCTAAAAAATCATGAAACTGATAACTGAGTCCACTATAAATTTATGATATGTCATCTCAATTGTGCCCTTAATGCAGCAAGGCAATTCTCTTATACTTTCCTAGCTGACTTACTATTCCATTCACTAAAATGACTTTTCCAAACCTCAAACCTCTTATGACTCTCCCTGATCTCACTCTTTCATCTGAGAACCTCTCAGCTTCATATTTCATGTAATAACATGAGGCTATTCACTGAGAGCTTCTCCTTCTCCCCTCCTTCTCATGTCAAACAGCCCAGATGCCTCCTTTCACTAACTCCTACTTCACCCATATTTCACAGCCTTGCCAAAGCAAATCTTTCTATATGTACAAGTGATCCTTTCCCATTTTCTCCAGACAACTGTCCCTCCATCACACACACTCCCTTATCTTCAATCTTTCCGTGTCTACTCTTTTCTTTCTTGCTGCCTACATACATCCCCATGTCCCCCACCACCGTAAAGTAAATCATTTATTTTATCCATTCCTCCTAGCTATAATCCCATATTTTTTAACTCCTTTGTCACAAAATTCCTTGAAAAGGCAATTTATAATTTATACCTTCACTTCCTTTCCTCTCAGTCTCAATTCTCTATGGTTTTTCTTCTGTCTTCACCATTCAACCAAAATTGTTCTCTCCAAATTTACCAATGACCCCTTAATTGTTAAATTTAATGTCCTTAGTAAATGCTTATTGACTATGTACTTTCCACATTGCATTTCTTTTTTTAAAAATACGTATCCTGTTATTTTGTACTCATACAACTTATTGATTCAATAATTGTCCACCTGGTTGTTCAAAACAAAGAGGACATTTAATGAACCGGACATACTCCTTATATGTTATTAACACAGCTCAGAATTGGGAACACCTCAGAAATTGCTTGGTCAATTCTACAATAACTCATTTGCACTAGTTGATACTAGCCTTTGGATAGCTTTTCACAAGTAAAATTTTATTTACTTATATTATCATTCTTTATAGAATGACAATCTCAATCTCCACCTTTGACTTGAAAATCTTTTTGAATCCCATTTCACAATATTGACTCATATTGAACTTATACTCCAAGTCCTTTCTATATAGATTAACTAGTAATACCTATCCATCTTGTCCTGTTGATGTCTAAACCAAAATATAAAATGATTAAGTTTTATTAAATTTTACCTTATTCAATTTGGCCCATTATTTAATCATTTCAAAATACTTTTGGATCCAGATTCTATTGACTGGTATGCTTTCCCAGTTTAACATCATTTGTAAATTTAACTAAGATGCTAATTATTCCTTCAACTAAGTCAGTGATTAAATTTATATAAATCTTTAATCACTATGAAATGTTAATAAAATAATAAATTGTTGAACCTCATAGTGTTGAGGACATATCCCTGGGGCCATGCCTTCCAGGTTAAGATTGATCTATCAATAACCTTTTGGAATACTGGACATTCAATATTCACCAAAGGTACTCTCATCTTATCTTATCTCTTTATCTTTTCTATAAGCATATAGTTTAAGAAATTTTGTCAAAGTTTTTGGTATTTAAGTGTACAAAATTATCCTGAACTAGTAGTCTAGTTATCCAGTCTAAAAATGAAATGAGTTTAGTGTGGCTTTACCTGTTCTTGATAAAGTCTTGTTGGCTTTTTAATAGTCTTTACTTCTTTTTTTTTCTTTCTTCTTTTTTATTTTTGGTAAATAGCATTTTATTTTTTTCCCCAATCATATGTAAAATACTTTTCAACATTCATGTTTATAAGATTTTGAGTTTCAATTTTCTTCTCCATCTCTTCTTTCCTTCCCCCTCCCCAAGACAGAAAATAATCTGATGTAGGTTATACATGTGCAATCATGTAAATATATTTCCACATTGTTGTGAGAGAAGAAGTAAAAAAAAAAAGAAAAGCCACAAAAAAATCAAGAGGTTAAAATAGTGTGTTTTGATTTGCAGACTCCATAATTCTTTCTCTGCATGTGGATAACATTTTCCATCATGAGACTTTTGGAGATGTCTCATGTTCTTGTATTGCTGAGAAGAGCTAAGTCAATCAGAGTTGATCATTGCACAATGTTGTTGTTACTATGTACAATGTTGTCCTGGTTCTGCTCACTTCCCTTAGCAACAGTTCATGTAAGTGTTTCCAGGTCTTTCTAAAATTATCTTACTCATCATTCCTTATAGCACAATTGTATTCCTTCAGAATCACATACAACACCAATTCACAGGCGTCCCTCCATTCTCCAATTGATGGGCGTTCCCTCAATTTCCAATTCCTTATCACCACAAAAAGAGCTGCTATAAATATTTTTGTACATGTAGGTCCTTTCTTCTTTTTTATGATCTCTTTGGTATACAGACCTAGTAGTGGTATTGCTCGATCAAAGGGTACCCAAAATTTGATTTTTTTTTGCGTAGTTCCAAATTGCTCTCCAGAATGGTTGGATCAATTCATAACTCCATCACCCTACCTCTTTTTCTAAATGCTTAATAATGTGCTCTCTAAATTCTCAAGGAATAGAAGGCAAGTTCAATGGACTATAGTTGCAGACTCCAACTTTTTCACTTGTTTCGAAAATTACTATAGCATTTGTCTTTCTCCAGTCCTATGACAACTCTTCTGTTTTTCAAGATCTTTCAGAGCTCATCTATCACCTAGATATCCTAGCAATGTTCTTCCAAAGAAGATGTACTGAGAGAGAGAGAGTTAACAATTAGTAGCTCAAGTGTCACATTTATGTCCATGAAATGTTAAAAAAAAGCTAAAGGAAGACATATTATATCTTTATGGAAGATTTATAGGGGGCATAGATAAGAATTATACAAGATGAGAAGACACAGTTGTGCTACACAGCGCTCTGCACTGATAGACTACCACTTGCATGAAGTCCGAAATCCACTAAAGTTGAATTACTTATTTTATTAGTGTTCTCTTTCATGACATTCCAGAGGCAGTGTGGCATAGTGTATAAAATGTCAGACTTGTAGTTAGGAAACCTGAGTTCAAGTCCCAGTTTATCATAAGCAGTAACATGCCACACTGACCATTGGGAGTTGTCTACTTTTTCTTAGCCATCTTTATCAACACTATAATTGTCTTCTAGGAAATATGAACAAAGAAGGAGTTATGAAAATTTAAACCACCTCCACTTGGCTAGATTAAAATACTGAGTTTCAGTAAAATGGGTCCCAATGAGTCATGTGACTAAGTTGAGAAGCAGGATTTCTCTTGTAAACAAGATAGTATCTCATTGAGTAAAAACTGACTTGTCCTTTGTAGGAAGTGGAGGCACTTCAACTAATCCTTAGATCTGTCATGGAGTTTAGAGGGTCTAAAGTATAATGTTATTGAAAAGCAGTAAGAAGAAAGATTATAAGTGATTAGGAGTAGTGGTCAGGCCTTAAAGCTATTCACTTTTCTTTCTGCACATGTAGTCTGTCTGTCTCTTTTCCTCTACTCCAACCACTTTCTGATCCCTTTTAAAACTAGTTTGATAATAACTCTTCTGGACACTTCTCAACAGAAAAAAGATCTCCAGTTTCTTCATTTATTCTTTCAAGTTGAGTCTTTATGCTTTCACTAGTATAGGATCCTGGACTTTACACTGCTCTGGAAAGACAGGGAGGCAATTCAGGTGATAACATTTGAACAAGAACAGTTTTTTATCCCTCCTGCAAATATCAGTGGGCCTTGTTCAAAGTTGCCTTGATATACACATTTTCTACCTGGACAGAGAAAATAGAGTGTTATTTATCTTCTTTTAAAGATATGTGACTCTGTTCCAGGTAGCTTCAAATTCCATTTCTGTGTGTCCTATAGAATGATAAATATTACATATGAACCCTCTATCTTATTGGTCTATTGTTTTAAAATGCCTCTTTCATGGTTCGCCACTCTGATGGCAGGCTATTGCTCAAACCAGTGAATATAGGAGAGGTTAGGAAGAAATCATCCATGCTTTCTGCTCCAGGTTAAATAACAGAAGAGTTATCTTTCTTCAACCTGGCTTGTATTTGGGCATCTTCATCTTGCACCTGGTATCCAACCTCAAGCTGAATCTGAATTCCTATTTAGTTCAAGAAGGCATAATTTCAAGAGTTCTGGGTTGTCAGCTCCTCTAATCCAAGAGTTTGAGATTCTTCCTCATTGTTTAAGCGTGTGCTTCATTGTTTATTTTACATTATAGCTCTCTATGGCTTTTCATCCTAGGTAATTGTCTCCCAAGCTTGAAGTTTATCTATCTCGTGGCTGATTCTTATGATTCAGTTGCAAAATTCTTGCTATTGGTATTCTTGATTTGCAAAACAAGTCCCTTGGTGACAAATCAGCCTCAGGCACAAGCACAAATTCAAAACTTTTCTTGAGTTATAAGAGACCAAGTGTCTGCAGATTAAAAAAACTCACTTGACCTTTTTGGCCATTAGTTCCCAGCTAAGGAACTGCAATGCACTATTGTCCTATGAATATTTTAAGTATATCACCTTGGTGGTTTCTATATGGCTCTCTGATAAATTTTAGCTAGAGTCCTGGAAGTTGTAATAAATAACCATAGTGGAATAGAAAGAAGAAGGATGCAGATTTGTATACAATGGGGAGTGGGGACACAGCATGTAGTGAACAGCAGATAGGTAGGGGACTCCTATTGCACATAATGTGTCCTCTCAAGTTCACAAATGTGAAAATGATTATAGTAATGAGGCTTTCCTGGATCCTTCTGGTCAGTAATAATCTTTCTCTTCTTGTACAACATAGAACCTTTAATTTGTATCACTTTTATATATACTATTTGTTATTTTGTAAAAGCTGTCTATGTATCTATAGCTTTTTTTCCCCAAAATAACAAATGAGATACATAAAAGTGACATAAATTAAGGGCTCTGTATGGTATAATAAAAGAGAGATTATATATATATACATACATATATGTCTTTATCTTATATATGCTTTGTATTTTATATATATGTTTATATATACTTGTTCATATATATATGTTTATGTGTTATATACCCCTACTAGTATATGTGTGTATGTGTGTGTGTATTGGTAGGAATATATCACACACATATGTGTATAAGTGGGTGTTTATGTGGGTGGGATATACCCCTACTAGCCCAGAAGCACTATGTGAGAAGGGACTATATCTTATTATATTGTTATTATTTTTGTATCTCCAATTTTTGCACACCTAGCATAGTGTTCTACACAAACCAAGTGCTTAACAAATGCTTTTAAAATGCTTGTTCAATAATAATGATGTTTCATATTTCTACTTAAAAAAACCTTTTGAAACACTTTTACATGAATTATCTCATTTTAACATGACAATACATAAGAAAGAGAAGCAGATAAGAAAAATGTTAAAATATTAATTTAAATGATTAGCAAATAAAATGCATTGGCTAATCACATAGCAATTAAAAAAAAAGACAGAACTAGAGGTAGGTCTTCTGCCCAGAGCTATAACTAGGAATTCTGTCACCTGGGGTAAGCACAGGGGGCTCAGAGAATATGACTGAAATAGTATAATATCACCAACACAGTTGATAAATTATTATTGTTATGGAAAAAAGCAGGTTAGGGCTATGTGGGAAGGAGTTTACCTGAAGATATTAACTGCTGAGAATTCTGACTCTGGCACATACTAATCTTTACTTCAAAATCTGATTTTTTTGTTGCTATATTTTGTTTCATACAATGTACATTTCCATCTGCATCCCTCCTCCTCCCCTCTCCCATAGAGCTATCCCTTATAGCAATGCATAAAAGAAAGAGGGAAAAAAAATGAAGAAAACCAGTCACATTAAAAAAATATGATATTATGTGAAATGTTCCATACTCATTGGTTCTTACCTCCGCAAAGACATGGGAGAAGTGTCTTCTTATGTATCTCCTTTGAAGCCAAGCTTGATCTTTATGATTTCATGGCATTCAATTTTAGTTGTTCTGTTGTTTGATTGTTGTTTCCACTTAGATTGTAATCATTGTGTATGTTCCTGGCTACACTTATTTCACTTTGAATCCATTCACATGTCTTTACGTGCTTTTTTATATTTGTCATGTTCATTACTTTTGGCGTGTAATATTCAACTATGTACCACAGTGCTTACATTGCATGATTTGTTTAGCCATTTCCCAAACAACGTACATCTTTTTTGCTTCCAATTCTTTGCTACCACTTTGTAACCAAAAGAGTTGCTATAAATATTTGGTAAATATAATATAACAATAATATAATGTAACACAATATAATATATGATAAACCACATATTTCTTTTGTAAGCATATGTCTATATATAGACATCTTTTTGTTAATGACATAAAATATATATGGAATCTTTAAGTAAATAGTATGAGAATTCTAATCATTCTATAAGAATAATTTGAATTGCATTCCAGAATGCATGAAGATGGGAGAAGTAGGGATGGATGGCTGCTCACTGAGGGTATGGGGCTTCATTCACTGATATAGTGGGGCTCAGGGACTTCTGCTGGCTTGTTGGTTGATGGCCTGCTGTTGGCTTTCCCAATCACTTCTTTCCCTGGACTGTGTTTTCCTTTTAAGTGAGTGCTATAGACTTCTTCTGCCAACCTTTTAAGTTTTCTTGGGTTAGAAAATTGTTTGACTCCATCTTTTTTGCTTGTTTGTTTCTGCTGTTCTAGAATTTGTCTTGAGGCATAATTTTGTAGTTATTTGGAGGTAAATTTGGAACAGCTCAGGAGATTTCCTGCCTTATTCTGGCATCTCGGCTCCTAGAAGTTCAAATCCATAGTAGAGTTCTGAACCCACAGTAAATACTTAATAAAATATTTGATGACCTATATATATATGTATTTTTTTTTCAAAATTGTGTATAGTAAAAATAACTTCATCAATTCATTCCATTAGAAATGAGAAGCAAGAACTGATAAAATGGCCAAGAAATTTTCCCTAAGCTCTACTAATTATCTTAAAACAGAGTAATTGTGCACCATAGTTAGAACAATTAAAGCTGAATCCAAAGGGCAGAAAAAAAAGAGCTCTGACAAAAAAAAAGAGCTTTATAAATTAATGCTGGAGAATACTTTGTTCCTGGTACCCTCTGCCTGATGCAGAGATTCTGATGGAACACCCTACCGTCCATGACTTATCCCATTACAATAAGGGGCAGACTCTGAGACTTCCAAGCTATGTTTCTTTGTGGGAGAATAGTAATAGAGGTTGAGGAATGGGACTTTCTTCTTGGATGGGGCAGCTTCTAGGTTAGAAAACCACAGGGCTACAGAGACTCTTTCCAGAATACTTACTCTGCTATTTCTCAAGTCTACCTCCAGCCCCAAATGGCAGAAGCTTACATAAATCAGCTAGAGAAGAATGAGAACCAAGGATGGAACTGGAACAGGTGCCATTGTGAGCAACAGTACTGAAGGAAAAGGGACTTTTAAATCTAGTGTAGGCTATTCATAATCCACATAAGCTACTTAGGGCAGGGACTAAGGGCAGTGAAAACTAAATTTCCATATTTGGAAGGAAGCTGAGGCAATTTGTAGTCTAGTCTCGGGGAATATAAACTATTAATGAAGATGAATGTGGACAGGCACCTGTGGCAGTTTCCAGACTTCTCAACCCATAAATGCCAAAGACAACTTAGAAAGTCAAAAGGAAACATCTGTGACTGAAGAGAGAAAGAAGATCAGTCCCAGCCCCAGTCCCCACATGTGGCCCCAGGGTGGTGGCTACTTCCAGAGCTTCCATCCCACAGACTGACGGGTAATTGAGTGGCTGATAAGACTGGAATTGCAGGGATCTCTTTGCTGGTCCAGGATTTTCTTGCTTTGCCACTTCTTGGATCTGAGTCAGAGTTCTGGGTGGCAGTCATGGGGTGAGGAGGAGCATTGGCATGGCATGGTGAAGCTTGTGCTTTGGTAGAGAGGGAATCCTCCTCCCAGTTCCAAGGTCACTCATAGACCAGATCACAGGCTAGGAAAGGAGCAAACACCTTGCCCTTGATCATACCACCTTGGAAGAACTGAAAACTTACAGGTCCCTAGAAGTATCTCTGAAAACAGCTGCACAAAATTCCTGAAGCTTTGGACAGTACATTCTTCACACTGGAAGCAGACCCCTACCTCAACAAAGAGCTTAAAACTCAAGTAATTAGATGGGATCATGAGCAACCTGTGTAAAAAAGTCAGACCATGGAATCTTTTTTTGATGACAAAGAAGATCAAAACATACAACCAGAAGAAGACAACAAAATCAAAGCCACCACATCCAAAGCCTCCAAGAAAAATATGAAGCAGTCTCAGGCCATGGAAGAGCTCAAAAAGGATTTTGAGAAGCAAGTAAGAGAAGTAGAGGAAAAACTGGGAGGATAAATGAGAGTGATGCAAGAAAACTAGTCAACAGCTTTCTGAAGGAGACCCAAAAAATGCTGAAGAAAATAACACCTTAAAAATAGACTAAACCAAATGGCAAAAGAGATCCAAAAAGCCAATGAGAAGAAGAATGCCTTAAAAGGCAGAATTGGCCAAATGGAAAAGGAAGTCCAAAAGCTCATCGAAGAAAATACTTCCTTAAAAATTAGAATGGAGGGGGCAGCTAGGTAGCACAGTGGATAGAGCTCTGGCCTTGGAGTTAGGAGGACCTGAGTTCAAATCTGGCCTCAGACACTTGACACTTACTAGCTGTGTGACCCGGGGCAAGTCACTTAACCCCATTGCCTAGCCAAAAAAAATTAGAATAGAGCAATTGAAAGCTAGTGACTTTATGAGAAATCAAAACATTGTAAAAAAAAAAAACCAAAAGAATAAAAAAAATAGAAGACAATGTGAAATATCTCATTGGAAAAACAACTGACCTGGAAAATAAATCCAGGAGAGATAATTAAAAAATTATTGGACTATCTGAAAAATATGATTAAAAAAAAAACCTAGACATAATTTGTCAAGAAATTAGCAAGGAAAACTGCCCTGGTATTCTAGAACCAACCAGAGGGTAAAATAGAAATAAAAAGAATCCACTGATCACCTCCTGAAAGAGATCCCCAAAGGACAACTCCTAGGAAAATTGTAGCCAAATTCCAGAGATACCAGGTGAAGGAGAAAATATTGCAAGCAGCCAGAAAGAAACAATTCAAGTATTGTGGAAACACGATCAGGATAACACAAGATTTAGCAGCTTCTACATTAAGGGACCCTTTCCAGAGGGCAAAGGAGATAGGATTACAACCAAGCAAAAGCGAGTATAATCCTTCAGGGAAAAAAATAGACATTCAGCAAAAAAAGAGTACTTTCAAGCATTCTTGATGAAAAGACTAGAGCTGAGTAGAAAATTTGACTTTCAAATATAAGACTCAAAAGAAGCATGAAGAGGTAAACAGGAAAGAGAAATCATAAAAGGCTTATCAAGGTTGAACTGTTCACATTCCTACATGGAAAGATGATAATTGTAACTGATGAGAACTTTATCAGTATTAGGGTAGTTGGAGGAAAAAAAATATATGTATAGATAGATTGATAGATAGAAGGCAGAGGGTGAGTTTAAGATGAAGGGTGATATCTGGAGAACAAAATTAAGGGGTGAGGGAGGATTATACTGAGAGAAAGAGAAAGGGAGAGGTAGAATGGTGTAAATTATCTCACATAAAACAAACAAGAAAAGGCTTTTACAGTGGAGGGGAAGTAGGGAAATGTGAGAAGGAATGAGTGAATCTTATTCTCATCAGATTTGGCTTAAGGAGGGAATAACATACACACTCATTTGGGTATGGAAAGCTATCCTACCCTACAGGAAAATAGGGGGGAAAGGGATAAGAGAGTGGGGGGGATGATACAAGGGAGAATAAACTGGGGGTTGGATAGGATGAAGGGAAATATAGTTAGTTTTCCACAGCATGACTACTATCGAAGTGTTTTGCATGACTACACAAGGATAACCTGTATCCAATTGCTTGCCTTTTCAATGAGGGTGGGTGGAGAGGGAGGAAGGGAGAAAATTGGAACCCAAAGTTTTAAAAACAAATATTAAAAATTCTTTTCACATGCAACTGGGCAATAAGATATACAGGCAATGGGGTATAAAAATTCATCCTGCCATACAGGAAAATAGAAGAGGAAGGAAATAAAGGGGGGGGGGCAGAGAAAACGAAGGGCATATTAGAGGAAAGGATATTCAGAATGCACTCTGTCTGGGGGTTGGAGGAGGGATGAGATGGAGAGAAAATTTGGAACTCAAAATCTTGTGGACATGAGTGTTGAAAAATTTTAATGAATCTTAAAAAAAGTGCATACCCTTTGACCCTGCAATACCACATCTAGGGCTGTATCCCAAAGAGATTATAAAAATGGGAGAAGGACCCACATGTACAAAAATATTTTTAGTAGCTCTTTTTATGGTGGCAAAAAATTAGAAACTAAGGGGATGCCCATCAATTGGGGAATGGGCGAACAAGTTGTGGTATATGAGTGTAATGGAATACTAGTTTGTGATATAAGAAATGGTGAGCAGGCAGACTTTAGAAAAACTTGGAAAGACTTATGTAACTGATGCTGAGTGAAGTGAGCAAAACCAGAAGAACACTGTACACAGTAACAGCCACATTGTGTGATGACTAACTTTGATGGACTTAGTTCTTCTCAACAATGCAAGGATCTAAGACAACTCCAAAAGATTCATGATGGAAAATGCTATCCACCTCCAGAGAAAGAACTATGGAGTCTGAATGCAGATTGAAACATTCTGTTTGTTCTCTCTTTTTGTTTTGTTTTGTTTCATTTCTTCTTTCTCATGGTTCTACCTATTCATTCTAATTCTTCTTTACAACTTGACTAATGTGAAAATATGTTTAAAAAGAATGTATATGTAAAGCCTATATCAGATTGCACACCATCTTGAGGGGAGGGGAGAGGGAGGTGGGAGAAAGTTTAAAACTCAAAAGTTTATGAAAATGAATGTTGAAAATTAAAAATAAATAAGTTAATTTTTTACGATTAAAAAAAGAAGAGGAGTTTGAAAATGAGTAACAGGAGAATATAAGAGAAAAATAAAATCACCAAAGATTTCAAGAGGAAAAGAATCCAGTCGAAAACCTTTAAAGCACAAGCAGATAAACCAACAGAAAGCACTAAAATTAGAAATCAGGATGAGTACTAAAACTTCAAAAAAGTTACAAAATTCTCCAAATAAATATCACAAGACAGAGGAAATTGAAACACATAGTGAAATACAGAACCCAAAGGAATCCCAAGAAAGCATGAAACACCTACAAGATGTTCCAGATTGGCTCAAAAGAGAAATGAAAAATAAAAAGAATAAATTAGAAGGAAAAAATGTCAGAACATTTATCCTGTGTAGCCAAAATGATTAATAGAGTAGAAAACTTGAATCCATGATAATGAATCTCTTCAAAGAAACCAAATAAAAATCGATGGATTTTTTTTATTACGAATATACTGAAGTAAAGGATAATCTGGAAAGAAGAGGAAAAAAAAGCAATAATACTAAAAGAACATATGAAGTCACACAAGCAAAAGCTATTGACCTTGCAGATACAGTTGCAGAAATAGCTGAAGGTCCAAAAGTCACCCAGAAGAACATGACAAAGTTTTAAAAACGAAAAGAAGAAACCTGAACACTATAATACAAAAACATATCCCAGAATTTCTGAATACAAAAAGCAAAGTTCCAATTGGAAGACACTGTGAAAAAAGAGAAACTTGAGAGGCAGCATAATATAGTGAAAAGAACACTGTATTTGGAGTCAAAGAACTTGGGTTCAAATTCTGACAATGCTAAGAATAGTTGTACAACCTTGAGGTTGGCAAATAACCTTTCTGGGCTTCAGTATCCTTATTTATAAAATAGAAGCTAAATCATTTCTAAGATCCCTTCCAGCTCTTATAGACTATAAGAAATGGTCAGAAAATAACCCCCTGTAACTCAGATCCATCAGTGATTAGCCTTCATGTTGCTTATAACAGTACTGAAGTCTTGTTTTATAGAAATGGCCCTGTGCTGGCAGGAGTGGAACCATAATTAGGATGGAGTTTTGCTCCAGAATATAAAAATATAAATTGCTTTTTTGCTCCCCTAGGCTTCACTGGACTAATTCTGTGGCCCCCTTATTAAGTTCTCAGTACCTTGCAAAGTGAAGGGAGGTCCCTTTTACCTTGCCTTACCCCTATTGCCATGTTACTTAGAAAATGTTTTCCATCCAATTCATCTGCTCCAATGAGTGGGCCATATTGGGAGCCATAGCTGGATCAACTGGAGAATGGATCATCCTTCCCAAAGTGCCACTGCACGCAGCTGTAAATGACTCACATAAAAGCCACTAGGAGCAAAGTAAAAATGAAGTACAAAAATAAATAATTTTGATTAAGACAAATTGCAAAGCTTTTGCATGAACAAAATTAGTAATAATTATAGAATAAGAAGGGAAGCAGCGAACTGGAAAAAATAGGTTTGTATTAAATACTTCTGATAGGTGTGTGATATCCAAAACATCAGCTAATGGAAACATATTAAAAGAAAAGGTATTTTCTACCAATAGATAAGTGATCATAGGATATGAATAAACAGTTCTCAAAAGAATAATTCACAAACTAATAAAATCATATGAAAGAATATTCTATATCACTAGTGAGAGAAATGCAAATGAAAACAATCATGAAGTTTAACTTACTCCCAATAAAATGACAAAAATAACAGAAGATGGAAATAGTTCGTGATGAAAAAGCGTTATTCAAAGACAACCATATTGTTGGTAAAGCTGTGAATTGGTATAAGCATTCTAGAATGGTTTCCAGGAAACAAAAAGGAAAAGAACCTATTCATACAAAAATAATTAAAGCAGCTCTTTTTGTGGTGGCAAAAAATTGGAAATTGTGGGAATGCCCATCAATTGACAAAAGGCTGAAGAAGTTGGGGTATGTATGATTATAATGGCATATGATTGAATTATTGTGCTATAAGAAATGATGAGTAGGATGATTTCAGAAAAACCTGGAAAGATGTAAGTTAACTAATGCAAAGTAAAGTAAGCAGAACCAGGAGAATTTGTACACAGCAACAGCAATGTTGTACAATGATCAACTCTGAATGCCTTGGCTATTCTCAGCAATGCATTGATCCAAGACAATTCCAAAGGACTCACGATGAAAAATGCTATCCACATCCAGTGAAAGAACTATTGGTGTCTGAATGCAGATTGAAGCATACTATTTTTCACCTACTTTACTTTTTGGGGTTTTTTTTAGATCTCTTTCTTCTTTCACAACATTAGCAAGGAAATATGTGTTATGTGATTCCATGTATATAACTGTATCAAATTGCTTGCCATTTTAGGGAGATAGGAAGTGAGGGTGGGAGGGAGGAGATTTGGAACACAAATTTTTTTTTAAATGAATGTTAGAAGTTGTTTTTACATGTAATTGGGAAAAAACAAAATACTATATTAAAAAAAGAACTGTACTATGTATAGGTCATGGGGAAAAACAAAATATAAGGCACATTCTCCTAGCTTCTAGATGGCATATTCACAAGAGTGCTAAGCTTGACATTGGAAAGACTTGAATTAAAATCTTCAGTCAGGCATTTAATGGCAAAGTGACCTGAGGATAGTCTTTTAACCTATTAGCATGCATTTTCTCATCCGTAAAATTAAGATTAGTAGCACCTACTTATAGAATGGTAGTGAGGATCAAACTAAAAACTAATTAAAATGCATTGTCAACTTTAGAATATTATTAATATGCTATCTATTGTTAAATCCAGCTGAGAAAATTAAATTTGCTTCCAAACAATTTGAAAGTCATGAGTCATGTAACAAAGCCTTAAAAAATCCATTTTATAGTTGATTCTTTCCTAAAAATAAAAAGAAAGAAAGAAAAAAATGTTTATCAAATGGAATAGACAAGCATCTTTTCATAATTGCCCTTCTGTGCTATGGTGTGAAATGGTTTATTTCCCTGTAAACAGAGCTTAATTGGAGACTGACTTATAAATAGTATTTAAAGTCATTTGATAATCATTATTTAAACTGTGCATATTTGAGGTCAAGTACATAAAAGGGAGAAGCTGTACTTATTTGATAACTGCTTGTGATAACCTAAATCTATCCAGCCATTGAAAGGCTTTCTGTTTGTTAGATTCAAATTCACTTCTTTTCACTAAAATGAGAGTGTTTATCACATTGTCATTAGTGTGAAGTTCATAACCTTGGAGGATACTTAATCAAAGCTAAGTGTCTACTTTGATCTCTCTCTTCCCTGATATGATCTAATATTTCTTGAAAGACTGAGAACTGCATAATTAATTGGCTATATTTAGCACTACAGAGTCACTGCTGACATATCTAAGATGGAGCCTTTTAAATGCAAAGCCCATTTCTTCTACAATCAAGTGAAAAAATTAATCCAGCTTTTAAAACTTCAATCATATTGTACTTTCACTTGGAACAACTAAGTTAAAAATAGTGTACTGGGGCCATATTCAAGATGGGATTTCATCTTCAGTCCAGAGCAAATTGATTCAGATCTGATCTGAAACTCAGATGACATCTCATGCCTCAGATTGAACAATTCTAATCAGCTATCACTATCTGCCCTAGCATACTGGATTTATTCTGTAAGCAATCTAGTGGGACTCATCATTCTCTGAACTTAGCTTTAAAACATGTCATTAGTAGTTGTAAATGCAGTAAAAGTAGGTATCCTAATTTCTAAAATGTATTTTTTGTTCATTTGTTTCAGTCATGTCCAACTCTTTGTGACCCTTTTTGGAATTTTCTTGGCTAAGATATTTGAGTAGTTTGCCATTTCCTTCTCCAGGTCATTTTACATATAAGGAAACTGAGGCACATGGGGTTAAATGACTTTCCAGGATCATGCAGCTAGTAGGTGAATGTATATTCACTTCATTAATCCCCTCTTTCTATTTTGTTACTATATTTTTGTGCAGTTATGATTCCCTGCACAAGGACCAATTTAGTTATATGTCAAAATTTTTGGTATGTTGTTCCATCATTATAATTTTCTTTCATATAATTACTAATTAAATCTCTGATTTGTTCTTAGTTTAATTTATTATTTGGGATTTCATTGTAAAGTCTCCATTTGGGTCCCTGTCTTTTCTGTGTGGTTCCTGAATCAATAACTTTTTTTATGTCATAACCTCTAAAGAATGAATTTATTAT
Source organism: Phascolarctos cinereus (assembly GCF_003287225.1). Classification (NCBI taxonomy): domain Eukaryota; kingdom Metazoa; phylum Chordata; class Mammalia; order Diprotodontia; family Phascolarctidae; genus Phascolarctos; species Phascolarctos cinereus. The sequence goes on from NW_027555625.1 coordinate 343,183,902, forward strand.
TTCTGCTTTTTGTATTTGTTAGCAGTGTCTCTGTACCCTAATACAGGATCAGTTTTTGAAAAAGTTCTATGTGGTTCTGAGAAATATATACATTCTTTTAAAGTCCCATTTAGAAAGTGTGAAAAGTCTTTTAGTTTAAGTTTCTCTAGCAATTTTTTCAGTTCCATATTTTTCTTCTTTGTTTATCTTTCTGTTAGATGTATGTAAAACTAAGAGAGGGACTGAAATCTCCTGCCACTATTGTATTATTATCTAAGTGTTCTTGTCTATGATTACTTCCACTATAATGTAGTTTTCTTGTTTTTACTTTGTCAGATAGTATGATAGCAACTCCTGCTTTTTTTGGATTCCCTTGATTCATGGTATCAAGATGTTTTGCTTGAGTAAAGAATATGTTTTATTTTAATGTTGTTGAGCTTTTCTTCTCTTCTTCTAGATTGTCCTTCATTTCTATGCATGTGTATTCCCAATCACTTTGTCCCTTTTTTGTTTCTTTGGATGACATCTCAGATACAAGTTTTTTCTATTGTGTCAGTTATTTCTGCTACCTAGGCCATAAATTCTAATATCATCATCCTCAGTTTTCTTTTAACTCACTTAGGAACAGTATGTCATGGTTCCATCTTTTCTTTAAATTCCACATTGTCCTTTTATCTCATCAAGTGTTGTTATTTTCCTTTGTTTTTCAGTATTTATTCATAGATAACCTGAACTCATTTACTAAATCAACAAACCATGTTTCCTTCTATTGTCAATGCTTCCTCTATAGATTTGTTTGCTTACGCTCAAGTTTTTTGAGTTTTCTTCCTCCTGAAATTCTTGGGAATATCTCTCTTTCCCCTCCTTATTTTCAGCTGTTGCTCATTTTCTGATTCCCTTCCCTCTGATGGTGTTTTCCCTATGGACTGTTTCTCAAATTGCATCTGCTTCTCCCCACACAAGGTAATTGATAGTTCACCAGCCTAAGTCTCTGCTCTAAGTAACTTTTTGGGAAATAGAACTAGCCCCAGATGGAGACTGACCTCTTTCCCTTAGGTTTAGTAAAGTGGTATACAGCCCCAGACAGCCTCCCACATTTGGTGCCCTGTTGGGTTTACTCTGTTTTTCAGTTCCTTGGACCAACATTGCAGATTGTTGCCACACTGAGGCTGTTGTAGCTAGTGTTGATTTCTGTCACTTGAAATTTGGATCTCTCAAATTCTGGGAGGACCAGAGAGGAATTGTGTGTGGAATTCATTTATATTTCAAGCCCAGATATCTGTTCTGTCCCATTCTCTTTGGTCCTCTGCTCTCCTGAAGCTATCTTTTATTGTACAGAATACTGCCACAGCATTCACTGTCACTCATAACCACTATCACCAGCATTTTTTCAATGGACAAACTGGAGCTTCTATTCATATTTTACAGATGAGAAAATAAAACTCTAGAAAGAATGAAAGTAGGTAGATTTTCTCTCTTCCAAGTCAAATTTGATCTCTGAATTTTCTCAGCTTTCATTTTCATTGTTTTTTTTCCATTTATGTTGTTATTGTTATTGCAATACTATTTCCTAGTTTCTATTTACTTTATTTGAACATCATATTCACTTTTGAACTTAGAGGTGGAACTGCATAAGGGTGCCATAAAGCAAGAAGGGACACAGAAATCATGGAGTGCCAGAGATATGCCATCTTGGCCATGTGTTTTCCCTACAAATATGCTTTACTATCATTTTACTCTAAGTTTGTGTCCTCTCTTCCTACAGATTGTGTTTTTGTGAGAGAATATGTCTCTTATTTATGGGATTAAAGTTTTGAAACTACTGTTCTTAGTAGATGCCTTTGCTGTGTTTACTAGCTGACTGATAATAAGAAGCCATTATTAGGGGCTCATGAATTGTAATACTCTTAGGAGCTTAGACCCCAAGGCTACTGCTCAAATTTTTAAGTATTCTCTCCCATAGGAATTCAACCAGTGAAATTATTAGTTCTGACTTGAGGAGATTTCCTGGATTGGGGTATACAAAATTACATACAAAGCAAAAACTAAGCATACGTAAGGAGGAGGGAGTACTGGTGAGGGGAGGAGATCATGAAAGATACCTTGTAGGAAGTGGCATTTAACCTGCATTTTGAAGGGGGCTAGAGATGCTAAAGGTTGGCAGTAAAAAGAAAGTATATTCTAAACATGGAGTAGAGGCAGAGATGGAAGGTGTAATATCATTCATATGCAACACAAAGAAGGCTAATTTGGTTAGATCATAGAATTCACAAAGTGGAGAAAATGGTTTCAAGAAAGAGTTCAATAAATATGGAATGGGGAGAGGAATTAAGAGAAAATGACTGTGGTAATGAAAACAAAACACTAAACTGAAAAAAAAAACTATGTGTAAAATAATTATTTTATCTTGCATTAAAGATGTGTCTATACAATTTTCTGAAGAGACTTGGTTGAGGATCAAGTATGAAAACAATTTACTTCCAGAAATCAAAGCTGAGATTGTAAAATGGGAAGAAAACATAGATAATCCTGAAATAGAAATCCCCTAAAGGCAAGCATCTCTTTTGTGATTTAAAGAAAAGGGAAAACTAGACTTGGCCAACATGTTGCTGACAGTCAGCTTTGTGGTAAATTTCCACTTTACCTTGAGTTTAGTTCAGTGAGATGTACCTAAAGGAGGGATAAATGTTACGATGTATCACCAGCCTGAAAAAGCCAACATAAAATCATCCACTGCGTTTAATTGAAAAAAAACCAAACAAACTTTGCAATAATAACAATGATGATAGCAAAATAACTACTTGTCCCAGTGTCATTTACATCTGAACCCATCCGAAAAGAAGCGGAATAAATGATATAATAAGAGTAGAAGGAGGAGGAACCACCTCCTCAAATTCTAGTTCCCTCCCCCACCCTTGTTTGCCTTGTTGTGATGGAGGGGCTAATGTAGCTCAATGAAACTTACTGTAAGGTTAAAAACCAACACTGAAGCTTAAATCCTTTGGCCACATAATGAGAAGTCCAGGACCATTGGAAAAGACCCTGATGTTGGAAAAGATTAAAGGCAAAATGAAAATTAAATGGCAGAGGATGCAATGGATAGATAATGTCATGGAAACAATGAACATGAATTTGAACAGATTTTAAGATATAATAGAGGATAGAAAGGACATGATTTGTTATGGTCCATGAGGTCACAAAGAGTTGGATACAACTTAATAACTGAACAAAAACAAAGTCCAGTTTATCATCTTATGCTATGGTGGTGTTGCTAAATTAAACTAAGGGAATGTCAGCCAGGTTGTGGTACTGTTGAGATTTCATGTGCCTTGAGAAGACTGTGATAGCTGCAAATGACTGGAAGGAAATTTGGTAAATTAAGGTCAAAATTCTAAGAAATAGGATTAGCATGGGGTTATAGGATAACCCTTCTCAGATCTGTGATAATGATCAGCATTATACAGAGGGGAACAGAGTAATTGGTTCTTCTTAAGTGTTCTATAAGTACAAAAAATGAAGCTATATTGATAAAGCTAGAAATATTGATAGCCTAACCAATACCTGCTTGAAATTTTTCTGCATAGGTGGCTACAACCACTAAAGCAGGCAAGCTTTAGTGTGCATGAAAAGGAATGAAGATATGACTGTTTTCATTTTGTGTCAACACTATAACATAACAGAATTAAAAACAGAACTTGCCAGCATTGAAAGATAAACAATACTACTGTAAATCTATGTTTTAGGAACAATTTTATTTAGAGACAATTTAACATTAATATAATATCCAAGCAATTTCTGCTTAGATAGATGCCCCAAATGGCAAAATTTCCTCATACCCTCTGATTTATCTCTACCCTAAAACAGGTAGGCAACAGTTATTGGAAGAGTGGAAGAAGAAATCACAATATGTAAAAATATAGTTTGAGGCTTACATTCCAGAATTGTTGAGAAAAAGGTACCATACTATATTCCTTTCAGGAACCTTTCTCACAAGGAAATAATGTAATTTGTCAGTCAATAATAAAGCCGCAAACCTGAAAAAGTTTTAGAAAGAATCTTATTAAGTAATTTGGAAGAGGAGAGAGAGTTGGAAAGAGGTGTCGTTACCCCTGCTGTTGTTATTGTTGTTACGTAGAATTCAAACAAAAGTACTACCACACATAGGCAGTTTACTTCAAGATGTACATCAGCAAGTGCATATAAACAATCAATAAAATTTGGACAAATCTAAAATACAAGTTATTGGAGAACCAGCATTTGCTTCCCTAGAGGATCTCTGAGGTCAACATGACCTATGGTTTCAAGTTGAACAGTTTCTAGACACATAAAACTAGTTTCAAACAAAACAAATAATGAAGTCTTTTCCCCTCAGATTCCTCAAAAACATCAACATTTAGAATTTCCAGTACTATAAGGTGAATATCTTTTGAATAATAGAAGAAGGTGCTTATTTTGGAAAGGGTTAGAGAATATTTCCCTTGGTTTAGTCTTAAGTTAATCCCTTCAGTGGATAAAGAGAAGACTCCACTTTGATGGGTCAATTGCCCAATTACTTCACAAGACATAAAATTATCTTTGTTTGAAATTTTGGTTCTCCATTGTACATAGTAGCTGCAATATTGTGTCATGACCACCTTTGATAGACTTAACTCTTCTCAGCAATACAATGATCTAAGACAATTCCAAAAGACTCATGATGGGAAATGCTATCCACCAGAGAAAGAACTATGGAGCCTGAATGAAGATCAAAGCATGCTATTTTCTCTCTCTCTCTCTTTTTTTCTTTCTCAAGGTTTTTTCCTTTTGTTCTGATTCCTCTTTTACAACATGACTAATGTGGAAATATGCTTAATATGATTGTACATGGGAGGAGAGGGAGGGAGAAAAAAAATTTGAACTCAAAATCTTATTAAAGTGAATGTTGAAAACTAAAAAACTAAAACTAAAAAAATAAATTTAATTAAAAAAAGAAATTTTGATTCTCCTTCCCACCTTAATCCATCTCCTTATGAAAGGTCTTTTTTGGTCTTTAGCCTATCCTACCTTCAAATGGGGAATTCTGGAAAGAATGCTGTCTTTTATTTTTAAAATCAAAGAAATATTATTTCTTAATAATTTTAGTTTTGCCAATAAGGAGGTTTAAAAATATGCTTCCACATCATTTGTAAGAAGGATTTCACATTACATTTTTTCCAGACTACTCCTTATTCCCCAAGGCCACTTCTAGGCTCAGAGTCTACCATAATCACTCAGAAATCTATTCTCCTTTGAAATTCATGCTATGTAGATATTTATTAACCAACCTTCATCCTTCTGACTGTTATATATCAACTCCTTGGCCATTCTTCTTCCTTCCTCTGTGAGTTTAGTATCTGGTTTCTTTTCTTTCTCTTTTCTCCATGTCTTAATGTTAGGAAATTTCAATATATACTTTGATATGTACTCAAATATTAAATATCCCAATTTCTTAATCTACTCAGTCTGATGACTTCTTCCTCCATTCCCTCAGCTGTGGAGATGGCAAAAACCTTCATTTTGTCATCATGTGCAAGTGTTTCACTTCCATGTTCATGAACTCTTCAATTCTTTTATCTGATCAGAATATCTCACCATTCTAATCTCCCCATATGCCTTATAACTTTTACCTCTGCTCACCCTCACCATGACCTCCATTTTCTCCAACCTTTACCTCTTTACCACGCCATAACCTTCCTTTCTTATCTCAGCTCCTAGGTGAATTAACTTTGCACTATCACTTACACTTGAATACCTCCTCCTTTTGAAACTTAACCTAAGATTATAACTTCCATCTATTTCCTTCATGCTTATGTGCTCCTGAAAAGAACTGCCTAGCCTTAAGCCCATTATCACTATTCATGCATAGAACTTAGTATGTCTTTAAAATTAAAAATAATGCATGCCAAAACATTAATACCTAGATACACATGAATTACAGGTCCCTTCTCTTTACTTACATAGCTATCAACCTTGTGCAGGCTGAGCCTTCAACATTTCACACCTGGCTATTTCAATAGCCTTCTGGTTGTTCTTTGTGCTTCACATCTCTCCCCATGCAAATTTATCTTCCACATTGCTACCAAAATGATCCTCCTAAATATAGGAAATAAATACAGAAACCTCCCTTTGTCATTTAAAGCCCTTACTGTCTTTCTCCTCTCTACTCTGCCATTCAGCAATATTCACTTTCTTATTGCTTTTTCATCATCTGACTCCACCCTTTTTCACACCCTTTTTCACTGTCCCTTACATATATATATATATATATATGTTCTCTCATTACCTCCTCCTTATATTCTCTGATCTTCAAATTTCAGCTAAAATCTTACCTTCTTCAGGGGCCTTCCCTGGTCCCTTCTATAACTAGTGCCTTCCCTCTGAAGTTTCCTTTCACTTACTATATATACATACATACATATGTATACATATATACATATATATATATATATATATATATACATACACATATATATACATAGCGCATAAATGACTATTTGCATGTTACTCCTCATTAGAATGTGAACTCCTTGATGTTTGAGACCATATTTCTATCTTTTTCTTTATTCCAGCCCTTAGTACAGTGCCTTGCATATATTAAGTGCTTAATAGATGCTTGTTGACTGACTGAATTATGGAGTAAAATGATTTATTGAAGACACAAAAAGAAAAAAAAAGTTATCAACTAACAATCTCCAAAACCATTTATTATTGGTCCAAGCAGCTACGCATCACCCCAGGGCCCAGACTTCTGATTACTTGAGCAGGTAAGCCTCATTGATAAAAACTAACCAGGGATCTGCCAACAGCAGTCAGTACCACTACCCTCAAATGCTAAGGGACTTGATCCCCTATCTGACCAAGGCTGGGGTTTTTATACCCCTAAAGATTACACAGACAAGAACTGGCATGCAGGGAGGGGGTGAAGTTTCTCATTTCATTTTTTTAAATTAATTTATTTTAATATATCAACAATCACTTCCATATGCTTTTAAGATTAAAATTTTTCTCTCTCTTCCTCCCCATCACCCTTCCCAAGATGACACACGATCTGATATAGGCTATACATATACATTCCTATTAAACATATTTTCACATTAGTACTGATATTGTAAGTAAAAATTAGAAGCAATAGGAGGAACCACCAGAAAGAGGAAACAAATCTCAACAGCAGAGAAAAAAAATAGCAAATAGTATACTTCAATCTGCTTTCAAATTCCATAGTTCTTTCTTTGGATGTGGATAACATTTTCCATTTCCAATTTGAGGCCTTTGGAGATTTCTTAGATCCTTGTATTGTTGGGAAGAGTTAAGTTTATCAATATTAGTCATCGCACATCATGGATGTTATGGTGTATAATGTTCTCTTGGTTCTGCTCACTTCACTCAGCATCAGACCATACAAGTCTTTCTGGGTTTTTCTGAAGTCAGCCTGTTCATCATTTCTTATAGCACAATAGTATTCCATTACATTCATATACCACAATTTGCTCAGCCATTCCCCAATTGATGGGCATCCTCTCAATTCCAATTCTTTGCCACCACAAAAAAGAGCTGCTATGAATAATTTTGTACATGTGGGTCCTTTTCCTATTTGTATGATCTCTTTGGGATATAGCCCTAGAAGTGCTATTGCTGGATCAAAGGGTATGCACATCTTATAGCCTTTTGGGCATAGTTCCAAATTGTTCTCCAACATGGTTGGATCATTTCACAACTCTACCAACAATGCATTTGTGTTCCAATTTTTACCACATCTTCTCTAACATTTATCATTTTCTTGTTTTGTCATGTTGGTCAACCTGATAGGTGTTAAGTGGCACCTCAGAGTTGTTTTGATTTGCATTTCTCTAATCAACAGTGATTTAGAGCATTTTTTCATAAAAGTATAGATGGCTTTAATTTCTTCATCTGAGAACTGTCTGTTCATATCCTGTGACCATTTATCAATTGGGGAATGACTTGTATTCTTATAAATTTGACTTAATTCTCTATATATTTTAGAAATGAGGCCTTTATCAGAGAGACTGGTTGTAAAAATTCTTTCCCAATTTTCTACCTTCTTCTAATCTTAGTTGCATTGGTTTTGTTTGTGCAAAAACTTTTCAGTTTAATGTAATCAAAGTTATCCATTTTGCTTTTTGTAATGTTCTCTATCTCCTGTTTGGTCATGAATTATTCTGTTCTCCATAGATCTGATAGGTAAACTATTCCTTGCTCTCCCAGTTTGCTTATAGTATCAGCCTTTGTATCTAAATCATGAACCCATTTTGACTTTATTTTGGTATATGGTATGAGATTTTGATCAATGCCTAGTTTCTGCCATACTCTTTTCCAGTTTTCCCAGCAGTTTTTTTCAAAGAGTGGGCTCTTATCCCAGAAGCTGGGGTCTTTGGGTTTATCATATAATAGATTACTATAATCATTGACTACTGTGTCTTGCATATTTAACCTATTCCACTGATCCACCTCCCTATTTCTTAGCCAGTACCAAGCAGTTTTGATGATTGCTGCTTTATTTAATTTAATTTAAGACCTGGAATAGCTAGACCACCTTCCCCTGCATTTCTTTTCATTAGTTCCCTTGATATTCTTGACCTTTTATTTTTTTTTTTTTATCAAGGACAAGCTTTAATGAAAAACAAAATAGAATTATTTACAAAGAGCATATCATTTGTAGGTAAGTGACATTTCAAAGCAGTTTGTTCCCTTAAGTAGTTTAATCACAGAATTTCAGAGTTGGAAGGGACCTCAGAGGCCACCTAGGCTGGCCTTAACTTGAACAGGAATTCCCTCAAAAACCTGCCCCACAAGTGGACATCCAGCTTTTGTTTGTTGATCTCTAGAGAGAGGGAATCCATTTCCTCTGGAGACAGTCCTTTCTATTTTAGGAGAGTTCTATTTTTTTTTTAGGTAGTTTCTCCATTCAATCATATGGAAATCTGCCTTTCTACAATTTCCATGCATTAGTCCTCCTTCTGCCCTCTAGGGCCTGGAAGAATAAAACTGTCTTTAAAATACTTGAAGAAAATTATCATTACTCTCTTAAGATTTCTCCTTTCTGGGCTAAACATTCCCAGTTCCTTGATCCTATAACTTGATTACTTATTTTCCTAGGAAACATTTTCTTCATAGATAGTAAGTATAAAGGCATTTTTAAAATCCAGAATCTCCCTGAATTATAACACTTTTAAAAGCAGCAATTAATTAATAAGGCTTTGCAGTATATATCTCAGGCCTATAAATTTGGTGTCAAAGGATAGATTGAAATATTCCTTAGATAAAGTGACCCCTCTTTTCCTTTAAAAACAGTATTAGAAATATTCTTGACACCAAAAATTTAGTATCAAGAAAATTTATTACAGAGAAAGTCCAGAGGATTTAGACATTTCTGGCCAGAAGCGGGCTCCACCCCTCTTCAGGAGGGGTGGGCCCTGAGTGCAAGGACAAATGTGCTTTTATACAGTTGAATTCAGCACAAAACCTCCCAAGCTTGGATTGGTCCATCCCTTCCCAGGTTACACCTTTCCTTACATGTTTCCCCTTGATATGCTCAAGTATGTTCCCCCTCCCTTGGTCATATGTCCCATGACTCATTAATGAGGCTCTAATTTTATGCAGGGTGTGTCAGATAATAGTAATGAAGTTCATTAAGTAGGCGCACTAACATTTTTCAGGTGTCCTCAGGTTGACCCTAACTGGTCTGAGCTGGCTCGACCTTATGTTGATTTTGGGGTCTTTTTGGAACCATCAACTTACTTTTTATTGGCTAAGCCCAAGCCCACCTACAGTGTACTACTTCCTGGAGCTGTTGTTCTTTAAATCTCATCATTATTCTCTTTCTCTGTGGAAATTTAACCTTTACCTGACTCTCACAATTCCCTCCTCTTTTTCTCAATAAGGATTATGTTTCCACACTTTTTGTTTCTGTTGTCTTTCCTCGAAGCATTTTAGTATTAGTTGGCATTCTTCATCAGAGAGGGGGAGGCGTGATCATTAACTCTCTCAATCATTATCCTATCTCCACCTGATCCTGTTACCTGAATTCCCATAGCCATTCCTATTGGGATACTTTTAGTTAATGCTGTTTCTATTAATTTTTGCACTAGTCCTCTGATACAAGGGATGATGCAGCACCTTACTGCAGTTAAAACTCCCACAGCTATGATTAGAGAGGTGATGACGGATGCTGCTATTCTCTTCCATTTGCCAAACCAGGATTCTAACCATCACTTTAATCAATTATCTATCCCAGAGTTCTTTGCCAGCTCCCCAGCTAAAGTGGTTAAACCTTGCAATGCCTTAGTGATGGTTCTACCTGGGACTGTGCTGCTGGGCAATATTTCATCAAGGGATTTTGAGGACTTAAAACAATTTGAGAGAAGGAAGGGAAGAGTTGACCAATGCATTGACAAATTAAAAAGGGGGCAGTTCCCTTATTAAATACAGATACAGAGACCCAAAAGTAATGATAAATTGTCCATTTAAAGCTTCAGAAGTCTCTTCTCATACCGCTGTCTGACACTCTGGACATAATCCAGTGAAGTCTTCTTGTTTAAGTGCTGTTCAAACAGTGCCCAGCAGACTCTCCTCCTGCAGAGATCCTCCTTCTTGTATTCACTCTCCTACAAGATTGATCTTTGCTATATATTGGCTCTTGTGGTCTGCCGGCAGCTTCCTCAATCCCCTGGACTTCTCCCATGTAGTCCAAGATCAGGAGTTCGGTTGGGAAAGGCTTAATTCACTGAGACTGAAAGGGATATCTTACCTTGATCCCTCTGAAGTCTAGATCGAGCGCCACGTTGGGTGCCAAATTGTTAGAAATAAGCTGGACACCAAAAATTTAGTATCAAGAAAATTTATTACAGAGCAAGTCCAGAGGATTTAGACCTTTCTGGCCAGAAGCAGGCTCCACCCCTCTTTAGGAAGGGTGGGCCTGGACCTTTTATTCTTCCAAATGAATCTTGTTATTATTTTTTCCAACTCTATAAAATAATTTTTTTGTAGTTTGATTAGCATGGCACTGAATAAGTAAATTAGCTTAGGTAGAATTGTCATTTTTATTGTATTAGCTCAGCCTATTAATGAGCAACCTATGTTTTTCAAATTATTTAGATCTGACTTTATTTGTGTGAAAAATGTTTTGTAATTGTGTTCATATAGTTCCTGGGTTTGTTTCGGGAGGTAGACTCCTAAATATTTTATAATGTCTACAGGAAGTTTAAACAAATTTATCTTTCTATCTCTTGCTATTGGGCTTTGTTGATAATATATAGAAATGCTGATGATTTATGTGGGTTTATTTTGTAGCCTGCAACTTGAGGGGGTGGAGTTTCAAATGAAGCTGGTTGCCACAGTATGGAAAGGTATAGGTGAATCTGTGATCCTGGGCTTGGGGCTTTATCAGTACCTCAGATGAAATTCTCTCTAGGTAGGTTCACACAGGATATCTGGAAAAAAATGGGCAGGTCAATGACTAGTAGAAGCTATTTAAGTCTTCCTATTTTTGGCAGGTAAGTCAGAGGTTGAGAGAAGATTATTCCTAGGAAACAGAAAGTTAAGCAAAAAAGGCAAAAAATCAAAGCACGAATAGATTTGGGGAGAATGTGAAATGAAGTTGAAAATTGAAGCTAAAAGAATATTTGCATGACCATTGTACATATGGAGTAAACAGAATCCATATAGGACTTGGGTTTTTTAAGTTCATTCACAAACAAATAATATAACTGCTTCTGCCACAAAATCTTTACACTAAATTTGGTGTATATCTCCTGACTCGGATATGTGTGTCTGATTCTGATTCATTATTGATCAATACTCTGTAAATCACTCACACACACACACACACACACACCCCAGTGACAGCAACCACACGTATGTCCTCTATATGGAGCAAGGCATCTTGAGAGGGCATGTCATTGGTCAAATTTTGGGGAGAACCTGGTAGGGAATCTCCTTTGGATATTGCTTGGAAGGACATTTGTCTCAAAAAGGACAGTTACCAACTTTTCTACAGTTCCTAAGCAATCATCAAAAGTTCATCATGATACAAGGGTAGAAGGAGCCAGGAATACACGATCTCTGTTTAACCTCAATGAAGTATAGCAGCTAACCTCAGAGACCAATTAGAAGAAAGGCTGTGTACAGGAGGATGGCCTGGCAGAATTCTCCTGCTTCTGCACTAATCCATCATCTGTCAGGAAAGTTATGTAGCTGAATGATTCTGGCTGCGGGGATTTCTCCAGTGCAGTTTTAATCTAAAAACCTGATGTTTTCCAACTATCTTTAATAACCCTGAGAGGAATTTCCAAAGACCATAATTAAGACTGGTACTGAATCTTTGTTAATAGACTACCCTTGATTATCCAACCATTCAGTCTTGTTTAAAACACCATTCATTAAAAGTGAGTTTTAATTTTACAAAGGACCATGATCCTACATTAATAACAGGATAAGAATGATTTAAATTTTAAAATATTGAGTGATTCAAGATTAATTCAAGATTCAAGATGATTAAAGCTGGAAGAGACCTTAGTCCTAGCTTTTATTTTTATTTTATAAAAGAGAAAACTGAGGCCTAAAGAAATGAAGTTATTTGCTACTAAGTTTGTAAGTAGAAGAACTGAGATTTGAACCCAGGTCTTCTAGACTCTAGATAAGAGTTCTTTCAACTGCAATAGAAAACCTCTTTGGGTAACTGAATTTGTTCCTTGATCTACTATTACACATGATTTTCATCTTTATTGTCTGAAAAGAATCTTTATCCCATTTACAATGAAGGGAGTGAATGAGCAAAAGAGATGAGTTACATTGAGAGAACTGGAAAGGAGACTTACTAAGCATCAATTTTATTATTATTGTCATTATTAATGGGCATAGTTGAGGTATACCAAGGTGTGTCCTCTGTGCTCTAGGGAGATTCAGTTAATTCTCCATTACTCAGGCTCAGTTGAGGAAGTAAAGGTATGCATTCTCCAAAAGGTAAATAATTGATTGAGTAAGCAAATTAAGTACCACTTCAAAGAATTTATTGATATTGGCATTTACTTAGCTGAACTATATATCAGAGAATTTCAGAATGGGCTAGGCATATATCTCAAGGTAGTCAAACACAGAAGGAAAGTTCCCATAGATGCAAAATTACTTACGATAGCACCTAGTGTATTTGCAAAGTATGGGAAACAAAGTTGATTTTAGTCAACTGGAGAATGGTTAAACGAAATCTAATATGCTAATGAAGTAGAATGTTACTACATTGTAAGACATGATAAATATGGAAACATGGGAAAATGTAGTGAGGAGCACTTAAGTGAAATGATGCAAAATGAAATAGGCAGACTACACACAATGTCTACATAAACATAAATGGAAAGAACAAAGAAAGAAAGAAAAAAAAGATAGAAAAACTGACCAAACCTGGCCCTGAAGAAGAAATGAGAATTTTTTTTTTTTTGTACAGGTGAGGAACTATGGGTCTGGAACATTGTGTATTCATTCAGACTTAGTTAATAACTTTGTTAGTTTTGCAGAACTGCTTTTTTTTTCTCTTTCATTCTTTCTTATAAGGAATAGCTCAACTGGAAGAGAGAATTAGCAGAAGAAGACAGGAGAACAGAGGACAGGGATACATTTGGAAATGAAGGTAATACAAAACCAAAAGTTATTAATAAACAATTTGAGAAGGGGTTTTGGAGTTGGAAATTACTGAAATAGACTCAAGTCCAAGCCATATCAAACAAAGAATCCCTGCAACATCATACCTCATAGGCAATCATCCAGTCTTACCCTTCATGGTCTGAAAATGACTGCAAAAAAAGTCCACTGGTCTGTTGCTCTATCTGTCCCAGAGAATACCATAAAGAACAACCTGAAGAAAGAACCTATGAAAGGACAACCATCTCCTAATGCAGATCCCTTTACCCTGATGTGGTTTTTCTCCTAACACACAGCTCCTACATAACTTTTTTTATCCCCAGTTTCCTTGGTGAAGCTTCCTCCCTGCAATAAAATTTGATTGGCTCCAGTTTCTCTCATGTAACTTCTCGGCCAAAGGCCAATAAAAAGTCCAAGCCATGTGGGCGCTGTACCTTCCAGACTTGGTGGCTGCCTGAGATCCCGTGAGTCATTATACCCTAATGATTGCCTGATGACTAACCGTATGCATTTCCAGAAAGAGACAAGAAGGACTGTGCAGAACAGCTAAGTGCTATTATATCCTCATTACAAATCCTTGTGCACCATTTTAAAAAGGTTTGGGAGACATAGTATCTGGGTAATTGAATCATTTTATTAATGAGGCCAGCAGGTTATTAATAAAAGAATGGTCATTTGGCTACCTCTCTTAGGCCAAAGACAATGGTAGTAAGGTCACAGTTTATATACCTTAGGTCAGGGCTTCTTAAACTTTTTTTCCACTCATGACCCCTTTTGGCCTGAGAAGTTTTTATGTGACTCTGGGTATATAGGTATATAAAATAGGTATACACATCAGACGTTTGCTGATAATAAATCATAAAAAGAATCTATTTTAAAATAATTCTTTGGTATACATATAATTTTACATTTATTAAAGATGAAAGCAAATTTGCATACTAATGAGATGAATGTTCTTGTTTATTTTTACATAAAGAATTAACTATTGGTGGGATATTTGACACTATAGGACGTAGAACATCTTCAACATTTTTCAGAGTTGACTAGAGATTGTTGCTTTGCATAAATAAGATAGTACAAAATGGCAGAAGTATATCTAGGACCATTTCAGAAATTATTGGACTTCTGTCCTAATCCCAAGTCAAAATTTATTTAATGATTTTTTAGGAAACTCAAGTTTTAAACCTGTGTCCTCTGATAACTTGGCAAATTCTTCTTGAACTTTTAATGGCAGATGGGTGATGTTTTTGATTTCCATTGAGTATAAACCCAGCTTAGGTTTTTAGAATCAAAATTTGAAGGGAAGCATTTCTGAAACTGTGTATCCAGGCACTTCAGATGATCAACTATAACTCTTATGAATAAATCTTTTGGAAACTTATTTTCAATTATAAAATTATCTGTAGATGTAAACTTTTCTAAAGAATGTTTTCTACCCTATTCTTCCATATGTTAAATTTTCCAGTAAAAATTTTCAATTTTATCTTTTAACATAATTATGTTAAAAGATATGTTTTTTTCCTTGAAGCAGTATGTTTATATCATTGAGTTTTTCAAAAAAAAAGTGACAAATAACATCTTTTTGAAAGCCATAAGTCATTATGAAAAAAATAACAAAAGCATATTTCTGCTCAGTCAAAAATTTAGCTTCATCTTTCAATTTCAATTATCTGTTTAAACTGCACCCTCTTAAGAGCCATGTTACCTCAGAATGTAGTAATAAGCTTTTGTAATTGGAGTCCATGTTTTTCCAAAGGTTTGAAAACAAATGACTCTTAAGGGCATTGCTTTTAATGATATTAATGATTTTGGCTACAAGTCCCTCCTGATGGATCATGCAGTGAGCAAAAAATATATATATATATATATATATATATATATATATATATATATATATATATATATATTCATTGCCACCAGCTTTAATGTTTACTACAAATCCAACATTCTCATGCATCATTGCTTCAGCACTGCCTGTATAGATTCTACCACAAATTTTTTTCACTGTAAACCTTCCTTTGTGAAAAAAGGTGACAAAACAAGAATTCCTCATGTATGCTTCCTTCATAAACATATCTTACATAAAATAACAACTGTGTCATGTTTGAAATATCAGTTGTTAAAAAAAAATTTTAAAAAGAAATATCAGTTGTTTCATTTAACTGAATTGCAAATTTTAGGTTGGCTTTAAGCCAGTTAATAAGCTGCTGGGAAATTCTTTTGGAAACAGTATCATTCAATAAAAGAATTCTATGAATTTCATCCCCATATTTTTTTCCAAGAATTATTTCTGACATTTTAATAGTAGCAGATAACAGGAGATCTCCTATCATGTAGGGCTTTTTAAGTTTTTGCTATTAAATAAGAAGTTTCGTAAGCTGCAAGTAAATACTTTTCATTGACAGTAACAAATTTCTCGAAATGCTGCTTTTCTTTATTTGAAGATTTTAAGAGTTGTTCAAAATATTCCTTTGGTTTATTATAGTAGGCTGCATGCTTGCTATTAAGACGTTATTGTATTAAGATGGCTGGTTTCATGCTCTCCACAGTCAAAACTTCATTGCAAATTAAACAAAGAGGTTTTTCCACACCATCTTCATTATTAGAAGTAAATCCATATTGAAAAAATGATTCAGCATATTTTCTCCTTCTTGTCAGTTTAGGTGTACTACAATCTGGTAGTGAAGACCCTACTGCATTGTCATCAGTATTTTTATCTCTTCAGTCTAAATATAGCTACTTATCTATAACTGAAAAATATTTTGCTAATAATTTCTCAAATAAATGGTAGATTTCATGTATGAAATTACATTTATTTGTGCTTAATTAAAAAAAGATATTCACACTTACACACACACACTGGTGATGGTGGAGAAATATTGTTAAAGAGATTTTGTCTTGCTGCAATTAAACACTTATGTTTCTGGAAAAGGGGATAACAGTAATTTTTAAAATCAAACATTCTAACACAATACAATCCAAAGATAGACTAACTTGATACATGCTGAGGAACGATGATAGGAAAATATAAAAACACTTTATTTTCCATAATTAAACTATTACGTAAGAGCAGAAAACTTTGTATGTATAGAAAAATAATACTGCAATTCATAACATACAATAGCATCAAATCTGAGCTGAGGTGTTTCTGGCAACATTCATTGGCATTGCGTGGTGTGATGGCATGAGCAGTGCAAAGTGTGCATGTTATGTGTTCAGAACCAAAGCTGCAGTGAAGTTACACAATGCAACAAGGGCAAGAACTGCCAGAAACACCTCAGATTCATTACACATTTGATTTTGAATTAATTTTTGGTCATTGAGCATTCAGAAACCTTTTACTGTTGCAAAATTTTTCGGAACCCCACATTCAATTACATGATCTCACATGGGGTTGTGACCCACGTTTTAAGAAGTACTGCCTTAGGTGTTGAATGAGGGGCTAAGAGTGACATCAAGTCAAAAATATCTCTGTACTCAGACCACCCTCAGTCTTGGGCTATCAGGACAAAAGGCTCTGCCTCTACCCAAGCTTGAGTAGAACACAATGGTCTTCCCACCTTAGATTAAATTCCTTGTAAGGTTGGGTGGAGTCTGGCATCAGACAAGTCTGTAGGCCCACAAGAAAGAAAAGAAGAGGGGGTCCCCCCATTAGGAAATAGATGAATGTATTATATCACATGTTGTAAATTAATATTCTGAGAAAGATGAAACCCAAATGAGTAGTCTGAAAATTGGTAGATGATGAAAGAGGAATGATCTTGTGGAGGTCTAGGGGTGCTGGGAACTGAAATTCAAGGGCAGAAGACACGGGTCCTGCCTTGGATGAATTAAACTCAAGCCTTCTTTCAGAGACAAGATTTATTAAAACACTGATTGAGGTGGGCAAGATTTTAAGAATCTGAGCTTTTGTAATGAGAATACCACCAGGCCAGACACTTAAAGAATGTGAGCACTTTAATGGAGGGAACATGGACCTTTTTATACAGAAACACTCTGGGAAGATCTAGATGTGATCTAGGCTTGATCAAGTAGTCTGGAGTGACTGGGAGGTAACAGAGAAGGACCTGGAAGGGCTGGGTGTGCCAGGCTAAGTCCAGGTATCTGGGCCACCTGTCTGGGGTCTAGATGGAATCAAGGAGTGGTGGTGTAGGGTGGGGCCAGGTGCAGACAAGGAAGGCTGGGATGGGTTAGAGGTAACAGAGAATTGGAGATTGGGCAGAGTAAAAGCCACAATGCAAGGACAGTTGAAAGGATTATGCTGATATGAGCCAGGGTCATGTGGGAGAGTTCAGGGGAAGTTGGGGGCTTGGGGAAGGGTTTCCAGGGCCTATACCCTGTTAGTCTTCCATGTCCTAAAAAATTTTCTCAACAGAGTTCACTAAAGAAAAAATAAAGACAAATATTTACTTTTCTATAAATATTTCTTAATTATAAACATTTTCTGATGCAAGCTAATTGAATATTTTTGCCTACAAAGTTGGAATATGAAGACAGCTAATAGAAATGACCAAAATTTCAGGGACAGATTTAAAATTTGAGGGAGAACTAAAGCCTTTAAATTTCAGAAAGGAAAATGAAAGTGTTTTAAAGGCAAATTTAGATGTGACCTGAAAGGAATCTGATCTCTTGTTTTTACTACATATGATACAATCTAAGTACATGACTGTCATCTGATATAATTGGTCTTGGGATTTAAGTCCTGACTTTGCCACTTAGTAATTGTGTGACCTTGAGTAAGCACCTAAACCTCTCTGGTTCTCAGATTCCTTATCTGAGGTCAGAGACTGCATTATTTTTCTCTTTGGATCCACAGCACCTAGCAAATAGGTGTCACATAGCAAAGAGTAAATAAATGCTTGCTGATTGAGCCATAAAATGAGAGCGTTAGACATATATAATATTTAAGTTCCTGTGAACTGGATGGCTCATGAGAATTAAGAAACAGCCCCAGGGCTATGTTGAAAGAATCTTGATACTTCCACAGTGATGGGAGGAAATGAATAAGAGGTGACAGCTCTTCTGGAACCTTTGTTATCACTGTTGTTCTTGGAGAAGAGATGAAGACACCTTCCTGGAATTCTTTCTTGTCCCTTCACAGATACCCTCTGAAAGTCCCATATAGTCTTTTTTTTTTTTTTTTGGCGAGGCATTCGGGGGTAAGTGATTTGCCCAGGCTCACTCAGCTAGTAAGTGCCAAGTGTCTGAGGCTGGATTTGAACTCAAGTTTTCTGACTCCAAGGCTGGAGCTCTATCAACTGTGCCACCTAGCTGCCCCCCAGTCTCATATAGCCTAACCCTGTTTGTCAGTCCTGTAGGGCTCAAAGGAAAGTCACATGGTACTTCCTTTAGCTCTTAAGTGAAATATTTCCAAGACCATGATTCTCAGTGGAACTTAATAGATAGAGGGTTTTTTTTTTTTGTTTTTGAGAAGAGAAGGTAAAAACAAGTGACAATATAGTGATTAATTGCAGGAAACAAATGATGGGGAATTTGCTTGTTTTTTTACTGCTTTGAGATAAGTGATGATGCAAACAGCAGAGCAGCTCCCAGGGAACAGGGAATATGGCTCTGTATATTTCATGAAGAGCCTGACACTGTGTGCTAAACTAAACTAATTGTTAGTAGAGAAGCCAAAAACATTATCATACATGAATGGAAAGCCTGTGCACCTGCTGAGACAAACTATGAAGACACTCCCACTGCACGTCCAAATTTTGACATCCAAAGCCTTTACCAGCAGGCTTATGGAGTCTGGGTTGTACTGTGATTGTGTGAGAGAAAAGATTTCCTAATATGAAACAGAAGTGGGTAGTTCTGTTTCCTTTCCACATTCACTAGAACTTGGCTGCTTGGGACACTGAATTTTCCTTTGATAGGAACAGATCCCTCCTTCCCTCATGAGTCATCTTATAAGTCTGCTAATTAATTTTTTTTATTGTTTAGTCATTTTTCAATCCTGTCCAACTCTTCATTACCCCATTTGAGGTTTTCATGGCAAAGATGCTGGAGTGGTTTGCCATTTCCTTCTCCAGCTCATTTTATAGATGAGAAAACTGAGGCAAACAGGGTTAAGTGACTTGCCCATGTTTGAGGCTGGATTGGAACTCAGCGAGATGAGTTTTCCTGACTCCAGTCCTGGGTCTTTATCCACTGTGTCACCAGGCTTCCTTTGTTCATTTATGTTTGCCTCTTTGTGACCCTATTTTTGGGTTTTCTTGGCAAAGATAGTATCTGAGTGTCACACAGATAGTATGTGTGTGAGGCTGGACTGGAACTCATTAGGATGAGTCCAGTGCTCGATATGCCATGCCACCTAGCAGCTCCAGATTTATTTGTTGTTCAGTCATTTCTGACTCTGTGACCACATTTGGGGTCCATCTCTTTGTGACCCCATTTAGGTTTTCTTGGCAAAGATACTGGAGTGGTTTGCCAGGTGTTCTATCTACTATGCCACCTACCGGTGGGTAGAGTGCTGAACTTGGAGTCTGTGTGACCCCAGGCAACTCACTTCACCCTATTTGCCTCAGTTTCCTCATCTGCAAAATGAGCTGGAGAAATAAATGGCAAACCACTCCAGTAACTTTGCCAAGAAAACCCCAAATGGAGTCACAAAAAATCATACACAACTGAACAATAATTAATAATAAATTTATTTCTTTGGTGATAGCAAATAAGGGATCTATACCTCCATAAACTTTAATTTATTAATGGTACAAGCTCAAATCCCTCTGGAGAAATTATAATGCAAAAAAGTAATTAAACAACAAAGAACTTTAGTCCAATGAGCACAAAGTTTGATGAAGTAATCCAAAGATTTTTCTTTTTAAAATGTAAGTAATTTCCCCCCCAAAAAAACATTCCCAGAACATTCTGTGCCTCAAACAACCACCTTAGGAAAGAAACAGCTCTAATGAGGTGACTACCTGAACACTTGCGCATGATATGTTTTTTACTGGCCCTCATCATTACCTATGGATCTCAGTGCAGATATTTGAATGATGTCTCTTTGAGCAGTACAGGAAGCATTTAGCTTTGGTCAATAAGTCATTTAGCATTTAGCTCACTCATCCATTAGTCTAGTGATTCATATTGAAAGACCACTAATTAACTGCAGTTTGATTCAGGGCTTTTACATTATGGGGTCCTCATATCAGTGTAGAAGGAACATTGGGTAGGGCCAGGGGCACCTAATAATCATGTGAGCATGGATGGATTACTTAACTTCTCTACTCCTTGGTTTTCTCACTTGTCCGATGAGGATAATAAATAAAAGGAACAGAATTTCAGAATTGGATGGGATCTTAGAGGCCATCTAGTGATTTTTCAGATTTCACTGAGAGGGAATCCACTGAAGCAGGTCATTCTATTTTGTGATTCCAGAAGTTAGCACATTTGCCCTCATATAGAGTTAAAATTAACATCTTTAAAATGTCTACCCATAACTATCAGGGATGCAGGAAAAGTTTTATCTTTCACATGACAGTCTTTCAGATAATAAGTCCCTATGGAAGTTTAATCACTTACCTTTATAACACTCTCCCTAGAATGGACCTATCTTGATTGAAGACTGCATGCAAATTTATCTAAACCCTAGACCACCAAGCTCCACATCACAGCTGGCTATCCATCCAGGCTATCTTGTCTCTTGTACTGCTGCATATCCTCTTCTCCCATCATTTTGCTTTTATGTCTTGCTGTAGGCACAGTAATCAAATCATTACTACCACTGTTTCTGGAAAACAGAAACAAAAACAAAAACATGTCAACTGTGGCCCTATGGATGAAGTTATTATTCCCTCCCCAAACTAAAATTCCCTTCCCTGACCACTGCTTATATCTTATTATTATTTCCATCATTAGGTTGTATATTCCTTGAGAGCAGGGACTGTTTCTATTCCTGTTCTGGTTCAATGTCTGGAGCAATAAATCACTCAAAAACTGAAGACTTAGATAAATAATCCCTTTAGTAAAAATATCCAACCTCCCCCAGGTAAAAGTAAATTGATGTGGTAATAAAGAATAATTTAAGAAAATAAAAGCTTTTGGCAAAGAAATTAAGAACAATCAGCAAAGTGGTCCCCTAGGGTCTTATGGGTGCTTCCACCAGAGTCTTGTAATGGAAGTAAGGTGCATGCGCAGACCCCATCAGCATCTTTTTATATGGAGGGTGCTAGGGAGCTGGCTTCTAGGAGAACCATAATGACATGTAAAGGAAATACCTTAGAGAGAATTGTGGAGCATGCATAGACATTCTACAACTGGTTTTGGTTGGCTAAACACAGGGTGGAATAGAAGTAGTTTGACTGATGTGGAGGTATTAAAAAAAGGCATGTCTACTTCAGTCATTTCCTCTTTTGCTTCAGTTGCTCTGCAGGATACTTTTACTTACAGCATCTGGAGAAAGATCATAGAGTAAGTGGAAAAGTCTTAAGGCTTTTTCCCCTCTAAACGCTATATGACCACTGAGAAATGAGTCTTTGTCCTTAGCCTTTTCATTTGTTCTTTCTAGTCTAGGTGAAGGGAGTGGAGTCTCTGACTTGGTCAGAAGACTGACCCACAAAAATCTAGGAGTTAGAATCCAGGACAGAATTTCTGCAGATAGTAACTCTCAAAGTATGAAAAAGTCTTTGGAGGTGACCTTCAGGACCTTAGCCAGTAGAAGGGGGCAGTCATGCCAAAGCTGGGCATGAATCTGGGAGGAATGGTACCATATTGAAAATGAACTAGGTTTTGAACCTACTCCTCCAGATACTCAAGGTAATGTAGAAAAGATGTATGCTAGACAGTGAAGGGCCAGAGCCCAACTCTCACATAAAAACACCTAGTCACAAAAAAGGAAGAAGTGAGTAAAAAAAAAAAAAAGAAAAAAAAGGAACTTGACTATAGAAAGTTCTTGTGGTGACATGGAGGGTAAAGGCATAAATGTAGAAGAGGAGAATAGTGTCAAAATGGCTACATGTCAAGCCTCAAAGAAAAATATAATTTGGTCTCTGGCCCACAAAGAATTTCTGGAAGAGCTTTAAAAGAATATTACAAAGCAAATTAGAGAAGTAGAAGAAAAATTGGGAAAAAATGAAAGTAATGCATGAAAATCATGAAAAAAGAATCAATAACATGGGAAAAGGTATGCAAAAATTTACCAAAGAAAATAAGTCCTTAAAAAAAATAGAATTGGCTAAATAGAAAAGGAAGTACAAAATCTCACTGAAGAAAAGAATTCCTTAAAAGTTAAAATTGAACAAGTGAAAACTAATGACTTTATGAGACATCAAGACACAATAAAACAAATTCAAAAATGTAAAAAAAAAGAAAATGTGAAATTTCTCATTGGAAAAAGAGCTGACAAAAACCTCACAAACAAGTGCAGAAAAGCAGAACTAATAAGTGCATCCTTTTCAAATCATAATGCAATAAAAATTATATTCAATAATGCATGCTGGAAAGACAGATTAAAATTTAGTGGAAACTAAATAATTTAATCCTAAAAATATGTAGGTCAAAGTATACAGGCTGAAAATCATAGAAACAATCAATATTTTCATCAAAGAACATGACAACAATGAGACAACACACTAAAATTTATGGGACACAGCCAAAGCAGTACTTAGTGGAAAATTTTTGTATCTTTAGCTGCTTACATCAATGAAATAGAGAAAAAGCTGATCAATAAATTGGGCATAAAACTAAAAAAACAAACAAACTAGAAAATGAACAAATTAAAAATCTTTAATTAAGCACCAAATTGGAAATCCAGAAAATCAAAGGAGAGATTAATAAAATTGAAAGTAAGAAAACTATTGAACTGACAAAAAAAAAAGCCCAAAAACTAGGAGCTGGTTTTATGGGGGAAAACCCCAACACTATAAAATAGAAAACAAACAAACAAATGTGTTAATTTGATTAAAAAAGAAAAGAAGAAAATCAAATTATTAGTATAAACAATGAAAGGTGTGAATTCACGACCAATAATAAAGAAATTAGGACAATTGTTAGAAGGCATTTTGCCCAATTATATGCCAATAAATTTGACCATCTAAATGAAATGGATGAATACCTACAAAAATATAAATTACCCAGATTAACAAAAGAAGAAATAACTCAATCCTAGAAAAAGAAATTAAACAAGCCATCAGTGAACTTCCTAAGCAAAAAAAACCCCACCAAGACCAGATGGATTCACAAGCTAATTCTACCAAACATTTAGAGAATAATTAATCCCAATACTATATAAATTATTTTTAAAAATAGGAAAAGAAGTAATCCCATCAAATTTCTCTTATGACACAAATATGGTGCAGATACTTAAACCAGGAGGAGACAAAACAGAGAAAGAAAATTATAAACCAATTTCCCTATGTATATAGATGTAATATTTTTAATTAAAATACTAGAAAAGAGATTATAGCAATATGTTACATGGATCATACACTATGACTTCGTGGAATTTATATCAGGTATGTAGGGCTGGTTCAATTTTAGGGAAACTAACAGCATTATTCACCATATCAATAACAAAACTAATGGAAATCATAGGAATATTTCAAAAGATGCAGAAAAATCCTTTGACAAAATATTGCACCCATTTTTCTTAAAAAACATGAGAGCATAAGAATAAATGGAGTTTTCCTTAAGATGATCATTAATATTTATGTAAAACTATCAGCAAGCATTATACGTAATGGGGATAAGCTTGAAGCAAGGATATCCATTAACACCTCTATTATTTAATGTTGTACTAGAAATATTAGCTATAGCAATAAGAAAAGAAAAAGAAATTAAAGGAATTAGACTAGGCAATGAGGAAGCAAAACTATCACTCTACAGATGATTTGATGTTATACTTAGAAAATTCTAGAGAATCAACTAAATCTATTTGAAATCATTAACAACTTTAGCAATATTATAGGAAACAAAATAAACCCACATAAATTATCAGCATTTCTATATATTACCAACAAAGTCCAGCAGCAAGAGATAGAAAGAGAAATTCCATTTAAAATAATCATAGGTTGGGGCAGCGAGGTGGTGCAATGATAGAGCACCAGCCCTGGAGTCAGGAGGACCTCAGTTCAAAACTATTCTCAGATCAGACACTTGACACTTATTAGCTGTGTAACCGTAGGCAAGTCACTTAATCCTAATTGCCTCACCAAAAAATAAATAAATAAAAGAGCCACAGGCAATATAAAATGCATGGCAATTTACCTGCCAAGAGAAATCCAGGAACTACATGGATGCAACTAAAAACACTTTTCACAAAAATAAAGTCAGATCTAAATAATTAGAAAAATGTGGATTTCTCAAGGGTAGGCTGAGCCAATGTAATGAAAATGACAATTCTACCTATATGTATCTATTTACTCAGTGCTATACCAATCAAACTATCAAAAATTATTTTATAGAACTAGAAAAAATAATAACAAAATTCATCTGGAAGAACAAAACCCCCAAAATATCAAAGGAATTGGTTAAAAAAATTTGGAAGAATGTGATTTAGCAGTACCAGATCTTATACTGCATTTTAAAGTGGTAATTGTCAAAACAATCTGGTACTGGCTGAGAAATAGAGTGGTGAATCAGTGGAATACATTAGATAAAAAATATGTTATAGTAAGTGACCGTAGTGGTTTAGTATATGATAAACCCAAAGATCCAAGCTTTTGGAACAAAAACTCATTATTTTACAAAAGCTGCTGGAGGGGCAGCTGGGTGGCACAGTGGATAGAGCACTGGCCTTGGATTCAGGAGGACCTGAGTTCAAATCCAGCCTCAGACACATGACACTTACTAGCTGAGTGACCCTGGGCAAGTCACTTAACCCCATTGCCTATCCTAAAAAAAAAAAAGCTGCTGGAAAAACTGGAAAACAGTAGGCAGAAACAGGTTTAGACCAACATCTCACACCATATACCAATTTAAGGTCAAAATGGGTACATGATTTACACATAAAAAGTGATACCACAAACAAGTTAAGAAAGCATGGAATAATTTATCTGCCAGATTTATGAATAAGGGAAGAATTTACAATCAAATAAAATATAGACAGTATTGTAAAATATTAAAAAAATACATAATTTTGATTTTATAAAATCAAAAAAGTTTTGCATGAACAAAATCATTGCAATGAAAAGTATAAGGAAAGCAGAAAACTGCAAAAATGTGCAATGAGTGTCTCTGATAAAGGCCTCATTTATAAAATATTTAGAGAACTGGGTCAAATTTATAAAAATACAAGTCATTCCCCAATTTATGGTCAAAGGATCTGAATAGGCAATTTCAGATAAATTAATCAAAGCTATCTATAGTCATATAAAAGTGCTCTAAATCACTATTGATTAGAGAAATGCAAATTAAAATAACCATGAGGTACCCCCTCACACCTATCAGAGAGGTTAATATAATAGAAAAGGAAAATGCTGAATGTTGGAGGGGATATGGGAAAACTGGGACACTAATGCACTCTTGGTAAAGTTGTGAATGGATCCAACCACTATGGAGAGCAATTTGGAACTATGCCCAAAGGGCTATAAAACTATAGTAGCCTTTGTTCCACTAATACCACTTGTAGGTCTATATCCCAAAAACATCCTCCCAAAAATAGGGGAAAAAAAAGAAAGAAAAAGGACCTATTTATACAAAAATAATTTTAGTAGCTCTTTTTGTGGTAGCTAAGAATTGGAAATCAAAGGAATGCCCATAAGTTGGAGAATGGCTAAACAAGCTGTGGTATATGATTGTGATGGAATATTATTATACTATAAGAAATAACAAGCAGGATGACTTCAGAAAAACCTGGAAAGATTTACATGAAATGATGCATAGTAAAGTAAATAGCACCTGGAGAACATTTTACATAGTAAAAGCAATATTATTTGATGAAGAACTGTGAATGGTAGCTTTTCTCAGCAATATAATGATACAAGACAATCCCAAAAGACTAATGATGAAGCATATTATCTGCCTCCAGAGAAAGAACTGATACTAATTGAATATGGACTGAATCATGCTATTTTTTACTTTCTTTCATTTGTTTTAGTCTTCTCATGCAAAATGACTAATACGGAAATGTTTACATAATTGCACATGAACAACCTCTACCTGCTTACCATATCATGGTAGAGGTTAATGGGTGGAAGGCAGGGAGAGATAGAATTTGGAACTCAAAACTTTAAATAAAAATGTTTTGGGGGTGGAGCAAAGATGGAGGAGTAAAAGCAGTGACTTACTTAAGCTCTCCCCCAAACCCCTCCAAATACCTGTAAAAAAATGGCTCTAAATAAATTATAAAGCAGCAGAACCTACAAAAAGACAGTGAAAGAAATTTACAGCACAAGACAACCTGGATGGTTGATCAGAAAGGTATATCATGCCGAGTGGGGAGAAGAATGCAGTTTGGCATGGGCATGCAGGCAAAACAAGCTTCAGCAAACCTGGAGCAGCCCTCAGAGGACTGAATCATGGGCAGCTGTGGCAGTTTCTAGGCTTCTCAACCCAGAAACAGCAAAGAAAAGTTAGAAGGTCAGTAGGAAAAGTCTGTGACTGCAGAGAGAAAGAAGATCAGTCCCAGCCCCAGTCCCCACATGTGGCCTCAGGGCGGTGGCTACTTCCAGAGCTTCCATCCCACAGACTGAGGTGGAATTGAGTTGCTGACCAGACTAGGATTGCAGGGATCTCTTTGCTGGTTCAGTATTTTCTTGCTTTGCCACTGCTTGGATCTGAGTCAGAGTTCTGGGTAACAGTCCTGGGGTGAGGAGGAGCATTGGCATGATGGAGCTTGTGCCTTGGTGGAGAGGGAATCCTCCTCCCAGTTCCAGGGTCACTCATAGACCAGATCACAGGCTAGGAAAGGAGTAAATACCTCACCCTTGATCATACCACCTTGCAATAACTGAAAACTTACAGGTCCCTAGAAGTATCTCTGAAAACAGCTGCACAAAACTCCTGAAGTTTGGGACAGTACAGTAATTGTCTTGGATCATGAGCAAGTGGCACAAAAAGAGACAGAGCATAGAATCTTACTTTGAGGACAAAGAAGATCAAAACATACAACCAGAAGAAGACAACAAAGTCAAAGCTTCTACATCCAAAGCCTCCAAAAAATTATAACCTGTATGGAATTGCTTGCCTTCTCAATGTGGGTGGGTGAGGAGGGAGGAAGGGAGAAAACTTGGAACCCAAAGTTTTAAAAAACAAATGTTAAAATTTTTTTTTTCACATGCAACTGGAAAATAAGATATACAGGCAATGGGATATAAAAATCTATCCTGCCCTACAGGAAAATTGAAAGGGAAGGGCATAAGAGAAGTGTGGGGAGAGGGAGATAGAAGAGAGGGCAGATTAGGGATGCATGCCACCTTTGAGTGGAGGGAGGGATGAGACAGGGAGAAAATTTTGAACTCAAAATCTTGTGGAAGTGAATGTTGAAAACTAAAAATGAATAAATTAATAAAAAACAAAACAAAACAAAAAAATAATACAAGTCATTCCCCAATTGATAAGTTGTCAAAGGATATGAACAGGCAGATTTCAGATGAAGAAATTAAAACTATTTATAGTCATATGAAAAAATGCCCTAAATCACTCTTGATTAGAGAAATGAAAATTAAAAGAACTCTGAGTTACCAATTCACATCTATCTGATTGGCTAATACGACAGAAAAGAAAAAAATGATAGATGCTGGAGAAGATGTGGGAAAATTAGAACACTAATGCATTGCTGGTGGAGTTGTGAACTGATCCAGTCATTTTGGAGAGCAATTTGGAACTACGCCCAAAGGGCTATAAAAATGTGCATACCTTGACCCAACAATAGCATTTCTAGGAATATATCCCAAAGAGATCATACATGTGGGCAAAGGACCCACATGTAGAAAAATATTTATAGCAGCTCTTTCTGGGGTGGCGAAGAATTGGAAATTGAGAGGCATATGTGGTATATGAATATAATGGAATACTATTGTGCTATAAGAAATTATGAGAAAGTAGATTTCAGAAAAACCTGGAAAGACTTACATGAATTGATGCTGAGTGAAGTGAGCAGAATCAGGATAACATTGTAAACAGTAATAATAACAACACTGTGGTGATGAACTATGGTTGACTTAGCTTTTCTCAGGCATACAATGATCCAAGATCATTCCAAAGGACTTGAAAAACTGCTATACACCTTCAGAGAGAGAACCATTGAACTTTGAGTGCAAATTGAAATACAATTTTCTTGCTTTCCTTACTTTTTTTGCATTTTTTTGAAATACAGCTAATATGGAAATATATTTTACATGATTTCTCATGTATAATAATTTATATTATTTGTTGTTGTTCAGTCATTTTTAGTTGCATATGACTCTTTCTGATCCCAATTATGGTTTTTTTGACAAAGATGATGGAGTAGTTTGCCACTTCATTCTTTAGCTCATTCTCTACAGATGAGGAAACTGAGGCAAGCAAGGTTAATTGATTTGCCCACACAGCTAGTCAGTATCTAAGGGCAGATTTGAACTCATGAAGATGAGTTTTCCTGACTCCAGACCTAGCACTCTTATCTACTGTGCCACCTGGTTGCCTAATTGATAACATATTCTATGCCTTCTCAGAGAGGGAGGCAGTGAGTGGAAAGCAGAGAATTTGGAACTCAAAAGCTAAAAAAAATGTTAAAAATAATAAACTGAAATGTTTAAAATTTTTTAAAGATAAGAAAACAAAAATTAAAAATTAAAAAAATGGTTTTTTAAAAAGAAAAGATTAGAGCATACAAGCACTGGTTCTAATACTATTTTATATTTTCTTTTTTAAAAATTTTTTAATTTTTTAATTTTTTAAAAGACTCATATAAATTTATTTTTAGTTTTCAATATTCACTTCCACAAGTTTTTGAGTTCCAAATTTCTCACCCCTCCCCCCACCCCAAGATGACATGCATTCTGAATACCCCTTCCCCTAGTCTGCCCTCTCTTCTATCTCTCCCCCAACTTCTCTTATCCCCTTCTCCTTCTATTTTCCTGTAGGGCAGGATAGACTTCTGTGCCCCATTTCCTGTATTTCTTATTTCCCAGTTGCATGTGAAAACCTTTTTTTAAAAACATGTGTTTTTAAAACTTTGGGTTCCAAATTTTCTCCCTTCCTCCTTCCCCACCCACCCTCATTGAAAAGGCAAGCAACTCAATATAGGTTATACACGTGCAGTTATGCAAAACACTTCTACAGTAGACATGTTGTGAAAAACTAGCCCTATTTCTCTTAATCCTATCCTGCCCCCAATTTGTTCTATTCTTTCTTTTGACCCTGTCCCTCCTCAGAAGTGTTTGTTTCTGATTACCCCCTTTCCCAATCTGCCCTCCTCTCTCATCCCCATGCTCTATTGTCCCCTTCCCTCTCTATTTTCCTGTAGAGTAAGACAGATTTCCATACTCAATTGAATGTGTAGGTTATTCCCTCCTTAAGCCAAATCCTATGAGAATAAGATTCACCATTCTCTCACCTTCCCCTTTCCCCTCCACTATAAGAACCTTTTCTTTGCTGTTTTTGTGAGATAATGTACCCTGTTCTACCTCTCCCTTTCTTCTCCTAGTATAATCCTCTCTCATCCCTTAATTTTATTCTCCAGATATGATCCCTTAATCTTGAACTCCCCCTGTGCCTTCTATCTATCTATCTATCTATCTATCTATCTATCTATCTATCTATCTATCTATCTATCTATCTACATACATATAATTTTCCCCCCTCCAACTACCCTAATACTGACAAAGGTCTCATGAGTTATAAATATCATCTTTCCATGCAGGAATGTAAACAGTTCAATCTTAATAAGTCTGTTATGATTTCTCTTTCCTGTTTACCTCTTCATGTTCCACTTGAGTCTTGTGTTTGAAAGTCAAAATTTCTCTTCAGCTCTGGTCTTTTCATCAAGAATGCTTGAAAGTCCTCTATTTCACTGAATGACCATTTTTTCCCCTGAAGGATTATACTCAGTTTTACTGGGTAGGTGATTCTTGGTTGTAATCCTATCTCCTTTGCCCTCTGGAATATTATATTCCATGCCCTATGGTCCTTTAATGTAGAAGCTGCTAAATCTTTTGTGTTTCCACAAGACTTGAATTGTTTCTTTCTGGTAGCTTGTAATATTTTCTCCTTGACCTGGGAACTCTGGAATTTGGATACAAAGTTCCTGGGAGTTTTCCTCTGGGGATCTCTTTCAGAAGGTGATCAGTGGATTCTTTCAATTTCTATTTTGCCCTCTGGTTCTAAAATATCAGGGCAGTTTTCCTTGATAATTTCTTGAAAGATGATGTCTAGGCTCTTTTTTGATCATGGCTTTCAGATAGTCCAATAATTTTTAAATTCTCTCTCCTGGATCTATTTTCCAGGTCAGTTGTTTTTCCAGTGACATATTTCACACTGTTTTCTAATTTTTCATTCTTTTGGATTTGTTTTATGTCTGATTTCTCATAAAGTCACTATCTTCCAATTGCTCTATTCTAATTTTTAAGGAAGTATTTTCTTCAGTAAGCTTTTGGACTTCCTTTTCCATTTGGCCAATTTTTCTTTTTAGGGCATTCTTCTCCTCATTGGCTTTTTGGACCTCTTTTGCCATTTGGGTTAGGCTATTTTTTAAGGTGTTATTTTCTTCAGTATTTTTTTGGGTCTCCTTTAGCAAGCTGTTGACTTTTTTTTCTTGATTTTCTTGCATCATTCTCATTTCTCTTTCCAGCTTTTCCTGTACTTCTCTTACTTGCTTCTCAAAATCCCTTTTGAGCTCTTCCAAGGCCTGGGACTGATTCATATTTTTCTTGGAGGCTTTGCATGTAGGAGCTTTGACTTTATTGTCTTCTTCTGGTTGTATGTTTTGATCTTCTTTGTCACCAAAGTAAGATAATATAGTCTGACTTTTTTGCTCTGCTTGCTCATGATCCCAGCCAATTACTTGAGTTTTAAACTCTTTGTTAAGGTAAGAGTCTGCTTCCAATGTGGAGAATGTACTGTCCCAACCTTCAGGGATTTATACCGCTGTTTTCAGAGATACTTGTAGGGACCTGTAAATTTTCAGTTCTTGCAAGGTGATATGATAAGGGGCAAGGTATTTACTCCTTTCCTGGCCTGTGCTCTGCTCTATTAGTGACCACAAGCACTCCTTTCTGTCCTGGAACTGTGAAGAAGGTTTCTTCTCTACTGCCACTACAAGCTCCACCAAGCCAGCACTCCTCCTCGCCCCAGGACCGCCGCCCAGAACTGTGACCCAGATCCAAGCACAGGCAAAGCACAGTGCCTCAGCACTGGCAAATAGATACCTAAAATCCCCCTCTGATCAGCCACTCAATTCCCCCTCAGTCTGTGAGCCAGAAGCTCAGGGTGCAGACACCCCCCAAGTTGCCTGCTCTGCGCTCTGTGCTCTGGAGCTGGCTCTGACCTAGCTCCTCTTTCAGCACCTCAGAAACAGACTTTTCCCACTGTCCTTTTAAGCTGTCTTTGGTGTTTGTGAGTTGAGAGGTCTGGAAGCTGCCACAGCTGTCCAAGATTCAGTCCTCTGAGGCCTGCTCCAGGTTCACTGCAGCCTGCTCATCCAAGCCACACTACGCTCCTCTCCTCGCTCAGCATGATATGCCTTTCTGATCAACCTCCAGGTTTTCTTGGGCTGGAAATTTGCTTCACTCTATCTTTTTGTGCATTCTTTTGCTTTAGAATTTGTTTAGAGCCATTTTTTATAGATATTTTGAGGGGTTTTGGGGAGAGCTCAAGCAAGATTGCTTTCATCTTGGCTCTGCCCCCGCTTACCTAACTTTCAGGCCATATGCTCCACATAGCTATGCTACTCAAAGATCATTTAATCCTTTATTTCCTTGAGTTCCCCCATTAAAAGGTAAATTCCTTGAGGGCAGCAACTGACTTTAAAGCAATTTGAATGTTTCATCCCTGGGTGTGGCATCTGTGCTAGGCAAGGATGGTATAGATTAGCACTTTGCCTGATATATAGTAATAAGAGCATAATAAGTGCTTTTTAAATTAATTAATTCTTTAATTTCTATATGTGTAATCTTGGGCGAGTCATCAAGGTTTTCTGACCTCAAATTTCTTCATCTTTAAAAGATCTCTGTGTTGCCTCAATCTCAAATAATTGGGGTAACGATACAATGAAAGAATGCATATAAAGCTCTTTTATCTCAAAGTGTCATGGAAATATCAACTACTGCCAGCAATAGTAATAATAATAATGATATGCAGCAATAGTACTAATAGCAATGATAAGAATAATAACAGATGCAAAGTCTGCCAAACCTTTTCTGATGATCTGATTATTTCAGTCATCCCTCCCTCCTCCTACTACCTATAATACCCACTATGTCACTGAGTTTATAATAACTGCATTGTTTGGTTCTGTATCTCTGCATGTATCTGCCCTGTCTCCTCATAGGGAAACAACTGAATCTAATATTTTCTTTGTAAATTCAATGCCTGGCTGAAATATCTGATGATAATGATGGTGGTAATGTGGTGGTGGTGGTGTGGTGGTGGTGGTGGTGGTGGTGGTGATGATGATGATGACCCTCCTGTAAAGTTAAGGGACAGATTTGAACAAGGTGCCTAAAGCACTGTTCTGATCAGACTGAAGTTATACATGCCCCAGCTAACTGCCTACAGACTCACAGTGAGCTACAAGGCATCTCAGGACAACCAATCTCCACTGGCTCTGATTTTCATTATATTACTGATTGGAGGTTTTAAAGAATTTGATGTCAACAAGTCCCTTCCAGTGAACAGGAGAGCTCCATCTGAATGCAAGAAATCTCCAGTCAGCCAGCCAGCCTCAGTGGACAGAGCTCTCATTTCCTTGGTCTATTGTCTAAGTGGGTCAAGGCTGACTGCCCCACCTCCCCTAGGGCTCTAGTATCTGCATCCTGAATGTCATTCTTTCAGCCATCTGGTGTCTCTTGTGCACAGATAGTACTCATTCCCATTGGAAAATAAAACTGAATACTGAAAATTTCCATGGAGGCACTAATAGAACAAGCTCTGGGTTCCAGTTCTGACTCTATCACTTCTAGTCAATCAACTAAATATTTATTAAGGACCTACTCCATGCAAGGCACTAGATGCTAGGTCCTAGGCTAGGGGGATACAAATACAGAAAATTACACAATCTACTCCAATCCAATACACGCTAACCCAATAAACATTCCTGAAGTTCCTATCACATGTCTCCAAATTGTGCTAGATTTTAGGAACAAAAAGATAATATAATAAATATAAACAGCACCAACAGTCCCTTTCCTGAAGGAGTTTGTTGTACATGTCAGATGATATCTCCATTTTACAAATGAGGAAACAGGACTGGACAAGTGAATTGGCTGGCCTGAAGTCCTAAAACAGCAAAGTTAGGATTAGACCCCAGGCCTCATACATTCTTTCTGCCATCTGGTGCTGCATTTCTTAGTCAATATCTCTCTGTCTTTTCAAATCATTTTAAAACAATGATTATCTTTTCATAGATCAAAGGTGCTGGTTAATGGACACAAATTCTCCTTCTCCATATCTCAGAGAACTAGAGTTACAATACTTCCATCATTTATGAATTTCTTGTCAGCTTGGTGAGCCATTTGTGCCAGTCTCTTGAGAAATGAGTACAAGAGAATTCTGGCCAAGTGAACAGCAGGGAGGATTAGTGTGAGATCTCAAGAGAAATCCCTTTTTGTTCTGGCCTACAACCTTTGGGCATACATAGCTCTGACAACAGCCAAACAAATACTAAAAAACCAAACAAATTAATTGAACTGGGAAATGAACAGGTAGAAAGCATCTCTGTGTCTGACAGGAACAAAGTTTCTGCTTGTTTAGAACTGAGTGAAAGAGAGGAATAAACCCTGATTTTGTCCCTTACAGGAGCCCTACCCAGGGCAGTACTGTGAGTCATGGATCTTACAAGTTTCTACTGCAAGTGGGGACAGGAGTTCTCCTGATTATCCAGACTTGCATGTGAATCCCCTCTGTGTTTTTAGTATGTAAATAAAACCTGTACAAAGGGAAAGAAAGACAGAGAGACAGAAAGACAGAAAGACAGATACAGAGAGCCACAGAGACAGAGAGGGACAGAAACAAAGACATAGAGATTGTGTGTTTTTTTTAATTTTGTTTGTTTCTATCTCAGGAGGACTGGTTAGAGTGTGCTACAGAGGCAAGTCTGGAGAAAGAAAAGCATTGTGTGGGAGTCACTGAGTGTTCAGGGTGGCCAGAGGAAATGGAACATGAGACAAATTGAATATAGGAGAGATAGATGGTATATAACATAAATAAGAGACAGGAGACTTTCCTAAGAATCTTCAATCCTCTGGATATTGTATATTCCTCACTACCTATGCTTGGAATTACTATTCTTTATTTATCAATGTGGAAATATGTTTCCATGACTGCACATGTATAATCTATATCAGCTTGCTCGCTGTCTTGGGGAGATGGGAAGGAGGGAGAAAAATTTGGAACTCAAAATGTTATAAAGTGCATGTTGAAAACTATCTTGACATGTAATTGAAAAAAAACTATTTACTAAAAACAAACAAAAGAAACAAAAAAAATAGTCTCCTTGGGAAACAATTGATAAAAACAACTCAAAAATTGGTCTAGTATTTGTTGGAGTGAATATGACCTGAATGCAATGAGCGAAAGATGATAAATGCTTTACAAATTTGTCAAATGGGTTCTAAAAGTCTCTTGGAGTATTTATGCTTCCATCTTAGAGAATGTCCTAAATGACAAGTATCATGGAATGATTATATGATTCCTATGTACTATTTCTGCTCAGAATTCTGCCAAAAGAGAAATTTAGAGAGAAAAAAACCCCAACAACATTTATTAAGTCCCTACGATGTTCAAGATCCTATTCTGGATGCAATTATAGCAAGTGTGTTCTTTCACATTCTCTCAGAGCCAGGCAAACAACATCTACTCCTCAGGGTCCTATGGTACCCTGAGGGTTTGGGATGTGTGTTTCTTTTCTCTGCTGCTATTAGCTTGAGCTCCTCACTCCCTGTACCTACACTGTTTGACACCAGTGACTAGCCCTAAATTTCATTTAACCACTTAACATTGATTACTTTTTACAAAAGAATGAAATATTTACTTCAAAGACATATGAAGAACAAACATATAAACATTTCTCCATAACACCTGAAGGCATATTTTCTCTTACTCTACCTCAGTCTCTGAGGGAGCAGGCTCAAAATGTAGTTCAGTTCATACATAGCATCAGTCCCACCAAGTTCTGTTGGGTGAGTTGGGTGAATTGTTCTCAGGCCATGGAAGAGTTCAAAAAAGATTTTGAAAATCAAGTAAGAAAGGTAGAGGAAAAAATGGGAAGAGAAATAAGAGTGATGCAGGAAAATCATGAGGAAAAACTCAACAATTTGGTGAAGGAGACCCAAAAAATACCGAATAAAATAACACCTTAAAAAAACAGACTAGACCAAATGACAAAAGAGGTCCAAAAAGTCAATGAGGAGAAGAATGCCTTCAAAAACAGATTTTGGCCAAATGGAAAAGGAGGTCCAAAAGCTTACTGAAGAAAATATTTCCTTAAAAATTTGAACAGAGCAAATGGAAACTAATGATGCTATGAGAAATGAAGAAATTATAAAACAAAACCAGAGGAATGGGAAAAAAAAATAGAAGGCAACATGAAATATCTCATTGGAAAAACAATTGAATTGGAAATTAGGTCCAGGAGAGATAACATTTCTTTTAAGTAATTGGGGTTAAGTGACTTGCCCAGGGTCACACAGCTCAGAAGAGAACTTAAAAATTATTGGGCTACCTCTAAGCCGTGATCAAAAAAAGGGCCTAAACATCATCTTTCTAGAAATCATGAAGGAAAACTGTCCTGATATTCTAGAACCAGAGGGTAAAATAGAAATTGAAAGAATCCACTGATTGTCTCCTGAAAGAGATCTCAAAATGAAAACTCCCATGAATATTATAGGCAAATTCCAGAGTTCCCAGGTAAAGGAGAAACTATTGCAAGCAGCCAGAAAGAAACAATTCAAGTATTGTGGAGCCACAATCAGGACAACACAAGATTTAACAACATTTACATTAAAAGATCAGAGGGCTTGGGACTATGATATTCCAGAGAGCAGGAACTAGGATTACAACCAATAATCACTTACTTAGCAAAACTGAGTATAATCCTTCTGGGGAAAAATTGCACATTTAATGAGATAGAGAACTTTCAAGCATTCTTGATGAAAAGACCAGAGCTGAATAGAAAATTTAACTTTCAAATACAAGACTCAAGAGACATGTATAACCTACGTTGAATTGATTACCTTCTCAATGGGGATAGGGTGGGGAGGGAGGAAGAAGAAAATTTGGAACTCAAAGTTTTAAAAATGAATGTTAAAATTGTTTTTACATGTAACTGGGGAAAGATAAAATGCTAAATCAAAAAAAAAGAAAAAAAGAAGGCTTTCTATATGACTGCTATGTCATATAGAAAGGAAGATCTGAGTTCAAATTATGACTCAGATACATGGCTGTGTGACAATGGGAAAATCCTATAACTTCTCTGAGGCTCAGTTACATCATCTGTAGAATAATAATTATAGCACTTGGCTTATAGAGTTGTAAGGATCAAATGAATTAACTTATATAAAGAGCTTTGAAAGCCTTAAAATGCTATATGAGTGCAAACTACTATATGTAGAGAGGATTGTAGCTAGATGGCACAGTGGATAGAGTGCTGGGCTTGGAGGTAGGAAGACTCCTCATTCTGAGTTCAAATCTAGCCTCACACATTAGCTATGCGACCCTGGGCAAATTATTTAACTCTGTTTGCTTCAGTTTCCTCTTTATAAAATGAGCTAGAGAAGGAAATGGCAAACCACTCCAGAATCTGTGCCCAGAAAACCTCAAATGGGGTCACAAAGAGTCGGACACAACTAAAATGTTACTGAACAACAAAAATTTGTAATGATGAGAAGGATGTACATTCTAGGCATGAGAGCCAGATTAGAATGTGGTTTTATCTGTTTGATTTTCAAAACAAAGTGTTGCCAGCATTCTGTCTTAGTCTTCATGAGCAATGGTGAACTGAAGAAATAGCAACTAAGGCCCTATTTCAAGCTAAGGGACAAATATCTGCATCTTTGAAAAAGAGGAAACATGGAGA
This sequence comes from Phascolarctos cinereus, assembly GCF_003287225.1. Classification (NCBI taxonomy): domain Eukaryota; kingdom Metazoa; phylum Chordata; class Mammalia; order Diprotodontia; family Phascolarctidae; genus Phascolarctos; species Phascolarctos cinereus. The sequence goes on from NW_027555625.1 coordinate 343,221,703, forward strand.
ACCAGAGCAAGTGATTGGAAGGTGGAGTTTTAGCTGTTCCTACAGACCAGCTCTTTTGATTAGATAAGATATACCATATTTTCTGTGTGCTACATAACACAGCATTTTGTGTAGTCATAGCATGTCTGAGGCTTGGGAACAGTTTTATAATGGAACTTGCTGGAACAAGTTCCTGAGAGTTGATTGTTAAATTTTCGGTGAGCATTGAAATCTCAGAAATCAGCAAATGCTGTCAAATAGGGCTTGATTTATTGTTTTGGTGGTTGTCTAAAATTAAGAAAGTGATGGAGAAGATATTAATAATGAGATTAAAATAAAAAGTTTGTCAAGTATATCTTTGTTTTTATCCAAAGACTTGGTTGTGAGTATTCACCAGCATACTCCTGCTTGCAAGCAGGATTTTCATAAGATTGGGTTTTCAATTGATCTAATTCAGTAAGATTCTCATAATTGAATAGTTGACTGAGAAGAATGACTGGGAACTGTCTTTAAGAAGAGAAGGGAAAAAAAGGAAATTTATCATTATAAATTTAGAGCTAGAAGGGAGAATAAAACAAGAAGGCTAGTCCCACCCCCTAATTTTATAAATGTGGGTATTGAAGCCTAGGTAGGTTAAGTCACTGACCTGAGGTCATGCAGGTAGTAAGAGATAGCGCTAGGGTTTTAGCTCACACCTTTTCCCCCTCCCCCAATCCAGGACTTCCAGACTTGAGTCTGCAGCCTCCCTTAAGAGAGTTGAAATTCAATCATATTAGCAGTTTTATTTGAGCACCTAAACGAAAGACTTACACAGGGAAGATACAAGTCTGGAATACAGTCCCTACCTTCCTAGAGTAAAGCTTATTTTCTTTTTGTTTTGTTTTCTCTCTTTCTTTCTTTCTTTCTTTCTTTCTTTCTTTCTTTCTTTCTTTCTTTCTTTCTCTCTCTCTCTCTCTCTCTCTCTCTCTTTCTTTCTTCCTTTCTTTCTTCCTTCCTTCCTTCCTTCCTTCCTTCCTTCCTTCCTTCCTTCCTTCCTTCCTTCCTTCCTTCCTTCCTTCCTTCCTTCCTTCTTTCTCTCTCTCTCTCCTCTCTCTCTCTCTCTCTCTCTCTCTCTCTCTCTCTCTCTCTTTCTCTCTCTCTCTCTCTCTTCTTTCTTTCTTTCTTCTTTTTTTGGTACTCCTTCTTACTCAAAGTTCCTTGAGCCCCCAATTAGTTTTCTCTCCTACCTCAAACTAGAATGTAAATACTTATTATTTGTATTATTATTAAAATGTCATGTCTTGCTAGCAAAACACAAACTCCTTAGAGGCAGGAGTCATTTTTTAAAAATTTTGTCTACCCAGTGCTTTGCACATAATAGATGCTTAATGGAAGCAGATTGGTTGAGATGAAACTGAGTTCATAATAGATGTTCAGTATATGCATATGCATGTCAGCTTGAGTGGTATTTTCCCCCCAGGATTAAAGCATCTGTATTGCAAACACTGTGTTAGAGAAGAATTGGGAGAGAAGGAATTTGGCACTCTCTGTGCTGCCACTGACAATGTGAGATTTGACCTGGGCTGCACAGAGAAAATGAAATGTAGACTGTCTGACAGAACAGCCATCTCTTAACAGGCATATTCTTTGCTTCCAGCTGGCAGCCCACGACCCTTTCTGAAGGATATAGCAGGGGAGAGTGCAGCCAGCAGCACCAGACACACCCGGAGGATTCCTTTAGTTAAAACACAAGCTGTGGGTATCTCCACACTGAAGCTTTGTAAATACAGCCAAAAATGGGGGAAGGTAACCTGAGCTGTGCAGTGACTAGCACAAATTTTGTTACCTATTTGACCAAAGAGATGGCAGTACTTGAAATCAACATGAAGAGGATATTTGAAGACATCAGTTCAATGAGATAAACACTTCTTAGGTGTCTACTGTGTGCAAAGCACTGAGGGGAGGAATATACAGAAATTAGATAAGGTACAATCTCTGTCCCTATGGGACATGTAATTCATAGTCCCTCATCTTAAAGATGAGGAAAACAGAATCAGAAAGAAAAAAAATGACTTGCCCAACATCATACAATGGATCACTTCCCAAAGTAGTAACAGGGCTGGCCTGTGGATATTTTGTTCAGTTTGTAGTTTGTTCAATAAAAAAAAAATTAGTTTTCCACTCCTCAGAATTAACTCAATTGTCCCTCTACCTTAGACTTCAACATCTATTGGAAGTGTACTATCTCCAAGATCCAGACCTTTGAAATTCCATTCTTCAGTCATATCCTTCCATCCTACTCTTTCAATCACTTTAACTCTTGATCTTATCGTCCGTGATCTCTCATTCCTTGATCCAGTCCCACCTGTCCCTTTCCATCTCCCCAGGTCAGTTTTGCCATTCTGGTTTCACTTTCATATATGGAGCTCAACTCAGTGGTTTATAATTTCTTTTTTTTGGCAATTGGGGTTAAGTGACTTGCCCAGGGTCACACGGCTAGTAAGTGTCAAGTGTTTGGTCTGATGCCGGATTTGAACTCAGGTCCTCCTGACTTCAGGGCCAGTATTCTATCCACTGCACCACCTAGCTACCCCAGTGGTTTATCATGTTAACATCTGGTTACTTGGCCTATAATCCCTTTCTTCACCCACATTTGCCATTCCCAACTTGCAGATCCTCTTCCTTGGATCACCCCTATCATTCAGTTTCACTGATCTTCTTTCAGTGATGATAAATACTGCAAAAATCTTGTGCTACCTTCACTCATTACACATTAATAACCAGATACCTAACATCAGCTAGTCTCTTACTGCTGCTCAAAAACTATGCTCTATCCTGATCAACTTATTACGTTCCCCTAATTCTTTTCTTCTTCCCTCTGATACTACCGGTGATAGTCTTGATCCTAGTTTCCTTTGAGGTGTAGCTTTTGTATGCTCCCTGCTTACCTGCACTTCTTAGAATGTCTATCTTCTTCTAAGGCATGTGTGTGCGTGTGTGTGTGTGTGTGTGTGTGTCCTATGAAGCCTTTTTTGATGTCCCTGTTGTTAGTTCACTTATCTGCCTTAAACTAGCATATATTCAATAGGAAACATTTCCTGATCCCTCTCTTCATTAGTGGTTTCTCCTTCCTCAAAGTATCTTGTATTTACTTATCTGTTTATTGCCTTATGTAATATGGGTTGTACAAAACATGTAAAATATATTTCAGCCTATTGTTGACCACATGTGTGAGTCAGCATTTGGACATGTTAAAGATGACAAACTACTGACAATGTAGTGACTCAATAATGAAAAAAACTTGGTATTTTGTTATGAATGGTTCCTCAGTTTTCCCACCAGCATTAGAGGGAAGGGTGCTGAATCAGTTAAAAGAACAAAAAGCTTCTTACTCACTTTCTTCCCATCTAATCAACCGCTCCCTGTTACTTCAATAATAATCATTCTTTTCCATAGATCTATCTGCTCATGTTAGTTTGCTGCTCAAAAATCTTTGGTAGCTCTGTAATTGTTTCCTGGTGAAATCCAGACCTCTCTTCCTGGAATGCAATCTGGAATGCTCTATTTTTCTAATGTTCTTTTCACTCTCCTCCACACAGTATATGCACCAGTTAGAGTGAATGATTCCTTGTTCCCCAACCAAGCACCATAATTTCACGCACGATTTTCTCTAGAAGGCCCCTAGGTGTTCAGGGGCTCCCATCTTTGCCTGCTTGAATTCCTCCTCATTCTTTAAAGTTCAGCTCCAACACCACTCATGCTAGGTAGACTTCCCTACTCCTGAAGTTTGGTGACAACATTCCTTAGACCTCATGTAACACTTTGTTTTATGACTCAAATGCACTTATCATATCTTATTGTATATCCTTGTGAAGGCTTTAAGGATGGGAAGATAATTCAAGAAGGATCAATCTCCCTCAGTGTCAAGGAAAGAAATCTATGATGTCCTTGGCTTCTCCCATTTGTGGAACTCATTGAATTCTGCCAGTATTATAGTAACCTGTATTAGCTCTTCTAAGAGATAAGGGCTTTTGAACTTTTTTTGTGTGTGTATGTGTCATTCACCCATCTGGTGAAGCCTATAGAACACTTCTCAGCTAGGTGGCACAGCAGATTTTTATTTGGACCTGCATCAGGAAGAATGCTTTAAAGACTTAGTAAATGTATGGCCCTGAGTGAGTCACTTCACCTCTGTATGACTCAGCTTCCTCATGTGTAAAATTGAGACAGTAATACCGTCTACCTGCTAGTGTTGTTGTGAAGATAAGATAACATTTGGAAATTGTTTTGTAAAACTAAAAGCACTATCCAAAAGGTAGTTACTGTTGGTATTATTGTTATCCTGCTCTTGGTTGTAAGTTCTTTGAAGGAAGGTGTTATGTCTTTTAAACTGATAGTGTGGAAAATTCCTGTATTGATGCAGATCAGAAGGTCTGTAACTTTTCTTCAGAGAACTGGGTTGAACATTAAAAAACTGGGTGACATGATCATACTGTAGTTATGTAGCAGAGGTGGATTTAAAATAAGGTATTCCTGACTCAGTGTTTGGACCTCTATTTCTCTGTGCCACTGTACCAGCTCTATGATATCATTATCTTCACCACCATCATCATCATCATCACCACCACCACCATTATCATCAACATTATCAATGTCATAATCGGTATTAGGGCTCTAAAAGGGTCACCAAGGGCCAGTTGGTGGGAAACCAGAGCAGTGGCTGCCTTTCATCATTCTTAAGGGTTTGGTTTATGTCCCAGATCTCTCTAGTTGCCATAGATGAGCCATTATGGATTTGCTTATCATGAACTTATGTAAAACAATCTTCCCTCCTCTAAATCGGTGGTGTCTATACCAGTGGCTCTTACACTGCCCTTCTCCCCCAGAGTCTTCAAGGACTTTAGCTGCATAATCAATGTTGGCACTACATACTTTATCCCATTCTTTCATGGGATTTTAGCAAATATCTACTGTCAGTTATTCATATTTAGATTAACTGTTATAAAGACAGGTTTAATCATAGGATAAATGATCTAGAGATGGAAAGGACCTTAGAAGTCATCTAGTAATTTTACACATAAGGAAATTGAGACTAAAGAAATTTAGTTGAATTTGATCCCAGTAACCTTCCTGTCCTTTTCTCAGTGGTCTCCCTTTGATTCACAATATTTTAGACTCCCACTCTCTGTGATCAGTCATGATGAACTTAGGGAATACTGAATTTTATTATTACTCACTTTAGCTTCCCATATGGTAAAGGAAATTGGCCACCAAACCAAACCAAAACAAAAAAGTAATGTTCTTTCCAGGAGAATGATGAGAATCTGAATATTTTCTATTCTTTGGGATTGCCTACTGCTCCTCTTTATGAACAATGTGACTATGTGTGTGAATGTGTGTGTGTGTGTGCATACAATTGTAATTGTATTTTAGTTTTCATGACCTAAAGTGATTTACAAAAATCTCATGTATTATACTTTTTTTTCCTTTTTGGTAAGGAGACCAGTAAATAAACAGTAACAGAACTCTGGACCTCACCCATTAATCCCTACCAGAGGTCTTCTTTTTACCAAACTCTTCCTGTAGGAAGTAGGAGGGGAAAGGGAAGAAAAGGGAGGGGTGAATGGAAGGGAGGGAAGAAATAATAAGGGGAAGAACAGGGGGAGGGCTAATAGCAGGGAGGACAGACTGAGGAAGGTGGTGTGTGAAAACAAAACTCAAGTGAGGAAGGAAAGGGAGAAAAGAAAGAGAAAAGCATAAATGGGAGAGGGGGTGAACAGGATGGAGAGAAAGACAAAAGTAGTAATCATAATGTGAATGTGAATGGGATGAACTCTCCCATAAAATGGAAATGGATAGCAGAATGGATTAAGAGTGAGAATCATACAATATGTTGTTTGCAAGAAACACATTTGAAGCAGAGGGATACACACAGAGTAAAGCTAAAAGGCTGGAGCAGAACATATTACGTTTCAGCTGAAGTAAAAAGAAGTAAAAAAAAAAAGCAGGAGTAGAAATCCTGATCTCAGATAAAACAAAAGCAAAAATAGATCTGCTTAAAAGAGATAAGGCAGGAAACTACCTCCTGCTAAAAAGCATACACAATGAAGTAATATCATTACTAAACATATATGTACCAAGTGGTATAGCATACAAATTCTTAAAGGAGAAGTTAAGGGAGTTACAGGAAGAAATAGATAACAAAACTATCCCAGTGGGAGAGCTCATTCTCCTCCTCTCTGATCAGGATAAATCTAACCACAAAATAAAGGAGATGAACAGAATTTTAGAAAAGTTAGATATGGTTGACCTCTGGAGAAAATTGAATAGGGACAGAAAGGTGTATACCTTTTTCTCAGTGGTACATGGCACCTACATAAAAATTGACCATGTACTAGAGCATAAAAACCTCATAGTCCAGTGCAGAAAGGCAGAGATATTAAATGCATCCTTTTCAGATCATGATGCAATAAAAACTAAATGTAATAAAGGGCCATGGAAAAAATAGGCTAAAAACTAATTGGAAACTAAAGAATTTAATCCTAAAGAATAAGTGGGTCAAATAACAAATTATAGAAATAATCAATAACTTCATCCAAGAGACTGATAATAATGAGACAATATATCAAAATGTACAGGATGCAGCAAAAGTGGTTCTTAGGGGAAGTTTTATATTTCTGAATGCTTACATGAATAAAATAGAGAAAGAAGAGATCAATGAATTGGGCATGTAACCAAAATGCATGTAACAAGTGAAAAATCCCCAATTAATTATCAAATTAGAAATTCTGAAAACCAAAGGAGAGATCAATAAAATTGAAATTAAGAAAACTATAGAACTAATACAGTACTCTTGATATGATGCCTTGCTACAGAAATATACATTTATGCACATGGAGGAGAACACTATTGATTTTGCCTCCCCATGAATGGAGAAAGAATCACCAGGATTTCTGTGGCCATCTCTTCTTACCATCTATTCCTTCCCTGCCCCCAAAGTATAGCTGGTGTTATGAAGGTGATGCATGAGATGATCCTGAAAGGAAAGTAGGGATTCCAAGAGGTGACAGTAAGGACAGTAAGGAGTCCATTCTAGACCTGGGGACTTGAATCCAGTTCTTCCTAACTCTGTGTCTGGATTTCTATCCAGCATAGCACACACATGGATTCAAATATGTATAACCTAAGAAAATCATGCCCCTCTGGATATATAACTAGTGAACCACAGTATGAATCTGATCTGATTATGGTTAGCCTAAACCATTGACTTAAGTCCTATCCCCTGATGCTATCAAGGAAAAGAGGCCATATGGCTTCGTTCATGCTTGTATCATCCTTAGCAAGTTCTAGGCACAGAAGTGTTGTTTTTTTCCCCCATGACCAGATGGCTGGCCTGAGGCATAGATAGGAAACTCATTTACTAATGTTTGTAACCTCCATGTGGGTTTCTTATTCCGGGCCAGCCCTGGATAATACTGTAAAACTAAGTAAAATTTTTAACTCTCCTTTTGGTAACTTCATCGTCTTTTCTTGAATCTCTCTTCTTATTCCCTTTTTAATCACCTTCTTGTCTCATTCTGCTTTTTCTCACCACTCCTTTTCCCTAGCTGATAGTGGTCTTAGTCCCCAGGGAGATTACAGGCTTCAAAAATTTTCTGACCTACCCTCCTTCTTCCTCCACCATAAATGAAATTTATTTTTCCTTCACCCCATTTATTCAGTGCCCTACCCTGAGATATGGTTAGAGAGAATATGTTCATGGACTCCATCTCCCATAATGCTGGAGCCAAGAAACACATTTCTCAGAATGTTGTTGATGAATTGTCAATATGTTAATGTCACTTCACACATTCTGATTAGGTGGGCACAGGTAGCTTAAAAAAATGCTATGAGAAAGTCTTTAAAAGTATGGAGATTTTGTAGTAAATACACAGATGAGAACAAAAATGGAACAGTAGATACCTGTCCATGGCATCTTAAACTACAACATCCAACCCGGATTGCAAAAGAGATGAGCTTCAGTGTTCATTTGGCTGTGGGTAGTTGCCTTTCTCTGGCTTTCTATGCCAGGATCAAAGAGGAACATGATGAAGCATGTTGATTTGATCTTAACCCAAGCACAATGGGTTTGATCTAAACATATTTCTCTCTTGCTATGTTGGGAATGTGGAGGAATTAAGTGGGAAGGGGGGGTTTATTAGCACACATAAGGAGCTATGAAGAATGGTAGCCATTTTGTATATACTTACAAGGAATGTTGCTTCTTGCCATGCCACCCAGGAGTACTACTTCTGCTGGATCCTCCAAACTGACTGCCACTTCCACCTTTGAGAGCTCTGCTTATTGGTGAATTTGAGCTTACTACGTCTAGTTTCATGCAGTCATCCCAACAGCCATCTTCCTTACATGCAATCCAATGACATCCTCCCCCCTACTTTACACTTGTTCTGGGAATGGTAATTAAATCAATCTTTGTTACTGCAAAGAGATAATAATCAAATTCCCACTCACTATAGTCTTCCACTACACACCTGTGTTGTCTCCTCCTATTAGAATATAAACTCCTTAAGAACAAAAATTCTCCTATTTTTGTTATCTCTAGTACTTAACAGAGTACCTGATATATAGTACACTTAATACATGTTTTATGTAACCATTTATTCATTGTTATTTATGTTGTTATTCTATTTCAACTAATTGCCTTTTGTTTTTGCTTTTAATTCATGTGTAATTTGATATAGTCTGTCATAGACACAACTTGTTGGGGAACAGAGCCTTGGTCTGGAATAGATGGTGAACCAAACAATACTTTGAATTTAAATGTAGCTAAAAGTAGTACTGCAGGTTTAATTTGTACATCTTCCGTTGTTCCTATTTCTGTTAATGACAACACTATCCTTTTAGTTCCAGTTTCAGGCTCAAAATTTTGGATTCAATTTTTACTTTTATTTTTGCCATCATCCTTTTTATCCAATTAGTTAACAAATCATCTCATCCGGTCCTCTGTCATGCATTAGTAAATTTGCAAAAGCCTGCCACAATGCCTAAAACTCACTCCCTCTACAATTTTTGTGTTAAAATCTTTCTTTTGATTCAAAGCTAACCTCAGGTACTACCTGCCTCTTTTGAAAAGTCTGCTCTGACCTTTCTCCTCCAATTTCTGACAAGATTTGTCTAGACCCATTTTTTTGCCCTTATCAAATTCTAGGTTGGATGATAATTATATGTATATGGGTCATATTCCCTCAATAGTCTATAAGGTCCTTGAGGGCAAGAACTATGTTGTTTTTCATCTGTGTATTCCCAACACCTCCTGCAGTAATTTGCACACAATAGATATTTCATAAATGCCTTTTAGTTGAAGTGAATTGAATCTGATACTGAAATGATGCTGGGATATTAATGGCTAATAATGACTTATTGCACCCTATTCAAGGAACATCTGCATTTTAATAAACCCTTCCCCAAGCCATAAGTTATGATGGATCTTAGAGACTATGGAAAGCTGGTGGAAGAGATATTTCAGGAGGAGGGGAAGCTCCCAGTGGTATCATATTTATACTCTGTCTATGAATAAAACTAGGCCGGCCCATTTTTTTCTTTCTATTGGAAGAGTACTGCAGTGACAGCAGAGTATCTTCACTCATTCCTGACAGCAGAATTGAATTCTTGAGCTCCTCATAACCCCACTTCCTCTTCTTGGCTGCTGTTACTTTTAAGGACTTACATTAAAAGACTTTAATGTCTGCCAGGAAGCTTGATCTTGAATTCCAAAGAGTGCCATTTCTCTATCTGTGGACAAGTACAGACCCAGGGAACTGGTCTCAGGAAAGTCCTGCCAAGAGTTCATGCTGTGATTCCAGTTGAATGGTGTATCTATGGAAATATATAATGCTCTACCCCTCCCTCCTTCCCAGCTTTCTCACCTAAGGATCTATTTTCTTTTTGCAAACTGGCAAAGAAAGAAGTAGTTTTCAAAGAAGAGACTATAAATAATGCATAAGGAAAGTCATGAAAGGAGTGAAAACAAACCAATAATGCCAGGAAACTGGGAAAATTGTGGCATATGGATACATTCATCTTCATTGGCAGTGCTGATAATTATGCTCCAAAGAACCAGATGAACAGATACAATTTAGTGCTCTAGGTGTTAAATGTAGAGAAACATTAAATTAGGATCTTGGATACAGTTTACATGTTTAGAGCTCAAAGGGATTGCAGAGGTCATTCCACCCAAGCTCCTCATATGTGAGTCTAGAGAGGGAAAGAGACTTGTTTCATGTCATGAGATTATCCACTCAATAAAACGATACCTTTGTTTGTCCAGGACCTTGTCGTTTATGAGAATTTATATTTACAACATCATTTGATCCTTACAACAAACCTGAGGTAGGTAGAACAAGTATTATTCTTATTATTTTTTGCTTTTAGGCAATTGGGGTTAAGTAACAAATATTATTAATATCAAATTATGGATGAGGAGATCAAGGTCCAGAGGAGTTAAGTGATTTTTCCCTCTTATACATTAATTGTTCTGTATGGTTATGTCTTAAAGCTCTTTCCTGGGCCCTCAGAGAAGCAACATGGTACAGAGGGAAATATGCTGACTTTAGAGAACTTAGGTTCAAATACTTCCTCTGCAACTTATGTGAACTTGGGACAAATGATTATACCTCTCTGTCTCAGTTCCTCATCTATAAAATTAAAGGGCTGGACTGGATAACCTCTGATATCCTTCCCAGATCTAGAGCCATGACCCTATGATTCCTTTCCTTCCTAAACTCTCTCAGTGATCTCATCACTAAGCTAATATGGGTCCAGTCCTGATTTCTATGCAGATGACTTCCAAATGAATCTACTCAGCCCTCATCTCTCTTCTAAGCTCCAGTCCCATAACTCAACTTGGGGGAGAAATGCTCAGGGAAGCAATGTAGAAAGAATAACATTCATCAGTGAACCCACTGTCACTCAACATTGAACCCTATTGTCATGTGTCTCCACTTAGTTGTCCCAGGAAGCATCTCAATCTCATGTCTAAAGTAGAATTTGTCTTCTTGCTCTTACAGAAGCCCTCGTCTCTTCCTAAATTCTATTTCTGTTGAGGTCACCATTATCCTTCTAGTCTTGTAGGTTTGAAAACTGAGTGATCCTCAACTTTTTCCTCTCTCTCACCCTACCACATCTAATTAGCTGGAAAACTTTCTTCAATCTACTTTCATAATATCTCTTTTATTCATACTCTTCTCTCCACTTTCATAGTCACTAACTTTGTTTAGACCATCACCTCTTACTTAGACAGTTATAACATCTTCCTAATTTATTCTCCTGAATCCTAGAGAGAGGCCTCTCTGGTCCCTCCTACACAGAGCTATCTAAACGGTATCTTAAAGCACAGATCCAACCACATTAGTTCCCTTCTCAAGAAACTTCAGTGATTCCATATGCCTTTGAGGATAACAAACTCCTCTGTTTGACCCCTAACCCAATTCCAATCTTTATTTTTAGATCTATTACCAATTTCTTCCTTTCATATATTTTTATGTTCCATCCAAATTGTCCTGCTTGCTGTTCCTGTTTACCATATTTTGTCTTCATAGGCTATTTATCATGCCTTAATAATCACCCTACTTATCTGCCCTTTGGAATCCCCTGCTTCCTTCACAGCTCAGTTTACTTGCCACCTCCCAAATGAGATCTTCTACTCCTCCTCCTCCTCCTCCTCTTCCTCCTCCTTTTCTTTCCTGATTGGTATAGAATTAAAAAGTGTAAATTAATGTTGGTAGTATTGTCATTTTTATTATATTGGCATGGACTTGCCATGAGCATTAAATATTCCTCCAGCTCTTTAAATTGTTCTTTATTTCTTTAAAGAACACTTGTAGGGGGCAGCTAGGTGGCACACTGGATACAGCGCTGGCCCTGGATTCTAGAGGACCCGAGTTCAAATCTGAACTCAGACACATAACACTTACTAGCTGTGTGACCCTGAGCAAGTCACTTTACCCCCATTGCCCAACCAAAAAAAAATTTTAAAAAAAGCACCCTTAAAAAAAACACTTATAAAGTGTGCTCAGGTAGGTCAGTCTCTAAATAGTTTATGCATTTTGTATTTATTTTATATGGTATTTCTCTATTATTGATTCTTATGTTTTTGTTATTGCTACATATCAATCAGAAATCAATACTATTGATTTTTGAGGACTTTCTTTGCAGCCTGCAACTTTGCTGAAGCTATCAATTGTCTCATTTAGTATTTTTGCTGATTCCTCGGGATTTTCCAAGCAAACCATTATATCATCAGCAAAGGGAAATCATTTTATCTCTTCTGTACCTTTCTTTATTCCTTTAATTTCTTTCTCTTGTCTTATTGCTGTTGTTAGCATTCCCAGAAGTATATCAAATAATACATAGTGGGGAGAGTGAGCATCCTTACTTTACCTTTGCCTTTACCAGAAAAGATTCAAGTATATCTCCATTACTTAAAATACTTTCTTTTAGTTTTAGATATTTTAGATATTAGATGTTCGATATGATTTTTTAAAAAAGATCTTTTGATATTTATATTTCACCAGGTTTTTAGCATAAAAGAGTGCTGTTCTTTGTCAAAGGTTTTTTCTGTAGCTATTGAGATGATCATGTGGTGTTGGTTGTTTTGATTTTTAATATGATCATTTTCCTAATGTTGAACCCTGGTTTAAGCCCCACTTGGTCATAATGAATGATTTCTTAGATAAATCACTATAGTGTGCTTCATAGGATTTTGTTTAAAATTATTTGAGTCAGTGTTCAATAATGATATTGACCTATAGTTTGTTTTGTTTACTGTGTTTCATCTTTCCCTGCTCTAGGGACTAAGGATTATATTTATTTCATAAAAAGATGCTGGCAGGGTGTTTTCTTTGTCAAATTTTGAGAGCAATTTGTGAAATATGGGTACTAACTATTCCTTAAAAGCTTAATAGAATTCTCCTGTGTATCTATCAGGACCAGGGAGTTTCTTTACAGCTAGATCTATTTCCCGTCCCACTCCTTTTGTTCCTTAATTCTTTGGCTTAGTACTAGCAGTTTGGATCTTTGCAGCACTGCTGCTTCAGAATTGCGACCTATAGCAAGCTTTTGCTCCTGAGAGAAATGATTATTAATAGCCAATGATTTGGGAAGATCCAGATTTTCCCCCTTTTTCTAAAATCCTGATTTTAAAAAGTTCAGTCTCTTGAAGGACATTGTTGATAATGAAATTGGGCTTTCTTATTCAGACTCCACTCAAGTGGAGTAGCTTTTGTATTCTGCTCAGGCTTGGGTGGGGCATAAATTCTTTGAATAGATTGCCCAAGGCTGGAGGAAACTTAGAAATGGATGACATAATCAAAGTTCAGGCCCAGCATCTCAGTGTAATATTCATTCTTTCATTAATTGTTAACCAATCAGGGATGATTTCCACCTTGGGGAACACCTACCTTTTGAAGGGTATAAAATCTATGAGACCCTCTGCTACGATTGTCTTTGGTCTAAGAGAGATGACAGTATGACCATCCTTTTAATAACAAACCTGCTGACCTTATTAATAAATTGACTGAATTACCCAGAAATTAAGTCTTTCAAACCTTTTTAATCACTACACTCTTGAAGGATTGCAGAAGCTCTGTCTGGAGCCAGGGTATTCATAGCACTCAAAAATGGGATGGGGCTGGGATGTGAGGATGGGTTTTGTTGTTTATCTATGCAGCTTTACTGCTGGTAGCATGGGAAGTGAAGGAGGAAGTGTGAAATTGAAAATTGGTGCTCCATTTTATTTTGTATTATTTTAATAAGGCTTAGCTTCTTATGTATTAGTGATCAATCCACTAGGCATTGGTTGGCCCCTCATTATGTGATTTTGAGCTCCCTTAAGCCTGTAACTTCAGTTGCCTATTGCAAAATTTGATAATTGGCATTCCATGATTAATTTTCTTTTTTTTTAGGCAGTTGGGGTTAAGTGACTTGCCCAGGGTCACACAGCTAGTAAGTGTCAAGTGTTTTGGTCTGAGGCCACATTTGAACTCAGGTCCTCCTTACTTCAGGGCTAGTGCTCTATCCACTGTGCCACCTAGATGCCCCTCCATGATTAATTATTAATTGAGAATTTTATCTAATCAATGTATCTAATCACAAACAATATTTATGAATCAAATTCAGACTTGATTGTTATGCCTTATTGGGAAAATTTGAAAGAGTTTAACTAATCTATTCTTATGGGCTAAAGTCCAACCACAAAGATTCAAATCTGTGAGCTTTTTCTGATTATAAGGGAAGATGAGTCAATCTGGTGATAAGATGTTTGCTGGCCTTGAGACTTTGAAGAGGATATTAGTCATGGAATACTGGTCCACCTGGAAAAGAACTGATATAAGCAGCACCAACCAAAAAGGAGTGAAATACATCTGTATAGTCACTGTGTAAATTTTATAAAAAGAGTTGCTCTGACTGTCAGATGCATCCTTGACTATTGAGTGGTCTTGGATTCAATTTATTGGTGTTTACTAGCCATATTAATAAATTGATCATGCTTTAAACTCAGTTTCTCTTTATCACAGATTTTTATCCTGACATAAGTGATGTCAGGGTCAATAAACATTGGTTCATAGGTTCTTGGTTGTTTTTGTTTTTGGTTTGGTTTTTTGCCTTCTTTTGGATTCTGTCCTAGACCATGGAGATAACTAAAATTGTTTCATCTTTTGTGCAGAATTTTTTATGTTGGAGAGGGTTAAAAGGTTCTGGAGATCAGAACAAATGCTTATTCCTCCATTTTGCTGCCATTTTGTTGAAGTAAAACCATTCTATCCCTTCTCCAGAAGATTGTCCCTTCTTTCAGCCCCACTCTCAATTATTTCTTCCTGTTTTTCTCTCAGTCTTCTGGTTGTTTCTCTGCTGCTTTAAAAAATGCCCATTCTTCCTCATCCACAAAAAAAAAAAACCTCACTTGATCTATCTATTCCAGAGAGCTATTATCCCATACCTCTCACTCTTATTGTGAAAGTGATTTGAAAGTATTAAAAGCACTACAAAAAGTAAGGTGTTACCAGACACTTAAAAAAAATTGTAATCCATGACTGCTTCAATATTGGCATTCCTTTAAATTATGGCTGATTACAACCTATTTCTACCTGAGTAAAAGGTTTTTATGAGCTAACATGAGGAAGCATAAATAAAGAAAATTATAAATGTTCACTTCCTGATGACCAATTGAAGAATTTCAATGTTGACAGTAATGTTAGATGCCATCTGACCTAGCACATATCTGACTGAGAATCTCTTTTACAGCATACCAGGCAGGTGGTCATCCAGCCTTTCTATGGAGAAGTCTAATGAAGGGGAGTCACCTACCTCTGGAGGCAGCCCATTTCATTCCAAAATAACTCATCTGTAGAAGGTTTTTGTTTTTGTTTTTTTTTTTACATTAAGGCAAAATTCACCTCACTACAATTTCCACCCATTGCTCCTAGTGTTGTCCTCTACAGTCACAAAGAACAAGTTTAATAGCTCTCCCACAAGGGAGCCCCTCTAGTTATGAGTGTCTCTGAACTTAACTAGATTGGTACTTCAATGAAAGAAATGCTATCCATCATTACATCATTACTCAAAACCTTTTAAGTTGTATAACTGAAATATGTAACCAGAGCTTGTTTTCCATTGGCACAAGCTTTAAACACTCCATCTTCATGCCATGGGAAGTTATCAGATTTTAATGAGGATTATTACATACACTTTGTTAAATTAAAGTGAATTTTATTTGTTTTGATAATTTTGTAGATAATGGAATAATTGAGGTGGTCCTAAAGAAGAACCAAATTGGAATAGGGATAAGCTATTTGAGCATACTTGGGAGATTAAAATAATTTATTTCTAGAATTTCAGGCTCAAAGGTCTTTGGAAAAGCTGAAAATTGCTTCCCTTAATCACATTTTTGCTTTGGAGGTTCTATTAGACTGAAAAAGAAGAGACATATCAATGCTCAGAGGATGACAAAGGAAGTCAAAAGACTGAACATAATTCAATAAGTTGTGTATTGATGATTTCTGTGCCCAGGGCTGATTTGGATATTGCATGGGTGTCTGGATGATTTCTTACTGTAAATATATTTTGGCTTTGGCCCTGTTAAAAGATTGCAATCAGTCCAAGAAGCAATATAATCACACAAATTTGCATAAAGTTAATTGGAAATGCTTACTCTTTTTTCACTGAGCTGGTCAGAAGGCATGACCAGATATACATTGTGTAATGACCAACATGTAAAAGATGTAGAAAATTCAATAGCAATCCTTTTGCTATATACCACCAGCTACTTTGTCAAGGATGTTTCAGAAATGCCTAGGGCTTGGAAAGAATACCCTCTTGTCTGGGACCTAATTCATTATGGCTCTCTTTCTTTATGAAAGGGTGAGTATAACTGAGAGATGACATCGTATTGTGGGTATTGATTAGCTATGTGATTCCCCATCTGCTGGTTTCTTATATTTAAATATTTCTCTCTTTCCTTTCTTTCTTTCTTTCTTCTTTCTTTCTTCTTTCTTTCTTTCTTTCTTTCTTTCTTTCTTTCTTTCTTTCTTTCTTCCTTTCTTCCTTCCTTCCTTCCTTCCTTCCTTCCTTCCTTCCTTCTTCCTTTCTTTCTTCTTCCTTTCTTTCTTTCTTTCTTCTTTCTTTCTCTTCTTCTTTCTTTCTTTCTTTCTTTCTTTCTTTCTTTCTTTCTTTCTTTCTTTCTTTCTTTCTTTCTTTCTTTCTTTCTTTCTTTCTTTCTCTTTCATTTGATGGTCCTAGAAGAGAGAATATGGTTTTGAATTTTGTGCCTAATGTTTAATGTATGACATAGGACAAGTCACTTTCCCTGGGCCTCAGTTTCCTCATCTGTAGAATAAAGAGGTTGGACTTGATGGCCTTTGATGTCCTTTCTAATTTTAAATACATTATTCTATGGTCTAATGAAATGGATTAGAATCTTAGCTTTGTTGCTTCCTAACTGTGTGACTTTGATCGAATCATTATACCTCCCCTAGCTACACTTTCCTCAATTATAAAATGAGAGGTTGAATTAGATGGTTTCCACGTTTCCTTACAGTTCTAGTATCTTATCATTATAAGATAATTAAGCTCTAATTTTAACTCCACCATTTATTAGATATAACTTGAAGAAATTATGTAACCTTCAAAATCTGAGTTTCCTTATTTGTGAAATAGTTAATAATCTCTATCTTTCCTATCCCATCGGGTTGTTGGAAGGATCAAATAAAAAGTGTTGTGAAAGCACTTTGAAATCTGCAAAGCACCATGAACATCTCCACTGCTAGGATTCCCCATTACATTAGGATATTCCCCATTTCATTTGGTATAGTTATTCCTCCTGAAGTGGATTGTTCAGCCCTCATCACTAGCTCATTTTGCTAGTCATTGGTAATGTGGCCTCCATATCCAATCTCTTCTTGTAGTGGTGATCTGAGAGGCTGGCGACTTCACAAAGACATTACAATATTTATAAGAATACTCAGTCTCCAAGTTTTATACTAAGGCAGTGTCATGCTGGAAAACACACTCAATTTGGTACCAGGAGAAATGGCTTCAAATTATATGTCTACTATTGATTACCTAGGGTAGCTAGGAGGCACATTGAATAAAGAGTGCTGGCTTGGAGTGAAGAAGACTCTTCTTCCTGAGTTCAAATCTGGTCTCAGACACTTAGTAGCTGTGTGACCCTGGGCAAGTCACTTAATCCTGTTTGCCTCAGTTTCCTCATCTGTAAAATGAGCTGGAGAAGGAAATGGCAAACCACTCCACTATCTTTGCCAAGAAAACCTAAATGGGGTCATGAAGAGCTGGGCGTGACTGAAAATGCATAAATACTGAGTACCTGTGTGATGTGAGGTAAGTCACTTAAATTCTCCAGTCCTCTTTTTTTTAATCTGAAAAATGAGGATCAAATTGGTGACCTCTATGACCTCTTTTAGCTTTAACCTACATTTCTATGTGCTTGCCTTCTACCACCTACTCATACAGCTATTATGTCTTACTAAAACCAACCAACCTTGTAAGTTCTCCTTTTCTATAGGTTTTGTAGATGAGATGCCTCAGTTGCAGACTCTTTTTCATTATGGTGAGACTGTGCCTAGAAGGGATAGTCTTTATTTTATGAACTTATAAATAATCCTCATTAGTATTTGCTTTGCATATGGCCAATTCATTGATTTTTATGAATCTCTCCTGCCTGTGGGGTCCTCTGTTCCTTTGCATTTATTGTCTGTGATGACACGACTGTCTCTGTTGTAGCACAAATGCTAAATTATAAACAGGATGATGAACTAGGTAGAACACATGAGTGTGAATATAAATATTTATCTTTCTCATATATTTTAAAAGCATTCTGTATATGCATAGTCAAATGAAATGTTTTTAAATGCTGTTTCAAAAAAAATCATAGGATACTTTAACTTCCTGCCTAAATATTTATAAATTACTTTTACATGTTTTTTTTTTCAACTCAATGTAACAAATATTTGACTGGCAAATGCTTGATGTGTAAGAAGGCATGGGGCACAAAGGTCATGTAAAAATAAATAAAGCTCAGTTTTCCTGTGAATTTGACCTTAGGCTACATAAAGGTGAGAGGCAGCATGGTTGGTATAATGGAAAGAACACTGAATTTGAAGTTAGAAGTTGGTAGATAACTAGACTCAAGAAGTTTTGAAGGTGAATCCTGCCTCTGACACTTAGTTACAGTGTGACCCTGGACAACTCATTTGTCCTCCCTGAGGCTCTGCTTTTTCATTTGTAAAACAAGGATGACATTAGCACCTCCCCTTCTATTTACTTGTGTATGTCTGTTGTTTACACTTATATAGGTACATACAAGTAGAGGTTATTTTCTTTTTGTCTTTGTATCTCCAGAGCCCAGCACAGTACATCACAAACAGTACATGATTAATAAATGCTTGTTAGTTGATTATTTGCTACCTCATAAGGTTGTTGTGAGGATCAAATGAAGTGATGAATATAAAAGTGCTTTGTAAACCTTGAATAACTATAGAAATGTGAGCTATCACCATCATCATGGCATTGTCATCATCATCATCAGCATCATCATCATCATCACTGTTATCATGTTGCCTGTGGCATTTGCCACCCCTTTCATCCTGGGAAAATCACTCAATCCCATAAGCCTCAGTTTCCTCACCTGTAAAATAGAGCTAATAATGCCAGTAGCACCTTACCTCCCTCGTTTATTATGAGGATTAAATTAGCTAATGTATGTAAAGTACTTTTCAAACCCTAAATCTCCACATAAATATTATGAGAGCTGAGTAGGATGGATAAAGGAAGTATACACATAGCCTATAGTACAAGACAGAATAGGATACATGTCATAAGATGTAAAAATGAAGTATTATCAGAGAGTCTGAACCACAGTGACATTCCTTAAGAATGGAATGGAGAGGATAGTTGTAAAAGGATAATTTCTGAAGTTATAGTTAGCTTTTTATAGAGCTCTGAGCCAAGTTCTGGGCTGTAGCTTTGAAGCCCCACAGACAAGACCCTGACCCCAAAGAATGGCCAAGGATGGCACAGTGGTGACTTGTGGGATTCTATGGGCAAAGTTGTAACTATGATAGAAGCTTGTAAACTGAGTGTCCAGCTGTCTCATGGGATTAATTGTCAACAGGCCAATGTGGGTTGGACACAAACACTTCGTAATTGTCCAGAATTGTCAAATGTGACCCTCGAGCTCATGGACAATGTGCCAAAAGCCACTTTTATACTAGGTTTTGGTGTGTTAATATTTGCAACTTAAGTTAAAAATTTGTTTTTACAAACACTACTGCAATTTCAGTGACACTGAATGGTGTGGTGGAAACTTTCTGACTTGTAATTGTATTTATTATTCTCAATTCAATGGGTCTATAAAATTAGCTTCCACTTATTTTTATACTATTTGACATATTGATACCTGTGGATTGTGTCTGTTACTTTCACATTTGTATTTCAGACTTGACACTAAGAATGAATAAACTGTTACCACTTAAAAGAAAAGATAATGTGGAGAAGGAATAAGCAGGACTTAGAGGTTGGTTGTGGGAATCAAGGTTCTAGGAGTAGTTTGAGATGAATCTAAGGTTTCAACTTCAGGCAATACCACTAATGGAGGTGGGGAGAAGGGGGAGAAGTCATGTTGACCCAGTTTGTGGAAGAAAGTAATAAGTTCCCAGACTTGGGATCTTAGAGATCACTAATTTCACCCCTTACCCAAATAGTAATCCCCTTCAAAGCATCTCCAACAAGTGGCACTTGACTTCTGCTCAAATGCTTTTAATGCTGCTGCTCTCTGAAGGTCTCTGGGACATTTTTGTTTGTTTGTTTAGTGAAGAAGTTTTCCTTCATATTGAGGCAAAATCTGCCTCCACACCTGCTGGCCATTGGATTTGGAACTTGGCAGACTAATTGAGACTAAGATTGACAGTCATACAGTGAAAACTGAGAGTTGAAGCTGTGGTTCTTTCCTGAGATATCATTTAAACAACTCTGATAAATAATAGGTAATAATAATATCTGTAACAATAATAATAGTAATAGTGATAACACAGAGAAATCATTCCCATCATTCAGGACTCACTTCAAACATCTTGCAGGAAAACAACCTTAATTAGAATACTAGATCTTTACAACTGGAAGTGATCTTAGTAATTATCTAACCCAACCACCTAATTTCATGCTTGGGTCACTGAATTATTTACCGTTAAATAGCCGGATGGAGAAGGAAGAGGAGAGACTAGAACCTTGGCCCATTCCCCCTTCTCCTCATTTCACCAAACTTCTCCTCTGAACTTTTATAACCCCTAAATTCTACATCATATTCTTTTCAAATTTTAAGTTTTTAAAATTTTATTTACTGTATTTTAAGAGGCATATTCCTGATTTTAGGCCCAGAGCTCTTATATACTATGTTACCAATCTGCCCAAGTGGTGGGATACAAAGACAACATTAAACAAAGTTCCTGCCCTCAAGGAACTTAGTACTGATTTTATATGTGTGTACATATACATACATATATATATATATACATATATATGTATGTATATACATATATATACATATATATATAATATTTATTTATTTATTCTGAACTTAAGAAATAAAACAAACATTACTGTAACATAGTAGAATAGAAAAAGATGATTGCACATGAAACTGCAATTCTATGATGTACAATTTGCTATTCCTTTTAAATATGTAATAAAGTTATAATGCAATTCTTTTTTTCCTTTGTTTTTCTTCCCTCCCCTCTCCCTGATGGCTGATAGACACAAATATGTATATATGTGGAAAACAGTTTCATTACATACTTCTATCATCAGTTCTTTCTTTGGATGTAACTAGTGTCTTCCTTGACAGGTCCTTTGTAGTTTGGATATTTATAATAGTCAAAATGACTAAGTCACTCAAAGTCATTCTTAAACAATTAATAATTTTAGCAAAGTAGTAGGATACAAATTAAATCCACATAAATCATCAGAATTCCTATATGTCACAAACAGAAAGAAGAGATGGTAAAAAAAGAAAACATTTAAAATAACTCTAGACAGTATAAAATACCTGGGAGTACACATGCCAAAACAAACCCAGAAACTACATAAACAAAATGATTAAAAAAAAAAGTTTTATACAAATAAAATCAGATTTAAATAACTGGAGAAATATGTATTGCTCATAGGCAGGTGGGGCCAATATAATAAAAATGACAATTTTACTCAAACTAATGTATATATTCAGTGCTATCCTAATTAAATTACCATTTTAACTGAATTAGAAAAAAACACTTCATTTGGAAAAATAAAACGTCAAGAAAAATGTAAAAGAACATGGCTTAGCATTACCATAAACTATATTATAAGACAGCAATTATCAAAACTATCTGGTGCTGGCTAAGAAATAGAAAGGTAGATCAATGGAGTAGACATAAAATTTACAGCAGCAAATAAACATAATTACCTTACATTTGACAAGTGTGAAGACTTAAGATTTGAAGACAAGAACTCATTATTTGGGGAAAAAATTTGAAAACTGGAAAGCAATATGGCAGAAACTGAGCATAGATCAATATCTCACACCATTTAAGATAAGGTCAAAATGTATACATGACCTACATATCAAGGGAGATTTTACAAGAAAATTAGGACATGGAAAATGTTACTTATCAGACTTATGGATAGACAAACAATTTATGAGTAAACAGGAGAGAGCAAAATTAGGTGTAAAATGGATAATTTCAATTATATTATTTTTTTGTACAAATAAAACGAATACAAACAAGATCAAAAGGAAAGCAGAAAATTGGGAAAAATTTTATAGACAGTTTATCAGAAAAAGATCTCATATCTAAACTATATGAAAAACTTCATCAAATCTATAACAACCTTGAGATATCATTTTACACCTACCACATTGGCTAAAATGATAAAAAAGGAAAGTGACAAATTTTAGAGGGCATGTGGAAAAACTGGGACACTAATTCATTGTTGGTGGAATTGGGAACTGATCCAACCATTTTGGAAAATAATCTGGAATTATGACTAAAGAGTTATAAAACTATACGTACCCTTTGACTCAGCAATATTATTACTTGGTTTTTTTCCAGAGATAATTAGGGAACCTTATATGTTCTAACATATTTATAGCAGCTTTCTTTGTGGTGGTGAAGAACTTGAAATTGCAGAGATACCCATCAATTGGGGGAATGGCTAAACAAGTTGTTGTGTGTGATTATGATGGAATACTATTGTGCAATAAGAAATGATGAGCTCAATGATTTTAGAAAAAACATGGAAAGACTTGCATGAAATAATGGAGGGTAAAATAAGCAGAACATTGCATATAGAGTGAACTCTGTATACAGTAACCACAATATTGTTTTGAGAAAAACTTTGAACTAATAAGTTATTTTGACTATTAAAAATACCCCAACTAACCATAAAAGACTGCATCCAGAGAAAGAACTGATGAACAGAAGTATGAATGAAATAATTTTATACACACACACACATATATGTATATGTATGTATGTATATATGCATATGTATGTATGTGTGTGTATATATACAAAAGAAATTTATATTTTTATATATATATATATATAAAAGAAATTTACATGATATTTTTATTATGTATTTGAAAAGAATAGCAAGCTTACAGAATAGATTTGAGGTTTTGTGTGCAATCATCTTTTTTATTGTACCATGTTATGGAAACGCTTGTTTTATTACATAAATTGAAAATAAAATTTAATAATGAGAAAAAAAACAATATTGCTGTTACAGTATACAACATGCTCTTGTTCTGCTCATTTTGCTCTTCATTATTTTGTGCGAGACTATCCGTGTTTTTCTAAGCTCAAGCTCATCATTTCTTTGACACAGTAGTTCCAACATAATCATGTACCACAACTTGGTTAGCAGTTCCCCAGTTCATGGGCATCCCTGCAATTCCCAGTTCGTTGCCACCGTAGTACTGATTTTTAATAACTGACAATTATGTAGCATTTTGAAGTTTGTAAAGTTCTTTATATCCATCATTTGAATATTTAACATTGAGCAAAATAGAGAAGGGACTTGGAGCCTGGCAAGGCCAGGCTTGGAATATAGCAGACATTTCATAAATGCTGTCTGTTTGATTGACTGTCTTTCACAAGAATTTTGTGACGTGAATACTACAGGTATTGTATCCTCATTTTGCAGATGAAATAACTGAGGCTTAGATTCCCCCATGGTGTTTAACACTTAAAATACAATAGGAAAGAGTGATTTGTTGGATAGATTCATGGACATAGAGTTAAGAACTGAGTCCAAACTTCATCTTAGATATTTATTAGATGTGCCACTATGGTCAAGACACCTCCCTCTGGAATCAGAGGACTTGGGTTCAAAGCTTGCCTCTGATGCTTTTTACCTGTGTGTGACCTCGAGTGAGATATTTAACCTCTCAGCCTCAGTTTCCTCATCTGTAAATGACTAGGTCAAACTCAATCATGTCTAAGGTCCTTTCCCACTCTAAATCTGTTATCCATAATCCTACTAGTTTATCCTTTTATTCCTTTACCCGAAGAAGGCATAAAGTGTGATATTTTTCTTAGTCATTTCAAAATCTTACTTTCCTAGATCTGCAAAGGAAAAAGACAGCATATCAAGCAAATACTTGCAAAACAGTGTCCAGGGCCAAATCCTGCAAGATGCCAGGTTGGCTTTTGGGCACTGCTCATAAGTGAAGTTCAGAAGTCTGCCAAAGTGCTGCTACTGGAAATCTTTGCTCCACTCCCAAGCTTTGTCAGGTAGCAGGAGGCAGGAGAGATGTCTAGTTGGCACAAGTCTTGTGGAGGTTTGAAAAACATTCAACTTGGGTCAGTTGTTCACTGCTGTTCTCTTAATTATCTTAACGAGACTTCTCAGACATATGCTGCTTTTCTCACTGGCTAGGAGGGAAATGAAATACCTGTGGTGTTCCTCTGATAAAAGGTTTTTGAAAAGAAATTCATCATCTTTGATTGTTAAGGAGAGATTTGTATGTCTGGGCATTTAGGATTGGCTCATGTCTTTGGACTTGTTTTTCTTGGTGATTTCAATGCTGGAGGGAAGATGGCAAAGAGAATGTGCAAGCCAAAGTTTGTTAGTTGCAAGAAAGGAGTTAATGCAAATGTGTGTGTGTGTGTGTGTGTGTGTGTGTGTGTGCATACAATTGTCCTAGAGTGATGGAGGTTATGGTGCTGCTGTCCTCTCTTTTGATCAGAACACAGTTGGAGTATTAGGCTCATTTCTGGGTGTCTAATTTTAGGAGGAACATTGGTAAGTTGGAGAATATAAAAGGGGGGGCAGGATGGTGATGGCACTGGTAACTATGTCATAGGGAGTTTCTGTTGAAGAAATTCAGAATGTTTAGCCTAGAAAAGAACATACTATAGCTATGAGAACTGTTTTCAAGTATTTGAGAGATTGCCATGTGGAAGTGGGATTACTAGAGGGCAGAACTAAGAATACTGACTGGAAATTGCAGAGAAGGTTTCAGATTAACATAAGGAAAGATTTCTTGATAATTAGAGCAGTCCAAAAGTGCAGTAGGCTGCCTTGAGGGTAGTAACTTCTCCACCTCTAGAGATCTTCAGAGGGAGCCTGAATAGCCACTTGAGGATGCTGGAGAAGGCAATTTTGTTTAGATATGCATTGGATGAGATGGTCCCTAAAGGTCCTTCCAGCTCTTAGAGTCTATGTTTCTGTAAGAATTCCAAGTAAGTTATGAGTAACAAGCAATGATACTCCCAGATTCCCAAATCCCAGTTGCTGGATTGATTTTTAAACACTGCAGTTATGTAATGATTTTGAATGTTTTCTCATTGTATTCTAAAATAGATAGATGTAGAGATAAAGATCAATCTATAGATTGATCTCCTCTCTCTCTCTCTCTCTCTCTCTCTTAATCTGGCTCTATCTTACCTTTCCCTGCTTTTCCTTTGGATGTGTTCTATGTTCCAGTCAAACTGTACTAGACTGTTATTTTCTGATTTTATTCTGACCTCTTCATCCTCCATTTACACATACTCACTTCCACACTTGGGAGATACCAGCCATCTTTTCTCTGAACTCTTTGAAATCAGATCTACAACCTAGGGTACATCAATCTATACTGGGGTCTTCTCTATTTCTCTCTTATAGTATGATCACTTCCTGTTATGCAATCCTAGAATGTCATTGTTGGAAGAGACTTCAGAGATCATTAAGTGATCCTTTCATGGTAATGATGAGGAAACTGAAGTTCAGAGAGAAGAAAGGACTCAATCAGGGTCCTATTGTGTGTTAATGACAGGACTTGGGGTAAAACCCACATCTTGTGATTTTAAGACCCCAGTATGACATCACACTATTTCACTGTAGGGTGTACATGAGTTGCATACCACCAGTAAAATGAGAAGTTTAATTCATTATTGAAATAGCAAAACTGAGTTATTAACTTTAAAAAAAACCCTAGAATTAGGATAGGAGGACCTGTAAACAGCAAGATTGCAAATTAGTCACTTAATCCGAACCATTTCAAGTGTCCAGAAGGAATTATGTGCTGGATTTAGAATACTCACAGCTAACTGTATGGAATTAAAAAAAAGAAATTCTAGGCAAAATCTTTATGATATAAAACCTGAAAACTCTAATCCTTAAGGCACTAGTCATCACCCCTCTCTATCAGTTGCTCTGCTTTTAAGGGGCATTGAATTTGGAATCAAGTAACTTGGCTTGGCCACCTATAGATTATTTAGCCTCACTGGACCTCACTTTTTTCTATAGATGAAATTAAAGAGGTGTATTAGATGATCTATAGAGGCTTTTCCAACTCAAAATCCAATGTATTAAAAAGTATTTTTTCCAAATAATTTGATGTGATTCAAATTCTTAATACCTTTGTGTTCTTACCAAAAACTAAAAACCTGGCAAAAATCATGGATTTGGAAATTGTCTACTGAAAATGGGTTAGTACTTCAATTAAGAATAGAGGGGCAGCAAAAGAAAGCTACTTTTTTCCTGTTTCTATCAACTTACTTCAATTTTTTGCCTCTGAGGTTGTCGCCTACTCAACAGTGGCCTCACTGAGGAGACAATTAACCCAGCCTCTGAAGCCATGAAATCAGATTTTTAAAACTCCTTCAATAATTAATAACATTTAGTTTGATATGGAGAAACCAATTGATTCATCTCAAAGTCTTTGATCATTAGTTTTGAAGTCAAATAGAGGATCAATGAGTATAAGGCAAGAATAATTGGGACGTGGAACCTAAGTGAAGTTGTATTATCAAAGAAAGGATATTTGCTGAGTTTCAGTGTTTCTCTTCCCCATATTCATACAATGTTGATTCTTTGTTCTGTTTATTGAAAGCAAAAACCCTGGGATGATATGTAGATAGATCTCAGCCAAAAGGAAATACTACTAACTAATTTAATTAGTTCTCTCTGAGAAGAACAATTTCCTATAGCAGAAGAATTTTGTTTGGGAAGAGTCATGCTATTTCCCCATGTGAATATATAGGCATGTAAAATAATTTTACTTTGCTTTCCACATTCTGATAAAAGAGGTAGCTATGGAAGAAACATGGTTACCTCTGCTTAGCAACTAGGCACCATGAGAATTTTCTTTTTTTTTTTTTGAAGTTATTTCTGACCTTCAGTTGGGGCCCTGTAAGGAAAAATCTTAGACAAACACAGAGAGAAATATTTTTAAATTCCTAACTCCTCATCTCTATTCATAACCCTGAAGACATGGTAGACTAGAAGCAACTTTCATTCATTGTTTATTGATGGTTTGTTTAAGAACATGTGCCTACAGCATCTTAAAATATGATTCTAACTATAAATGTGTATATGTGTGTGTACATGTATATATGCATGTGTATATTAAGGGAATCTATGCTAGTATATAGAACTCTCCTTCTGGGGGCTCCCTCTACTGAGCCTAACCTGCCCCAACTCTATGACTTAGTCCTAAGGAGTGACAGGGGCATATAAAGAGTAAATGACCTGGATTTATAGTCACATTGTTAATAGCAGTAATGAGATTTGAATCACTTGTCTCTGATACCATGCCCAGAACTGTTACTTAGTCAACAACAACAACAAATAGCTGACATTTCAATAGCACTTTAAGGTGTAAGGTATGTACACTCTACATACCCAATTTATAGATAAATAAACTGAAGTTTAAAGAAGTTAAGAGACAGGCCAGATGAATGATATACTTCAAAGTAGTGTTTATCTTAATGATCCAGTCATTGTTTCTGGAACTTCTCTTTGAGTATTACTTCCAAAGACACCTTGTCATCTACATGAAAAAGTCCATATCTTTACCATGTAGTCTCACTTTGGTCCAATCCTGGATGCTGTTACCACTTTGTTATAGGCCAAGCCTGACTCAGGCCCACTTGGTAGTTCAGGTTCCAGATTGGAACAAAATGAGATGCTCAGAGATTATCTAAAGTAAACAAAAGAAAATCACTTAACAATAACATGGAAAGTGTATTCAGCAAAGATACAGCATGGATTCAGTTCAGTGTAAGTTCTCTGCTTTCACATTTGCCATGGTAACATTCTGATCAAAAGTGTGCATCAAGCCTGAGGAAAAGGTAAATCCTTATGCACTAGGTTTTCACACATGGATGACTAGAGAGCTATATCAATTAGCTTAGTCCCTTAAATAAATTACATCTAGAGGACAATTTGGTTACACAATGGGGAAAAAGCTTGCCTAGTCTTCATGGAAGGGGCTTTAGTATATTTTTTACTTTCATATCCCACCTCTTAGAAAGATCCTGAAGGTCTTCTATTAAGGTCACATAAATGGCCTTAGATATATTCATGGAAGAATCCTAAACAAGAAGATGTGAGAAATCTGGCATAGGTGGCTACACTGGAGGAGGAACTTAGTGGTATTAGAAGATACATATTTTTTTAAATCAGCCAAAAGGAAAGCAAGCAATGTAATGGCCCCTGAAAGGAGTAGATGAATATGGAGCAGAATGGAACCACCAATTCTAATATTTGACCCCCCCCCTTTTGGAAGGACAAAGAGCTTAATGATCTGATCCATATGGTGGATGATGCAGACATTTCCAGTTCATAGTGGTTTTCCTGATATAAAGCAGTAAACAGGCATAGCATCAGGGACATTAGAACATAATGAAGATGATAACATTTCTAATCCTATCACAAATCCTCAACATGGTTTAGAGTCATCTCTCTTAGAATAATCTTCATAGCCTTCTTTCATGAAGCCTGTCCTGGTGCCAGGTCAATATCAAGATCTGTTCTATACCAGCACTTCTTACTCACCATCCAGGAATTCCCTCTTTCTGGAAGTACTATGGAGGTCTGGATAGTGATGCCAAATCTTTGCTCCTTTAGCGGTCTCTGCTGAGAGACTGCTTCCTTTCTGGTTGACTTTGAAGAGACAGTTTCACCTGCCCCTCAGCTTTAGAAATTGAAACACTTTTGAGCAATCCCATCACTTGCTCCCCTAAGGCAGGAAAATTATATAATTACACAAAATTAACCATTTGGTGTTATACTGACAACAATTTGAAGGGGCATTATCAGTTCCAGATTTTAGTAAACAAAAGGCTACACTGGGCCTGCATATGCCTCACTGCCTTCAACCCTGCCTATACCACTGGTGTCAATCTACTGCATATTTCTCAGGGATGCCCCACTGTGCTTCTGTCACTACAGTTTGTCATGTTGCCTGATTTTCTGAGCGCCTAGTACTGTCAATGGTCACATTTCTGCTTCTCCTCCTCCATCACTGTGTTAGCTCCTAGTGCTGCCATAGGCACACTGCTAATATCTGCCTGTGCAGAGGACAATGTGTTCTCATGGGCACTATTGCCACCTTCTTCTATAATGGCTGCGCTATTCAATGTCAGTTCCCATTGGACACTGTCCATTGCTGCTTAACCACATTGATAATGTCAGGAGTTTACTTAACAATAACATAGAAAGTGAATTCAGCAAGGAGCTAGCATTGATTTAGGGAGAGGCAGCTTCTTTGTCTCTGAATTCACCATGGTATCATGACAGCCTTAGGTTTGTATAGGACTCCTGTATGCTAGACTTTTGTACTTAGGTGACCAAGAATTGTCATCAGTGATTCCAGTCTTTGTTCCATGGGCTAATTAAGTCTGGAGGAAGGTCTACTTATCTTTTAGTAACAGGGAAGGGAATTAGTAGTGGGAAGGGAAAATAGCTAAGCCTATATTGCAGAAATTTTAGTACAGTGTCTAGTACATAGTAAGCACTTGATAAATGCTTGATGACTGCTACACAGAACCGTCATTCACATAAATCATGAAACTTGGTTATAAATAAGTTTTTCCTGTTTCAAAAATCAAATCCAATATCAAAGGATTAAGATTTACCAACATTGGGGATATTGCAAAAAAAGTCCTATATGTAGATCATGAGGACAAAAGCAATTCAGAAATAAATTAGGTAATTAATCAATCAACAAACATTTATTAAGTGCCTACTATGTATCAGGCACTGTGCTAGATTCTGGGGATACAAAGAATAATATAAAACAGTCCCTCAAGGTATTCACATTTAATAAGAGGAGAATAGGAAATTAAATATACAGGTATCCTCCCAAAGGAAATGCTTTGAGGGGAAGGATATTTAAGTGTTTCCTCATCTGTTTTTTTTTTAAGGCTCAGTCTTATTAATTCATAAACTGGTATGCTCACCTTTATTGTTTTCCTTTTTGTACATACATCACAGTGGGCAATTCCATTTGAGAAGAGAAATATCTTTTTCCCCACTGTGGCCTTTGCAAAATAAATCTACAAAGATAAAATTGATGAAAGAGCACTTATTACATGACAAATGTTTCCTAAACCATAATAGGTTAGTACATTTTTATGAGGGTAGCAGTAGTAAGATTCCCTTACCAGAGTTTGAAATAATCTTTTCAAATGTCAGTGATACCTTGAGAAATGATATGAGAAGAGATAATCATCTGAAACCAGTGGCATTCATTTCTTTAATGTTCTGGGAAATCTCTTTCCCTCTCCTTTTACCTAGAGGAATTTATTTTTTATCACTTCTAACTTTATAGTTTTCAACAAGAGCTGACATAATTATTGCTCCCCCAGGGTGCTGTGATTCTTTATCATTAAATAAGAATGAAATAGTGAATAATCAGAACTTGTAGACTCTAAAACAGAATCTGGACACTGTCACTAGAATGACCATGAGGGTAGAGGAGAGTTAGAGCTCCCCACTGCTTTAGCCTGTCTTATATTCTGGAGTCAGTTCTTGAAGACTGAGCATTGACTCATAAAACAACCTGACTTCTAGCAGAACTCTCTCCATGCCACTCCCCTCCCCAATGTATTTACATTTCTCTCCAATACATTTAAATGAAGATATCTAATACAATTACCAGTGCTAACCTTCAAACTTTGGAAAGCTTCAGGAAAGATGGATTTGGTGTAGGGTAAATTGTGATTTTGTACTCCAAGGCTAAACTTGGCTTTTATTCTATTTATCTTTTCATTTTCTATTATAGCATTCCAATCCTCTATGATAAATGTGATATCTTTTTCTGGTGTTATTTCTAGAAGATTTAGGTCTTCATAGAACTGATCAGCATTGGCCTCTTCAGCATTAGTCGCTGGACTGTGATGCTGAACAGTTTGCCTTGGATTTGGACAGATGTTATTCTGTCATTTTTGAGATTATACCCAGTACTGCTTTTCTCAATCTTTTATCTACTATGAAGGCTAATCCATGTCTTCTAAGGGATTTTTGCCTACAGTAGTATACATAATGATCATCTGAATTAAATTCATCCATTCTTGTTCATTTCAGTTCACTGACACCCAAGATGTCAATGATTAGTCTTTTCATCTCCTGTTTGACTGTATCCAGCTGACCTTGGTTCATAGATCTTACATTCCAAGATCCTATGCAATATTGATTTTATAGCATCTAACTTTCCTTTTGTCACCAGATTCATCTGCAGCTGAGCTTCCTTTCAGCTTTGGTCCAGCCACTTCTTCTAGCCACTCACTAGTAGTTGTCCTTTGCTCTTCCCCAGTAATGTATTGGATACTTTCCAACCTCAGGAGTTCAAGTTCCAATGTCATCTCTTTTATCATTTTAGTACTGTCCATAGGGTTTTCTTGGCAAAGATACTGAGTAGTTTGCCATTTTTTTTCTCCAACGGAAACTTGAATCAAGGTTGCCAGGAGAAATATCAACAATCTCAGATAGGTGAATGATACCACTTTGATGGGGGAAAGTAAAGAAGTCTCTGGATGAGAGTAAAAGAGGAGAGTGTAAAAGCTAGCTGGAAGCTTAACATAAAACAAAAAGCAGAAAACTAAAATATTGGCAACTGGTCTCATAATTTCCTGGCAAATAGAAGAAATGAAAGCAGTGTCAGATTTTATATTCTTGGGCTCAAAGACCATTGCAGATGGTAACTGTAGCCATGAAATTAAAAGATGCTTGCTTTTTGGAAGGAAAGCTATGGCAAATCTGGACAGCATACTAAAAAGCAGAGACATGACCTTGCCGACAAAGGTTTGTATAGTCAAAACTATGGTTTTTCCAGTAGCAATGCATGGCTGTGAGAGATGGATTATAAAGAAAGTTGAGTGCCACAGAATCAACATTTTGAATTTAAGTGGTTCTGGAGAAGACATTTGAGAGTCCCATGGACAGCAAGGAGATCAAATCAGTAAAATACTTAAATTAATTCAGGTTATTCACTGGAAGGCCAAATACTGAAGTTGAAGGTTAAATACTTTGGCCACCTAATGAGAAGATGCAACTCATTGGAAAAGACCCTGATGTTGGGAAAGATTGAAGGCAAAAAGTGAAGGAGACAGCAAAGGAATAAGATCGTAGAAACAATGAACACGAATTTGGACAGACTTTGAGAGATAGAAGAGAATAAAAGCACCTGCCATTGTCCATGGAGTCACAAAGAATTGGCTGAACAACTGAACAACAACAATGAAATTGTGATTTTGGTTTAAGAATGAACAGTGATTTTTTTGCTTCTCCCAAATATAACATTGGGAAAAGTATTTTGACAATCCAAGAAGCTTTTCTTGCTTGATGCAGTCTGTTCTCTAATTTGTTCACATTCCTACCTACTAGTGCTAACCTAAACATTTCTTTAGCTCCCTAATCACCTTCAATGACCACATAACAGGCAGTGAGTGGCAATGAAAGGAAGCATCGAGTGGCAGACAGAACTACCTGTGGAGGCAGGAAGACCTGGTTCAAGTCCAGCCTATACCATATAATACCTATGGGAACATGAACAAGTTGGTAACCTCTTAGTGTCTCAAGCAACTTTGTAAAACTAGAAGTTGTAGTCCTGTTGTAGATCTGCATTAGTGGAAGGATGTGCTCTAAAGAAGAAAGGTTCTATTAGTGTTGGTAGTAACTTGATTTTCCACAGGGTATTGCACTTGGTGGGGTACAATAAGAAACAAACAGCTATCACATAGAATTCCACAGAAGGGAAAAATGTAAGAATCACTGATTTCCTAATTAAGGGTATGGGGGGAATGCAATTCTTAAAAGGGATAGGAAAGTAATAAAGGGGAAGTATTATTTTTAGAAGCGACAGGAAAGGGGTTTTTCTGAGAATCAAGGTACAGAGGACCCAGACACTGTGCCTTTGGATATATTTCTCAACCTGTTAACTAAAACTTGGCATTTCTTTCTTTATTCCTAATTGTTGAATATAGTTACTAGTCATAAGATTAATCTGAGATTAAATCTTAGGAAAAATAAAATCTTTTTTTTTTTATAGCTATTTTGTATCTTACTGCCATTCCTCCTCCCCATAAAGGTCACAAAACTGGTAAGTGTGAGGCACGATGAGATCTTAGGTCTCACTGTTACCTAGTCCAATACTGTATCTACTGTGCCATTCAGCTGGTTATATTTATCTATGCTATTGATATCTGTATGTCCCTTATGTATATGTGTATGATGACACATTGGTCATTAGATGTTGAAATTCATTCTTTTATTCAAGATCCAACTCAAGTGACATTTTCTCCAAGATGCTTTCCTATATTTTCCCATCCTTCCTGCTCCCCTCTTCCAAAATTAAAGAGCCATCAGATATACTGATTTGGATATTGATCTAAAAGAAGGGCTAAGTTAGAAGGCAGGAGGCCTGGGATCTAGCTTTACCACTTATCTGTTGTGTGACCTTAATGTTTCTTCACCAATCAACTACAAATACTCTAAGAATTTGATAGAGGGGAAAACAGATTTAATTAATGAATTTTTGCCCCTGTTTGTTTATACCATAATTATTATATTATAAAACAATCTCTCATGGATGTCATAAATATAAAATAAAATAAAACTATGAAAGTTTATTGCTATAACCTTATTGTCATTATAGTAATTTTGAATTAGATTTTTATCAGTATTAATATCCCTATAAAATGAGAAGCCATAAGAGAAGATCAATTCAAATAGTCTCCTTCTCTACATTAAGTGATTTCATTATAAACGTTTAGTTTGCCTAGAGCTTTCTGAGGTCCTAAAGGGAATTTAGTTTTGTTCAGATAATGAACTTCTGAAGTCAGTAAACTGAAGTGAAGATATGGACACAGAACACAGACACATTAAATGTTAGAACTGAGGAGGCTCATCAAGGTAATGAAGACTGTGGCTCTCATTTCATAGCAAAGAAAACTGAGATATAGAGAGTGGAAGTTACTTCCTCCTGGGCATATTGTAGACAGATCATAAGACCATCTTAGATACTAAAATACTAGGATTTTCTGGAATACTAAAAAATGTAATTACAGCACAAATTCATTTCGTGAATTGGAGGGAATATGGTAAAGTGGAAAGAGTAGTGAATTTAGAGAAAAGAATAAGCCTTTGCTTGGTACTAATCATGTGTATGACCTTAGAAAAGTTCCTTCCCCTCTTTCGGTCTTGCTTTCATCATTTGTAAAGTAGTGATGATAATATCTAAGCTTTTGTAAACAAAGGATGCTGTGAAGATAAAATATGAAAATGCCTTTTTAATTTAAAAGCCTCATACAATTCTCAGATGTCATCATCATCATCAATATCATTAGTATATTACTCATAGTCCTAGAACATAAATTAAAATTAACCTATACAGAAGCTATGTGCAAGACTTCATAATTAATTACATTGAATGCAGTGTCATTGTCTTTGAGTGCTTCTTATACCTTGCCCTTCTACACCTTCAATATACTGCAATGCCATGATACATGCATGTCAGTGGTTCCCAGAAGGCCAGCCTTGCCAATGGTGGCATGCATCCACAAATCTTAAGCTATTTACTTTAAAACTGGTCTGGATAGTGTGGTTACTTAGAGTCTTGTGTTAATGAGTTCCAAATCTCAGGTTAATATTTCCAGTTAAATAAAGAATCACACATTTTAGAGACAGGAAAAAAAATCATGGATCATTTATTCTAATCTCATTTCAGAGATGAGGAGATAGATTCAGAGGAGGTAAATAACTTACCAAGGTCACACAACAGTTATTTATTGCCTAGGAAAAAAAATCTTCCTCAGTCATAGAATTCTCCTATGAATACATATGCTGTTGGTTACAAGGAGGACACAGAAAGGAAGTATGGATGACTCAGTTCCACTACCAGATAATTAAGCACTCATGTCTTACTGATGGTAAGTTGGGAACACTCTCTTCCAGCAAAAAAGGACATGTCATCCTGATCTTTATCA
The DNA here is from genome assembly GCF_003287225.1 of Phascolarctos cinereus. Taxonomy (NCBI): domain Eukaryota; kingdom Metazoa; phylum Chordata; class Mammalia; order Diprotodontia; family Phascolarctidae; genus Phascolarctos; species Phascolarctos cinereus. Next base: position 343,256,964 of record NW_027555625.1, read on the forward strand.
TGAGCCTCAGGATATTATTATACTATCTTTGTGATCAGCGACCTGAGCCATAGATGGCTTTCTCTTATGCTTCTGGGGTGTCCTAAAGGGGTAGATTTCTTACCTTATGTATAAGTACTTTGGGGGCTATGAATTTTGGGGAAGACTAAAAACATGATGCTCTCTGTGTTTCATACCTTTCTCTGTATCTCTTAACAAAGCAGAAATATTTGCTTTCTGATCTCTGTCAGGAATCTGTTTGCTCCTGGTGGCTTATGGTGGTGCAGATTTTCAAAGTGAGTCATGAAGAATAGAGGTGGCAGATGAGGAAACACAAAGCTACTCCATTTTTTGCTTATGTAATAATAGGAAGAAATCCTATCTGTTTGAAGGAAAGAGATATTGTCCCTTGACAGTGTTAATCTTGACCCACTAGGATTCTTAGAAGGCAGCCAGAGGCAGTAACATCCATGATTATGGCAAAAGAATGAAAAGGAAAAAAGGATTGTCACAAACCAGAAAACTGACCTATATACTTCACAGCAAGTACAAAGGCCTAAGTTTAAGAAAGTAGGAGAAAAGAACTTGAGTTTCAGTTTATTTTACTTAGATATGGGGCTTTTGGGAAACTAGAGAAAAGGATCATACCCAGTGTTCACCTGAACAGTGAATTGGACAGGAATTAGGTAATACTCCTTAAAAGGCGTAATGATTTAAGTGTTGAAAATAAACTCCAAACTTCAGCCTATTCTTGTTTTAGTAAATTATTGAAAAATAATAAACAGCTGATGTTAGAGCACCTAGTTCATTTTAATCTAGAGTTCCTAGCCCCTTGAAGACAGATGTTCTCTTTGCATCTTCAATACCTAGCATACATAGTGCCTTGTATGTTTTCCATTTGTTATTTTTTTGTCCGTTCTATGATTTCATTAGTATAGGGAATTCTTGGTGAGATAACTCCCTCAACCAATACACATTCTCAGACATTTACTAGCCGTATAACTCTGAGCAGCATTTTACCCTCTGTATGCCTCAGTTTCCCTTTCTGTATGAGAATAATCATAGTACTCATCAACCTGGGTTATTGTGAGGATCAAGTGAGATACTATTTATAAAGTTATTTGCAAACCTTAAGATGCTCCTTAAACGCTAGCAGTGATAATGATGACGACGATGACAGCAATGGTGACAATGATGATACAAGTTGAATTCTTAGAAGGTTGCCTCTGGCATTGGGGGATTGTTACTTGCCTGGGATTACAGGAGGTACCTGAACCCTGGTTATGCTGTTAACAAACTATTCATTTATATTAGACCTATGCCCAGAAATAACTTTGCATAGATTCCTTATTTTCTTATATGTGTACACATTCTTATCCTTCAGTAGAGTGAAATTTCTTGAGGGCAGAGACTATTTTTTTTAATCCTCGTACTTCTAATACCTAGCACAGTATCTACCCAAGACTTAGCACTTAATAAATGCTTTCTGAATTGAGACTGAGGTTGAATTTTATGAATAATAGAAACTGACCGTTCAGGCCAATATGGCTACTAGTACTATTTTATTCTTGTCTGATACAAAGCGTGTGTTATTGACTGCAATTCAACCAGGGCAGAGGTTCCAAGCTGGCCAGAAAATAAATGTTATCCTCATCTTTCCTATGTTAGTGAGATAAGAGCTGTTTTTCTTTGTTGTCTGTCCTTCATTCTTGAATCGAACCATGACATCAGGGAGGTGATGACATGACATGCAAATGAATTGGATTTAAATGAGGGAGAGCTGTGCAAAGTCACCAGCCTCACTTTCTCCCCTGTGTCCTTTGGGTCCAGTGGCAAGATATTGATCAGTGGTAAGAGTGGTAAGAGTATCGGAGCCAGAGTTAGAGGACCATGGCTCTAATTGGCCCTTGGCCAATCACTTAGTCCTTTCTTGGCTTCCATTTCCTCATCTGCAAGATGAGAGGATTAGACTAGATTACCTCTGACTCTTTCAGCTTTCAGTTTGTAAGAAAAACACTGCCCAGTTCAAAACAACAGCAGCAGCAAAAACATTTGAAGAACCAAAGCACAGACTTCAATAAATAATCCAATAAATATTTATTAAGCTTACATCTGTTATGTGTAAGCAAAAGTAGGGGTAGCATAGCATAGGAAAGGTAATATGGTGTAATAGAAAGAGGGCTAGCCTTAGAGTCAGGAAACCTAAAACACACATTACCTATGAGAACATGGGCAAGTCACCTAAGCTCTCTGTGCCCCATTTTCCTCTCACCCCACAACTCTGTGCAACAGTAAGTTATATCTGAGTTTCTAACCTTCAGGTCCAGATCAAAACCAAAAATCTGCCAAATACTATGACTGGCCCTAGTAATATAAAGACATAAATCTCAAGTAGTAAAAATTTTAAATTGTTTAAGAAAATATAATAAATGTTTCTTTTCAGTAAAACCTAAGAGCCCAATACTTTCCTTCTTCTTTTGTAGGTAATAAAAATCAGTTGTAATAGATTCTTTAAAAATTTCAAGCAACTTCAGAGGAAGAAAGGGATAAATATAAGGAATTCTACAGTAATATGAAATCTCTGCTTCTGAATCATGTATGATATCAAATGAAAGAAAACTTTATAATTGTGTATTACACTTGAACTTGACTCTGGTAGACAGGAAATAGATGGAAATTGCAAATCTAGTTTCACATGAATCTCACAGCATCAAGCCAAGGAGAACCTTTCTTTATTTGATTTAGTGATGCTCTTTGCCTCTGTGTAAATTCCCTCCGTGGTCTTCAGATCTTAAAAGAATTAAAGAGATGTAGTCATAACCAAAAGTTAAAATGAGAACCAAGCTGGTGTTCCCCACAGTGGAACTACAAAGAATGATTCACTCTATAGCAGGCAGGATTGAGCATGTTTGGAACCAGCAGTGCATGCATTGCCATAATTGTCATTGATCTTCCTGGAAAGGTTGATGGTGAGTCAGACTATGTAGGGTTGCCAAATAATTACCAGGTCAATGAATTTCTCTGAACTCTTATGACGAAGACTTACTTTGCAAGAGGTAAAGTCAGTTACAGTATGTCCTTCTGTCACATGAAACTTACTACATTATTACTATATTACTACATATTATTTATATTATTGTTTTATATTTTAGACACATACAATGTACTTACTGTATTATACATAATTTACCTAGTTTAGAGAATCTAATCTCAGAGAGTTACAATTAATAGAATATGACTTCCATTAGTCAGGAATTGGTAATAGAGCCCTTATCAATCAAAATTGAAAATATCTTTTATTTATGGGATCCAACTTCATTTAGTTAGACAAATATTTATTGAGAACTTGATACGTGCCAGATGCAACACAATGTGCTAAGGATACAAAGGCATATAGCAGCTTCTTTGGCCATATCTGCAGACAAAACAATAATAATAATAATAATAATAATAATACAATAACTTTCATATCGCAGTTACTATGTGCCTGGGTGCTGTGCTAAGCACTTTACAATTATAATCTTATTTGATCTTCAACAACCTGGGAAATACTGCTATTATTACCCCCATTTTACCGAGAAGGAAACTGAGGCAAACAGAAGCAATTTGACCAGGGTCATATAGCTTAGTATGAGTCTGAGGCCAGATTTGAACTTGGATTTTCCTAACTCTGGAAGCCTGGAGCTCTATTGTGTCACCTATCTGTGAAAATGAAAGTCTTTGCCCTCAAGAAGCTTATATTTGATTAGCTGTATAACTTCTAGAAATATAAGTAAATATAAAGTACAGACAAAATTATTTTTGTAAGGGATAATACCTGCCTAATGAAAGAGCAATTTATTAACAATAGAACAGGGATGTTGGGGGATACAGTGGAAACATAGTGAAACATGGAATCTGGACACTGGAGGAATGGTGTTGGCGTGGATGAGTATGAGGGATGATGGTCAGGGAAGGGAGTTTCAGTTTAGATTGAAACACAGGGATTTAGATTGGAGCCACAGGGTAACATATTCCCCTTCCCTTCACAGTTGTTGCTGTTGTTATTCAGTCATTTCAGTCCTGTCTGACTTTTTGTGACCCTGTGGACATTATATGGGGTTTTCTTGGCAAAGATGCTGGAGCAGTTTGCCATTTTCTTCTCCAGTGGCAAATAGAGGTTAAGTGGCATGCCCAAGGTCACAGAGCTAGGAGGTTTCTGAAGCCAGATTTGAACTCAGATCTTCCTGATTCCAAGCCCAGTGCTTTTATCCACCATACCAGCTAGCTGCCACAACTTCCTTTTACAGAAGTTAAGAATAAAATGAATAAAAGTAACCATAGTAGTTAATATTTTTATGGTACTCAATATTTGTAGAACACGTCATAAACATTTTCTTATTTGACTTTCTTGTGCTCAATGAGGACAAAAATGACATCATTGTCAGGGTCAAGGTACAATAGCTGGACACTGTGGCTGATTAGACCAAAATGAACTCAGAAGATTTTTACCATAGGTCAGGCACTAATACTCCATATGAACATCTGAAGCGGAGATGTCTCCAAATTTGCTCATCTCATGTTTCTTTTGAACTACTGCAATTCTGTTTTGCTCATAGAGGACAGCACCTCCTTTTTGATGCAGGCACTCCATGCTGGACAGTCCTGTGCCAGTGTTTCCCATTTCTCACAATCAGTTCCAAAGTTCTTCAGAGAGACCTTGAAAGTGTGCATGTATTTCTTCTTCTGACCTCTATGTGAGTGTTTGCCTTGTGTGAGTTCTCCTTAAAATAGTCTTTTAGGTAAACATACACTCACACAGAGTGGGCACCATGAAAAAGCTATCTTTCCCACCCCTCCCTTGTACCTTGTGGGCCAAGAAATGGGCTTGGCATATCTGTCTTGTTTTGTTTCATTTGTACAGTTTTAGGTGCAGAGGTTGGAATCTCTACTAATCCAGGTCTGAGCCATGGTGACCTTGAAGGCAGGATTCGAGGCTTGATGTGGCAGCCAGCTAGCCTGGCAGGGAAGACTTGAGAAGCCAGAGTACCTGGGACTCAAGCCCAAAGTGGGGTATTGAACTTGGAACATGAAACTGTGCTGAGGAACTGAGCTGAACTGTAAACCAAATTTCTGTCCTTTCTTCACATTGTGAGGTAGTGCAGGAGTGAGAGGTTATACTCCATGTAGGGGAATACATTTGTATATCTTTGAAGTAAATATTCCTTTTAAAAAGTCATTCTTATCATTAAGTGATTAAATGACAGTAGGATACAGGAAATCCCTCTATAATTAGGGGAACACCATCAATCAGGGCCCAGGCAATGTCTGAACCTAGACAACCCCCAAACCTTTAAGAGTACTGGAGAGCACTACAGGATTGGGGGAAGGGAGGGTGAAATGTAACCTATTTGGCCTTCAGACAGTGTAGGTTAGAATAGACACTGTTACAAATGTCAAAAAACATTTACTTGCTTTGTGTAGGCCACTGCACAAGGCTTGGGTAATACACGAAAGGCAGTCCCCAGAGTCTCATGGTGCTTACATTCTAATGAAGGAAGACAATACATATAATAGAATTGAAATAATGGGGAGCCGGGAAGAGGGACTCTTATAAGAGCACGGTAATAAAGGCTGGAGAGTAACAAGCAGAGCGAGGAGAGGGATGAATGATGTCTGGCCTCAGCCTTTCCTCAAAATGAAGGTAAATTAAAGCAGACACGTATCAGAAAACCAGAAAGCACACTCATTATAATGACATGTATGATTGTGACACTGCAATGCGAGTACGTGTAAAAAGAATAAACAAGAAAGACTTCTTTCTAATACAGACTGTGGAAAATCACAACAGAAAAAAAGGCTTGATCTTTTACTTCCGTATGTATGACTGCTTGAGTCTATAAGTGATTAAATATAGCTTTTATTATTTAACATAGGAAAGGTATTCTTATCAGAGCAGCTCCAAGAATTTGTAACTAGAAAAAAGTATGAATTATTAACAAATAAAGAAAAAAATCACCTCTACAAAACTTTTTTTTGAGTAAGGAAAAAGTAAGAGAGAGTTTTTTTTTTAAATGTTGTGTAAAAAAGGAAAGGAAAGGAGCACTCCAAAGTAATGTAAAATAAAACTTTCTGGACTTCAAGAGGGTCTATGTTAACGAGTACTCTTTTCACTTGTGGTTTTTCATTGTCAGTGAATATTTGTTAAGGATCCATAGGGAAGTGGTTAGTGTTTTGTATTAATAAAAAATATTTTGCAGTTGTCATTTGGATATCATCATTGGAATATCATAATAATATTGATTCTGTATATAATATCCCAATGATATCTAGATTAATTTTCCCCTTCCATCAAGGCTTACTCAAGTCACATTTCCTTTAGGAATCCTCTAATGAATACTTCCAATTTACCATGATCTTTCTCTGTTCACAATTCCTGTCATAGTTTTTTGTACTTAATAAAATTATTATTAACAACAATCATAATAATTGACCACACTGATATAGGTTTTATTTTAAAGTTTGCAAAGAACTTTGCATAAAGTATGTTTCTGTCAAGTATTTGTCTATACATTCCCATATTTTCCATGTGTATTTATACATATAATATATATGTATTCATATATAACATATATAAATTCATGCATGCATATGATAAATATATGCATATTGCATATGCACACATAGATGTACATGTACACATAGTACCTTTTTTTGAATGTTTTTTTTCCTTTATTTTTGATGACTTGACCAGAGCTATGATTTCATTGAGATAGTGAGCTTACCTACTAAGAAACGTCTACCAATGGACATTGACCTGCCTACTCTACAGCTTATAGTCTTAAAGAGTTACCTGGGATAATGAAAGGATATATCAAAAATAAGATCTGCAACCAAGACCTCCTAACTCATATTCCATCTTTTTCATATGTATGTAGCACCCCTTCTAATGCTCAGTCTCTCAACTCTCACTCCCAAAAGCAGATTGAGTTCTCATAGTATGTTCTCCAATGTCAGTTAGCCAGGTGATATCTTCTTAGTATTAATAAATTAGGTAGTATTAATTTTTTTCAAAGGGACATTTACAGAGGAGGTAGAGCAAAAACAGAAGTAAAAAAAAAATCCCTAAACGGGATTCCTCTTTCCCACATGGAGAGTAAGCTCATGCTTAAAATGGCATTGTTGCCCAAGACTAACTGTTACATCAAACGGAGGAGTGCAAAATGAAGAAATGTGGGCCAGAAGGGTTAGTGAAAGACTGAGCCAATTTACTATTCTGAGGGTCCCGATCTTACAGTGAAATCTAACAATCATCCCCGAGGCCTTCTCACCATTCTTATACTAACCCCAGCCCTTATGCACTCCTTAATTGTTCACACCTGCTTACTATCAAGGTCTAAGGGTCAGTGTTCTAACCTCCTAGGCCGCTAGGGAGCCAAATGTTCTGAATAATTAAGCCCTTATGGGTAGGAAAAGGAAAGACTCAAGATCTAAACTAAATTCCTTATTCCATATTAGACTCTCCAACTCTGGCCCTCAACATGGCATGAAACATTTCCCCTCACCCCCAAATTAGGAGCATACTTCCTGGTTCAGGGAATACTTTTCTCTTTTCATGGAATCCTCCTAAAGTTCCTTATGGATATGGAATCTTCAACTGCTTTTAGAACACAGTGCCATGGTTGCCAGGTCAATTCACTGCTGGGTTGGGTCAAGCAGGTTGCTCTTCAGACCTAGCTCATCACTAGACCCACCTGTTATACCTAGGAGTAGGCTCTGTTACTGACTTCAGTTGCCTAGAGTCATCTGACCCTTTGAAACTCACAAAGTCAATCCAACTCTAGATATTCACCAAAGATAAGGAAAAAAATAAAACCAAAAGAAACAAGTAGCATATGTTCAGAGACACACGGTGAACGGACAGGGACAAAGCAGCCAGCTGCCCTTCTCCTCACTGAGGGGATCAGAAAAGTTCATCTTCCACACTCAAAAGCCATCAGAGATACAGTAAAAGATAATCAGCTTGAGTAGTTTGTATGCACACTTAATTCTAGGTCAGCCATCATTAAAAGACACTACTGTGAAATAATCTGACAGGAAAGAGTCAAAGAATATTTGGCACACTCTAAAGTAGTTGGAAGGGCTTCACCATTATGCATACTTGGAAACAGGTTCACTAAACTTTCACAACCATATACCACAACTTATTCAGCCATTCTCCAGTTGACAAGCATCCCTGTAATTTCTAGTTCTTAGGCAGGGCATATTGTGCATGCTCTAATCACTGGGGAAGATGGCAGTGTGCTAGGACCTAGAGAAATCCAGATCTTCTACAAACAACCCAGGAAAACTATAATATATGCCAGTTGAAAAAGAAACAAACAAAACTATCTTTAAACTCTCTATTTAATTCAAAGATTCACAGAAAGATTGCTAGAATCCTGCAGATACTCTGAAATAGACATGTCAAGCTAGAAGCCCCAGAGCAACTGGAGATGTACTCCACAGAGTGAACATCCCTAGAGCATTTGGGAAGAGGGAATCCCAAGAAAGAATTCAGAATGAGAATATCCCTGGTGTTCCTTGAAAGAGGGGCCTAGTCTTAGCCAACATACTCAATTTCATGCAAGGTTTGCTCACAATATTAAGAAGTGCAGAAGCAAAGCTTGCCCCTAGCTCAGGCCCTCCATGTAGGCAGCTGAAATGACGAAACCAAGGAGAACACAAAAGGAAGTCTCTTGGATTAAGATATGCCCAGAGGCTAAAATCTGAGGAAGAGACTGACTTCACAACCAATCCAAGTAAAGCCTCAAAGGAAAAAAAAATATCCTGGCCACAAGAATTACATGAATACCTGGAAGGCACTAAATAAGAGATAAAAAAATGGAGTACCTAAGAGGAAAAGAATGGCAAGAAAAATTGATCCCTTAAAACACATGGTGTAAAACTTCACCCAAGAATTGAATGGCTTGAAAACAAGAATGTGCCAAAACAGAAAGCAACTCAATGAGACTATAAAAGTACTAAAACAAAATTCAAAGATTGAACTGGAATTTCCAAGTGATTTGGAAAATAGGTCAAAAAGAAATAATCTTAGAATTAATGGACTATCTGAAAATCATGATTAGAAAAAAAAAGCCTAGATGCCATATTTCATGAAATTATATTGAAAACTTCCCAGAACTCTTAGCAATAGAGAACTAAGAAAAATAGAAATATTCTAATGCTCACCTCTTGAAACGAACCCTAAATGGGTACTCCCAGCAATGTCATAGCAAAAATCCAGTGATGCCAGGTCAAAGAAAAAATATTATAATTACCCAAAAAAGAGATCAAGTGCCAAGGAAACTCATTAAGATAAGTGTAGGTAGCTCCCACCATAAAGGAGAGAAGAGATTAGATCATATTTTAAAAAGCAAAAGATAAACGCTAACAACGAAGAATTATTTGTCCAGAAAAAGTAAGCATACCCCTATAGAAGGAAAAATGGATCTTTAATAAAATAGAGGATTTCTAAGCATTCTAGATGAAAAACCCAGAACTAAGTAGAAATTTTGAAATGAAAATGAAAGAGTAAGACATCTAAAAAACTTCAAGCATTTTTTTTAAACTGGAAAGGAATCTATAAGGATGCTGAGAGGAGGATGAGAAACAAATGTTCCTGAGAACCCTAAAATCTCTAACAGACAAAGAAAATGAAACATATGAGAGGTGCTTTGGGGGAGGTATGATTCTGATTTGATGATTTCAGTAGAAGAAGAAAAAGGAAGTGCTAGGAAACTATAGTGAGGAAGAATAGAAGAAAGAGATGGAAATGTTGTCATAGATAGCGCATAAAATGAAAAGTATTTAATTATAGGGGAAGGAGAGAGGGGAATGAACATCCTATAGACCTCGTTTTCATCTGCAATGGATAAAAGAAGTTTGAACACAAATTTCACTTCTTCCACTGACCCTCCTACCTGATATGTATGTATTACATATGTGTGTATACATACATACATATGTGCACACATACATATGCACATATATGTATACATATATGTACATATACAGACATATGCGAAGATTTACATAGACATATATATCTGCATATAGTTTTTCTACTGTTTTTTAGTCAGACCCAACTCTTCATGACTTCATTACCCCATTTTGGGGTTTTCTTGGCAAAGATACTTGAGTGATTTGGTATTTCCTTCTCCATCTCATTTTACAGATGAGGAGCTGAGACAAACAGGGTTAAGTGACTTACCTAGGGTCACATAGCTAGTAAGGGTCTGAGGCCAAATTTGAACTCAAGAAGATGAGTCTTCCTGACTACAGGGCCAACACTTTGACAACTGCTCTATGTAACTGCTATACATACATACGTAAATATATATATATATATATATATATATATATATATTATACATACATACACAATACATACATTCATATAAACCTACATATGTATGCATACATATGAATATGTATAAAGATTCAGTGTAGAAATATACTAATGATTGGTGAATCTAATGTGGAACTGCCATATAATGAGAACACCAAGGCCAATCGGTCATTCTCCACTTTTGTCTCACTCTCTGATCTGCTCCAACCACACCCATCTGTTCTACCTCCATACCACCAATCTTGGTAAGTCTCATTGGATTTTCTCCTTCCCATTCTAACCCCTTTCCAGTTTTCCTATATTAGAATGTAAGCTGTTTGAGAGTGGGCACTGTTGTTTGCTTGCATGCCAGTGCTTGGCATAGCACCTGGCACATTATTAAGCACATGCTTAATAAATAACTTTTCTATCTATGAAAATTAAAAGGGAAATAGAATGGAACAAGGGCTAGAGAAAGGAAGAGTGAAGTTTAAGAGGGATGGAAGGATAAATAATGGAGGATAGGTAATGGAATAGTCATAAGCAAAACAAACCTGAGTGTGAGAGGAATAGGAAGCTCCAATTAAAAAGAAAGGAACAAATAGTAAACTTTTTAGGAGGGAATGTACAAAGGGAGAAGAGTTCTAATAGGATGGAATGGGCCCTTTCATTTATAGATCATGTGTCAGGCAAATATCTTCCCTTTTACTATAGTCTTCTTATTTGTAAAGAGGGACATGGGAGTGAAGAGAAGAAAAAAATATATAGGATGATAGAATAAAAGGAGATACACATTTAGTAATCGTAATTCTGAACATGAATGGGATAAACTTACCCATTAAACAAAAGATAGAAAACTGCATTAAAAATATAATCTAGAAATGTTTCTTTTTTTGGAGGGGGGGTTGGTTGGTTTTGATTATACAATAAATAAAATGTTTTTGTACAATAAATATGTTGTAGTTAAAATTAGATGGGGCATAGGTTGATGGGGAGAAATGTTTTGTAGCCAGTTTCTCTGACAAAGGTCTTATTTCCAAGTTATATGAGGAACTGATTCAAATTTATAAGAGTAGGAGCTATTCTCCAACTGAAGATATGAACAGGAAGTTTTCTAAGGAAGAAAGCCAAGTTATCAATAGCCATATGAAAAAAAAATGTGCTTTAAGTCACTAATAGAACAACTGTGAGGCTCCACCTCAAACCTTAGACAGCAAAGATGACAAAAGGTGAAAGTGACTGCCAGAAAAACAGGCAAACAAGTGCACTATTGGAAGTACTATGAATTAGATTAGTTATTTTGGAAAACAATTTGGAATAGCACCTAAAAAGTTACTAGAATTGTATACTATTTGACTTACTTAGATATCAAGGAGGTCAAACAAAGAAAAAATTAAAAAAACTATATATGAAAAAAATTATGCCAATAATTTTCATTATAACAAGAACCTTGAATTTAAGGGATGCCCAATCACTAGACAAATTATGATTTATAAATATAATGGAATGTTAAAAATGATGTAAAATGATGATATGGACAGTTTCAGAGGAAACTGAGAATACCTCTGAGAATTGATGAAGTGTTAAAGTGAACAAAACTAGGAGAACAATTTATCTAGAGTGACAACTACATTGTAGAGAATAACAAATTTTCAAGATTTTAGAATTCTGATTATTGCAATGGTAAGTCATTATGATAGAAGACTGAATATGAAATGTTCCACTTATCTCCTGACAGAGAGGTGATGGACTTAAAATGCGGAATGAAACATGTGTTTGGGCAAGGCTAATGTAGGAATTTGTTTTGATGGATTATGCATATTTGTTATGAGGGTTTTGGATTTTATGGTTTTTTTTATTGTTCAACAATGGGTAGTGGGTGGGGGAGATACAAGTTCTTAAAAATAAATGAGTGAATGAATGGAGAGATTAATAAATTACTGGGCAAATAAAGTAAAAATAAATTCAAAGCTGTCTATTGTTTCTCCCCCAGGCTTTGAGGAGTGGTCCCTCACCCAGGGTATATATGTGTGTCTTCTTAACTAGGTTGGAAATTGCTTCATGGGCAAAACTTTGTTTTATATTTACTTGCTATTCTCCACCACCACTAGCACAGTGCTAAATGCAATGTGTGTCTTAATAATTGTAATTGCCTTGATCATTTGAATAAAGTTTATTCAAACATAATTTATTAAGTTACGCAGTAAAACAGCACTAGAAATGGAGTAAAAGGATCTGTGCCCAAACTTTCTCTTTTATTTTATGATTTGTTATACTCTTTATGATTTGAGTCAAGTCACTTTATCTCTTTGGGTCTCAGTTTCTTCATCTGCGTAATGAGGAGGCTGTGCTGATCTCCAAGATCCTTTCCAAATCCAAATCCAACGGTCTATGAACTAATGTACAAAATACTGTGCTGGTCACTGGAGTTAAACCACTAGTCTCTAATCCTGCCATTAAATGGGGAGGAAAATAAAACAACAGCTCAGGACTACATAGTATAGCATTTCAAATTTATTATCTCACTTGATCTTTACAACAACCCCAAGTGCTAACTTTACCCTCATTTTAGAGCTAAGAACAAAACAAAACAGAACAGAACAAAAAAACCAAAGCCTAGAGAGGTTGTTCCTTTCCTGGGTCACACGGTTAGTGAGTATCTGAAGCAAAATTTTGACCAAGGTCTTCCTGGCTCCAAACCCAGTCTGCTTCCATACTGCCTTCAGAGTGAGGTTTGGGTTGGAGTATGCCTGAGTCTCCACTGCTTACAATGTGCTGTCTTTGGTGACAGATTATTCTTTGTTGAAGAAGCACAATTCTGCAGATAGCCAATCACTTGGTTTGACAGATGTGTTTGCTGAACCGAGCAGTTATTTAACTTCATTGAGTGAACCAACTTATTTTGACCTCACTTGGACATAGTAACAGAAGAGAGAACCAGCTACATGAATGCAGCTGTTACCTATTGAAACACTGTGATGTCAAATTCTAGAGGGAAAATTATATTTGTTTAGAAGAAAGGGGAAAGAAATTGGGTAAGGCAAAACACAAGGTCACTAAAAATTATTGTCTTGAATTGTGAGAGAATCTTTTTTTCTGTGGTTTGTATGAATTACTTATCCATTTTTGAGGCTACAATCCTAGGAGGCATTAGTGCAGGTAACTTGCTTTGGAAATCCAGCTCTTTATATCTCCCAATTGCATTAGAGGCTTTTCATGAAATGACAGTAGGTAACATTGGTGGGAAATCAGTCATGCAGTGCCTACATTGACCATTACAGGAGAAGTTCCAAAAGAAACCAATTAAAAGGTAGCAATAGTGTGTGTGTGATGGCACTATTGTGTGATAACATACAATAAAGCCAATAATGTCTAAAGGCAATTTTACATACCTGCCTTTTATTCTCCTATTTCTCCTAGGTGGTGCAGTGGATAGAGTGACAGGCCTAGAGTCAAGAAGTCCTGAGTTGAAATCCATTCTCACAGACCTACAAGCTGTGTAACACTGGGCAAATCATTTCATCCTGTTTGCCTCTGTTTCTTGATCTGTAAAATGGGCTGGATAAGGAGATGGCAAACCACTTCAGTATCTTTGCCAAGAAAACCACAAATGAGGTCATGAAAAATCAGACATGACTGAAGCAACTGAAATAAAATAACAATAACAAAATTCTCTTATTTCAGGGAAAAGTCTAAAGTAATATATTTTTCATATCTCTTATTATAATGCTTCAAATAGGTACTGAAATATATATAACTGAGATGAAAGGATATGGTGGAATTACGATGAAATGTATAAGAAGCAGTTTCTAGAAACAAGAAAGTTTTGACTTTAGACAACACCTCTAAATCCCCAACAATACGTCTAAAGCTATTTGTTCAAAGCAAAGACACATAATCTTCTTCTAGGGTCATTTTCTTTCAGGAAGAAACAAGGCATAAGTGTTAGGGGTGTGCAGTTAGTGAAGGCTATACGTGCCTAGAGATAGTTTCAAGATTACACATTTAACACATATCTGTATTGAAGTTCTTCCTTATCATGACAGCTATGTACATTTAATGTGTGTGTACAATGATTTTGGACCATTTATATTAAATAGGCTACAGGGATGTCTTCAGTGGCAGATGTAAGGGTGATGTGACTTTGTTTACCTCTGTGGAGGTAGTATCATATAGTGCAAAGGAATCAGAAGATCCAGATTTGAATTCTAGCTTTAGTGTTTATTGATTAGTTGACTTTGGACAAGTAAGTCCTTTAATGTCTCTAGATCTCAGTGTCAAAATGGGGAACTTGGGCTGAATGATTGCTGTTGCCCCTCCTAATTCTCAAAACTCTGACATCTATGATTTTTAGTGTCATTTAACCTCTATGTGCCTTTATTTCTTCTTGTTCAATAAATAGATCTAGGGATTTTATTAGAAAGGTCACATGAAACGGTTGACACACAAAACAAACAAACAAACAAACAAAACCAAAACCAAAACCAACAAATAAATAAAAAAAAATAAAAATAAAACTGGCCTTGGAGTCAGAAAGGTCTGCGTTAAATTCCCATGTCTCAGATATCCTTTCTGTATGATCCTCTCAGTGACCCATACTACTCTTTTTCCTCATTTCCTACAGTACAGTGGTACTCCAGCACATTCATATAACATAGCTTCATCAATCATTCCTCATTTAATGAGCATTCCCTTAGTTTTTAAGGGTTTTTTTTGCCACTACAAAAAAGCCATTTTATATATATAATATAGTAAGTGTGTGTATATATATATATATATATATATATATATATATATATATGTATATATATATGTATATATATGTATATGTACGTGTGTATACAGACACACACACACACACACACACAATACCTTTACCTCTTTTATTGATCTGTTTTGGGTTTGGGTCTGGCAGTGATATTTGTTGTTCAGCTGTATCTGACTCTTCATGACCCCATATGGATTTTCTGGGAAAAGGTACTGCAATAGTTTACCATTTCCTTCTCCCAGTGAATTAGGCAAACAAAGGTTAAGTGACTTGCCCAGAGTCACACAGCTAGTGAGCATCTGAAGCCAGATTTGAATTCAGGTCTTCCTGACTCTAGGCCTAGCGTTCTATCCACTGAACCATCTAGCTGACTCTAATAGTGATATAACTGGGTGAACAGGAATTTTTTTTTTTTGGTGTATAATTCCAAATTGCTTTCCAGAATGGTTGTACCCATCCAGAAATCTCCCATCAATATACCTGTTTCGGGAAAACAAAATGGGAACGACTATCATTTTACTACATCTTAATGGACTAACAATGTAGAAATCCATCCCCCTACACACACCCAGCTCCAACCATTTAGTGCCTGAATATTAGAAAGTCTCCAACCCTTATGCAAGACATAGTAAACACAGACCCTCCCCAACAGACATTGTTGCTCTCTTTGTCTGAGACCCTACAGTTCTGTCTAAAAGGGTTGCTGCTACAATTCTAAAAGTTGTCTCTTCTCCTTTTCTCCCAGGCCTGAACAGGTAATGTTTTTGTACTCTGATAGTAAGCACTGCTAAGTGTGTTCTAAATACTCCCTCTTTTCTCCCTTGGTTGATCTCCTACTTGGTCACTCCCACCCCAACCTGGGAATTGCTTTATTAAGTTGCTGGAAAATGCTGCTGATTGTAGTGTATATACTTTGTGTGGGCCTGTAAGGTTATAAAAACCAAATCTATACCCCAATAATTTGAATTTGCTGTTACTGAAGGCAGATTCCTTACTATGTTTTATATATACATATATATATATATATATATATATATATATATATATATACACATACATATATATGTATGAATTTTCAGTCTTACCTCCTACTTTTAAGGTATAGTCATCAAATCCTCACTGTTATGCCTCTCCAAACACATTAAGAGAATTCCCCAACATCTGTTTTCCCATAGCACCCTTAACATTCATCATTTTCATCATTTTTCTTTTTTGTCATCTTTCCCTTGGGTATGAAATAGAATCTTAAAATTACTTCAACGTTCATTTTTCTAATTAGTAGTGATTTGAAGCACTTTTTGTGTATGACTATAGATAATTTGGATTTCTTTCTTTGAAAACTGTCTGTTCATATCATCAAAACATTTATCAGTTAAGGAATCAATTTTTCTTATAAATTGAATCAGTTTCTTATGTATCTTGGAAATGAAACCTTTATCAGAAAAACTTGCTGCAAGGATATCTCCCCTACATTTACCCTTTCCCCTTCTCATTTTAACTGCAATAGATTTGTTTATGTAAAAAAAAATGTTGCTGTTGTTCAGTTGTGTGCAACTCTGTGTTTTGGGGTTTTCTTGGAAAAGATACTGGAGTAATCACTCCATTTCTGCCATTTCTATCACTGCTACTTCCTTCTCTAGCTCATTTTACATGTGAGGAACTAAAGAAAACAGGTTTAAATGATTTGTCCAGGGTCACCCAGTGACCTTAGTGTTTGAGGCTAGATTTGAATTCAGGTCCTCCTGACCTCAGGCCTGGTGCTCTAACCCCTGCACCACTTAACTGCCTTATTCAAAAAATTATTTAAAATAATCAAAATTGCCCATTTTATCTTCTGTGATCCTGTCAATGAGTTGTTTGATTTTGAATTTTTTTGTCTTTATAAATATGATAGGTAATTTTTCCATGTTTCTCTAATTTTGTAATGTTGTGACTTTTTATATATAGATCATTTACCCATTTAGATCTTATATCTACAATGATTTTCAAACTTTAAAGTGCCAGATATATGTTACCTATTATTATTATCTTTTTAAAAAATTAAGTGCTGATCAAAAATAAACATAATGATAACTGTCATTTATATAATGCTTTATATATTCCAGACAGTCTTAAATTCTTTATAATTATTATCTCCCTTAAACCTCACAACACTCTAGGAAGTAGGTCCTATTATTATCCCCATTTTACAGATGAGGAAACTGAGGCAAAGAGAGGTTATGTGAGTTGTCCAAGGTCACACAGCTAATAAGTACCTAAGGCAGAACTTGAACTCAGGTCTCCCTGACTCCAGGTCTTGTGCACTATCTACTATGTCATCTAGCTTATAACGAATCTTTATCCCTATAGCTGAGGTCTTTGAGTTTATCAAATATTAGAGTATGAAATGTTTATTTCTGTATATTGTATATCTAATATTTTCCACTGACCAATCTATTTTTAAACCAGTAACCACTTTTAAAAAAATGATCACTGTTTTTTAATATAATTGAAGATCTGGCATTGCTGGTTCCCCTTCATTCCCATTACTTTTCATTATTTCCCTTGAGATTCTTAATTTTTTAAAAACTCCCCTAAATTTTGTTTTTATTTTTATAGTTCTATATTCATTATACTTTGATAGTGTGATTGGTGTGGTATTGAATAAATACATTTAGATAATATTATTTTTAATGTGTTAACTTGATCTACCCATGAACAAGTAATATTTTTTCTAATTATCAAGGTCTGATTTTGTTTGTATAAACAGTTGCTTGTAGTTGTATTTATGCAGCTCTTCTGTGTATCTTGAAAGGTAGACTCCCAAGTATTTTATATATTTTGTAATTATAGTAAGTGAATTTAATCTTTCTATTTCTCCCTGCTGTATTTTTATTAGCTTTATGTAGAAATGCTGATGACATATATACATATATATATAATATATTATATATTATGCTTGCTAAATTGTTCGAATTAGTTTTTAGTTGACTCTTTAATATTCTTTAAATACACAACCATAACATTTTAAAAATGTTAAATCTTTGTTTCTTCTGTAGTCATAGTTAATTATTCCTCAATTTCTGTTTTTTTTCTTATTTCTATAGCCAGCATTTTGGTTGCTGTGTCAAATATAAATGATGACAATGGACATCCTTGAGCTTATTGGAAAGGATTCTTGTTTATTTCTTTTATAAATAATGGTAGCTCTTGGTTTTAGATGTATACCACTTATCATTTTAGAGAAATTTATTTTTCATATATGTTCTAAAATTTTTAAAAGAAATGAAAGTTGTATTTTGTCAAGAGCTTTTTTTCTACATCTATAATCATATAATTTAAAAAAACTGTTAGTAATATGCAAGATGAAATTTCCAGTTTTCCTGATATTAAACCAACCCTGCATTTCTAGCATACATTCAACCTTGTCATCAGATATAATCTTTGTGATATGTTATTTTTAGCTATTTCACTAATATTTTATGTATAATTTTTGAATCTATGTTTATTGGAAATGTTATAATTTTCTTTTTCTATTTTGATTATCCCTGGTTTACATATCAAGATCATATCTGTGTCATTGAAGGTATTTGTTAGAATCCCTTCTTATGGTATCTTTGCAAATACCTTGCGTAATATGAGAATTAATTATTCCCTGAATGTTTGATAGAATTTGTTTGTTAATTCATCATTTGTGGAGTTTTTTTTTTCTTAGAAATTAATACGTAGTTTCATGTATGGAAGTTCAGAGGTTTCTTCTGAAAGTGAGTTGTTCAAATTCTCTATTTCTTGTTTTGTTAATTGGTTATTTTATACTATTGTAAATATTCATCTATTTTATTTAATTTGTTGGTTTATGGGAAAGATGGCTGGGCAAGATAGCTTATAAAAATATCCTTTATTTCTTCTGTATTTGTTGTGAATTGTTGTTCATTTTTGATACTTATAATCTGGTTTTCTTCTTCCTTCTTTTCAGTCTACTTAGTATGGTTTATCTATTTTTTGTGCTGACCTCAAAAAAAAAGCTTCTGTATTATGAATTCAAAGTCTCTCTCTGTCTCTGTCTCTCTGTCTCTGTCTCTCTCTCTCTCTCTCTCTCTCTCTCTCTCTCTCTCTCTCTCCCTCTCTCTCATCTCACAGTAAGTGCCTTGGGGACAGGAACTGTTTTGGATTTTGTCTTTGTATCTTCAGCACCTAGCACAGTGCTTTGCACATTGTAGGTAAAATAAATGCTTGACAGATTGCACTGCATTCTAGAGTGCATTTCCTACAGAGCTAGACCTGAAGCCAAGTGTGTGCTCTTCCAGGTCAAGAATTGATGCATAGCATACCCCAAAATATCTTGATATGAAATTCCCTGACAAGCCATGGTGACACATGCATATTGGAACACCACTTACATGTGAGAGGATGAGAGGAAGCTGACATGTGTCCATGGATATGAGAAGAGGATCAGCTCTGGGCTATGCATCAATTCTAAGGCACTGGCTAAAACAGGCTGACATTTTGTTAATGGCATACTGAAGGTTGTACATAGGTACTGGTAACGGCAGCCTTCCTCTCTCTCTCTCTCTCTCTCTCTCTCTCTCTCTCTCTCTCTCTCTGTCTCTCTCTGTCTCTCTCTGTCTCTCTCTGTCTCTCTCTGTCTCTTTCTCTCTGTTTTCAATTGTGTTCATTTCTTCTTTAATTTTCAGGATCTCTATTTTGGCATTTAATTGATATTTTACATTTTGTTACTTTTCCAGTATTTTTACTTTCAGCCCCAAACAATGTATCCCTTTCTCCCCCTCATTTTTGTGGATAAACATGTTTAGAGATGTAAAATTTCTCCTAACCATTGCTTTGGCTGTATCTCAAAAATGTTATAATGTTGTCATATTGTTGTAATCTTTAATGAAATCATCTATCATTTCTATGATCTGTTCTTTGACCCAACAATTCTTTAGGATTAAATTATTTAGTCTCCAGTTGATTTTTAATATTTTTTCAGTGGCCCTAGAACAGTGTCTGGGGTGCAGTAGGCTTATAACAGATGATTAGTGGTTGATTGATTACAATCTTTAAACATATGTATGTGATGAGAGTAGTAAGGCAAGGCCAATTACTGTGCAATTGTCATGACCATCTCTGGACCTAAAGAACAGATGTAGAAATGCACCTCCCCCTGTTCCTTAGAGAAGTGGGGAATTATAATTGCAGAATTGTTGCATACACAGTCAATTGCACTTTGATTTTGCTTAATTGTTTTTCTTTGTTCTAGGGGAAGGTTGATTGGGTGAATGGTGGTAGTAATGAAGATGGTGGTATAACTGATGAGGAAAACAAAAGGAATCCATAAAATGTTAGTTAAAAAGAGAAAGTGAAATGGGATTCCCTCATACTAAAAAACTAGATTACCTTGGTAATCATATCTTTTTTCAAGGCTGAATGGAAGAAATAGGGAAAATTCTTAAAAGCTAGATGTAAGAAGAATTTTCTTTCTATTTTTTTTTTATCTAGAGCAGAAATGAGATTGTTAAAGCTCAGAATATAAAGAACTAAAAAATTCCATGTGGAGAATGCATGTTGGGGCTATGGAAGCTTTAACTCCTGTGAAGTTTCCTCTTCCCATGGACTAGGTTCTTTAATAAAGCATCCTGTTTTTCATTTTTAAAGTAGTGTTGGTTAGGTCTAATCAGTTATTACTATCTTCCCTGAATTTTAAGTCTGAGTAAAGTTACATTCCATCCCTCTAGTCTTCCTTGCCATTTGGTAATAGGTTAAATACCACTCCCCCCAAAAACAAGCAAACAAGTATTCTGCTCCTCAAAGAGAAGAGAAACTAATTGGTTTTTAGGGGGTATGCCTTGCAAATTCAACTCTATTTCATGGCCCCAAAATTCCAGAGCTCTAAAAGCTTAGAATATCATTCTAGCTTAGAATCTTTGAGATATATTCTTTGCCTCCTTCCTTCCTCATAATCATTCTCTAAGTCCCAGTCAAGTTTTCCTGCAAAATATTTCTCATTTCTAATGAATTTGTTTGGTCCAATTCAGCAACTATTCTTTTAGTGCCCACTCAAGGCCCTCCACTATACTAAGAGAAAACAGATCAAATAACCCCAACTTTTGCTTGCAAACTCAAGGAGCTTACAAACTAGTAAGGGGGATACAACATGCAACAATAGTAAATATATGTATATATGTATATATATTACATACATACATACATACATACATAAATACATACATACATACACACACACACACACACACACATATATATATATATATATATATATATATATATATATATAAACTTCCTAGGAACAAACCAATCACAGTGGTATCAGAGCTTTCGTAAGATCATATATATTGAGCAGATCAAGAAAGACTTCACAACAGAGATGATAGTTAAGTTTGACCTTAAAGGAAGAGAAAAATTTTAAGAAGCAGAGATAGTAGTAACTGTTTTAGACTGAGGAGATAACATATCTAAAGTCACAGAGATGGAAAAGAGCAGGAAAGAATCTGGGAAGGGTGAGTAGTTTGGTTTGGCCATGCAATTTTTGTGTGAATAAGCTTAATATATAATAAGAAGGCTGGAAATGTAGGTTGCAGCCAGATTGTTGAGCACCTGGAATATCAGGCCAAGAAGTCTTTATTTTATTCTGTGTGTAGTAGACAATCACTTAAGATTTTTGAATACAGGAATGGCATGATTATCAGTGCGCAATGGAAAGATTACTCTGAAAACATTAAAAGATAAAATAGAAAAGGGAGGCAGAGTAGTGGACTGGGAAGAGGACTGTCTGTGATGTCAGAGGACTGACTAGTTCTGCTATGTATTACCTATGGGACCTTGGGCAAGACACACTGACACACTCTGTCTCTGGGCCTCAGTTACCATGTCTGCCAACAAAAAAAAAATAAGACCAGATATCATTTAGTTCTATGTCAGAAAAAAGAAATTGAAGGCAAAATGAAAAAAAAAATATTTATTAAGCACCTACTATATTCCAGGTACTTTTCTAAGCTCTGGGGATGAAAGAAAGAAAGAAAGAAAGAAAGAAAGAAAGAAAGAAAGAAAGAAAGAAAGAAAGAAAGAAAGAAAGAAAGAAAGAAAGAGAAAGAAAGAAAGAAAAGAAAAAGAAAGAAAGAAAGAAGAAAGAGAAGAAAGGAAGGAAGGAAGAGAAAAAGGAAGAAGGAAGAAGGAAGGAGGAAGAGAGAAAGAGAGAAAGAGAGAAAGAGAGAAAGAGAGAAAGAGAGAAAGAAGGAAAGAAAGAAAGAAAGAAAGAAAGAAAGAAAGAAAGAAAGAAAGAAAGAAAGAAAGAAAGAAAGAAAGAAAGAAAGGAAGGAAGAAAGAAAGAAAGGAAGAAAGGAAGGAAGAAAGGAAGGAAGAAAGAAAGGAAGGAAGGAAGGAAGAAAGAAAGGAAGGAAGGAGGAAGGAAGGAAGAAAGAAGGAGGAAGGAAGGAAGGAAGGAAGAAAGAAGGAGGAAGGAAGGAAGGAAGGAAGGAAGCAAGGAAGGAAGGAAGGAAGGAAGGAAGGAAGGAAGGAAGGAAGGAACAGTCCCTGCACTCAAGGAGCTCAGAATCTGATATTGCGACATGTTAATAATATGCATTGGGTTTTGTGTTGAAGTTGTAGTTCCATTCACTTATTCTTATGGGGACAAATAATTTTTTTTTTTTTTTGCTGGAGATAATCTAAGGGAGAGGAAGGCTATTTGAAACATAGAGAAATGTTTTTTTTTCCTGCCAATCTAATATTCTATTTTGTTGTTGCACTATTATTCTGAGTTCAGAGTTGGAAGTTTGAAGATTAAGAATCTGTTTTTTTTTTTTTGTAGGGGGCAACTGGGTGGCACAGTGGATAGAGCACTAGCCCTGGAGTAAGGAGGACCTGAGTTCAAATCTGACCTCTGACACTTACTGGCTGTGTGACCCTGGGCAAGTCACTTAACTCTAATTGCCTAAGGGAAAAATAAAAATGAAATAAAGTAGTGTGTAGTTTCATCAATGTAAGGGAACTTCCAGTATGGACATTCCTTCACCAATGCAGAGCAGTAGCTCCTCTGTAATTCAAGGTAGTATCAGAGGATCATAGATTTAGGACAGAAGGGACCTTAGAGACCATTTAGATTAATTCCTTCATCTTGTAGCTGAGACATCTGAGGCCCAGGGAGATGAAGTGACTTGCACAAGGTCACAGACAGCAAAAGGCAGACCTGCGATTTGGGACCAATTCTGACTCCAAATCCAGTGTTCTTTCCACACTATTTTTATGTTTGTTTATTCAGTGAATGTGTGTCATAACTGGGACTTGAATGAAAGCAATTCTTTTTAACTCTAAGACCAACCCTCTCTCCTTCATACCTATCATCTTTCTTGATTCCTTTACACG
The DNA here is from genome assembly GCF_003287225.1 of Phascolarctos cinereus. Lineage (NCBI taxonomy): Eukaryota > Metazoa > Chordata > Mammalia > Diprotodontia > Phascolarctidae > Phascolarctos > Phascolarctos cinereus. Next base: position 343,280,420 of record NW_027555625.1, read on the forward strand.
TATTTTGAACTTAAAAATTCAAATGATTTCTTCATCTAGAGAACTGTTCTTGTAGAGCAAAATTTGTCTCAACAATCTTGATGCTTTCTGCACAGTGACTGAACTTGTTCCTTTTACTCAAATGTGTCAGATGCCCTGGAGAGGTTCATGCCAAAGAACTCTCTCATAGTAGAATGACTGCCTGTGAAAAACATCTGCTACTGAGAATGCATTTTAGAGATAGCAGTTTCACTTTTAAAAGGAAGCCCCCAAAACCATTTTGAAAGCTTCTGTTTGCTTTAAAAGTGTTATGATCACCACCCACAGTGGCAACTTCAGTCTTAAAGGTCTCCAGACTAGTTTGAAGTGAAGTTCTAAAAGCTGCTAATTCATAGGGGAGCATTCCCATTGGGCAAAACAAAATCTATTTTCTCTAAAGAGTACCAGAGCATTCTGACACTCCATACTTTTCTCAGTGATCACAGTTCTCATTTTTGTTATTTTTTTTTTGCTCTCCCCCTTACCCTTCTTCCAACATGGCTAATACAGAAGTGTTTTGAGTGACTTCACAGGTACAATGGGTTATCATATTGCTTGCCTTCTCAATGGGTGGGGGAGGGAGAGAATCTGGAACTCAAAACATAAAAAAAAGGAATGCAATAAATAGATAAATAAATATTCTTCCATTCTGTGTCATCCCTCTGTCATCCTTTTCCCTAGTTTTTAGAGTTTACTTATTCATGCCTTTTTCATTCTTCCTTTTACATGATTTAATTCTCCCTCTTTTTTCTTTCTCCATTAGTTGATTAAAATCCTTCCTCTTCTTTAACTTATTTTGTCAGTTTTTAAATATTTTGTGTCTTTTCCTAAAAAGGATTTCTTTACTTTGTTATCTTCACTAATTCTCTTTTTTGTCATTCTAAACTTTTATTCTTTCATTCATGATCTTTATACATCTTTATTTCTTCTTTAGTCTGTGTTCCTCAAAATTAAAGCTTTTTCTCTTTTGCTTCTTTGGAGAGATTTGCTAAGGCAGATTCAGATTTTTCAATTCTGTCAATTATTTCTCCTGTATAGGCCATACATTCTGCTTTGAAGATTCTTATTTCTTTCTTGTACCATTTCGGAACATTCCATATCCTCCCGGGAAGCCAAATTTTTGGCTGCATCATCACATGTTGCTTCATTTTTCTTTGCCTTGTTATATTTACTGAGAGATTTCTGGGTTTGTTTAGATTCCATCTTCCCTTCTGTTATTAATAGCTAAATTGTTGACATTTCTGTGCACACTCAACTTTTTAAACAGAATTTTCTTCTGGGATCTCTGGTAACTTCAGTCTTATTTCTTTTGTTCCCCTCTCATTCAGTTTCTGATTCCTTTTCTTTTGATGGCAGGTCCCCTGAAGGTTGGAATTCTAAGGTGTCTCTGCCTCTTCCTACACCACACTGGGAAATTCACTTTTCACTAGCCTCAGGCCCTACATCAAGTGACTTCAGTGAGTACAGAACTGGTTCCAGCTAGATTCTAGACTCCTTTCCTTCCTGCCTGGTGTAGCACTCCACACTGGCACCCTGCTTCAGTTCTCTCTGTTCTTTAGTTCAATGACTGAGATGTCCCAGGCTGACCAAATTTCTGATTTCCTATATCTCCACCTCCTTTGTGGCCATTAAGCACCAGTCTTCCACAATTCTATATTGCCATAGGATTGTCTAATTTGGAAGCAGGTCTCAGTGACACTTGGGAAAATCCAATTTCATCCCTCTGGGAAAGCAGCAGCAGCCAAGCCTGGCACTCCTCTCAGGGTGGATAAGACCCAGGTGAATCCCCCAGGGGCCAATCACAGTCCTAAAATGACTGTCATTTTAACTATATCAGGTTGGCCTACCCATGAACAACTGATATTTTTCCAATTATTTAGATCTGATTTTATTTGTGTGAAAATTGTTTTGTAATTGTGCTCATGACCAAATACTTAACCCAAATTTTACAATAAGATACTGTAAATACCCCATAAAAGAAAAAGAAAAATTCAGACTTCTCTGGCATGAAGGGAGAGGCAAAATTTTTTATGGGGATTTTCCAAATTGCAAGGGCTCTGCACCCCTAACCCTGGTGATGTAGAAAGGATAAATGTAATGCCATTTGAATAACCAGTAACCAAAGACAGTTCTGAGATGTAGTTGCTTTCTAAGGACTTCTGCTACTTTCTCAACCCAACATTACCCAACCTGACTTGGTAAGCTTCTCTGGTTTTTGTTGATCTACAGCCGTAAATGTCTTTTGAAATGGCCACTTTCTATAAATGGCTCATGGAAAGCAGAGTAGAATCTGAATGGCCTGGGAGATCAGATTCAGCCCTGAGTTTATTGTTATTGTAACCTTCACAGGGTTGGATAGAGTACCCCATCTAACATCAATCTAATTCTGACTGCAGACATTCCATGGAAGCAAAAAGAGAAAGTTGCGACAAGATAAGAGGCAGGGTCAGTGATGCTATGGAAGGCACTCTGGAGAGATATTCAGAGACTCATGAAAACACTTTGAAAGAGAAGTGCAACCCAGTTCCTCTCAGGTCTTCACCCCCTACTCCCTATCAAGCCATGTGGAAGATATGAGAAATCCTATTATGTTTTTCAACCTTTCCCCTGACTCAATTAATCTACCTTGATAGAGTTCTCAGCACGGAATTCAGACTTTGGTAAAAAGTTCAGGACCAATTTACAAATTGATCATTGTTATGATATTGTTGTTACTGTGATAAATGTCTTCTTAAATTTTTTTTTTGCTTCACTCTGTATAAGTCTTCCCAGCTTTTTCTGAAACCACCCCATTTGTCATTTCTTATAGCACAATAGTATTTCATCACAATCATACACCACAACTTGTTCAGCCATTCCCCAGTTGATGGTACTCCAAAAAGCCCTCCTTTGTCTTTCTTATTTGAAAAAGCTTGCCAAATCCCTTCTTTCATTCTATTCATTCATCAAGGAGGGGATGCAAAAATCTGAGAGTTCCCAGTAGAGCTGGGAAAATATCTGATCTTAGATTTAGAAGCAACAAGGAGAAGAAGGAAACCATGAGATCTCTGGATAAATAACTTTAAGGCACAATGTAGATCTGAGCATATGTGATTGCAAGCTGTCTTTCTAAGGAAATACAAGAAAGGAATCATTATTGTATACATTTAAAATTGTCTTTTGTGTGTGTGTCATGAAAAGCATCATGTACTTTGAGTTAGCAAAACTGAGTTCAAATCCCAAATCTGCTTTATGACCCTGCAAAAGTCCTTCTATTTTTTATTTTCATTCAATATTAAAACACATATGCACCTCCATTTTTTTTAATCTTGGCTTCCTCAGATTTCTCACCTATAAAATGGTGATAATAATATTTGTATTATTTACATAAAGTTATGAGGCTCAAATATCACACAAATTTCTGGTTTGCCATTTGCTATTGATCCTCAGAATCGTTCACTTATTCATTCAGCAAGCATTTATTAAGCACTTATTATGTATCAGAACTTAGCAAAGTGCCTGGCACCTAGTAGATATTTAATAATGCTTGTTGACTATCAGGTACTGTGGGGGATATGAAGACAAAAGTAAAAGATTTCCTGCCTTTCAGTAAATTCTATTGAGGGAAAACAACCTGCAAACAGGAAATTAAATGCAAAATACATACAAAGTAAATATAAGATTTTGAAGAAAGAGAATGGCAGGAATCAAGAGGGGCCCCCTGTAGGAGGATGTGATGAGGTATTAATGGGGAGAGAGTGCATTTCAGACATGGGGGGCAGCTTGTACAACAACATGGAGATAGAAATTTGAATATGATGTATGGGGAAGAGCAAGTATGTGAGTTTGCTAGAATGTAGAGTGCACAAAGATGGGTAATGTTCAATAAGTCTGAAAGTTAGATTGGAACCAGTTTGTAAGTGACCTTAAATGCCAGAGGAGTTTGTGTTTTATCCTAGAGGCCATAGGCAGCCTTCAGAGCCTCTTGAGCAAGAGAGTGACCTAGTGAGACCTATGCATATGCAGCAATAACGATTTGAAAGCTGCATGAAGGATGGATTTAATTGAAGAGGAAAGGGTCTGGATACAGGAAGATCAATTAAGAGGGTATTTCACAAGTCCAGGTGAGAGGTAATGAGAACTTGGACTTGGAAGGTGGTCATTTAAATGAGAAGAAGGGACAGAGGTGAGAAATGGTATAGAGGTAGAATCAGGCACCTTACTAGCCTAGCATGGGAATGGGACTGGACAGAGAGAGGGGGAAGTGTGAAGAATGTCTAAGAGATTATAAACCTGAGTGGCTGGAAGGTAGTGGTACTCTCAACAGAAATAGGAAGGTTGGGAAGATGGGAGTCTCCTTATCTGTTTAATTAAGTTACAGGTTGTTAGACTTTTAATGGCTGATTTGCAGTTTGTAAAGAAATTATATTTTTAAGTCTATTTGCATATGAAAAGGTAAGGGAATTTGTCTGAGGATTGGTAGAGGCAATGGACTGACAGCCAGAGGTCCCCTCCCACACACACACTTCTAAATTACATTTCATATTTCAAGCTGATAGTCTGGTATTCAAAGTTAGGTCTCAGATGCTTCAAATATCTTTGAAAAGTGGCTTTCATATAATTTTTTAAATGAATGTGCAATCACAGCTTTTTTAATGCATAATTACTTTATTCATCTTTGCTGGGCTGTAGTGGTAAATATTTCTACAATGCAACTTGTTTACTTTATGTTATTATTCACTAAAATAATATAGGACCTATGCTTAAATGTTGACATACTATGAGATCTACTTATAAGTGGGGTGCTTTGAAATAGCATAAATACATATAAATATTATAACATGCTATTAGTAAGGAATGGCATATTGTAATGATGTTTTGTGATTTTGATTTTTAATTAATCAGTTAAGATAATTGCCTTTTTGACATAGATGGTTGATAGGAACAGGGATTAAACCCATCTTTGATGTGGGGAATTTTTTCCACCCTTGTAATTCCCATCTTTATTGCAAGTTAAAGACTAGATAGTTGCTTGGGGCAATGACAATTCCCAGGGTCATCCAGTCAATATGTTTCAGAAGCTAGACACAACCGAGGTCTCCTTGGTTCTAATACATGGATTTGCCCCTCAGTTTCACTTGATTAATACTGATATTAAAACACACACATGCTTACATTAAGACTTATTTAATTAAAGACCTTTGTAGCTGTGTTCAGTAGAGTAGTTTTTAAGAGTTGTTTAGATCCTAGCCTCTATTACAGCATCCAAGGTCTCAGATATAAATCTCACATATTTTCATATGATTTTAGAATTATAGCATAATCTAATTCAATTCTATCATTTGACAAAAGAGGAAGCTTTGGCTTAAAAGGGTTTAGTAGGGGTGGAGACAAGATGGCAAAATAAAAGCAATGGCTTACTTGAGCTCTCCCCCAAATTCCTCCAAATACATGTAAAAATGGCTCTAAACAAATTCTACAGTGGCAGAACCCACAAAAGACAGAGTAAAAAAAAAATTCCAGCCCAAGACAACCTGTATGGTTGATAGGAAAGGTCTGTTGCGCAGGAATGGGAGAGGAGCACAATTCAACTTGGGCCATGCAGGCAAAGATGGGGCCCCCCAGGGAACCTGGAGCAGGCCCCAGGGGGCTGAATCACTGGCAGCTGTGGAGGTTTCCAGACTTCTCAATTCACAAACACCAAAGACAATTTAGACGGTCAGTAGCAAAGGTCTGCTAGACATAGGTAAGAGAAAAATGTGGTCCAGTCCTAGCCCTGGCACAGTCCCAGGGCGGTGGTGGCAGTGGCACTTCTAGAACTCAGCCCATAGATGGTAGGGAGATCCAATGGCTTATCAGAGGGGGATTGCAGGGATCTCTTTGCTGGCACTGAGGGAGGATTCTGTTGTTTTGCCTGTGCTTGGATCTGGGTGGTGGTCCTGGGGGGTGAGGAGGAGCACTGGTATGATGAAGCTTATGGCTACAATGGAGAGAGAATCCTCCTCCCAGTTCCAAGGCAGAAAAGAGTGCTTGTGGTCACTCATAGACCAGAGCATAGGCCAGGAAAGGGGTAAAACCTCTCCTCTGACCATACCAGCTTGGAAGAACTGAAAATTTATAGGTCCCTAGAAGTATCTTTGAAAACAGTTGCACAAAACCCCAAAAGCTTGAGACAGTACACCCTCCACTCTGGAAGCAGAGCCCTACATTAACAGAGTTAAAAAGTCAAGTAATTGTCTGGGAACACAAACAAACAATGCAAAACAACAACAACAATGAACAAAACAAAGCAAAACAAAACAAAAAACCCTCACACTATAGAATCTTACTTTGGTTACAAAGATCAAAATATACAGGCAGAAGACAACAAAGTCAAACAAAGTCCTACATCCAAAGACTCCAAGAAAAATACAAATTGGTCTCAGCCCATAGAAGAGCTAAAAAAGGATTTGGAAAATCAAGTAAGAGAAATAGAGGATAAATTAGGAAGAAAAATGAGAGTACTGCAAGAAAATCATGAAATGCAAGCCAAGAGCTTGCAAAAGGAGACCCTCCCCCAAATATTGAAGAAAATAAAAAGGGTTTAGTGGGTCACACAGATAGTAATAGCAGGAATTCAAACCCAGGTTCTCTGGTAACAGATTCAATGATTCAAAGGATTTTCCTTCTCCATAGATTTCAAGAGTTTATTTGAATTTAGATCAAGAAAAAATATATATCTTTATTTTCACTACCCTCATACTGTAACTTAGCATTTCCTTCAATTATTATTATTGTTATTTTTTTCATTCTAACAAGGGGTCCATAGGCTTCACCAGATGGTCAGAGAGGTCCATGACTCAAAAAAGATTAAGAACTCATGTTCTTGATTAACTATTGGTAGAGTTGTAAACTGGTCTAACCACTCTGGAGAACAATTTGGAATTACGCCCAAAGGGCTATAAAATTTTGCTTATCCTTGGACCTAGGAATTCCACTACTAGGTCTGTATCTCAGACAGCAAAGAAAATAAAACAGCACAAAAATGTACAAATGTACAAAAATATTTATAGCAGCTCTTTTTTGTGTTGGCAAAGAATTGGAAATTGAGGGGATGTCCATCAACTGGGGAATGGCTGAACAAGTTATGGTATATGATTGTGATGGAATACAATCATGCTATAAGAAATGACAAGCAGAATGGTTTCAGGAAAACCTAGGAAGACTAATAGAGCGAAATGAATAGGATTAGGACAGCAGCGTATATAGTAACAGCAATATTGTAACAATGATCAATTGAAAAACTTAGCTACTCTGATCAATTCAATGATCCATGACAACTCTAAAAGACTTATGATGAAAAATGCTATCCACCTCCAGAGAGAGGTGATGAACTTTTCAGTACAGATTGATGCATATTTTGTTTATTGTGTTTTCTTGCTTTTTTTGCAACATTATAAATACAGAAATATGTTTTGCATGACTTCACATGTACAGTGATTTCATATTCTTGTCTACTCAATGGGTGGGAGAAAGGCTGGAGAGAGAGAGAGAATCTGGAACTCGAAATTTTTGAAAAATGGCTGTGAAAAAATAAACAACATTTTTTAAAAAAGAAAGTAGAAAACAGAAAAAAGAACCCATGTGTTACTCCATACTACCTCTCTTTAAATCACTAGAAGGAATGATTAAGCATTATCTGCTTACTGGAAAAGAGATAAAAGCAAGTAACTAGGCATCAGACATATGTGTCCTATGTTCACTTTCCCCAACAAAATCAGAGACAATTTAAAGAAAGCTATGGAACTGATTCTGTATGTTCTCCACTCCACTCCCCATACTGATTTTTGTAAGTATTTTGGATAGTTCAAGATCATAGGGAAAACCAAAACAACTCACTTATGTTCTCAGGACATCTTACTGGTTCTGGTTCAGACTCATACAAGGTGACAACAAGCTCAGCTTTTCTATTCCGAAATCTAGCCCACAAATTAACTTTTTCTTAGGAAGAGTGCAGAGAAAGGTGTTTCTTGAGCCATCCCCAGCTTCAGTAGAAAGTCCAGCTTTGGTCAGGTTTGTCATTTAAAAAAATGCATTTTTTGTACCTTCCTCAATTCCTCACAGAAGTGGGGAATTATGGATAGTGAATTCATCATCAGACTTACTTGCTTTTTTGGTTAATTTTGCTGAATTGCTTTTTTCTCTTTGTTACAGGACATGGCTTTCTTATTAATTGGGCTCAGCCAGTTCTCATGGTTCATAAAGAGATGTATGCCACAGATCTGGGAATAGGCTATCTGACTCAAGAACATTTTGTGTTCTGAATAAATTGTGTGTTATGAGACTTAGAGCAGATAAGATTTTATCACTAAGTTTCATAAATAGAGTGATGGGGGAAGGGAATTCTACTGGCTCCCTTTCACCTCAAGGACTCACCTGAAAGGTGAGAAATAAGGGGCTAGGAAGAACAGAAGAAAGAATAAAGCTTCTCCTCTCACTTGTCACAATACTGGTTTCTATCTGCTTTAACTTTTTCCCTTCCCAAGGGTGATCTACCAAAAATCAGTCTTGTCTAAAAAGACTACCACTCCGTGTTGTTAGTGATTACAAGGTACCCTGGATGATATTCAGTTCTTTGAAGAGATGTAAGTGAAATATAAGAATAGCCTACAAGAAGCTTACAATCTTGTTGAAAAGATAGGCCTCACAAATGTTAATTGATATGGTATAGTCTCCTTACTGGGGCAGTTATGTGGTACAGTGGGTAGAGCTCTAGGCCTGGAGTCAGGAGGACCTAAATTCAAATTCCATCTCAGATACTTCCTAGCTAGTTTCTCATCTGTAAAATGAGCTAGAGAAAGAAATGGGAAAGCATTCTAGAATCTTTGCTAAGAAAACCCCAAATGAGGGCATGAAGGGTTGGACACAACTGAAATGACTGAACAACTACAACAAATGTGACTCACAGGCAACATTCTTTTTGTTTTCAGTCATTTTTCAGTCATGTCTATATTTCTCATATTAATGTTTAGCAAGTCCCATGACTTGGCTCTAAGAATAAAGGACATACTTTACAATATTATGCTATTGGGGGGAAAAAAAACTTGTAAGGTTTTGAAAATATTATTCAAAGAACCCATTCTGAAAAAAGAAGATGGAAGATGAAATATCATGTAGGGAGAAGAGTAATTAGGTCAAATTGGCTGAAAAATAGTGTATGAAGAACTAAAATGTAATTAGACTGCAAAGATAGGCTGTAGTCAGATTGTAAAGGTTTTTAAATAACAAAATGAGAAATTTAAATTTTGTCCTAGAGATGATATGGTGTTATTCACATTTCTGGAGGTGAGGGACCATATAGACATGTGCTTTAGGTTTGGTACAAGGATAGCAGTTAGAACCCTGTTTCAGTCATAGAGACACAAAGTTTTCAAAGTCTGAATTAGTGATTGTGGTGCAAGTAGAAAGAAGGATCCAGATTATTCTAAAAATTAAGTTTGGGTGAGTTTGGGTGCCTTGGTCATAGTCTTAACAGTGTAGAAGTTTTTAAGCGAAAATTTCTATGCCCTTGACATATCATGGACATCTGTTCAGGATTTAATGTGTAGGAAGGGTCTTATACAAGTCCCTTCCCTTCTCTGTGTTTTAGTTTATCTTTAAAAGAGAGCTTGACATTGATTGGTTGTTTACATTATGACTCATAAATGTAAAGGAAGATTATCAAACTATAAGAAATGATGAATATGGAGAAAACAATATTCACAATGACTAGGTGGGTAAAATTGTTAATGCTGGAACAAACTAGAAACAGAAACAGAACCAGAGCTAGAAATGGAAATTTAGGAACCAATAAGCATTTATTAAGTTCACCAGCAAGGGACCCCTTATCCATACTGATGGAGACTCGAGGAAGGAACAAAAGAACAAAGCTTATATACTTTTAAATTTAAGTAGGGGGTAAATTGGGTATGGGGTTGGATTGGACAGAGTTTGTTTTTGGAGATAGGAATAGTGGATGTGGTATCCCTTGATTGGATAGCAGTGGTGGGGACTGAATCCAGTCAAAGGACCACACTTGAAGACCTAGAGGGCCACATATGGCCTTTAGGCTGTCAAAGGGCTACACTTGAGGATCTAGTGGGCCATGAATGGCCTTGAGGATGCAGGGTCCCCACTACTGGATAGGGCCTGCTGCTAGAGCTAATAACAGGATAGTCTCTTTTTCAGTTAATTATCTTCTGTAGCCTGCTGTAATAGATAAGGCTATTTTGGATACTTGCTTTGTCAGCAGAAAGGAAGGTCACATAGAACAGGGATTGGGGCTACAATAGAAAAAAAGGTCCAGGGGCGAGATAGAATTACAGACAAAATGGAGTTGCTTTAGTTCTCTTGGCTACCCGCATTACAATATATAAACAGGAAGAATAATAAAACTAAGTGAATGCTATATAATTATGATGACCAAACTGGGCTTTGAAAAAGAATGAATAAATAAATTAATTAATAAAAACATCTACTACATTTTTACCATGTACCAAGTCTTGTGCAAAGCACTGGAGATACAAATACAAAATCAAAGCCAGTCCCTACTGTCAATTAATTTATATGATTTTTAAATTTAAAAAAATCTGAATCTAAAAAACATCAAAATACAAGCATTCCCATAGAGAGTAGAATATAAAAATAGGATTACCTATCAAAACATGTATTTCTATTCCATACCATTTGCTTTCCTTATATCAAAGTATTTTATAAATTCTTATTTTCAAAATTATCCTTTATGCTCTTTTGAACTGCCTTATCTACACCTCTATGCACTTAAAAAATGTCCTCATTCTAAAAAGAAAGTCTCTATCTTTTTAGCACCATTATAACTATCCCTTTCCTTCCCTCCCCAAATTAGGACCAGAAAAAATATTGTAACAAATAAGCATAGTTTAGCACAACAAATATACATAATGGCCATGTCCAAAAAATATGTCTCTGTCTACATTTTGAGCCCATAATATTTCTTTAAGGATATGAATGACATGGTTCATTATAGGTACTCTGGAGGGACAACTGGTTATTATTTTGATCAACATTCTCAAGTCTTTCAAAGTTGTTTTTTTTAAATAATGTTGTCATTATATAAATTATTTTTGTAGGGGTGGAGCCAAGATGGCGGAGTGAAAGTGGCGACTTGCTTGAGCTCTCCCCCAAACCCCTCCAAATACCTATAAAAAATGGCTCTAAACAAATTCTAAAGCAGCAGAACCCACAAGGAGACAGAGTGAAACAAATTTCCAGCCAAAGACAACCCAGACGGTTGATTGGAAAGGTATATCGATCTGGGTGGGCAGAGCAGCACAGTTTAGCATGGGTGCCCAGGCAGCAGCAAACCTGGAGGAGGCCTCAGAGGACTGAATCAAGGGCAGCTGTGGAGCTTTCCAGACTTCTCAACCCACAAATGCCAAGGACAATTTGGAAGGTCAGTGGGTAAAGTCTGTTTTTGCGGTGGTGAGAGAGGAGCATGGGGTCCCAGTTGCATTCCCTGAGCTCGCCCCAATGCAGTAGCTGCCTCCTGAGCTTCTGGCCCACAGACCGAGGGGGAATCTAGTTGATGATCAGAGAGGGATTGAAGGGATCTTTCTGCTGGTGCAGGATTCTCTTGCTTTGCCCATGATTGGATCTGGGTCACAGTTCTGGGTGGCGGTCCTAGGGTGAGGAGGAGCACTGGTGTGGTAGAGCTTGTAGTGGCTGTGGAGAGGAAACCCTGCTCACAGTTCCAAGGCAGAAGAGAGTGCTTGTGGTCACTCATAGACCATAGAATAGGCCAGGAAAGGAGTAAACACCTCACCCTTGATCATAAACACCTTGGAAGAACTGAAAATTTACAGGTCACTAGAAGTATCTCTGAAAACAGCTGCACATAATCCCTGAAGCTTGGGACAGTACATCCTCCACACTGGAAACAGACTCCTACCTTAACCAAGAGTTTATAACTCAAGTAATTGGCCGGGATCATGAGCAAGCAATGCAAAAAGTTTCAGACTGTATTATCTTACTTTGGTGACAAAGAAGATCAAAATGTACAACCAGAAGAAGACAGTGAAGCCAAAGCTCCTACATCCAAAGCCTGCAAGAAAAATGTGAATTGGTCCCAGGCCATGAAAGATCTCAAAAAGGATTTTGAGAAGCAAGTAAGAGAAGTAGAGGAAAAACTTAGAGTGATGCTAAAGGAGACTCAAAAACATACTGAAAAAAATAATACCTTAAAAATAGCCTACCCCAAATGGCAAAAGAGGTCCAAAGCACCAATGAGGAGAAGAATGCCTAAAAAGCAAAATTGGCCAAATGGAAAAAGAAGTCCAAAAGCTTACTGAAGAAAATACTTCCTTAAAAATTAGAATGGAGGAATTGGAAGCTAGTGACAATTTGAGAAATCAAGGCACTGTAACACTAGTCCAAAAGAATGAAAAAATAGAGGAGAATGTGAAATATCTCATTGGAAAAACAACTGACATGGAAAATAGATCCAAGAGAGAGAACTTAAAAGTTATTGGACTATCTGAAAGCCATGATCAAAAAAAAAAAAAGATCTTAGACATCATCTTTCAAGAAATTATCAAGGAAAACTGCCCTCATATTTTAGAACCAGAGAGCAAAATAGAAATTGAAAGAATCCACTGATCACCTCCTGAAAGAGATTCCCCAAGGAGAACTCCCAGGAATATTGCAGCCAAATTCCAGAGTTCCCAGGTCAAGGAGAAAATATTGCAAGCTGACAGAAAGAAACAATTCAAGTATTGTGGAAACACAATCAGGATAACACAAGATTTACCAGCTTCTATATTAAAGGACCGCATGGCATGGAATATGATATTCCAGAGAGCAAAGGACATACAATTACAACCAAGAATCCCTACCTAGCAAAACTGAGTATAATCCTTCAGGGGGAAAAAATTGTCATTAAGTGAAATAGAGGACTTTCAAGCATTCTTGATGAAAAGACCAGAGCTGAATAGAAAATTTGACTTTCAAACACAAGACTCAAGTGCAACAAGAAGAGGTAAACAGGAAAGAGAAATCATAAGAGACTTATTAAGGTGTTTACATTTCTGCATGGAATGATGATATTTGCAACTCATGACTCCTTTGTCAGTATTAGGGTATTTGAAGGGGAAATATATATATACATATATATGTATGTAATACATAGATAGAGGGCACAGGGTGAGTTGAAGATGAAGGGATGATATCTAGGAAATAAAATTAAGGGGTGAGAGAGGATTATACTGGGAGAAGGAGAAAGGGAGAAGTAGAATGAAACAGACAAGAAAAGGCTTTTACAGTGGAGGGGGAGTGGGGGAAGGTGAGAGGGAATGAGTGAATCTTATTCCATAGGATCTGGCTTAAGGAAGGAATAACATACATGATGGGGTATGGAAATCTCTCTTACCCTACAGGAAAATAAGTGGGGAAGGGGACAAGAGAGCAGGGGGTTGATAGAGGGGAAGGCAGGCTGGGGGAGGGGATAATCAAAAGGAAACACTTTTGAGGAGGGACAGGGTCAAAAGAGAGAATAGAATATATGGTGGATATGATAGGATGATGGGGAAATATACTTAGTTTTTCACAACAGGACTACTATGGAAATGTTTTGCATGACTACACATCTATAACCTGTATTGAGATGCTTGCCTTTTCAATGAGGTTGGGTGGGGAGGGAGGAATGGAGAAAATTTGTAATCCAAAGTTTTAAAGATATATGTTAAAAAATAAAAAATTTTTAAAAAGAAAAAAAAAAGGAGTTAGAAAAACAAACAAAACAAAAGTGAAGTTTTGGCCTGGCCTTGGGTGGCTTGTTTCATGAAGTCCCTACCATTTCATTACATTATGTGGAAGTTTCAGGGGGAGGAGGTTGTAGTGGAAGGGAAGTGGACTCTTCAACTTTATCCCAAGTTTCTCAAGAGAATGAGTTGAAAATATTCTTTTATAGAGGAACTCTAATAGTTGAGGACTGGAACAGTGAAGAAATTGTTGGGAGCCAGCAGAAGGACTGGGAATAGAGGCAGCTCCAAGACCAGAGCCCTCAAATGGGGCAGCGTGAGCTTTGTGGGACATAACTTTTGACTAGTTAGCTCAGAAATTACTTTTATCCATCAACAGACAGCCTTTTTCAGGTGGCCACTTTTCTTCCATAATTCTGTAAGATAAAAGAGCAGAAGGCAAGTAATGATAATTGGGCTCCCCCAACCCTGGTCATCTGAGCATAGCTGTGGCTACCTTAGAAATGAAGGCATGGGAGTGGTCTGTTTGGCTGCTATTGATGTTGATGCTGACAGATAAGTGTGTCACATTGGGCAGATTTCTCTCCAGCAGCAGAACTAAGACCATAGGGCAAGCTTGAGAAGGGCAACAATCCAACAAGGCCATTTTTAATGCTAAATAATGGTGGCCAGAAAGCAGTTGCTGCATCATACCCTCCAAGCACTTGGCCACAATGTTTGCTGCAATGTTTTCTACAATAGATCTGCCTCTAGGACCCTCAGGGACCTTTTTAATCCTGCATGATGACCTTCGAATTATCAACAACAACCAGAAGATCCAGTCAATTTTGGTGGGCCAGTAGGAGCTCTATCCATGACAGCAAGCCATTTCATGGGAAGGAACCTGTTTAGACCCATGTAAATGGCACATGAGACCTCATGCACCTTGGAAACCACTAGCCAATTGAATATGCAAAGATGATTACAAATGTTTCAGGAGTCTTCATATCCAACTCTGGTGCTCAGAACAGTGACCCATGCTGAGGCCTATCAAGGAAAAGGATCTGCTGACCCTATTGCCCTTCAGTGGGCCGCTCAGGTCTACTTATTTTTCTAGCTTCCCTTCCTCCCTGTTGACCTTGTGTTAGGTTTATTTACAGAAGATGTATTTTTTTAACCAAATATTTTTAAAATGGAAAACTCTAACTCTATAAACCCTATTACTCATCAAAAAATATTATTTTCTTAATTCTTACTTTATTGTGCATCAGCTCCTACTTTCTGGGATTCTCTGATATAAATTTATTTATTTGTAGTTTTCAACATTTACTTCCACAAGATTTAGAATTCCAAATTTTCATCCCATCTCACCCCTCCTCCCACCCCAAGATGGCATGCGTTCTGAATACCCCTTCCCCTAGTCTGCCCTGTCTTCAATCTCTCCCCCAACTTCTCTTATCCCCTTCCCCTTCTATTTTCCTATAGGGCAGGATAGACTTCTGTACCCAATTTCCTGTATTTCTTATTTCCCGTTGGCATGTGAAAACTTTCTTTTTAAACATGAGTTTTTAAAACTTTGGGTTCCAAATTTTCTCCCTTCCTCCCTCCCCACCCACCCTCATTGAAAAGGCAAGCAACTCAATATAGGTTACACATGTGCAGTTATGCAAAACACTTCTATAGTACACATGTTGTGAAAAACTAACTCTATTTCCCTTAATCCTATCCTGCCCCCTCATTTATTCTATTCTTTCCTTTCACCCTGTCCCTCCTCAGAAGTATTTGCTTCTGATTACCCAATTTCCCAATCTGCCCTCCTCTCTATCATCCCCCTGCTCTCTTGCTCTTCCCCCCGCCACTATTTTCCTATAGGGTAAGACAGATTTCCATATTCAATTAAATGTGTATGTTATTCCCTCCTTAAGCCAAATCCTATGAGGATAAGATTCACTCATCCCCTCTCACCTTCCCCTGTTTCCCCTCCACTGTAAGAGCCTTTTCTTTTCTGTTTTTTTTTTGTGAGATAATTTACCCTGTTCTACCTCACCCTTTCCCCTTCTCCTACTATAATCTTCTCCATGCATTAATTTTATTCTCCAGATATGACCCCTTAATCTTCAACTCACCCTGTGCCCTCTACCTACCTACCTACCTATCTATCTATCTATCTATCTATCTATCTATCTATCTATCTATCTATCTATCTACATGCATATAATTTCCCCCCCTCCAACTACCCTAATACTGACAAAGGTCTCATGAGTTATCAATATCATCTTTCCATGCAGGAATGTAAACAGTTCAACCTTAATAAGTCTTTTATAATTTCTCTTTCCTGTTTACCTCTTCTTGTTCCACTTGAGTCTTGTGTTTGAAAGTCAAATTTTCTATTCAGCTCTTGTCTTTTCATCAAGAATGCTTGAAAGTCCTCTATTTCACTGAATGACAATTTTTTCCCCTGAAGGTTTTACTCAATTTTGCTAGGTAGGTGATTCTTGGTTGTAATCGTATGTCCTTTGCTCTCTGGAATATCATATTCCATGCCATGCGGTCCTTTAATGTAGGAGCTGGTAAATCTTGTGTTATCCTGATTGTGTTTCCACAATACTTGAATTGTTTCTTTCTGTCAGCTTGCAATATTTTCTCCTTGACCTGGGAACTCTGGAATTTGGCTATAATATTCCTAGCAGTTTTCCTTTAGGGATCTCTTTCAGGAGGAGATCAGTGGATTCTTTCAATTTCTATTTTGCCCTCTGGTTCTAAAATATGAGGGCAGTTTTCCTTGATAATTTCTTGAAAGATGATGTCTAAGCTGTTTTTTTTGATCATGGCTTTCAGATAGTCCAACAATTTTAAAATTATCTCTCCTGGATCTATTTTCCAGGTCAGCTGTATTTCCAATGAGATATTTCACATTGTCTCCTACTTTTTTTCATTCTTTTGGTTTTGTTTTACAATGTCTTGGTTTCTCATAAACTCACTAGTTTCCATTTGCTCCATTCTAATTTTTAAGGAAGTATTTTATCCAGTGAGCTTTTGGACTTCTTTTTCCATTTGGCCAATTTATCTTTTTAGGGCATTCTTCTTCTCATTGGCTTGTTGGACCTCTTTTGCCATTTGGGGTAGGCTATTTTTTAAGGTGTCATTTCCTTCAGTATTTTTTTGGGTCTCCTTTAGTAAGCTGTTGACTTGTTTTTCATGATTTTCTTATATCACTCTCATTTCTCTTCCCAGTTTTTCCTCTACTTCTCTTACTTGCTTCTCAAAATCCCTTTTGAGCTCTTCCAAGGACTGGGACTGATTCATATTTTTCTTGGAGACTTTGGATGTAGGAGCTTTGACTTTGTTGTCTTCTTCTGGTTGTATGTTTTGATCTTCTTTGTCACCAAAGTAAGATGATATAGTCTGACTCTTTTTGTGCTTCTTGCTCATGATCACAGTCAACTACTTTGTTAAGGTCAGAGTCTGCTTACCATGTGGAGAATGTACTGTCCCAAGTTTTGGGGGTTTATGCAGCTGTTTTCAGAGATTCTTGTAGGGACCTGTAAATTTTCAGTTCTTGCAAGGTGGTATGATAAGGGGTGAGGTATTTACTCCTTTCCTGGCCTGTGCTCTGGTCTATTAGTGATCACAAGCACTCCTTTTTGTCCTGGAAATGTGAAGAAGGCTTCCTCTCTACTGCCACTACAAGCTTTACCATGCCAGCACTCCTCCTCACCCCAGGACCACCACCCAGAACCGTGACCCAGATCCAAGCATGGGCAAAACAAGAAATTCCTGCCTCAGCACTGGCAAATAGATTCTTGAAATCCCTCTCTGATCAGCCAATATATTCCCCCTCAGTCTGTGGGCCAGAAGCTCAGGATGCAGCCGCTGCCCCGGTATCTGTACTCTGCGCTCTGGAGCTGGCTCTGACCTAGCTCCTCTCTCAGCACCGCAGAAGCAGACTTTTCTCCACTGACCATCTAAGTTGTCTTGGATGTTTGTGGGTTGAGAGTTCTGGAAGCTGCCACAGCTGTCTGAGATTCAGTCCTCTGAGACCTTCTCCAGGTTCATTGTGGCCTGGGCACCCACCTGTGCTCCTCTCCCCTCCCAGTGTGAAATACCTTTCTGATCAACTATCCAGATTGTCTTGGGCTGGAAATTTGCTTCACTCTGTCTTTTTGTGGGTTCTGGTGCTTTAGAATTTGTTTAGAGCCATTTTTTATAGGTATTTGGAGGGGTTTGGGGGAGAGCTCAAGCAAGTTACTGCTTTCATTCTGCCATCTTGGCTCCCTAGGATTCTCTGAAATTGTCTTTTTCATCACTTCTTAAGATGCAATACTATTCCACAAAATTCATATTTATTCAACAATTTATTCAGCCATTCTTCAATTAATGGTTATCCCCCTTACTTTCCAGATCTTTTCTTTCTCTGCACCTTTTAATCACTCTTATAGGTCAGGAATTTTATTTTGCTTTCAGATATTATTTCGCCAATAGTATATTTTTTTTAATTTTTAATTATTAACATTCACTTTTATAAGATTTTGAGTTCTAAATTTTCTCACTCCCTCTCCTCTCCCTCCCCAAGACAGTATACAATCTGATATAGGCTATATATGTACAATCATATTAAATATATTTCCACATTAGTCATTTTGTGAGAAAAGAATCAGAGCAAAAGGGAAAAACCATGAGAAAAAAAACCAAAAAAATTAAAAAGAGAAAATAGTAAGTTTTGATCCTCATTCAGTGTCCACAGTACTTTCTCTACATGTGGATAGATTTTCCATCATGAGTCTTTTAGAATTTTTTTATATCAATGCATTGCTGAGAAAAGCTAAGTCTATCAAAGTTGGTCAACTCATAAGGTTGGTGTTATTGTGAACAATATTCTCCCGGTTCTGCTCACTTCACTTAACATTAGTTCATATAAGTCTTTACAGGTTTTTCTGAAGTCTACCTCCTCATCATTTCTTATAGTATAATAGTATTTCATTATATTTATATACCACAACTTGCTCAGTCATTCCCCAATTGATGGGCATCCCTTCAATTTACAATTTTTAGCCACCAAAAAAGAGCTGCTATAAATATTTTTGTACATGTGAGTCCTTTTTCCCTTTTTTATGATCTATTTGGGATACAAACC
Organism: Phascolarctos cinereus; assembly: GCF_003287225.1. Taxonomy (NCBI): domain Eukaryota; kingdom Metazoa; phylum Chordata; class Mammalia; order Diprotodontia; family Phascolarctidae; genus Phascolarctos; species Phascolarctos cinereus. Next base: position 343,299,281 of record NW_027555625.1, read on the forward strand.
TAGTAGTCATATTGATGTATCAAAAGATATGAACATTTTTACAGACTTTAGGCAGAGTTCCAAATTGCTCTCCAGAATGGTTGGATCAGTTCACAACTCCACCAACAATGTTCTTGTGTTCCAATTTTCCCACATCCTCTCCAACACTTGTCATCGTCAACAATCTAACAAGTGTGAGGTGATACCTCAGAGTTGTTTTAATTTGCATTTCTCTAATCAATAATGATTTAGAGCAGTTTTTCATGTGGCTAAAGATAAATTTATTTCTTTATCTGAAAACTGCCTGTTCATATCTTTTGACCATTTATCAGTTGGGGACTTGTATTCTTACAAATTTGACTTAGTTCTCTATATATTTTAGAAATGTGGTGGTTATTAGAGACACTGGCTGTAAAAATTGTTTCCCAGCTTTTTGCTTCCCTTCTAATCTTGGTTTTATTGGCTTTGTTTGTGCAAAAATACCTTTTTTTTAAATTTAATGGAATCAAAATTAATCATTTTGCATTTTATAATATTCTCTATATTTTTGTTCTTTACAGATCTGACAGATAAACTATTCCTTGCTCTCCTAGTTTGCTTATAGTATTAGCCTTTATATCTAACCCATTTTGACTTTATCTTGGTATATGGTATAATTTGTTGGTCTATGCCTAGTTTCTGCCATACTGTTTTCCAGTTTTCCCAGCAATTCTTGTCAAATACTGAGTTCTTATCCCAGAAGCAGGGATCTTTGGGTTTATCAATGAGTAGATTAGTATAGTCACTGACTACTGTGTCTTCTATACATAACCCATTTCACTGATCCACTACTCTATTTCTTAGCCAAACCAAGTAGTTTTGATGATTGCTGCTTTACAATACAATTTAAGTTCTAGTATGGCTAGTCCATCTTCCCTTTTCTTTTCATTAATTCCCTTAATATTCTGGACCTTTTGTTCTTCCTGATGAATTTTGTTATGATTTTTTTTTAGCTCCATAAAATGATTTTTTGGTAGTTTGATTGATATGGCACTGAATAAGTAAATTAGCTTACGTAGAATTGTCATTTATATTATATTAGCTTGGCATACCCATGAACAACTGATATTTTTCCAGTTATTTAGATCTGATTTTATTTGTGTGAAAAGTGTTTCATAATTATGTTCATGTAGTTCCTGCATTTGTTTGGGCAGGTAGACTCCAAAATATTTTATATTGTCTATAGTTATTTTCAATGGAATTTTTATTTCTATCTCTTGCTGTTGGACTTTATTAGTAATATATAGAAATGCCAATGATTATGTGGATTTATTTTATATCCTACAACTTTGCTAAAATTGTTAATTATTTCAGGTAGTTGTTTAGTTGATTCTCTAGGATTCTCTAGGTATATCACCAAATCATCTGCAAAGAGTGATAGCTTTGTTTCTTCTTTCCTATTCTAATATCTTCAATTTTTTTTCTTCTCTTATTGCTAAAGCTAACATTTCTAGTACCATATTGAACAACATTGTTGATAACGGACATCCTTGTTTCACCTCCGATCTTTTTTAGTTTACCCCATTATGTATAATGCTTGCTGAAGGTTTTAGGCAGATACTGCTTATCTTTTTAAGGAAAGCTCCATTTATTCTTATGCATTCTAGTGTTTTGAATAGGAATACATTTTGTCAAAAGCTTTTTCTGCATTTATTGAGAGAATCATGTGGTTTCTGTTAGTTTTGTTGTTGATATGAATAATTATGCTGATACCTTTCCTGATATTGAACCAGCCCTGCATTCCTGGTATAAATCTCACCTGGCCATAGTGCATTATCCTCATGACAAGTTGCTAAAATCTCTTTGTTAATATTTTATTTAAATTTTTGCATCTATATTCATTAGGGAAATTGTTCCATAATTTTATTTCTCTGTTTTGGCTTTTCCTGGTTTAGGTATCAGCACAATATTTGTATCATATAAAGTATTTGGTAAGAGTCATTGTTCACCTGTTTTTCCAAATAGTTTATATAATATTGGAAGTATTTATTCTTGAAAAATTTCGGTAAAATTCACTTGCAAATTCATCTGAACATGGAGATTTTTTTTTATGGAGTTCATTGAAGGCTTTATTCACTTTATTTTTCTGACATGGGCTTATTTAAGTATTTCATTTTCTCATCTGTTAATCTGGGCAATTTATATTTTTGTAAATATTCATCCATTTCATTGAGATTGTCAGATTTATTGTCATACAATTGGGCAAAATAGTTCCTCATTATTGCTTTAATTTCCTCTTCATTGGTGGTGAATTCACCCTTTTCATTTTTTGATACTGGCAATTTGGTTTTATTCTTTCTTTTTTAAAATCTAATTAGCCAAAGGTTTATCTATTTTATTGTTTTTTCATAAAACCAGTTCTTAGTTTTATTTATTAGTTTAATAGTTTTCTTAATTTCAATTTTATTAACCTCTCCTTTGATTTTTAGAATTTCTAATTTGATATTTAATTAAGGATTTTTAGTTTGTTATTTTTTTTTAGCTTTTTTAGTTGCATGCCCAATTCACTAATCTTTTCTTTTTCTATTTTATTCATATAAGCATTTAGAGATATAATATTTCCCCTAAGGACTGCTTTGGGTGCATCTCCTAAGTTTTGCTATGGTGTCTCATTATTGTCATTTTCTTGGATGAAGTTATTGATTGTTTCTATGATTTGTTGTTTGACCTACTTATTCTTTAGGATTAGATTATTTAGTTTCCAATTAATTTTTAGTCTAACTTTCCATGGCTCTTTATTAAATGTTATTTTTATTGCATCATGATCTGAAAAGGATGCATTTAATATTTCGGCCTTTCTGTATTGGATTATAAGTTTTTTTATGCCCTAGTACATGTTCAGTTTTTGTGTAGGTATCATGTACTGCCAAGAAAAAGCTATATTCCTTTCTAACCCCACTCAATTTTTTCCAGAGGTCTACCCTATCTAACTTTTCTAAAATCCTTTTCACCCCCTCAACTTCCTTCTTGTTTATTTTGTGGTTAGATTTATCTAGTTCAGAGAAGGGGATGCTAAGGTCCCCTAATAGTATAGTTTTGCTGTCTATTTCTTCCTGTAACTCACTTACTTATCCTCTAAGAATATGGATGCTATACCACTTGGTGTACATATGTTTAGTGCCTTTTAGCAAGAAGTAGCTTTTTTTCTTATGTCTTTGAATTAGATCTATTTTTCCTTTTGCTTTGTCTGAGATCAGGATTGTTACCCCTGCTTTTTTTTTTTTTCTTGAGCCAAAGCATAATAAATTCTGCTCCAGCATTTCATCTTTACTCTGTGTGTATCTCCATGCTTCAAATGTGTTTCTTGTAAATAGCATATTGTAGGATTATGTTTTTTAATCCACTCTTCTATCTGCTTCTGTTTCATGGGAGAGTTCAACCATTCACATTCACAGTTATGATTACCAACTCTGTTTTTCTCTCCATCCTATTCACCTTGCCCCCATTTATCCTTTTCTCTTTCTTTTCTGTCTTTACCTCCTCAGCAGTGTTTTGCTTCTGGCCGCTGCCTCCCTCAATCAGCCCTCCTATTTGCCTCCCTCCCTTTTCTTTCCTCTTTCCCCCTAACACTTTTTCCTTTCCTTCTCCCCTCCTTTCTATCCTCTGTCCCCTTTTCTTTCCCCCTTTCCCTCCTACTTCCTATAAGGTATGATAGAATTATATATCCATCTGAATGTGTGTTATTCTCTCTTTGAGCTAAATGTGATGAGAGTAAGGTTCAAGTAATGCTTGTCTCCCTCCCTTATTTTCTTCTACTGTAACAGGTCTTTGTGCCTCTTCATGTGATAAAATGTATCCTTTTCTGCCTCCTCTTTTTACTCTTCTCCCAGTCCAATCCTTTTTTTAATCCCTTAAAATTAATTAATTTTTTTATCATCACATCAAAATCAACTTAGACTCACAACTTCTGTCCGTGTACATACCTTCTAACTGTCATAATAAAGATAGAATTCTCAAGAGTTACCAGTGTCAGTTTCCTGCATAGGGATGTAAAGAGTTTAAACTTACTGAATAACATGTTTTTTCTTCTCCTGTTAACCTTTTTATATTCTTCTGAGTCTTGTATTTGAAGATTGGATTTTCTGTTCATCTCTGGTTTTTTTCATCAGGAAAGTTTGGAAATCCCCTATTTCATTGAATGTCCATCTCCTACCCTGAAAGATTATGCTCAGGTTTGGTGGGTAGTTAATTTTTGGTTGTAATCCAAGCTCCTTTGCCTTCCAAAATATCATATTTCATGCTTTCTGATCCTTTAATGAAGAAGCTGCTAGGTCCTGGGTAATCCTGACTGTGGCTCCTTAATATTTGAATTGTTTCTGGCTGCTTGCAGTATTTCTCCTTGACCTGGTAATTCTGGAATTTGGCTACAATATTGCTTGGCATTTTCATTTTGGGATCTCTTTCAGGGGGTGATCAGTGGATTCTTTCAATGACTATTTCACCCTCTGGCTTTAGGATAACAGGGTAGTTTTCCCTTGATAATTTCTTGAAAGATGCTGTCTAAGTTCTTTTTTTGACTATGGCCTTCAGGTAGACTAATAATTCTTAAATTATCTCTCCTGGATCTATTTTCATTGTCAGTTGTTTTCCCAAAGAAATATTTTACATTTCCTCTGTTTTTCTTATTCTTTTGATTTTGTTTAACTGATTTTTGATGTCTCATAGAGTCATTAGCTCCTACTTACCCAATTCTAATTTTTATGGAATTGTTTTCTTCAATTAGCTTTTTTTGTACCTACTTTTTAATTTGGCCAAATCTAGTTTTTAAGGAGTGGTTTTCTTCAGTGGATTTTTTTCCTATTTGGTCCATTGTATTTTTTAAGGAATTTTCTTCAGTCAATTTTGGTCCTTCCTTTTCCAAACTATTGACTTTCTCTTCTATACTTTTTGTTTCTTTCCCCAATTTTTCTTCCACCTCTCTTATTTGACTTTTAAAATCTTTCTTGAGCTCTTCCAAGAAGGTTTTTTGGGCTTGAGACTAATTCATATTCCCCTTTGAGGTTTCTGATGTAGGTATGTTGACAGTGTTGTCGTCTTCTGAGTTTGTGTTTTGATCTTCCCTGTTCCTGTGGAAACTATGATCAGTGTTCATTTTTGCTTTTTTGCTCATCTTGTTTACCTCTTTCCTGACTTTTAAAGTTGAATTCTCCTGCTGGAGCTCAGAGGGCACTGTCCCAAGCTTCTTGTACTGGAGGCCAGGGTCCTGGTCACTGGCTTTGTTAGCTGGGGCCTCAGGTTCTGGAAGCTGCAGGCTATAAGGGTCTGGCAGCTTACCCGGTGCTGAGCTAGGGTACTAGGGGTTGTGGCTGGTATGTCCTGAAGCTAAGTGGATTTTTTTTCTGCATTTCCTGGGGCTACAGTGAAACACGTGGAGGTGTGGCAGTTGAAGGATGCCTGCCAGCCTTGGGCAGTGCTGAAGCACATGGACATCCTGCTGCTAGAGGGCCTGTGGTGCTTGTGCAAGGTGGAATCTGCTGGTTTCTTAGTTATGCTAAGGCACAGGGGGTCAAGGGAGTCCAGCGGGATAGCAGTCCTGGTGTTGGCACTTGCCTGATTCACCACCCTGGGGCTCAGGATTCTCCCACTGGTTTGCTAAAGTGAGGCTTGTTGCTGGCTTGCTGGGACACTTCCTGTCCTGGAATGGCTCCCCTTTTACCTTAGTGAGATGGACCTTTCTTGCTGATCCTCCAAATTTCCCAAGCTCTTCCTATCTTTCTGCTGGCTCTGCTGTTCCAGGATTTTTCATGTGGTGCTATTTTCTGTTTTTTCAGAATTCAAATCTTGTGTTTGCATTTCAACATTCCTACTTAGCTCCAGTCTTTTCATTTAAATTGCTTGAAAGTAATCTAGTGCCCAGGATTTTTAAAAGTGTGATTTTTAAGGACACTCATGATCTTTAAGCTACCTTTCTTTGACATGCTTTTCAGGACACTTTTTTTTATAGTCAATATCTTACATTTTCCTCTTATTTTAAATCTTTTGCTTTTTTCTGATATTTCTTATTGCTTCATAAAGTCATTTATTTCTGTTTGGTCTTTTCTATTTTTCATGGGATATGCTATTTGGGTAAGGTTTCCCACTTTCTGTTCTTAGATGTTTAGTTCTCTTCCCAACCCTTTTTTCTAGAGACTTCATTTCATCAAAAAAAATTATTTGGGCAGCTAGGTGGTGCAGTGGGTTAAAGCACCAGCCTTGGAGTCAGGAGGGCCTGAGTTCAAATCCAGCCTCAGATACATAATACTTCCTAGCTGTGTGACTCTGGGCAAGTCACTTTACCCCAACTGCCTCACCAAAAAAAAAAATCTTGCTTCATTCTTCCTAGTTTGTGGAATATATTGATCCCAATCAACCTTTACTTCCTGGAATTGGGTCCCCCTGGCTCTTCGAAGATCACAGTGATGTATGTTTAAGGCCCTTTATAATGTCTCAGGAAAAAAAATATCCTTTCTCTCTCCCTCCAGATACAGGGCCTTTCAGGTTGAAAGTAAAACAACACAGTATGGAAATGGTGTTTAAGGAAGGACATTTTGGTTCAGAAAGTTGCAGGAATGGTGAGAAGAATCATAAGGGAGATTGACACATGCTATCCAGTTATAATGGCAGAGTTGATTTAATCATGCCCTATGGTTTGAGATATATATATATATATTATATATATATATATATATATATATATATATATATAAAGAAATGGAGTCACAAATAGCTGTGAAGAACATGATGAAGAAGCTGTGGAGAATGCGATCAGAGAAAAGGGAAGCATGACTGGGCAGTTACCACAACAGAGCCTTAGAGTAGAAGGTTTGTTTTTTTTTTTTTAAGGGGGGCGGAGGTGTTTCCAGGTCATGGTCTCTGGATTGAGCTGTGAAATGGTTGGCAGAAAGATGTGGAGGAGGTAGCTAAGGAGGAGGTGAGAAATTATACCTCTTTCCTTTTAATTGAAAGGTAGCTAACTATAGATATGCAATATTACATATACTGTCAGATGTGGTCAATTCATTGGTTGATTTTGCTAACGTTAATTTTTTAAAAAATCTTCATTACAAAATAAAGTCCACTGGGTTTAGGGTATGTAAGGGGTAGGGAATGCTCAGAAATCAAAGTTTTTAATTTTAAAAAGAAAAAAGCATGAATAGTAAATTTTAATGTGGATTTTGAATAAGATGGTTTTTAAGTCTTTTTTCAAATCTAACATCTTTTGAAAATATTTATATATAATATATATATATATGCATATAAATGCTATATGTGATTATTTCCCCTAACATATAAAAGGGCTTTATACCTTCTTTAGATTGATATTTTAAGAACATACTGAGCATTAGAAGACTGATAGTATGAGGATTTAAAAATAAATTTACTGTACTTTATTATTTTGGTACACAAATTATCACCATTAGATTAAGATAAGTCAGTTTCTTTAAAGTATTTTCCTTAGTAGCAGTCATATCCAAACAAGAAAAGGTTGTGACCTAGAGAACATGAGCAGAAAAGTAAATTTGACAGATGAAACCCCAATGCTGAGGTCCATGGAAAAGTTAATTTAATAAGAGAACCAGAAATGACATTACACAGGCAACATCAGTTCTTTATTAGAGGAGACAAAATACTCTATTTCTCATGACAAGTCTGATGCTGGGAACAGTAAATATCTGTTGACCTACACATATTTTAATTTCTTATCTCATGTATCAGGTACAGGGATTATTGCTCAAAGAGAACAAAAGCAATGGTGATAGCCATACACCACAAAGCTGTATCCCAGGCTAGGTGATGTAGTGGATAGAGAACTGGATTTGCAATTTCAGTCCTGCCTCAAACATTTATTAGCTATGTGAACCTGGACAAGTCTCAAAAATTCCCCTTCAATTTCCTTGGATATAAAATGCAGATTGTAATGGCATCTATCTTATAATGTTTTTGTGAAGATAAAATGAGAGAACACATGTAAGATATCAGGCAAACCTTATAGGGCTATGTCAATTTTATTATTATTATAGCTTTGCTTTGACTGTAGTCTACTGAGTATTTACAAAAAATTTGGCATGACACAGGCGATATAGGCTCATCAAGGATTCATCAGTGTCAGGGAAGGTGTGCTACACAGTGAAAAATGAAAAGATTCTCAAAAATAAGGCCTTTAAATGCTATTATTCTCACATATGATAGCCATGTGGATCCTGAAAGTATTATAAAGCTTCTTCAGTGAAATTCATAGTAGTTCAGAACGAAATTGTTTTAATCATTCATACTTGAAAAACAAGAGAGGATGAAAATCGTATTGCTTGTATAATACATGCTGCTGGATGATTAGCTAGCCCAGTGAGTAAATGCAACTGCACACATACATTAGATAAACACAGAATAAGAGCTGGGTCTCAATTTGATTATAGGAGATTGAACCAGGACATAATGGAAGTAATATGCTTTAGATTTCAAGGTTCCCAATTATCCTTGACTGCTTGTTGATGCTATGTGGCTATAGATCATGGAACACCACAATTTTAGAAGAACAAAAATTGTGACTGACCCAAAGGATAATGGAAAGATATATGGTGGCCATGTATGCTAATGTGTGTTACCAATGATGACTTTCTTGCAAGCAGAATTAAACAACACATATGGTCAGCAAAAGAGATCACATAACAAGAGTGAGGGATTATAGATAAATAACCCCAATGTTACATGGCTACCCCCTTCTCTTGTACCATGGAATATACAGAATAAGGATTCTAGTGCATTGAGCAGATACTTTGTTATTTAATGAGGACAGATGAACAAGAATTGCATAGAATGAAAAGAACTAGAGGCATGATGAGATTTTATCAGTGGCAAGAATATCTATATGGAAGAAATTTAAATTAAATATCTATCATATATCATTTGTTGTTTGGTAAGGTCTTCCTTATCTCTAGAGAAGAACTTCACATGGGGCAGCTAGGTGGTGCAGTGGATAGAGTATTGGTCCTGGATTCAGGAGGATCTGAGTTCAAATCTGGCCAAACACTTGACACTTACTAGCTGTGTGATCCTGGGCAAGTCACTTAACCCCAATTGCCTTAAAAAAAAAAAGAAAGAGAAGAACTTCACATGCTTAGCACTATCATTGTATACATCACAGTGGCTTAATTTCTATGATAAAAGCATGAGATGAACATGTTACTGAAAATTATGGTAATGTCATAATTTTTTTAATATTTCATGTAGGGAATGGGGATGGTTGCATAAACCAAGAGCATGGTAAAGCCAAATACAAGTTAATGGTAGCATTTCTTACCTAAAGTTCTATGGGAAAAATCAAAATAAGAGGCATAAAAGTTCTTAAGAATAAAATTGCAAAGGTGAAAATAGAAATAATTGCAATGAGAATGAAAAGAAGAGAGCATTTAAAGATATATACAGGGGACTCATGGCCAAAATTATGTTTTTAAAAGATATGCATAGAACATGGAAGGCTAAGCAATACAAAAGCATGGTATGGTACCATATGAATAGTGTCTGGAAAATCAAAACTCAGAATGAATTTAGACTAGCCATAGATACTAAAGAGAATATAAAATCTTGTTTTGCTTTTAAAAAATGCTAAGTTCAGCTTAGATTCTTAAAATCCACCCACATGCTCAGATTCCTATAATCTAGCCAATACCTCACTAACATTCAGACTCCTTAAGAGTCTGCCCAATATGACGAATGTTCTAATAAACCTTGTGTTTGGCTGAAAGAAGGCTTGGGTTGAATTCTTTCAGGCAGGATCTGCATGTTGTGATTTTGGGGTCCCAGGACCCCAAATTTTGGTGGCCTGTGTAGGGAAACTGCCTAACCCTAACTTCTTCTCCAGCCAACACCCTCCTTTTTTGCTTTGAAATTAGGGTTGCTCTCCAAGAACCAAGGCTTGGAGGTGCTTTTTGGGCAGACAGTTATGAAGCTGTCTCACACTCAGCCTGACACTCTCAGGCTCTTGGTTCACTGGGTCAATTCTATGCCATGGACCTGGGTATACCTTCCACAGCATAGAGGACAAGGACGGACGCCTTATTTGGAAGTGTATGGGAATTGGGAAAAACTGCAGTTGCTTTTTGGTTCCCTGAAGCTTACTTACTCCCTTCCCTCTACACCCCTGAATCCTCCTTCATGGAGGCTATAGAGAAAAGTTAGAACAGCTAAAATATCTTGGCAGATTTTGTGATCCATCATTAAGGAGTTTTGAAATTCCTCCTTACAACCTGGGTCACTCCTTTCTCCCACTCCCTTCCCTTAAATCAAGAGGGTATCTGTTAATCCCTCTCATAGGAGAAGAGAGTTTCACCCTTTCCCCATCACCTGTGATTTTACCCTCCCCCACCTGGGGCAAAGAAGGAAGAAGGAGGGGCAACAGCTACAGCATGGGCCCCCCCTGGCAACGGCCTTGGGCCCTAGGGCAACCTTTGCCTGGAGGCATCACCTAGGTTCAGCACATCCTCCTGCTTAAGGTAATGAAGCAAGCCTCTGAACTTGGGTAAGCAAGCTCTTTTAAATTTGTAGTTTTAAGTGTTAATGATGAGATGTTGATTCTCTATGTAAAGTAATTTGGAAATGCATTTAACAAAACTTAAGTCACATGATGGGTAATGGCTTGTTTCAAATTTCAAATTAATGAACTTTTTATATCAGTTATGTCAAGCAACTTTTCATAATTTGGTTGCCACTAAAATATTTTGGCTACTGTTGGTTATTGTTTTAATGTGTAAACTAGCCAAAGAGCTTGCTGGATTATGTATGGCTTGCTGAGAATTTGCAAGTGTATAGAAATCTCTAATGACTGGCTTTTTATATTCATGACAAATTTAAGTTTGAGATGTAAATCCTGGAAAAGTTTTTCTTAAGTTGCTATTAAAGAAACTTGTTTTTTGAGATAAAAGCTGGTAGGATTTTATTTTGAATTGTCTGATGTATCATAATAATCCACCAATAATCAGTAATCCACCATCTGAGAGAAATACCACAAGCTCCTCAGAGAGAATGTGAAACTGGTGGGAAGTCAGTATTAGGGAAAGCTGAGAGGACAATTTTAGCTTCAGTCTAAGAATGGCTCAGTTTCCCCATTATGTTCCTTTGAAAAGGAATGTTACCCACCTGGCTATTTCTGAGTCTGGCTACCAGGTGGATTTGATATTGCGTGGTTGGAAAACTGAATTACCTGCATCCAAACAGAGCTAAGGATGCTTTGTCCTGTCATATCTGGGCCCTGAAGTCTTTTCTGTCAGATTTGTGTCTTCCAAACTATAGGCCCCCTTGGGACCCCCTTGAGGCAGGGACAGCTCTACACCCCTTGTTGGCAGGAAGCAGTTTCAGAAGCAGAGAACTTCACCCTTTACACCAAAAGAATTTTGGTGCTATTTGTTTGAGGGGAGAATGATGGGGTTGGGATCTGGACCCAGAAAGGAAAAACTCCGGACTTTCCCACATGGCCAAATCTCTGGCATTCACCTGAGGCTATAATCCCATCTACTAGCCTTTCATTGTGGCTACACCCAATCTCCCCTTCATTGCCTTAACTCCCCCTGGCCATTTCCTACCCTTAATCCTAGCTAGGCTCCATTCTCCCTTGGCCATGTGGTTCAGGTCCCAGGAGTTCTGTTTACTTCAGCTTACTGGCTACTCCCATCCAGATCCTCATTTGACTCCCTCTCCAGTCACCCCAAACCACTTGGCCATTCCTAGACCTCTCCCATAGTCTTTCTGTATATAAGGTCCATCTTGTCTCCATTAAGGTGCTGAGATTCTTAAAATCTAGCAACTGCTCAGATTCTTACAATCTAGCCAATAGCTCATTAACATTCAGACCCCTTAAGAGTCTGCCCAATATGAGAGATGTTCTAATAAACTTTGTCTTTGGCTGAAAAAAAAATGCTAAGTTCAAGGTAGAGGCTATGAAGAATTTATGAAAATATGAAAAGGGAACAGGCTGGCTTTTGCAAGTGTTTTTTTATAGCTAATGTTTCAAAATTAGCTAAATGGTTTAGAAAAAAAGATATAGAGGCAATGTGATGTAATAATTCCTATTGAGTTTGAAGTCAGGAAGAATTGAGTCTGAACCCTAAGTCAGATGCTTTCTAGCTATGGGACCCTGGGCACATCACTTAAGCTCTTTGGCTCTATTTCCTAATCTATAAACTAAGGATGTTGGACTCTATGACTTCTTAGGTCCCCTGTAGCTTTAATTCTATGATCCTATGAATACAAGATTCCCCCATATTGTTTTTTTATTACAAAAATGTACTTGATTTTGTAAAGCAAAACACAACTTTAAAGGAAGCACCCACTTTTTTTTATGATGATAATAGTTTCCTTGTTAGATGAAAGCCTGGAGATAACTTGGTTCAATGATTCTTTGATCATAAATACCAAGCAGACTATAGAATGGAGACATGCATTCTCACCACAGGTATTTTCCCCTTTCATTGAATTTAATTGGACAAATATTAAATATGATACACTGACATGAATTTAGCAAAAAAAAAACAGCTGTCAAACTCTTACTATGCTTTAGTCAGTCTGTACTGCTCAGAGCCCCAATGGAAGAAGAATTCCCTAAAGATGGTGACATCTTTCATATGATCCTACTTATACATTTACATTGTTCTTATTTCACCCAGCCCCAGAATACTAGAATTTCCTCAGTCAAGTTCCTCATCACTCAAAAGAGATCAGCCTAGTAATCCAAAGAGGTAAATCCAAATGCAAGAAAAATACCTTGTACAGACAAAGAAATGTAGTTAAAATTGAGTCTGCAATCCAGCATACTAGCTGTGTCTCTTAGCTTTATTTCATCTTCAGATTTGGTAAGCATGCCATTATGCCTTTATCTAAATAACTGATGAAATTAATGGATAGGTCAGTGCCAAAATTATGAACCTTGTGTAGTCTCCATTCAGGTCAACAGTAATCCAGTAATAAATCTTCTTTCAGTGTAGTTATTAAGCTGTTTCTGAATTGAACTAATGGAAGACCGGATTTTTTCTTCATATCCATGAGGACATTCTGAGAGACAGTCAAATGCCTTGTTGAAATTGAGTAAATTTCAGTTTGTTGAGTTTGATTAATAAAAAAAAATTCCTTTATGACAAAATATTCAATAAATGTTCACCTTTTTAAAAAAGAAGAATGGACAAGGTCTGGATCTTTGATTTTGTTGATATTGGGTGCCTACCTGGTGAGGAAACTCCTCTACCAATGCAGACCAGCACCTTCTCTGTTACTCAGTCTTAGAATCTTGCCTAGAGCACAGTGAGGTTAATCCTAGGGTCATACAACCAATGTGTGAGAAGCAGGACTTGAACCCAGGACTTCATGAACAACACTATCAACTATGACCTGCTTCCTCTACATCTAGTGTTTGCTATACAATTTAGATGACTGTGTAAAGTTAAAAAAAATTCCTAGGGGAACATCCTAATGAAATGTACTTCAAAAATCTGTACTATCGAATTGTGACCACTCATTTTCTTCTACTTTTGTTTACAGATCATTTTTTAAATAACCTGTTCCAGAATCTTACCAGCAATGAACTTAAGACTATATGACATATACATCTCCTTTATTTAAAATTGGGATGAACATTTGACCATCTCCAGTACTGTGTTGCCTCTCCCGTCTTCCACCATTTAGTATTCTCATCTGCAACTTTTTTCATTACCTTAGGATAGTTTTTTTTTCTTGTTCAGATAAATAGGTACTTATGCCATCTCCTCATTTGCCTTACACTAAAGTTCCTGGTTAACCCTTTAATTTTTTAACATATTTTCTAGATGAAGATTACTCTCTTTGATAGAGAAAAAAAGCAAAAGAATAGTTTCACTCCATGATCAGGTTTAAAAGATTTAGAAAGAAAATACTAGGATAAAATATAAACTCCTCTGTTTAACTTTTTATAACCTTACCGCAACCTTTTTTTTCCTGATGTTTTCCCCCTCCACTCTGTAATCAAGCCAAACTGTCTTTCCCCCTATTTCTCACTGCTTTATTTGGCCTCTCAAGGGCCTGGTTAAAGTAAATATCCGGGTTAGAGAATTTCTAGAAAAATGGCACTCAGGGAAATGATACAATCATAAGTTCTATTGTTATGTAGTACCACAAGCAGGCAAACATATAAAATATACTATGTGGCAACATAAACAGACAGAAGTTTATTTCCGGGAATGAAGAAACTCATCTAGTATGATGGGGTGGGAGTTGTGTCAGGGATGACAAAAAGATGGGATTCAAGTGGCAAGATTATAATACTCTAAAAATGGTCTTGGTTAAAGAACAAGTAATTAGTTCCAGGTATAAGAGGGGGCATTCCTAATGCCAGATATGGTGGAAAATTTCTCATTCTCCCTTATCAGTACCAGGCTTTCATAAAGCTTAGGATACGGGAAGTTTCTTTATCAGGACCACAAACTGGTGGTTTTGCATTGCTTGTTCATGATCCCAGACAATTACTTGAGTAATAAACTCTTTGTTAAGGTAGGAGTCTGTTTCCAGTGTGGAGGATGTACTGTCCCAAACTTCAGGGATTATGTGTAGCTGTTTTCAGAGATACTTCTGGGGACCTGTAAATTTTCAGTTCTTCCAAGGTGCTATGATCAAGGGGGAGGTATTTACTCCTTTCCTGGCCTGTGCTCTGGTCTATGAGTTTCCACAAGCATTCTTTTCTGCCTTGGAACTGTGAGGAGGGTTTTCCTCTCCACAGCACTACAAGCTCCACCACACCAGCTCTCCTCTTTGCTCCAGGACCACCACCCAGAACTGTGATCCAGATCCAAGCACGGATAAATCAAGAGAATCCTGCACCAGCAGAGAGATCCCCAGAATACCCTTCTGATCAGCCACTTGATTCCCCTAAGTCTGTGGGCCAAAAGCTCAGAAGGCAGCAACAGCCTAGGGGCTGTGCTTTTGAGGAACTGGAGCTGAGACCCGGTGCTCCTCCATCAGCACCACAGAAACAAACTTTTCCCACTGACCTTCTAAGTAGACTTTAGCATTTGTAGGTTGAGAAGTCTGGAAACAGCCACAGCTGCCTGTGGTTTAGTCCTCTGAAGCCTGCTCCAGGTTCACTGTGGCCTGTGTGCCTATGCTGAACTACACTCCTCTTCCTGCCTGGTGCGATATGCCTTTCTGATCAACCATCCAGGTTGTCTTGGTTCTGGAAATTTGTTTCACTCTGTCTTTTTGTGGGTTCTGCTGCTTTAGAATTTGTTTGGAGCCATTTTTTTTAGGTATTTGGAGGGGTTTGGGGAAGAGCTCAAGCAAGTCATGCTTTCACTCTGCCATCTTCTAAGGAGGCTTGATCAAACTGTAACTTTTTAAAAGCAGGTTATGGTTATATCTCTTTGTATGCCTATTAGTAGATATTTGATGAATGCTAATCTGAATTTAATTTCTTCCTACATTTTAATTCTTTTACCTCCACTTGAAGTAGCTACTAAGCTACTAAGTCTATTCTTTTGACCATCTTTCTCCTGGTGCCAACTTACAATCCTTCACCTCAGACTACTACCTGACTTAGAGTTAGAAAATTTCTTTGAATTCTAGCTAAATCCCTGATTATCAGTCTCTACCACAAAGCTATTTTAGGGATACTAGCCAATAAAACCTCACAGGAGCTTCAGCTCTCATAATGCTTTCTGGCCAAATGAAGTCATAAGGACTATCAGCCTACTCCCCCGTTGCACATTTTTACTTTTATCCACTCATTACACTGATATATACATTTGTCAGAGAGTTTATAGAGTAAGTGTTTTATTGCTAAACTGTTTCATTTCATTTTTTTTTGCTCCGTATAAATTTTATTCTCTATGCTATTATTAGATTTTTTTTATTTTTTATTTATTTTAAAATCTATTTGCTAAGACCAGGATGTGAGCTAAATTGAAGGCACAATTTTGCTGCTTGTGTATTTTTCTCAAATACAAACTAAAACATGAAAAAACTCCCTAATTCAATAAAAATTTCCCACAAATTCATTAAAAGCATTTTAAAATTATTTTATTTTATTTTTAAGGCAACTGGGGTTACGTGCCTTGCCCAGGGTCACACAGCTAGTAACTGTCAAGTGTTTGGTCTGAGGTCAGATTTGAACTCAGGTCTTCCTGACTTCAGGGCCAGTGCTCTATTCACTGAGCCACCTAGCTGCTGTTAAAAGTATTTTTAAAAGTTGAATTTTTTATTTAAAAAAATGTATCCTACAATTTGTAACTGCAAGTGGTTAAAATAGTAATTTATAATTGATTTTTGTGTTTCTCAAAGGAAAAAAAAATTCTATGAATCCAAATAATGTCCTTTTTTTTTTTTTAACAATGCCACAGAAGAAAAGGGGGACCATCAGTTTTTCCAATGGCAACACCTCCAAACCATAATAGTGATGGCCCTCAATGAAAAACTGTGTTATATTCCTGTCCCAAGGAATTTGTTGTGCCAAGGGGTTATTCTTGTCCATATTCCCAAAATAATTGCCAGATCCTAGGTGTCTGACAGATTCTTGGAATATATAGAAAGGAAAAGATAATTATTACAATATCAATTATAAGTAAAAATGTAGTTCTTTAGATGAAACAAGTGTTGCTAGAAAAAATAAAGAAAAAAATCCCTATCTTTGAAGTCAACAAGGAATTTCATCTATTTTTTTCCCTCTTTTAAAATCAATTTTTCCTAAAATATTCTTCCAACAAACTGGAATTGGGTACAAAGATTAAGTGAGAAGTTAGGGGCAGGAAATGAAAATAGCACACACAAGAAAAATGAAAAAAACACACACACATATACACAAAAGTTTCTGTAACTATCTCAAATGTGAGCAGTCAATATGTAACAAGCTAAGGACACATTCTAAGATGTCCAAGGCTAAAATTCATTATGCTACCAGAGCAAAGGTTTATGCCACCTGGTAAAGATCTGATTACTGAATTTGCTGACATTGACCAATACCCCTTTTCAGCTTCAAATCCTGATCCCCTCTTTTTGTAACAACTGGTCCACCACTGGGGCCTCAGGTTGGTTTGTCATCTGGAAAATCACATTCTTTGAGACTCTTGTCTTCACATTCAAAAGCACCTCCTGTCCTCTGAACATACTGAGAGAGCTGTCAAGAATCTTCTTAACCAGCTCTGGGTCATCACACAGCATAAAATAAAAATTGAGTAACTTCCCACCACTATTAATTTGAATTTCTACACCATTCCTATAATCTTTGAAAAAAATATAGAATCTTTGTAAGAAATCTCTAAGTTCTACTTTGTCCATGTTATAGGGACAATTTCCAGGGAAAAAAGTTGGTGACTGTGTGGATATTCACAGTTCTCCACATATTTATATTATGCTGCTCACCACTTTCAAAAATTGGTCTGGATCCCCTCTAGGGAGGGATGCTAGTTCATCATTCTCTCACTCTCTGAGACATGTGAAGCCTCTGCTGTGGTGTCTGAGATTCAGATTTTGACTCTGGTTGTGACTATGAAGCTGACATTTTGGCAACCTGAAGTGGTATCTTAGATCCTAAGATAGTTTCATCTGGTGAGAGGTTCTTACTAGTAACAGATAGCCAAGAAAAGATTTTAGAAGTCCACCTGTACTACAGGGAAAGAATCTATAGGAAGGTACGAGAGAACCTTTTTGAGTCTTCTCAGAAATTTGTGCTTCAAATACTGGTTTAGACTTTCCTTCTTGATTTTCAGGTTTGTCTTCATATTCAAGTGCTGATTCTGGTACCTATTCTTCCTACAATAGGTTCATACAGTAATTTCATACAATTATTGGAGATATTCCGGTCATATGGAGTCCAA
Source organism: Phascolarctos cinereus (assembly GCF_003287225.1). Classification (NCBI taxonomy): domain Eukaryota; kingdom Metazoa; phylum Chordata; class Mammalia; order Diprotodontia; family Phascolarctidae; genus Phascolarctos; species Phascolarctos cinereus. The sequence continues at coordinate 343,317,100 of NW_027555625.1, forward strand.
GAATTGTTTGGAACAACATCTGCTTCTGCTCTGAGTTTTCTATCTTCCTCAGGTTTTTCTTGTGGTTTGAACACCACAAACCTCATCTTGATATTGAAAGATGTCATCATGAACATAGAATTTGTTTGTAGTGGAACTCTCTGGAAAAAGTATAAGTGTCTGCAAGAATTTCAGAAATTTCTGCTTGTCACTGGATAGCAATCCCATTACCAGGACTATACCACCCTCATTGAGGGATGACATGAGCATCCAGGTGGCCAATCTTAGTGTGACAATTTGTAAAGTGTTGTGATATAGTTTTCTAGTGGATTTCATATATAGCACCAGTTTGTTTCCCCTTGAAATCCAAGCCTCTGTGGACAGAAAGCCACTGTGTGGCATGTCCAATGCCTAGTTCATCACAGCATAATACTGCCTCACAAATTTCTACCAATCTATCTACCGCACTGAGCAGAAGAAATGGCAGTCTGAAGTAAACCTGGTAGCAAAATACTGTCACTCAGCAGAGTACACATGGCAGGTTATTAAAAGTAAACACATTAGTAGGAGTCTGTAAGCTATAATTTTAAGCAGAAGCAAACTAACAGAGTACTTTGAACCTGGAGCAGTCATTTCTGAGGGACACATTAAGTGAAGTATAGATATAGGGGAGTTGGGAAGTGTCCCTGGGTCCCACACTGGTGAAAGTAAAGCTATTTATCAAACAAAAGTGAAATAACTTTTTTCCCCCAATAGGAAGATTAACTGTTGTATCTTGCATATCTGAAACCAGATCCCTTTATGCATGTGACCATCAGTCACTGGAATCATCAAATAATGACTTTTCCATATATAAAGTAAATATCAAATAAATATTTTCCAGCAAATGAGGATACTAGGCCCTCTCATTGCCCTTTGTTTTGAACCTCTCTGAATAAGGTATCAATTAACATGTGCATGAAGCAAATGAATGTGGTTAGAGTGTGGGACTTGGAATCAGTAGTGGACTGAGTTCAAATTCCAACTCAGATACTTAAAATAATTAGGCAAGTCAACCATATCCTCTTAATCTGTTTGCTTGCTTGTAAAATACAGCTAAAAATAGCACATGCCTTATCATGAAATCATAGATTTAGAGCTGAAAGGGACTTCAAAGATTATCTAGTCTTACCTTCTTATTTTACAGTTGAAAAAAATAATGCAGCTCAGACAGGTGAAATCATTTGACTAAGGTCAGACAGACAGCAAGCATCAGATGTGAGATTTGAACATGGTTCTTCTGACTTTAATACCAATATTCTTTTCATTGTTGTTAGGAACAAATGATAAAAGCACTTGCAAACATTGAACTTAAATGTTACCTATTACTATTGTTATAGTTTTCTTTATATGTTTTATACTCTTACTAGACTACAATCTGTATGAAGCATAGGGGAGAAGGTAGAAGATGGTGTCTTATTTAAATGTTACATTTTCCCTCATTGTCCTAGCATATGGTAGCTGCTTAATAAATATTTGTTGAATGAATTAGTACAGGTATATTCTTCATTCAGGAGTCCATTAATCAGCAAATGCACTGATTAAACAAATCACAGGCATACTCCATCCATTACTATAAAGAGACTTACCTTACCTATACCATATAATTGGACAGTTGACAGCCTTTCTTGCTCTCCTTGACAGGAAAATAGCACAGGAGACCACATTTCCTAAAGAGGCTTGTTAACAGAACAACTCTTTCTCTAAGTATATGTGACAGAATGAGTTTCATGCCCTTTGCCTTCAGTAAAGATCAAGACATCATCAATTTTTCTCCCTTACTGAATGTGGAACCAAGCTGGTGTTTAGAGTTGTATGAGGAACCTAAATGAGAAGTCCTGGGTCGAGCCCTTGCAATCCTCCTTGTTTTTGACTTGCTGATTATGGAATAGTCCTCAGCAATTAATGCTAATGAGGATGGTGATGTTTGGCTTTCATTTCTGATTACTCAAGGCCACTTAAGAAAGTGGCTGCCTGGTGCTTACTCACTAAATTAGTTAGCTGGGCACATTGCTCTTTCAAAATGCTTATAGTGGTTTGTGGTCAATAATTCTCGCCTGGTTTTTGTTTGTTTGCTTTGTTTCATATTTTATTGTTATTTTGTTTGTAGTAGTGACAAGTACCTAAAAGTCTTTTTTAGGCTATTTTTTTTGTCTGTCTATTATTGACCCAAATATTTCCTTAAAAAAAACTCTGACCACTCAGCATGCAGTAACTATGGTTTAGGAAAAAATACATTTTCCTTCTGTCAATCAAGAAATTAGTCAACAAACATTTAAAATGCATACTAGGTGTTGGGTATACAAAGACAAAAGAATAATTCCTACTCTCAAGGGGGTAGTCATAGTGAAAACAACCTTTTGTTGGAATAACATGTACATAATTGAATACACACACACATATGAGGAGAAAGAACTGATGGCTGGATGAACGGAAAAGGCTTCATGCAGGAAGGTAGCATTTGGACTGAGTTTTGAAGTAGACTAAGTGATCCTCTCCACCTCCCAACCCCCACTCAATAAGCTCCAGTAGCTCCCTATTGCCTCCAGGATCAAATATAAAATGCTGTGTTAGGCACTGAACAGTCTTCATAACCTAGCCTTTAACCTTTCAATTCTTCTTACACTTACACCCTGCCAACTACTCTTCAGTCCAGTGACACTGCTCTCCTGGCTGCTCCATGAATAAGATGCTCCATCTCTCAGCTCTGGGCATCTTTTCTGGCTGTCCTCCATGCCTGGAATGCTCTGCCTCCTGACTTCCCTGGCTTCCTTTAAGTCTTAACTAAAATTCTGCTTTCTATAGGAAGCCTCCTCTAACCCCTCTGCATGCCAGTGCCTTCCTTTTAATTATCTCCTATCTATCCTGTATGTAGCTTGCTTTGTAAGTATGTTTGCATGCTGTCACCTCATTACATTGTAAGCTTCTTGAATGCAAGCACTATTTTCTTCTCTTTTTGTAACCCTACCAGTTAGCATAGTCGCTGGCACACAGTAGTGCTTTGTAAATACTTACTGATTGACTAAGATGTGGAGATAAAGAAAGTGAATGTTCCTGGAATGGAGGACTGCCAATGAAAAGACATAGGGCCCAATACAGGTGCCACCTCTTCCATAAACTTCTTGCGACACTTCTTTTGAACGATTGCATGAATCAAATGGATGAATGGATGGGCAAGGTTGTTATGTGCCAAAAACCTTCGTCCTAGTAATAATAACTTGTGTTGCCATGATACCTTAAGGATAACAAAGCACCCATACAACAACCTTGTCTGTAAGAGAAATAGCACCAATATTATCATCTTCATTTGACAGATAGGAACTAAAGCTTGCTGAAAGAGATTAAATGACTTGTCAACAGTTGCTCAAATAGTAAGGATCCAAAATGGAATTCAAGCTCAAGGCTCCTGAATTTCCATTCTACTGGGTCACCTCACTTAGCTCACTCTGAATTTTATTGTATCTTATGCATGCATGTGTGCACTGAACCACAGTGTCCCTTTGTATGTGATTTATACTCCTTATAATATGATTGACTCTTGTCCTACTTTTTGAGGGACCAACCTGGTACATCTCACACTCGGTTTTTTTCAGTTATGCTGTGCATTCTCTTTTCTCTGCAATTGACTGACCAAGTTTCCTTCATTTTGGGGGACCTAGCAACTAGTCCCCCAGTTTCATTTAAACATTTAAAATTGGATTAACTTTTAAAAAATAATATTAACTTCAAAGACATAACAAGAACAAGTACACAACCATTTCTCCAATACCTCAGGGACCCTTTATACCACCTGGATTGGGAGGTATATGGGGATTTGGCTCACAACTTGACTCCATTACTACTAAGTTCACATTCCAAGTAAATATCACCAGACCTTTTTCTGGGCTGGAGCCCTAGACCCTTATTTCTCTTGGGATGGCCACAATAGCCAGCCTAGATTTCTGGGTTAGATCCCCAAAGATCTAATCTACTGCTGGCTCAAATGGGAAACTCTACTCTGTGTACCTAGAATGGAAAACAATGAATGAAGAGGCCCAGAGACCAGACCCATTTCTTGGAAGTCATATGTCCTTAGAGGTAAAAGGGGGTGAAGAAAGAAACACTGAGGCCCCCCCCCCCGCTTCATGGTCTTACCAGACATAAGTGGAATCATCTCACCCCTACAGATGTGAATCCAACAAAGTCCCAATAGGTGGTAACTTTGAGCATTATGAAGATACAGATGAAACCAATGAAAAAAGGGTTCTCCCAACCACATGCTAGGCCAACCTAGAATATCCACCCATGTTTCAGTCTTCATGATTCTCCTGGAAGCAGCTAAGTCCTCTGTGTGGCACCATCTGAACAAACTTAGAGGGTTTACACATGCTATCGACCTCCATTATATAAAGGTCAGTACAATGTATGTATGCTGGCCAATCCCAGTTGAGTACAATGCTACCTCTGGCAGTATGTCTGTTATTGCTCTCTACCTCTTACAATTACTTTTTATTAAGTCTTTTACATACTGGATAAGTCTTAAATATGCATTCACTTGAATGTGAGCTCCTTGGTTGCAGGGTCGGTGCATATTCTTCTGTCTGTCTTTGTATCTTCATCCTCTAGTTCTATGCTTGACATTTTTTTTGTTTTATTTCCCCCTTTTGTCCTCAATCTGTTATTTCATTAGCATGAAGACTCAGTGAATAAACTTCCTCTATAAGTGCATATCAAAACTAATGCTGCAATTTATAGTTTCAGAGATTAGTTGAAGGCACTGTGAGGTTATGTGGCCTGCTCTGAGTCACCCAGCCAGTACACAACCTAGCCAGTATAATTAAAAGATTACACACACACACACACACACACACACACACACACACACACACACACACACACACATATTTGGAGGGATTTTTTTTTGTTGGTTTTGATATCTTCAGCAGCTATCTTACAGACAGCAAGTACTTAAATGTTTGTTGAAATGAATTGGTGCAGGGAGGGACAAAATATTTTATGTGAATTTCCCATATTGCTGGGTGAGAAGGGAGGAAAGGGAATGCCCTTAACCCCTGAAATGAGGAAGGGATGACCGTACTGTTGAACTCAGCCTTGGATACTCAGCATTTTTCCATTTCTCTCAACTTCTTCTCCCTTCTGATTGGAAGGCAGCAAGGTAGAAAGCTAAACTCCACCAAAAGCTTTTGTTTATAGAGAATCAGGTCTGAACTTTGAGTTCACTCCACTTTCCATCTGCAGCTATGTATGGTCTGAAATCCCTGGAACAAGATACTTCCAAGGGTACCCCTTGGTACCCTAGCCCCTTCCCAGCTTTTTTGTGTGTTTTATTTCACCCCTCCCCATTAAATTGTAAACCCTTTATGGGGAGATACCATATTTTTCTTATTTGTATCTCACAGTGCCTGACACACAGCAGATGTTTAATAAATGTTTTAAGTTGAATTTTTTAAAAAAAGAAATGGTGCATTATACCTTCCATTAAACTATGAAATTGTAAAGGAAAGTGTATGGGCACTTAATAAATGTAAATATTTCTGTGAAAGTAAAATGAACTCCTTCAGTCATAGTAACTGGAGCTTGAAGGCTCAAAAGATTGCCCTGGCTGAAAAAGATCTTAAAGGTTGTGGACGAGAAAAGCAAAGTGCTCTTATATGGATATCCTTACCCTGACTGGTTTCTGGCTGTGGCAGTATTTTGCTTATTAACTCTGTAATCTTTTCACAGGGAGCTGAGCTTTATCATACTGGTCTACAAAAAACAACACTAAACTGTTACTGAGGAATCACTTTACAGTAAACTGTCCCTTGCACTAGCATTGAATAATCTTACTATTTCCTTTTAAGCTGGTCTCGAAAGTTGTTGGCCTTGGTTCTGGGGACCCAGCTTGTGATAGAATGGAGTCCCGAGATGTGAACTTCCTCAATAAGGTCACTAAGCTCTAACTTCCTAATTGTATAGAGAGATGAAGGGGTTCACCCAAGGTCACACAGCTAACAAGTACTAGAGCTCAGATGGATTCTCTGCCTACCAATCTAGGGCTTTTTCCATTATGTTTCAATGTTCCCTTTAGGGAACTAGTCAAAATGCCTTATTTTACAGATGGAGACATTAAGAGTCAGAAAGGAAAGGAAATTCATTTAGGGTCAAGCAGAAAATAATGGCAGAAGTGGAATTTAAACACAGGTGTTTGACTTTTAAATAAATGTCAATACAATGTCACTATATCACACATTCTCTCCAACCAGTCTTTGGTTGTGACATGCAGGACCCAGTGCCAAGTATTGGAGATACAAAGAGGAAGTCAAGCTTCTCATAGTACTTAAAAGAAGATGCTTCCTAGAATCTTTTCCTGAATGACATTTTCAGTGTTGCGGCCAGGCTGGATTTTCTCATCAACTTTGATATTTCTCTGTGTAAAGCTCTGTGCTCATTCTGGGGGAAGCAAGTGTTTCATAACCTTGTCACTGGGGATCTTGTGGGTAATCATGAAATTTCTTAGTCTAATCAATTTTTCCCCAGCTCTCCTTGCAACTAGATCCCAAGTGCTTTTTAATGAAAACCTCAGATTGTGTTCAGGAGTTCAATAATATCTCCCTACTCACTTATACTCTGACCATGAAATTAGTAGCTTCCAGGAACTATGGTCAGCAAAAGCTAAAAATTATTTAACAGCTGAGATTGAAATAAGGGTTTTGGTCTTGATGACCTTGAAGGCTGCTTGGTTACTATGGTTACTATTATGATTACAATTATTATAATCTGGCTTTATCTCTAGCCCTGTAATTTCATCAGGGTGTGAGAATATAGCCTCTTCATAGACTGATTGGTATGGTACCTCATCTGTAACTTTACTAGAATTATTATTTTCCCCAATAAAACTTCCACAAACATTTATTAAATATGTGCTATGTATAGCATTCTGAGCTGAAGACACAAAGATGAAAAATATTAAAGTTTTTTTGCATACGAGGAGTTCAAAATCTAATAGAAGGTGATTAATACGCATGTCGAAGTATAGAACATGGTAAGGATAAATGAATGAAACATAGAGTTGAGGTGACAAGGCATTTTTAACTTCTCCCATTTAATTTTAAGAGATAAACTTTTCCCATTTTACAAATCAGAATTTGGGGAGATATTATCAATTAGTTACCATTTAAAGAGGTGTTCTCATGATATATTAAATCAATAAAGCTGGCTGATTTTAGCAGGAGTGGATAAAATAATTTCCCATGGGGGGGGAATTAAATCACTCATTGTTACTTAGGTACAGGATTTACAGAAACTTTGAATTGGAATGATCTCAATAGCATTATAGTCCAAAGTATAATTGAATAGGTACATACTCTATATCTCAATAAATAGACATTTGGACTCTGTTTGAAGGTGTACAGTAACAGGAAACTGTCTACCCCTAGATCAACCCATTCCCATTTTGGACAGCTGTGCTTAACACAAATAAAAACATTTGTGAGTGTATACATTCATAACACACACACACACACACACACATATACACAGTGCGTGTGTTTGTATTTTTGTACATATATTTGTGCAGCCAAACCATAAGCAATATATATATATATCCCTTCAATTTAGAAATTCTTTATTTCTTTGAAGAACATTTTATATTTATATTCACATAAGTCTTGAGGGTGTAAATTGGTTTCCAGATATGTTTTGCATTTTGTAGATATTTTGAAAGGGCTTTTACTTTTCCTTCATTTCCTTCTAATTTTATTTTTTGCTTACAAATAAGATTATTTTGTGAATTTATTTTATATCCTTCCATTTTACTGAAACTATTAATGTCTCTATTAGCCTTTTATATTATAGTAATTTCCCAATACAACACCCAGCTGCAGTCTTCAAACACGGATTGTCAGTCAGTAAATGAACAAGAACGTATTAATGTCTTACTACATGTCAGGCACTGCCCTAGGAGTTTAAGATGCAAAGAAAGGGGGAGTGGAAATGCTGTCTTTGGCCTCCTGGATCATGCATTCTTTTGGGGAAAACAACTTGTAAATAACTAGTTACATATAAAGTAGATATCCAGAACAGATGGAAGGTAATCTGAAGAAGGAGGCATCAAAATAGGAAAACAGAAACACTACAGGAGGTGAAACTCTCATGACATAATTTCAGAGAATTGAGATAATCCCTCCTAGCTCCACTCTTGACTCTACAGACAACATCCTTCATGTCTTGGAAATTCCTCTACCCTGAAGCCTTCTCTACTGATTGGTGAGTCCCAAGCCCAGACTACCATTTTATGAGGTCTCCAGGCCATTCTTACTTTACTCCCAGCTTCACTTCTCAGTCTCAGGACTTCTCCATCTCCTTACTAACAGGCTTGCCTCTGTGAGGGGGCTTCCATTCACCACTTTCAACATCCCTTTTATGTGTCATCTTCCCTTACTAGGATATAAGCTCCTTTATGGTAGAGGCTATCTCTTTTTTGCTTATATTTGTATCTCTCACACTGAATAGAATGTTTTTTACACAGTACAACAAATACTCTATCTACCTATCAATCTATCTTTCTAACTTAGATCTGTCTTTCATTGTCCCCAATGCCAGCAAATGTGATATTTCAAGTACAACCAATAAAACAAAACAAAACAAAATCTATCCCTGATCTTAGGGTCCAAATTTGGGGATCCCTAACTGGTCCCATCATGGCAGCAACTCAGACCTCACAATTAGTGGATAACTGATTTTGCTCAGCCACATGAAGGAAAAGAAATGGAATCAAGGTGAGAGAAGATCACAGTACAGAAATGGCTAGAGGAGAAGCCCTTGGGCAGCAGCAGCAGCAACATGAACAAAAACAACAAAAACATTCCAAAGAAAAAGAAGAGCTAGAAAGAAAAACGACTGTCTGATGAGGCTTTACAAAGAGCTGAGGAAAGAAGGAAAGGAAAGGGAAAGGAGAAAGGGAAAGATATACACAACTGAATGCAGAATACCAGAGAATAGCAAGGAGAGATATTAAGGTTTCTTAAAAAGAGCAATGCAAAGAAATAAATAAAAAAAATAGGATGGGAAGAACAAGAGATCTCTTTAAGAAAATTAGAGATATTAAGGGAATGTTTCGTGCAAAAATGGGTAGGATAAAAGACAAAAATAGTAGGGACTTAAGAGAAGTAAATGGGATTAAGAAGAGGTGGCAAGAATATACAGAAGAACTATAAAAAAAGATCTTCACATCAACAATAACTACAATGGTATGGTTATTGATCTAGAACTAAATCCTGGAAAATGAAATCAAATGGGCCTTAGGAAACATTGCTAAAATAAGGCTAGTGGAAGAGATGGAATTACAGCACAGCTAGTTAAAACCCTAAAAGATGTTCTGTTAAAGTGCTACACCCAAAATGCCAACAAATTCGGAAAATTCATTAGTGGCCACTGGATTAGAAAATATCAGTTTATATCTCAATTCTAAAGAAGGGCAATGCCAAAGAATGTTTCAAATTATTGAACAATTGTGCTCATATCACACACCAACAAGGTTATACTTAAGATTCTGCAAGTAAAGCTTTTGCAATATGTGAGCTGAGAATTACCAGAAGTACAGGCTGATTTTTAAAGAAACAGAGGAACTAGAGACCAAATTGCCAACAGTTGCTGGATTATGGAGAAAGCAAGGGAGTTCAAGAAAAATAACATCTACTTCTATTTCATTGACTACACTAAAGCCTTTAACTGTGGATCACAACAAAATGTGGCAAGTGCTCAAAAAGATGAGAGTACCAGGTTATCTTACTCGTCTCCCAAGGAATCTGTAGGCAGGTCAAAAAGCAACAGTTAGAACTGAACATGGAACACCTGATTAGTTTAAGATTGGGAAAGGAGTATGACAAGGCTGCATATTGTCACCTTATTTATATAACTTATATACATTACACATCATGAGTATATTTACTGAGAAGATAGAGTAAGAATTGACATATAAAATACAAATATAAGCAAAAAAGAGACAGTCTACCATAAAAGAGCTTATATCCTGGTAGGGGAAGATGACACATAAAAGGGATATACAGAGTATATACAGAGTACATCATTTCACGTGAGTGAAATGCCAGGCTAGACAAATCAAAAGTTAGAATTAAGGTTGCTGGGAGAAATATCAACAATCTCAGACATGCAGAGAATACTACTCTGATGTCAGAAAGTGAAGAAAAATTAATAAACCTCTTGATGAGAGTGAAAGGGGAAAGTAAAATCTGGGTTGAAGCTTAACTTTAAAAAAAAACAAAACTAAGATCTTGGCAACTGATCCAATCACTTTCTGGCAAACAAAAGGAGAAGAAATGGAAGCAATGTAAGATTTTATATTCTTGGGCTCAAAGATCATTGTAGATGCAATTACAGCTATGAAATTAAAATGATACTTGCTCCTTGGACAGAAAGCTATGGCAAATCTGGTATACCAAAAAGCAGATATCACCTTACAGCCAAAGGTCTGTTTAGTAAAAGCTATGGGTTTTTCTAGTATTAATATATGGCTGTGAGAAATGGACTATGAGGAAAAGTGATCACTGTAGAGCTGACACTTTTGAATTGTAGTGCTGAGTGAGTACGGTGGAGAACAAGGAAATCAAATCAGTCAATACTTAAAGAAATTAATTCAGATTTTTCATTTGAAGTACAAATACTGAAGTTCAAATACTTTGGCTACATAATGAGACTACAGGACTCATTGAAGGAAATAGAAACACAACAGCTGATATTGACAAACATTGAAGGCAGAAGAGAAGGGGACAGCAGAGGATGAGGTATATAGCTAATGTCATGGAAGCAATGAACACAAACTTGGACAGACTTGGGAGAGAATGGAAAATAGAAGGGCTTAGTGTTTTATAGTCCAGGGAGTCTTAAGAGTCATATTTGACTGAATAACTGCACAATGAATCAATCTGGAGTTTTAGTTAGCCATTTCCAGAAGTTCTTGATCACCAATTTGAAGCTCTTTCATGTATCCTGACTGTATCCTCTCAGTTTGCCGTGTGGTGACAAAACCTTCTAATTGACTGCAGAGCTGGAACTTAATATGTACATAAAGGCTAGATGGACTAACTTTCTCTCTTTCCTAGTGGTGAGTGAAATAATAGCTGCTGTAAGCCTCTGGGTGGACAAAGATGTAGCACTGTTGGAAATAGCAGCAATATACTGCTAACTGCCTCATCTTTCCAGCCAGGTACCATCTGGCACAATATGTGGCACAATTGTTTCTTTCCTGGTCTTAGGCGAATTCTTAGATGTATTCCCCCCCCCCCCCATTCTTTGTTGAGTGAGTGGAATGGAATGGAAAGCTGAGTGAAATGGAATGGATCAAGTTATGACCTTGTGAGCTTTGAAAGGCTGGAAGAGTCATCAAAAGTCCTTTTAGTAACTGGAGACAGTAGCAGAATAGACGGGTGAGGAGCCAGCACTGAGTAGTGACTACCTTCTCAGTGTTATGACCTTGCCGCTGAGACATCTTATTCTGCAATCAAGGAAGAAAATTGTCCATTTAGCTATGGCATACCGAGAAGTGAACTTGTTGGGAGGAATGCTTTGTAAAAACTACTTTAATTTTTCTTCAGGGACTAAAGTGATAGAGGAGAAGATGATTCTAGTTTGGAAGGTTTTCATATGTCAATTCTTATTCTATCTTCTCAGTTAATGTTCTTTATAAAAGGTAATTGATATTAACCAATTAGTTGACATTAGGGGTAGTTATATGAAATTGCAGAGAATACTGTAGATGGAAGTTTGTGTGTAAAAGTATCAGAAAACTATCTGAACATCTTAGAGTTACACTGAGAACTCTGAGGAGTAGAATTGGTAGCCAAGAGCTGAGGAACCAATCTGCCAGTGTGAGTGTGGATTTAAAGAATGAGCCAAATTATTAAAATAATAATAATAATAGTAATGATAGTAATTATAACTGAATTGCAAGAAAATATAGGCAGTAATAAAATTATAATAGGAAAATTTAATATCCTCTCAGTTTTGGGCAAATCTAACAGAAAGATAAACAAAAGGCAAAATAGAAAATAGAACAAATTGATGGAAAGGTTAGAGTTAAAAGACATAACATCTTCTAAATAGGACTTCAGAAGAATATACATATTTCTCATCTCACATGGAACTTTTACAAAAACTAACACTATATTAGGGCAAAGAAATATTGCAAACAAATGTTAAAAAGGTAGAAAGAAAGAATTAATCCTTTACATACAGTAAGGCAATAAAAATAGTGATTGGTTCAGGGGTCACAATAGAAAAATATAGACACAAATGGAGACTTAGCAATTATATTAAAAATAAATGAGTTAATAAACAAATAATAAAAAAATTAATAACTATGTAAAATAAAATTATAACAATGAAAAAATGTTTAATACCAGGATGCAGCTAAAGCAGTCCTTGGGGCTGGGGTGGGTGGATTGAAGAATCATAGCCCAACAAACATATATTAACAAAATAGAAAAAAAGAAGATTAATGAACTGAATGTACATTTAAAATTAGCAAGCCAGGGCATCTAGGTGGTGAAGTGGATAGAGCACTGGCCCTGAAGTCAGAAGGACTTGAGTTCAAATATGGTCTCAGACACATGATACTTACTAGTTGTATGACTCAGGGCAAATCACAACCCCAATTGCCTCACAAAAACAAACAAAAAATAAAATTTGCAATTTAACAAATAAACAAACCTGCAATATCCATAAAATATATTATGTTCAAAATTAATGGGGAAAAACATAAATTAGAAGCAAAAACTATAGAAATGATAAATAAAATTAAAAAGTGGTCGTTTGAAAAACTAAAATGATCCCTAAGCTCTTAGCAAACCTGATTAAAAAAGAGAGAGAGCAAAAAAAGAAAATCAATAAAACAAAACAGCAAGGTAAAATCACACAAATCCAGGAGAAATAAAAAGAATAAGAACATATGATGCACAGTTATACACTAACAAAACTCAAAACACAAAAAAATAGAGAAATGCCTTAAAATGTGAAATGCCCCAACTTTAACACCAGATACAGATTTTGACCCAATTTGAAAAAAGGATTTAGATCTATCAGTAAAGAAACAACCCAAGGGGGGAAAAAGTCTCCTGATCCTGAAGGATCACAGATGAATTCTACAAAATATTTAAAGTTAGTTAAAGTTAGATAAAATTAGTTAAAAATTAGTTAAAAAAAGTTAAAATTAGTACTCATATATTGAAAATTATTCTCATATATAGAGAAAGGAAAGCCCTACCAAAATCATTTTATGAAACAAATACAGTCCTAATACCTATACCAGAGAAAGATAAAGTATGGAAGGAAAACTATAGGTGAATATCAAAAAAATAATACTTATTTAAAATTTTAAACAAAATTTTGTCAAAGTATATTAATTTATCCAAAAAAAATGGTCATTATGACTAAGGGGAATTTAAGTACCAGGAATATAAGGATACTTCAACATTAAGAAAACCATCAATGTAATTAATCATATTAAAACTATAAAATACAAAACAGTATGGTCATCATGATCAATAACTTTTATGCTAAAATCCTTACTAAGTTTAGCCACAGAGAAACCTCTTAAAATTATAAAAATCATCTATCTAAATAAAAAGCAAGCATCATCTGCAATGGAGATAGTCTAGAACCTTTCCCAATAAGTATGGGAGTGAAGCAAGGATGCCTCCTTTCTTTCCCCACTATTTTTGACACATTTCTGGAATTGAAGGATTATACTCAGTTTTGCTGTATAGGTGATTTTTGGTTGGAATTCTAGCTTTTTGCCCACTAGAATATCACATTCCAAGCTCTTTGATCTTTAAGGTGGAAGCTGTTAATCTTGTGTTATTCTGACTTGGGCTCCATGATACTTAAATTGCTTGTTTCTAGCTGCTTGAAATATTTTCTCCTTGACCTAGGAGCTCTGGAATTTGGCTATAGTATCCCTGGTAATTTTCATTTTGTGATCTCATTTAGGAGGTGATCCATAGATTCTTTCCATTTCTATTTTCCCTCTGGTTCCAGAATAAGAGGGCAGTTTTCCTGGATAATTTCTTGAAAGAGGATGTCTAGGCTCTTTTTTTTTTTGTGCATGGTTTTCAGGTAGTCCAATAATTTTAAATTTCTCTCTCCTGGATTTATTTTCTAGGCTCTATTTCCCATTATCTTCTATTTTTTTCATTCTTTTGGCTTTGTTTTATTGATTCTTGATTTCTCATAAAGTCATTAGTTTTCATTTGCTCAATTATAATTTTTAAGGAACTATTTTCTTCCATAGCTTTTTCCATTTGGCCAATTCTGCTTTTTAAGGAGTTTTCTTCAGTGAACTTTTGTATGTCTTTTCCTATATGACCATTTCTGTTTTTCAAAGCATTCTTCTCCATATTGTTTTTTTGCAACTCTTTTACCATTTGGCCTACTCTGTTTTTTAAGGTGTTATTTTCTTCAGTATTTTTGTGCCTCATTTACTAAACTGTTGACTCTTTTTTTTCCATAATTTTCTTCCTAATTTTTCCTTTACCTCTCTTATTTAATTTTGAAGAAAATTTTGAGCTCTTCTATAGACTGAGACCAATTCATATTCTTCTTGAAGACTTTGGATGTAGGAGTTTTGACTTTGTTGTCTTCTTCTGAGTATTTCTTTTCACCATAATAACTTTCCTTTTTTTTTGTGGCAATTGGGGTTAAGTGACTTGCCCAGAGTTACACAGCTAGTGACATGGTGTGTCTGAGGATGGATTTGAACTCAGGTCCTTTTGATTCCGGGGCTGTTGTTCTATCCACTGTGCCACCTAGCTGCCTCTAAAAGCAGGGCTGTCATTGGGCAGTCCCCCATTATACTAGAAAGTATTTGAGTATGAACTTAATGTAGAATTGTATCTGTTGTCTCAGAACCAGTCTAAATGAGTTCAAAGAGGTTCATTACCAGGTTAGCTATAAAGTAAGAGCTGTTTTTTAACCAGGCATCTATGAATTTATTTTTAATGTTTTGATAATTGCATTTCAATATAATTGGTTTCTTTTTAATCATATATATACAATTACATTTTCCATATATAATATGTGTGTGTGTGTGTGTGTGTGTGTGTATGTGTAGCATTTAAAAATATTATTCTAAGGAAGGGTCCATAGACTTCACTAGGTTGCCAAAGGAGTACATTACTCAAAAAAGGTTAAGAATAACTATATGACTAGAATGCTATAAGGTGATGATAATTTTGGCTAGAGGGATTACCTATACCAAAGACATTACAAGTGGTTTAAAATACACACACATGCACATTTATATATATGTATATGTATGTGTGTGTGTGCATATGTGTATATATATATATGGAGGAGGCAAAGTTCAAATGGCAGAATGAGAGTCAGTATTTTTGCCCTGCTCATCTAACACACCTCTTCTAAAACAATCTAGAAAATGCTCCAGACCAAATTCTGATTTGGAAAGCTAATAAAAAGTCATAGTGAATCATTTTTCCAGCCCAAGGCAGCTTAGGAAGATAGACAGAGAGGTCTGTAGACACAGGGGCAGTGACTAGCCAGGAGCTTAGCACATCAATGGTGGCAGTAGCATAGGCAGCAACAGCAGCAGCAATTGGTGGCAGCAGCAGCAAAGGTGGAGAGTATAATAGATTCGTATAATGATAAGTTATTTGAGACAACATAGGTCAAGAAACACCAGGCAAAAAAAAAAACCCAGGGGACTGTGATCTAGTGCTGGAAAGAAGAACAGGTACCATCTAGCAGTTTTGTTCTGTGTCACAGTTCCAGAGAGGACAGGAGCAGTCATGAAAGAGAGAGGCCCTACTTGTGTACAGAGAAAGGAACACAAATTTCAAAAATTTAGCTGTCTGACTGAGCCCAAGAGCAGAGGAAGGAATTATTTGTAACCTTTAGCCCCATACATGAGCTGCAGTGGAATAACCAGGACAGAAAACCTGAGAACAAAGGGAAGCCCAGAAGTTCAGTCACTCTGAACTTGAAACTCACTCACATACAATCTAACAGACTCAAAGCTGAGGCCGTAACCTACAGAGCTCTGACCATGAGGGGAGGAAACAAACTTCTCTTTCGATTACACCACCATGGAAGAACCAGAACTTCCAAATATCCAGAACTAGCTGAGAAAACAGCAGCAGCAGCCACAGCAACACACACACACACACACACACACACACACACACACACACACACACACACACAGTTTGAAACTTGAAACTTGAGATTGTTTGAAACAGTCCCCCATTCCCAAGGTGAGCACAGTCCAACTTTAACATTAAATTCAAAGTCAAGAAGTAGGCTAGAAGAATGAGTAAGCAACAAACAAAAGAAAGTGACCATAAAAAACTGGTGGCAGGAAAGCTCAAGACACATAGAAGACAATGGACTTTAAAACACCTACAAGCAAAGATTAAAAGAAAAAAATGCAGATTTGACACAAGCACAAGAAGACTTCTTGGAAGAATTAAACAGGAGTTACAAAAACAGCAAACAAAAGATTTTGAAATCCAAATAAAAACTGTGGAGAAAAATGGGAAAAGACATGAGAAGCTTTCAAGAAAGTTATGAAAACAAAATCAATAGCTTTGTAAAAGAGCTACAAAATTAGTATTGAAGAAAATTACTCTTTGAAAATTAAGATTGGCTAAATAGAAGCCAATGACTCCATGAAACATCAAGAGATAATAAACCAAAGTCAAAATATGAAAAAAAAATTTAAAAAAGGAAATGTGAAAAATCTCATAGGCAAATGTTATTTAAAAATTTTGCATCAATATTGATTAGGGAAATTAGTCTATAGCTTTCTTTCTCTGTTTTTTCTCTAACTGGTTTAGGTATCAGCACCACAACTGTATCATAAAAGGAATTTAGAGGGGCAACTAGGTGGCACAGGAGATAGAGCACTGGCCCTGGAGTCAAGAGAACCTGAGTTAAAATCTGACCTCAGATACATAACACTCACTAGCTGTGTAGCTCTGGGCAAGTCACTTAACCCCAATTGCCTCACAAAAAAAAAAAAAAAAGGAATTTAGTATTACTCCTTTTCCCTGGGCTCTTAAGGAACCCAGTCTGGGAAACTCCCACAATATCAGAAAAGTAGGAAGTCAATAGATTCTGATTGTGGAAGATTTAATGCCCAATAGAAGAGTTTGAATTTTACTTGATAGACAATGGAAAGCCACTCAAAACTTGTGAACAGCATAGTGACAAAACCTTATGTTTAAGAAATATTCTGGTGCTTACTCTAGCTGCACATATGTTAAAATTTAATGAAATATTGGAAGACCTTGACTAGGATGATTAAGTAGGAAAAGGATTTGAACAGACAGGTAGATGAAATGTCAGAGAAGTGGAATATATATGACTCAGTAAATCTTTGGGCATGAGAGGTATTGAAAGTTATGCAGACTCAAGGACCCATTACTCCCAGTCTTGCTTATAAATCAGTTTTGGAGAAGGCTGTGTTGAGGGAGGCACCCAGTCTGCAGTTTTTGTATTGCCTGCTATACATCATGTGGCAATACCTGTTAGGCCTCACATACTGGCAATTGGGAAGATGCTGAGGCGCAATGGTCCATCTCCCCCCAATCAGATCCACAGATCTGAACCTATCTGAATTGTCTTTATCTCATTATGAAAATTCTCAGTAAAAGTTGGCTCCATCCTGAATGCTTTGCTGATCTCCAGTATCAGCCCATTAATGTGTGCTACCTTGCCATATTTTTGATAAACTCCTTTCAATTAATTCTCTTTGTCCTAAGTTTTGCTTCATTAATCAAGGTAAAAAAATCAAACAAAGAATCTTCCTTTTAAGAGATGGTGAGCCAGGCAGGAGTTTTTGAGGGCTTTTATCTCTGGCTATCACTGTAGGTGGGCCTGTTCCACCCCATGAATCAGCATCAATCACTGCCTGATAGCAGACTGGATTGGACCCCCACCCAGAAGTTAGTTATGAAATAGCAAATAATTTAGATTCCCCAAACTCAGGGCAGATAAAGAAGAAATAGATCCCAAAATTCAAATTTGGATTTTTCTTTTCATTTGTTACATGAAGGGAAGGCAGAAAGAAAAAGACTGTGAAAGAGAAGCAAAAGGCCTTGGATATTTGCATGGGAATACTGGTATTCATAAAAGGAGTGGGACTCCCAGGTAGAAAAACTACAATAGTTGGGAAAATCCTGCAAGTTATGTCCACAACTGAGATATGAAGTTAGATAGGCATTGAGAAAATTATGGAAAAAATATATATTCAGCCAGATAAGGGATGGGATGGGTTAGGTATTATGTTCAGTCAGACCTATATTCTAAACTTGATTTGGAGATCTAAAGCATAGGCAAATGTGGGGTTTTTAGTGCTGTTAAGAGAGGCTTTGAAATAGCAATTGCCATCTTTATCTTAAGACAAAAACCAAAATACCCTCACAGGTGAAAAACCAGGAATGGACAGTGAAATTTAGAAAACCACAGCATGGCCTAAAGGAGGATTAACCAATCCCACCCACAGCCACATGGGACCACCTGCCCCACTTCCACCATTGTTTGGGCCCTGACCTTGATATAAATAATGAGGATAAATATTCACAATGATGAGAGGGGGCTGGAAGTGACTAGGATCGAGGAATTTCTTTAGAACTTTCAAGGCTATTTAAAAAAAATTGAAAAGAGGAGTCTTTCTTTCCCTTTCTGACTGTGGCCAAGTTGGAGAAGGAGACAAAAGAAAAACAGATAAGAGGAAAAACTCAGTGCAGTTAGGATTAGCTCTATAGACAGTCTAGGATATGATTAGTAAGGGAAGAGCATGATCAGAATACGTATCTGTAGCCCTTACATACCAGCAATTGGGTAGATGCTGAGGGGCAACAGCCCATCTCCTGTTGCTCACCTAGACCTATCTGAACTGTCTTTATTTCATTACAAAAGTCATCAATAAAAGCTGCCTCCATCTTGAATCCCTTCCTGATCTCCAGTGATTATCCTATCAAAGCTTTGAATAACTGTTTGATAAACCTGAATTCAAAGCTCCTTTCAATTCTTTGTCCTGAGTTTTTCCTCATTAATCAGGGCAAAAGATGGAACAAAGAATTTTCCTTTTAACAGAAGTTAGGTAAAGGGAAGAATCAAAGTTAAATCCAGGGTTATGAATATGGAAGACCAAGGGAAAGGCATAACTTTAGACAGAAATAATGAAGTCAAGTGAAATCCTTAAAGGATTAAATTTTGTTTTCATATCATTAACTACTTGGGAGAGAGAAAAATATACGTTAGGAGCAATTCCCAACAAAGAGATCAACAAGGTAAGGAGATAAAATTTTTCATAATTGAAAGAGTAGGAAGGGGAAAGGATGGTGCTATCTGATCCTTTGAGCACCAGTTCTTTCATTTTGGAAAGATATTTGTACTATCACCTCCCAAGATTAAAAAAAGTGTTTATGTAGAAATGCATTATATAATTGTATACTTGGGAGGCAACTCCACAAAGGGTGAAGACCAAAGGAAAAACTGGGGGGGGAGGGGGGAAAGGAATAATTAATTAATAAGATTATTAATTTAGAGCTGGAAAACAGCAAAGAGGTCATCAGGTTCAATCCCCTAGCTTTCCAGATGTTCAGAGAAGTAAAATATTTATTTCCTGAGGTCCAAGTGTAAGTGATAGACAGAGCCAGGATTTGAAGTCATTTCCTCTATTTCTAGTTCTGGTGACTTCTCTGTATTGATTTCTCTGCAACCTACTTGGATGGGCTTGGATTTGCTAGGAATTGCTTAAGAAAAATTTGGAAAGAAGGGAGGAAAACTTATAACATAAGAAGATGTCTTAAGCATTTGGAAGTCTGAAGTAATGAACAAATAAGTCTATATTTGGTATTGTTATTTTTGAGACTGATCTTTGCTCATTTAGATTTTTTGCTGCTCTAGATTGTCAGGGTTGGGGAGGGAAAGGGTGGATAGGAGAAATCAAATCTTTTAAGGAAAAGGAGCAAGAAAGTTTTGATTTCTTTTATATTTCTTCTTGCAAAAGCCTTTGTCGATAAATAGCAAACATTTATCAAGTGCTCTATTTTCAATCAGATAAAATCCCAGTTTTTTCAATGTGGGGTCTGCAGAACTGCTGATTCACACCAGGACTTGCTGATGTCTTGAATTCAAATGGGAAGAATTATTCCTGCTCATTTTTCAACAATTGCTCAGTAGGTGGAAGCCTCAGCCTCAGGGAAGGGAGTCTGGGTATGTTCATACTCCTGCTATAGCAAGATGGAATCACAGTCCAAATACAGTCTTTATTTAAGCCTAAAATGAATGTGCAGTTGTCAGAGAATCAATTTCTGGTCCTGAAATCTCCCATACCATCTTCAGCCAGCTTTTATCATGTATCCTGGTGTTTTTCTTTTTCTTTTATGTTCTGTTTGAAAAGAGAAAACAGTTATTTTGCTTGGTCCTATTTTCCTTTCTTTGAGGAACGATTATATTTCTATTCTCCCCACCATCTTCCTTCTCATTATACTTATCAAGTTCAACAACAGTGACCTGCTTACTGAATGTCTTTTCTAGGAAGGCTAGTTTGACAATGTTCAGATTTTGAAGCTTGTCCATATATTGTCTTCTTGTTGAATTGTTAAATTGTTAGAGCTCAAAGGGACCTTAGAGATCAACTAGTCTAACTTTCCTATTACAGATGAAAGACTATTGGATTTGTAGTGCATAGACATGACTTCAATTCCTGGTTCTTGTTGAGGGAAGGTGTCTTTTTGGCTTGTTTTTTGTATAGAAAATAGCCATGATACAAAACAAAAGTCGTTAACAAAATGTATTTAAATGCAAGAAGAGAGGGAAGCAGGAAGGAAGGAAGGAAGGAAGGAAGGAAGGAAGGAAGGAAGGAAGGAAGGAAGGAAGGAAGGAAGGAAAGGAGGGAGGAAGGGAAGAAGACAGGGAAGGAAAGGAGAAAAGGATAGAAGGAGAAAAAAAAAGGAAGGGAGTGTGGTCCCTGGAAATTAATCTAGGTTTAAGATCATAGATTTAAAACTTGAGTATTGAAGCCCTGAGTAGCCAAAATCATATCACTTTAGAACTAGGAAGGACCACAAAGATACATATCTGGTCCAACTCTGCCATTATACAGATTAGGAAACTGAGGTATCAAGAAATTAAATTACTTGTCCAAGATCATTCAGCTATAACTAGCAAAGGTGGAATTTGAATTATAATCTTGACTTCAAGGTCTATGTTCTTTTCACATGTATTAACTTATTTCACTGGCTTAGAATTTTAAGGACTTATATAATCTTACCACCTCATTTTAAAAATGAGAAAACTGAGGCTCAGATTCTTACAATCTAGCCAATAGCTTACTAATGTTCAGACTCCTTAAGAGTCTGCCTAACATGATGGATGCTCTAATAAACCTTGTCTTTGGTTGAAAGATGACTTGAGTCAAATTCTTTCAGACAGGATGTTATGATTTTGGGGTCCCAGCACCCATAACCCCCTAAACCTTGACATTTTGGTAGCCTGTATGGGTGAAACTGCCTAACCCCCAAGTTCTTCTCCAGCAAAGACTAAAAGGTATGTAAGCTTCCCCCTCTTCTTTCTTGCCCTGCAGGTGGGGTCGCTCTCCAACCATCTAGGAAGGATTGGAGGTACTTTTCAGGCAGATAGTTATGAGACTGTCTTGTTCTTGACCTGATGCTCTCAGGCTCTTGCTCCACAGGTTCAGTTCAAGGCCATGGACCTGGGTACACCTTCCACAGTATAGAGGACAAGGATGGATGCCCTATCTGGAAGTGCATGCCCAATTCTGTCAATTCTTTTGGGTGCTATAGAATTGGGAAAACTGCAGTTGTTTTTTGGTTCCCTGAGGCTAACTTCCTTCCTTCCCTCTAACCCCCTGGATCCTCCTTCAGGGAGGTTACAGGGAAAAGTTAGAACAGCTAAAAAACATCTTAGCAGATTCTGCAGGTTTTGTGATCAATCATTAAGGAGTTTTGAAACACCTTATCAAGAGGTTATCTGTTAACTCCTCTCATAGAAGAAGAGAGTTTCACCCTTTCCCCCTTACCTTTGATTTCACCTTCCCCCACTGGGGGTAAAGGAAGGAGGGGGAAGGGCAGCAGCTACAGCATGGGCCCCCTGGCAATGGCCTTGGGCCCTAGGGCAACATTTGCCTGGAAGCATCACTCAGGTTCAGCACATCCTGCTCAAGGTAGAGAAGCTAGCCTCTGAATTTTGGTAAGCACACTGTTTTAAAGTTGTAGTTTTAACTGTTAATGATGAGATGTTGATTCTCTGTGTAAAGTAATTTGGAAATGCATTTAACAAAACTGAAGTCACCTGATAGGTAATGGGTTGTTTCAAGTTTCAAATTGGTGAACTTTTTGTATCAGTTATGTCAAGCAGCTTATCATAACTTGGTTACTGCTAAAACAATTTGACTATCGTTGGTTATTGTTTTAATGTATAAACTTGACAAAAAAAAACTTGCTTGGGTTTTGTCTTGCTGAGAGTTTGCAAGTATATAGAAATAATCTCTAAAGATTGGCTTTTTACACCAGGATGAATTTAAATTTGAGATGTAAATTCTGGAAAAGCTTTTCCTAAGCTATGATTAGTGAAACTTGCTTTGGAGGTAAAAGCTCACAGAATTTTATTTTGAGTTGTCTGATGGATCACAATAATCCATTGATAATCAATAATCCACCATCTGAGAGAAGTGCTGCAAGCTACTCAGAGAATGTGATACTGGTGGGAAGTCAGTTTTGGGAAGAGCTGAGAGGACAATTTTAGCCTCAGTCTAAGTTGGGATACTTCTGGCTCAGTTTCTCCATTATGGGGAATTTTACCCACTTGGCTATTCCTGAGTCTGGTTATGAGGTAGATTTGATACTGCACGGTTGGAAAACTGAATTATTTGAATGCAAACAATGCTAAGGATGTTTTATCCTATCATATCTGGGCCCTGCAGTCTTTTCTGTTAGATTTGTGTCTTCCAGACTACAGGCCATTCACCTACAGTTAATAGCAAACAGTAGGCACCAGCCAATATCCCCCCATCATTCCCTGGATGCAGCCTGTGCTTGGTTCCAGTTGACCTCCTCTTTGGGACTGCCTTGAGGCAGGGACAGTTCTATGCCCCTTGCCAGCAGGAAGCAGTTTCAGAAACCAAAAACCATCTCCCCTTACCCTAAAATAATTTGGGTGCCATTTGATGAGGATGGGATCTGGACCCCAAAAAAGGAAAAACCCTGAACTCTCCCACATGGCCAAATCTCTGGAGGTCTCCTGAGGCTTTAATCATATCAACTGGCCTTTCATTATGGCTATGCCCAATCTCCCAATTGTCAGTTACTCTTAACATTGCCTAGCCCTCCATTGTCTTACCTCCCTCAGGCCCCTACCCAATTCCCACCCTTAATGCAAGCTAGGCTCCATTCTCCATTGGCCACATAGTCCAGGTCCCTGGCATTCTATTACCTCACATTCTCCTCCTCCCCTGAAGACTAGTTGGCCACTCATAGATCTCTCTCATTGTCTTTCTATAGATAAGGTCCATCTTGTCTCCATTAGGCTTCTCAGATTCTTATAATCTAGCCACTGCTCAGATTCTTACAATCTAGCCAATAGCTCACAGACGCTCAGATTTCTTGAGTCTGGCTAATATGGTGGATCCTTAGTAAACCTGGAGTTGTCAGAGAAACTCCAAATGGGTGGGACTAGGAAATTGCATAAAGGGAGGAGGGGGCTAATCTGGAAGAATTTGGTTGCAGTGTGTGTGTCTGTCTGTGTGTGTGTGTGTGTGTGTGTGTGTGTGTGTGTGTGTGTGTGTGTGTGTAAAGTCATTTTCCAAGTCATGTCCAACACTTCATTACCTCATTTGGGGTTTTCTTGGCAAAGATCCTGGAGTAGTTTGCCATTTTCTTTTCCAGCTCATTTTACAGATAAGGAACTGAGGCAAAAAGGGTAATGCGTATTGCCCAGGGGTTACACAGCTAGTAAGTACTGAGGACAGATTTGAACTCAGGAAGACTCCAGGACCAGCACTCTATCCACTATACCACCTAGCTTACCTGGCTGTCTTTTAAGAAAACAAAAAAACTACTCCCTAAAGCACAAAATGAGGATAACTTAGTCCTTGCATAGCCTCCTTAACTTCATCTCCTGGCTATTGATGTCAGGGGTTATGGTAAAGTGGTTATTGTTGTTTATCCTTCTTTATCACATCAGGAAGGTGATGCCATGATATGCAAGTGAATTGGATGTAAGTGAGGGAGGGCTGTTCAAGGTCACCAGCCTCACTTTCTTCTCTGGAGCCATCTGGGTCTAGTGGTAAGATATAGATCAGAAGGACTAGAGGTGTCCCTCAGTCAGGTAATGTAAAATAAAATAGTGGAAAGAACACTGGACTTGGAATAAGAAGACTGGCAACAGTTTTTCTGAGAAAGATCTGGAGTTTTTAGTGGGCTGCAAGCTCAATAGGAGTTAACAGTGTGATGGGACAGCCAAAAAATGAGTGAAATCTTGGGCTGCATCAAATGTGTCATAGTGTCTTGGTTCAGGGAGAACATAGTTCTCTATACTCAGCTTGTAGTCTAACCAAGCTGGAATATTTTGTTCACCTCTGGGTGGCACCCTTAAGGAAGAGCATTGATAAGCTGAAGATCACTGAAAAGAAGGAGATAAAGCCTCAATTTCATGCCACATGAAAATTAGTATAATTAGTATAAAGTGGGTATATTTAACCTGAATAAGAACAGAATTAGGGAGTATATGTTTCTGCCCACCACCACCTTTGGTGTATTTGAAGAGTTGACATATGGAAAAGGTATTATATCTGCACTTGGCCCCAGAGTGCAGAAACAATAGCAATAAGAAGAGGTTATAGAGATTCAGATTTAGACTTTATGTAAGGCACTGTTCCTAATAATGATACTCATTCATTGCCACCCCCTACATACACAGACACTTCCTTCTTTTAATCCATTTCAGATGCTCAGAAAATGCACGCTCAGAATATATAAACTATTGGATCCCATTTCCCCAAACCTGACTTACTTTAGTTTGTATTAAATAAGCATTGTCATTATTAACTACAGAACCTGTAAAGGGCATGGAGATTTACTGAAGTAGAGAATCAAGAAGAGTAAATGTCAGGGAGGAAGAGAAGACTGTGATTGCAACCATAGACATCAAAAGGTATCCATGAAACAAAAGAGGATTGTATGTCATTTGCAAAAGAAAAAAGTCTTAAATGATGCTAGATGTTTTCTGGAGTGGCCATTGACGCACATAGTATGTGAAAGGCACAAGATTACACTCATAGACATAGCCCTTGACCATTATTTGTGGAATTCAAAGAAACAAATATAACAATACACAAATGCTGGCACCAAGATTATTTTCCATTAAATCTCATAAATCCCAACATGTCACTCTTAAAATACAACCCCAATAATCAGTCTATCCCCACTGAAAGATTCATAGATCTCCCCAGGCAGGAATAATGGTTATCCTCATCCTGTCAGATGCAGAACTTTGCTTGTCTCTATGACTTAGCTGTTAATTGATGAACATTTATTATGCTT
Source organism: Phascolarctos cinereus (assembly GCF_003287225.1). Lineage (NCBI taxonomy): Eukaryota > Metazoa > Chordata > Mammalia > Diprotodontia > Phascolarctidae > Phascolarctos > Phascolarctos cinereus. The sequence continues at coordinate 343,342,701 of NW_027555625.1, forward strand.
AAAATATTATGCTTATAGAAATGTCTTCTATCTGCCAGGCACTGTTCTAAGTGCTGGGAATACAAAGAAAGACAAAAGACAATCCTAGCTCTCAAGAAGCCCAGAGTCTAATGGGGGAGACAATATACTAACAATTATATTCCAACAAAATATGCACAGAACAAATTAGAGGTAACTAATAGAGTGAAGTCACTAACATAAAGGGCTTATATTTGCCTTGTGTTCTTTTTAATCTTAATTTTATCTGTATATATCTCATCTTGTTAAGAGACTCTAATCTCTAAGATTTTGGATAATCTAAACTATTTTTTTTTGCCCTGCCTCTGGCAATTAGCTCACATTTTTTTTCACATTAAATGTATCCAACAAGTGCTTATTGAATTAATAATAATAATACCAGTAGCTAACATTTACATAGGTCTTTAAGGTTTGCAAATACTTATAGCATGTCATTGGATCCTCAAAACAATATCGGGAGTTAAGTGCTATTATTACATCCATTTTACAGATGAGGAAACTGAAGACTTACACAAGATTACACAGCTAGTAAATGACGGAGGTAGGATTTTTCTTCAGATCTTCCTGACAGCACTCTATTCATCATACCCCTAGCTACATAACAATTAAATTGCCCCTTCCTTTTTTTCCTTACCAGCAGTGACTCTGCTTGTGTCCAATTAACTTAGATGGCAGTAGCAGGGTGGTAAAGTCAAATGTGACATGACAATTGTCCAAAAATTCATTTGTATGTACTGCTACCAATCATATTCACCAACAGAGACATTTTAATATCTAGTTCATTATATGCTCAGCATAATCCCATGGCATACAAAAATCAATGGGCCCCAAGAAACCATTTTCAGCAAAGTTATATATGTTTTAGTTACATAGGGAGAATGGATATGATAGAATTTTACAAAGGTCAGAAGAGGAAAGTAAAGATTTATACATCAAAAAACAGAAATTAAAAGGGAAAGATGCATATCAGGTAAAATTATAAAGTAGTCAGTAAACACTAAAAATAAAACTGAAATTTCCAGATGAACCATAAACACCAGAGCTAAAACTAGTGACACAAAATGCTCATTTTAAGTAAATAGAGCCAGAAATTCTACTATCACTAAACAGTTAATCACCTGAGCTAAAATTTGAAGTCTCACCTAAATACAAAAGCTAAACTTCATTTACTTATGGGACCTGCTTCCAGAAGGAAAAGGTAAAACTAAATCCAATAAAAAAATTCTCCTATGACAAATATGTGATTTCTGTGTGTGTATATTTGACTATTCTCTCTTCACCTATTCAAATTTTGAATTTTTTCATTCATTCACTCATTCACAAACACCTACTTAGTTTTAAATTTTGATTGATATCTTTTGCTTTTATAATACTTTCATTTCCAAATCTCTTCTCTGTTCTTCCCAGACAGTTTTTTTCCCTGTAAAAAATTTTAAAGCAAGAAAAAGGGAGGAAAAAAAACCAGTTCAATAAAACTAACAAAAACATCAACTGTGTCTTACTTTATTTGCCAAGTTCTGCACTAGTCTCTTACCTACCTACTAAATAATAAATTTCTATTATCTGTTTAAGTTTGGCAATTATAATTAAACATTGTTCAATGTGTGATTTTATTGTTCTTTTTTTGTGATAGTTATTTTTTTCTAGTTCTGTTTACTTCTCTCTGTATCAAATCAGATTCATCTTTTCATGCTTCTCTGAATTCTTCATAGTCATTATTTTGCATAACATTGTAACATTTACACATATGTTCATGGATCACAATTTCAACAATTATTTATTAAGGACCTACAATATTCAATTATCTATGCCATATGCTGGGGGAAATGCTAAAATGAAATTAAAGATAATCTCTTCCCTCAGGAGGTCAAATGGGGAGTTTATAAAGCATGTTGCTAAAATATATATATATAATATATATATATATATATATATATATATATACTATACATTAAAGTATATATATATATAATATATATATATATATATACTATACATTAAAGTATGATGTGCATAGAAGTTCAAAGAATACAAGATTTAGAAGAGTAGATAAATAAAAAGTCACTCTTAATTAGTGAATTTAAGGAAACTTTTGTGAAAGAGAAATGGAACTGAGGTATTTGAATTGAAGCATGGGTAGGATATCAAAGATATCAACAGATAGAGATGAGAGTCTGGGGTGGTAGAGAAGAAAACATTCTTGATATAGGAAATAGTGAAATCAAGGCCTTTGAGGATGTTTGATATGCCACAATGCTTTGAATAACTAGAAACCACCTAATTGGATCCTTCATGCAATGGGGATTCTACTGTAAGGAGAAAAACAAAAGACAAGCAAATAAACTAATATAAGTTACTTGATAGGAAAGGTCAGTCCCTATCCTGATCCATTATAAACAGGCCCACTTCCTAAAAGACTTCTTTTTTTATGACCCTGCCCTGTCCAAGAATATTCAGTGCCTACTCACTATTTTTGGAATGGAAAAAACCTAATATTATCTTGGTAGTTAAGACCCCTATACTATGGTGTCTATTTGCCTTTCATCTTCTGAATATTTCTTGCAACTTTCAGCCTTCCTAATTTGCTTATTTATTTCTTCCAAAAAATGCCCTTCTCCCTTTTCTCTGCCTTTCTACATCTTATCCATCCTCTTAAGACTTAGCTCCAGTCCTATCTCTTCTGAGGAGCTTTCCCTGCTCAACCCAAAACTCACAGGTCTAGTGTGAACTCATGCTATTTATTTTTGGAAACCTTCTTTTTGAAGTGTATCAAAGGCAATGGAGCCTTGTGACAGCCCTTACATTACTATCTTATTTTTCTAATTTAGCTTTTCATGACTTTTTTCCTGCTCTCCCCATATAGGTTATAAACCGGAAAACAAGACTGTCTTATTAATATTTGTTTCCACTCATACCACTTACTCTGGATAGTGTTGGAACCAGCTCAAACCAGATCTCATGAGAGCTAATTGTTATATTTTCAGTGTGAACGTTCACACCCCAGAAATCTGCAAACTTACAAATCAGGATTGACTATTTTGTGGATTGTCTAGACTTAAGAAAGTGATGGAGAAAATGTTAATGTGGACTAAGCTTAAAAGCGTGTCTGGCTGTGCTTTTTGGAGAGCCTTGAATTAAATTATCTCCGATTTATCCCATATACCTCTTGTTTGTACTTAGCTATTTGCGTGTTGTCTCTCCCATTAGATTTAGCTCATTTAGAATGGTGACTGACTTTTACCTTTCTTAATATTCCCAGAGTTTAGCACAGTCTCTGACACATAGTAAGCTACTATTTGCTGCTTTTTGTCCTTTGTTTAGAAGACCAATGACATGATGGAGCGATATCTTGACTTGAGTGTGAATTGGATAAAAGTGAGGCAGAGTTGCACAAAGTCATCTGCCTCACTCTCTCTTCCAGAGTCATCGAAGTCCAGTGGCAAGACAAAAGTCAGAATGCAGCGGATGACCCTGACATCTTTGATGTCTGACCAAGCTCTAAGTGTTGCCACAGCTGCTTTCTTTGCTGTGGCACAAATTGTTCTTTTGAGCCCATTCCACTGGGGGAAGTCTTCACATGCTTGGGGTAGACATCCCTCTAACTCACTGATGGATGCATGTGATGTTCAAGGAAGACCAGCACCTCTGGTGTTAGGGCTTGCTGAGCCCTTTTCAGGGTTGCTCATTCACCTTAGGTATCCACCTTCACGCAACTCTCACCTGTGGTTTCAACAATCTGTAGTATGTGTAGTAGCCACACCCCAGTAAAACTATTCTGGTAGATAGGCTAAACCAAGTTGAGGGCAACCAACAGGAAGATAATGATGTAGTAGGCATTTAATAAATGCTGGGTGATTCATTGACATACTGATACCTTGTGCATGCATCCAGATCAATTTTGTCAAATAAGAAAGAGACTAGTGAAAAATAAGGGGAAAAGACAAATTACCAAAGAGCTGGAGAGGAGGAAAGAAGGAATCAAAGGCTTTGAGCATAAGCAGCTAAATCAACAATTAAAACAGAAGAGATTGTGGCTTCTAGGACATCTAAAGGAGTCCAGAAATTTCTGGATAAATATTTCATGAGAAAAGAAATTGAACCAACATCTGAGGAGGCAGACAATGCTAAGGATTCTCAAGAGAACATTGCTCTATGGCAAGATGTTCCCAAATGGTTCAAAACAGGAAGAAAAATAATGAATTTATAATCTGAGCAGAAGAAATAATTATTAGAATAAAAAAAAATTCAATTCACATGGGCAATCCCTCCAAAGTAGAGAAAGAATGGACAACTGATTGGGAATATTAATGTGTGTGTGTGTGTGTGTGTGTGTGTGTGTGTGTGTGTGTAGGACAGTCTGGAATAATAGAAACAAAAAACAATGATGTTTAAAAATACATAGTCATGGGGCAGCTAGGTGGCACAGTGAAGAGCATGGCCCTAAAGTCAGGAAGACCTGAGTTCAAATTTGACCTCAGACCAAGCCTTGACACTTACTAGCTGTGTGACCCTGGGCAAGTCACTTAACCGTAATTGCCTTTAAAAAAAATACACAGGCACTCCATATAAGCAAAACATATTGATCTTGAAAACAAGATGCATAGACATAAGTGAGAGAGGGATGAACATCATAGTGCGAGAAATAACATAAGAAAACTACCCAGAGTCCTGAGCACACAAAACATAGTGCCAATTTAAAGAATCCACAGATTCCACATCAGGGGAGGGTGTGGACAATGCTGCAAACTCTGAGGAACATAATGGTTAAATTTAACAATTCAAGTGACTAATAACAATTTCTACAAGTGAGCTGGAAAAGATTTTCAAATATAAAGGAAAGAAAATTAGAATTATAAGACTTGTAAAGCACATAAAGGAAGAACTCAAGATTCAACTCAAGGGCATATATCCTGGAAACCTGAGGCTAACAATTAGTGAAAAAGAGATGGAAACTCAATAAAAACTGTCATTTAAAATATTGCCATGAAACAAAGGAGATAAATAGATTATTGCTTTGCAAAGAACCCAGCAACACAAGAAAAGTCAATAAATATAAAATATAGCTAATAAGTAACAAAATAAATTAGCCCCCCCGGAAAAGGGGGAAATTTTAAGATACTTAATCAAGGTTATGGTAAACAATGAAGGGAAAATAACTCCTGAAGTCTCCTGGTAAGAAGAAGGAATACAAGACAAAGGGGAAAGTGTCAAAGGGAAAGACTGAAGGGAGGAAGGGAAAAAGGAAATATGTGATGGTTGGGGGGTCCCACTGATGAGCATTCTTATTGAGACAATGAGATATTCTGTGATGGGAAATATGGACCTTACATGGGTACAATTCACACAAATTTAATGCTCACAGATAACACTATTACTGAGAGTACTGTGCCTCTTATGGACAGCATTCTGCCTTAGTAAAAGAGGAATCAGATCTCTACCGAGGATAACAAATATACAGAAAGGTTGGAGGAAATGAAAGCATGGAAGCTTCAAGGTAAATTGTAAGGAAAAAGTCCTGGGGAGGAAAGAGGTAGAAATAGACATACAATCAGGAACACAGGAAAGTTTGTATCGTGGGGCAATACTTCTACTCATTTTATCTTTGGAAGCAATTAATATTTTTAAAAGTAAAAGACAACAGAAAAATAGCAGAAGGGATAAGACCTACAAGATAGATAACAGAAATTGTTTAGAGAGATTCAATAGGTAAAGCTTTGATTCCATAAGGAATACAGAACCATGAATCTCAGAATAAAAGTTTAGGACATTGAGTTTAGGAAAAGAACATTAATAAATAGCATATTTTTTTAAAAAAGAGAAAGTTTAGGAAAATAGAATTAATAAAGACAATGAGGTAAAGAATGTGTTTTTAGAAAAAGGCATCAAAAATGAGGAGAAAAAAACCTAACAAACAAAAGAAGTTGAAGGGAGGGAGAAGGGGAATTTTAATTAACTACTTAACCAAGAGGGATTAAAAAAAAAGGAATGTGTAATTAGATAACTAGATAAAAGGAAGAAAGAAGAAAAGGAATCAAAAGTTAAGTAAGACTCAAAAACTGGAGAAAGGGGGTATAAATGGGAGTGCAGCTTGAGAGTGAGATAAAGACAACTTGTGTGGGAATAGAATTGCTTTAAAGGACATTGAGTGAGTACAAATCAACTAAAAGGCAAGTACTGTTGCTAAAGAGTAAGAGGGAAAAATTATAATTCAGGAAAAAAACCCAATATTAAAAACAAATGAAGAAAGATAGAAATATAATTTAATAACTAACATGAATGGATGAATGGGTGGCCCAGGGGATAGAGAGCTGAACCTGAAGTCAAGACGATCTGAGTTCAAATGTGGCCTCAGACATTAGCTGTGTGATTTATGAAGTCCCTTAATTTCTGTCTGGCACAGTTTCCTACACTGTAAAATGGGGATAATAATAGTACCTTCTTCCCAGTGGTGCTATGAAGATCAAATAAGATAATATTTGTAAAGTGTTTAGTGTGTAGCCTGGCAAAAAGTAGGAGCTATACAAATCCTAGTAATTATTATTATTGTTATTTATTAGTAGTAATATTTAATAATAAAATGAAAGAGATTGAAATATTAGATAAGAGTAAGAGGGATATCTATATAGCTTATAAGAAACATACCAAAAAGAAATTCATACACAGAATGAACATGAAAGACTGGAATATATTTTTTTATACAGCAGATTAATCCAAAAAGTACAAGTTACAATCTTACTATTAGGAAAAAAAATTCACTACATAAATACAAACAAGGAAATTACATTATGCTTAAATGAACCATAGACAGCAAAATAATAACAATACTGACTTCATGTGCTCCAAATACCTTAACATGTAAATTTATAAAGTAAAAGTGATCTGAATTGCAAAAGAAATAATAATACAACAATAGCAGAAGACTTTAGTGTCTCAGTTTTCAGCAAATCTATAAGAAAGATAAACTAAGGAAGAAATATGGAATTGAACACATTCCTAGAGAAGTAAAGCTATATTATGGTGTCTTCTAAATAGGGATGCTAACGAATGAATACATTTCTCAGTGCCACATGGAACTTTAACAAGAATTGTGCCAGACTATTATTTCACAGGGATGTAAGGCATCGCACCAAAAGAAGAATTGGACACTAAATTTCAGTTCAGACCTCAGTTCAGTTCCAGCCATGCCACTAGCTAGTTATGTCCCCTTGGGCACATGACTTCAGCTTTCTGAGACTTACTTTCTTCACTTGTAAAGACAGTAAAACTTTGCTTGCCTCACCTAATTGTTAAGAAAAGCAAATGATATAATGGATGGGAAAGTGCTTTCTAAATTGTAAGGTATAATTGGAATGTATGGAGTTATTATGAGTATTTCCTTCTGTAACTCTGGACAGCTATGTTGCTTTAGTGCGCAACAAAATATTTAGTACTTTATTTATGTATTTGCATTTGATTCTCTAAAGCATAATCATTGCCCCATAAATCGTACCAAAATTTGTTGTTAACACCTGCTTCTCTGTCACATGTAGGGTGTTCAATTTAATAACACTTTTAGGCAGGAGACAGAACACTAGACTAGCAGTCAATTATATCTGGATTTGAATCCTGCCTCAGACACTTTTTGGCTAAATGACACTAGGCAAGTTGTTTATTCTTTCTCAGCCTTAGTTTCCTTATCTGTAAAACAAGAATAATAATAGCACCTAACTCATAAGCTTGTCATAGGGATGAAATCAGATAATATCTGTAAAGGCCTTTTCAAACTCTAATGTACTATATAAATGTTAGCTATTTTTATCACTAAGAGCCTACTATGTGCCAGGTATTGTGCTAGGCATGAGAATATAGAGACAAAAAAAACCCCACTACTTACCTTCAAGAAGTTTATATTCTACTAATTAATCAATTAATCAATAACATTTATTAAGCACCTACTGTGTCAGGAACTGTGCTGAGCACTAAGGAAACAGAGGCAAAATATAGTCCCTGCCCTCAAGGTGCTTACAATCTAATTAGGGAGACAATATGTAAACAAATATGTCCAAAGAAAGCTTTATACAAGTTAAATAGGAAGGACTAAGCAAGGAAAGGCAAAGAAATTAAGAAAGGTTGGAAAGGCTGATACTGTAAGCAAATTGGGAGAGCAAGGGATAGTTTACCTGTGAGATTTGTGAAGAACAGAAAAATTTATGACCAAACCAGAGACAGAGAACATTATGAAATGCAAAAGGGATCATTTTGATTACATTAAATTGAAAAGTTTTTGCACAACCAAAACCAATGCAACCAAGATTAGGAAGGAAGTAGAAAACTGGGAAAGAATTTTTACAACCAGTGTCTCTGGTAAAGGCCTCATTTCTAAAATACATAGAGAACTGACAAATTTATAAGAATACAAGTCATTCCCCAATTAATAAATGGTCAAAGGATATGAACAGGAAGTTTTCAGATGAAGCAATTAAAGTCATCTATAGACATATGAAAAAAAAACTGTTCTAAATCACTATTGATTAGAGAAATGCAAATCAAAACAATTCTGAGGTACCACATCACAACTATCAGATTGGCCAACATGACAAAACAGGAAAATGATAAATGTAGGAGAAGATGTGGGAAAATTGGAACATTAATGCATTGTTAGTGGAGTTGTGAACTTATCCAAACATTTTGGAGAGCAATTTGGAATTCTGCCCAAAGGGCTATAAAAATGTGCATACTCTTCAACCCAATAATACCACTTATAGGGTTGTATCCCAAAGAGATAATAACAATGGGAAAAGGACTCACATTTACAAAGGTATTTGTGGCAGCTCTTTCTGTGGTGGCAAAGAATTAGAAATTGAAGGGATGACCATCAATTGGGGAATGGCTGAGCAAGTTGTGGTATATGAATGTAAAGGAATACTACTGTGCCATAAGAAATGATGATTAAGCAGACTTCAGAGAAACCTGGAAAGACTCGTATGGACTGATTCTGAATGAAGTGAGAAGAACCAGGAGAATACTATATACAGTAGCAGCCACATTGTGCAATGACTAACATTAATAGACAGCCCTACTCAGCAATGCAAGGATTGAAGACATCTCCAAAGGTCTCATGATGGAAAATGCTATCTACATCAAAAGAAACAACTATGGAGTTTGAATGCAGATCAAAGCATACTATTTGCTATATTTTTCCTTCTGTTTTGTTTTGTTTTCTCTTTCTGATGGTTCCTCCTATTGGTTCTAATTCTTCCTTACACCATCACTAATGTGAAAATGTGTTTAATGGGAAAGAAAAAGAAAATGCTATCCACATTCAGAGAAAGAACTATGGGGTTTGAGTGCAGATTGAAGCATACTATTTGTTCTTTTTTTTTCCTTCTGTTTTGCTTTGTTTCTTCTTTCTCATGCTTTCTCCTATTGGTTCTAATTCTTCTTTACAACATGACTAATGTGAAAGAGGAAGAGGGAGAGGAAAGGGGAGAAAATCTAAAACTCAAAAGCTTATGGAAGTAAATGTTGAAAACTAAAAGTTAATTAATTAATTTTAAAAAAAGAAAGGTTGGGAAAGGCAATCAGTAGAAGGTGAGATTTTAGCTAGGATAGCTAATAGCCAGAGTAGAAGAGGAAGAACGTTCCAGACATGGGGGACATTCAGAGAGAATGGCCAGAGCTGAGAGATGGAGCATCTTGTTCATGGAACAGCAAGACCAGTGTCACTGGATAAAAGATTATATACCAGGGAGTAAAGTATAAGAAGACTATGAAGGCAGGAGGGAGCTAGCTTATAAAGGTCTTTGAATGCCAAACAGAACATTTAGAATTTGCTTCTGGAAGTGACAGGAAGCCACTGGAGTTTATTGAGTAGAGGGATGATATGATTGGACCTGCATTTTAGGAAAACCACTAAATGGCTAAATGGAGAATGGATTGAAGTGAGGAGAAGCTTGAAGCAGGCAGACCTACAAGAATGCCAAGAATTTTAAGGTCATGGCAATGGACTTCATGGGATCAGAGATAGTACCAATGATATCAGGGTTTTCTAGGTCTCAGCATCACAAATGATAGCAATTTCTCCATATTTGCCTGGCATGGGTTTGTTTTGTTTTGTTGCTCTCTTCAAAGGGGTTTACAAAAAACCTCAAAGGCATAATAATCTAGATAGAAATGTGGAAAAGACAGGTTTTTTATATATTACTTTACGATCATCACAAAATAATGCATTTTCAATGGACTGAAATTTAGATTTTAGCACCTAAATCTTTCTTTGTAGGGAGAGTACTGACAACATCCCATGATATGTATGTACATTTCTGAGTGGTATTGTGTGTGGTTCCTGCTGGCCAAATCAGGATTAATCTGCTGTCTGTTGTGTAAATAGTTTTAAAAATACCACCTCACACCTATCAGATTTACTAATATGACAGAAAAGGAAAGTGATGAATGTTGGAGAGGATATGAACTAATGCACTAATGTGCTATTGATGGAATTGTGAACTGATCCAACCATTCTGGAGAGCAATTTGGAACTATACCCCAAGGGCTATAAATCTCTCTCTCTCTCTGTATCTCTCTGTCTCCGTCTCTCTCTGCCTCTCTGTCTCTCTTTCTCTGTCTCTGTCTCTCTCTGTATATATATATATATATATATATATATGATATATATATGTATATATATATGATATATATATGTATATATATATGTATATATATATATATATGATATATATATACACACATGTAAACCTACTTGTACAAAAATATTTGTAGCAGCTGTTTGCAGTAGAGGTAAAGAATTGGAAATTAAGGGGATGGCCATCAATTGGGGAATGACTGAGCAAGTTGTGGTATATGATTGTAATGGAATACTACTGTACTATAAAAAATGATGAGCAGACAGATTTCAGAAAAACCTGAAAAGATTCACATGAACTGATGCAGAGTGAAGTGAAAGAACTTATAAAGTATGAATGCAAATTGAAGCATAGTATTTTTCAGTTTCTTTATTTTTTTATGTATTTTGTTTCACAACATGACTAATATGGAAATAAGGTTTGCATGATTGCACATGTGTAACCTATATCAAATTGTTTGTCATCTCAAGAAGAGGTGAGGGGAGTATGTGAGAGAATTTGGAACTCAAAATTTAAAAAAAAGATGTTAAAATAGTTTTTACAGAATAATTGGAAAAATATTATTCAAAACAGCAGCAGCAAACAAAAACAACAATGAGAGGCTGTAGTTCATCTTCAGCTAGTCTTTTTGTTCTCCATTCACCTGAAATGCATGATTCTGACAGTAGCAAACACTCTTAGCAATGTGTGACTAGAACAGCCAGCACTGAGCATTGTCTGGCTGTGTTAATTCAAGATCTCACTCACAGGATTTATCCTTCAGACATTTAGCCTTCTTCAGTCTGAGAAACAGTTTCCTGTTATTTTCATACAAATAATTTCTGCTGCAGTTAATAATGACAAGTTCTGAAAAATAATCCAACTAGAAGATGTATTAGCTATGAAATGGCATTTCAACATTCAGCATTCAGCTAAGTGGTGAGAAAGGTTGTCTCTGGGCCCATACATGGACTTATGTATTATTAAAACATTTCAGCATCACAACACTTGAGAAATCCATTTAATTTGAGAATAACTTGAATCTAGTTCAATAAAAAAAAGCTTGTTTTTTTTTTTGCCAAAGGCGTAGAAACCATAAGAGAATAAAAAGCAATTTTTCTAAGACTTTGTGTGGCTTTCAGGGTTGAAACAACAGATATCTCTTAATTTTATATATGAAATCTGTCAATACACATAGAATGCAATGTTACTTATGGGATTCCTACATTCATTTACCAAAAAGTAGAGCAAAAATAGTTGTACCTACATATATGACTCAAGGCCAATTGATTGCAGATGATGGAAAACGAAATCCTCTAGTACTGTGTTTTTACAAAATAAGTTATCCATCCTCAAATGAGGACATAGTTTTCAGTGTATCCATGGTTTAAGAATATCATTAGATTATAAATTCCAAGTATTACAGCTGAGAGAATCTGTCTGAGTGAAATCAATTAACACATTCTTCCTAGGAGCCTACCATATGCTTAAAACAGCATTAGAGACTATGGCAATAAAAAGAAGCATGTCCATAACTCATTACAAATTTGGTGGAATCACAACATTTATATGTGGAATAATTGATGAATTATATAAAGAAAGTAAAAAGTAGCTTCACAATATATATGAAGGGCTGTACTTAGAGTCAGGAAGACTAGAGTTTAAATGTCATCTCTGACATAGCCTGGCTGTGTGACCCTGGGCAAGTCACTTAATCTAGGCAACTCTTTAGACTAGAGGTTGTATAACATTTTTCAGTTTGCATTGGGAGAGGGAGCTTTCTTTCTAGGTGAGAGAGAAAATAGAGAGACAGGGAAAGATAGACAGACAGAGAGACTGAGACAGACAAAGAGTCAAAGAGAATTTGGAGATGGCAAGAAATAGCAATAGGGTCAACTGAAGGTTGCATTAAGACAAAAGGGATATGAGGCTGTTGTAAGCCAGAAGGTAAGTGGCCAGTTGAGAAGGAAAGATAAGAGTTGGAAGATAGACGGCAGATAAGTGCTGGCATGAGTAACGTCCAAAGAGGAAGGGGTGGGGGATGGGATCAAGTAAACAGAAGGGGAGTTTAACCTTGACAAGAAAGAAAGATCTCTCTTCCTTTGGAACTGGCAGGAAGGTTGAGAAAGACAGACAGAAACAGAGATAAGTTGAGGTGTGTATGAGGGGGAAAGTATGAAAAGGTGATAAAGGGCCCAGATCTGTCTAGGTAAAAAAGACCAAAAGTGAGAATGATTGAGGTAAGATTAGGTGGACTTTGATAGTGAGAAAGTCTGAAACATCCTAGCTGCCAAAAGGTGTGAGCCTGGAAGGACACTGGGGAGGGATCGAGATTTACTGGATTAAAGGTAATATGTTATTAAGCATCAGTTTTCTGTTGACTTAAATTGTGTGATTCTATCTCTTCCTCCAAAAACACTCATAAACCTGGGATCACAACACAGTGAAGTAGACAGAGGAAGTAGTCCATCAGTTGGGTTTAGATAGTAAAAGGTTAAGCGGTTCAAAAGAGTTGAAGGTAATGAAGAGAGTTCTGAAGTAGTTGACTCTGGGCCAAGGGTAGCTATTGAATCAGATGAAACCAGGAGGTGGCTAATTGTCTGCCTAAAGTAGGAGGGGCTGAGTGAGCAGAGTTCCAGGAGGAATGGACAGCAGGGTCAGTGGGTATAAGGGAGTGAGAGAGATAAAAGAAATGGAGACATCAGACAGAAAAAGAAGTCACTGAATTAGAAATTTGGGAAATGGTTCAGTGCCCTGTGATGCATATTACTTTTATATGGCATTATACTGTCCTCTGTATTCTTTGTTTTTATGTTTATCATTTTTGTTTTTAAGATCAAATTGAGGATCAAAAGTGAGGGCATTAATTCTAAAGTAATACGAAAATCCTAATGCAGTAAGTCATTCAACAAGCATTTATTAAGAACTTACTATATGACAAGAATTGTATGAAATGCTGTGGATGCAAATAAAGGCAGAAAGACAGTCCCCTCATTGAAGAAGTTTACATTCTAATGGGGGAGACAACATCCAGAAACAAGATTTATACAGAGTAAATATAAAGCATCCTGAGAGGGGGAAGTGATGAATAGCTGAGAGGTGAGAGAGTAGATGAGGAAAGGGCCCCTGGAATACATGGGATTTAAGTTGAGTCTTGAAAGAAGCTAGAAAAGCTACAGAAGAGAGATGACAGAGTAGAGCTTTCCAGGAATGGATGATGGCTGCTGCAAAGACAAGGAAACAGACAATTGAGTAAGATGTCTGAGAGGAATTGTAAATAGGCCAGGAACTCTGGAATGTAGAGATTAAAATGTAAGAAAACTGCCACTGACTGTATGAGAAGAACTGAAAAATGACAGAATCACAAAATCTAAGATTTGGAATGGGCCTGAGAGGACATCTAATCTAACTTCTACCTGAATAGGAATTCCTTCTTACAACATGGTATCAAACTCAAATAGAATTGGAGGCCACTAACATGCATGAGGATCCATGCAGACTGCATACTGACTTAGAAAAGCACATGTTAATATCTATATTTTATTGTATTTCATTTATTTTGTTAAATATTTCCCAATTACATTTTAATCTGGTTCTTGGACCACCAGAGTGGCATGGGTTATGTGCTTCTATGGGTCATATATATATAATACCTCTGCTCTACAATATCCTTAATAACGGGCTGCTTAGCTTTCCCTTGAAGACTTCCTGGAAGGAGAAACCACTGAGATGGCCCATCCCACTTTTTGATAATTCGAATTTCAAGAATGTTTTTAATTACAGCAAAACTGAGTCTGACCCTCCCAATTTCTCATTGCTTCTAGTTCTGCCCTTTGATGCCAAGCAGAGAAGATCTAAATCCTATCCCCCATGACAGCCCTTCAAATGCATCAAGACAACTATCATAATCACCTGTAGGTTATCCAAGGCTTCATTTCTCTAGACAAAGGTTTAGAAAAGAACATTCAATTTGGCAATGGTTACCAGATCACTGGTAACTTTAGAGAGAGCAGTTCCAGTTAAGTGTTGAAGTTAGAAGCTAAGGATTGAGAAGTGAGAGGAGGAAGTCCATGTATCAAGTGTATACAGCTTTTTCTTGAAGTTTGTGAATGAAAAGAGATGTACAGCAGGATGATTACAACTTGAGGGGAATATAGAATCAAGTAAGGGTTATTGTTCCCTTCAAGTTCTAAATTCTATGATCCCATGATCCATTACAGTTCTTTAAAAAATGCATATACTATGATGTCTATTCATGCATATTCTATCATGTCTCTATTGTCTAACCAAGTTTTAAGTGTTCCACAGCACTTACTTGAGCCACCTTCATGTCCATTTGGAACAAATCATTCTCATCTTGCCCATTCCACTGGAGAAAGTCTTTATATTCTTGGGATAGACACCCCCTCCCACTCACCAAAGGGTTTGAGACCCCTCAGTTACTCTTAACCTGGTTTAGCCCATTAGCCAAAATGGTTTACCTAAGGGTGGCCACTGTGTATGCTACAGCTTTTTGGAGTCACAGGTGAAAGTTAGGTGAATCAGGTGGACAACAAAGGTGGAAAGCAGCCCTGAAAACTCACCCTATGTGAGTTCACACAGTAAATTTAATGACAAAGCCATCAATAGAGCCTCTTTCCCAAGCTTAGTCCAGTGTTCCTTCAACTATATTCTGTTGGAACTCTTCTAAAGACATGAAAGAGTTGAGTAATAATAAAAAGAACAAAGACTTTTCTTTTACCTTTTACACATTACAAAATTGTAAATTAGACCATGTAGTGATTTTCCCCACAGGAAAATGAAATAGGAAGATGAATGAGATGACAATTTCCAATTTCCTCCAAGGATTGCAGGTAGTTTGCTGGAGCTACTTTGTACTGGCTAGTGAGAACCTATTGTCAATTTTCAATGTGACTTTATACTTTAAAAATTGACACATGCTACTGTCTAGACTTATGAAAAGTGATGTAGAAAATATTAGTAATAGAGATTAAACTTAAAGGTATGTCATGCATATTTTTTTTTCCTGGAAAGCCAATTATTAAACATTTAGCATCACACTCTTGACACAAGTATATACATAGATACAGCGGGGCAATCTGAAGTTGCTTTTCTCTGAATGTTATAAAGGCTTCATACATAGTGATTTAACATCTAAAGTCAGAAAAAAATTATATTAAAAAGAATAGCTTGTAGCAATTCATACAAAATAAATGTACAGTCTGATCTCTCCATTCAATTGGTCATTCCCTTTATTGATGTTTCCTTTGGAAAACCTCCTCCCCATTTCTCTCTTTCAACCTTTACATACTGACTATGAGTAATTGTTACCCCCAGTATTGTGTTCAAGTAATAGCTAATTCATTCTCATCTACCCATTGATTTAATGTGGTGTTTACTTCCTTGTGTTCATTATTAATACTAATGTTGTTGAACAAGACTGAACTGAACTTTTGTCCCATTGCCATCCATCTGGACAGTTTCTCCTGTTCACATTTCACACTCAACCAAAGCTTTTTGTGTTTGTTTTTTGTTTCTGGCTAGTTTGAGGTCCATGTGACAATATTCACATCCAACTTTGAATTAATTTTTCAAGAAAGCCTTTCCCAGACAAACTATATTCACATCTGTTTCTGGTAAATACCACAAGACACGGATCATCAATGTGTGTTCTTGTCTTCATGCCAGCATATTACGTAAATGATTTCAGCATAGTCCTAAAGATTCTTGTGTGGTTACAATATAATTGCATGGTTATTTTGTCCTGAAAATTATATAGGAACAAAGTAATTAGAGGAAATAGAAGAAAAGAGGCAGCAGAATTTGAGTTGAGAAAAAAATCAAAAGAAATAGTCATAGGAATTAACAGAAAAGAAACAAATCAATTTCCCTTTTTCAAATGTAGCTTCTAATAGATTAAAAACAAAGTTTTCCAGAAGAAACTTGTTCTGTCTTTTTTTTTTTCCCTTGGAAAAAGAAGTCATAAATCTAGCTAACACAGTAAGGAGGTAACACTTTCAGTAATAACCAATACCATAAACTCTGAGACAAAATTATTAAGACTCAGTTCCTTGATTGTTAAAATGGAAGGGGGAACTTTACCCTCCCCATAATACTCTCTAATACAATGGATCAAGGGTTAAAATCACTTCCAAGTGAGACAAGCATATGCTTGACTACCTTCTAGTGGGATACATGCTCCATTACTTTGCTAAAAGCCATGTATGCATAGCATCAGCTCATGGTTCATAGTCCTACTGGTTGAAGGATTATGTTGAAGATGATTGTTGACAGAGCTAAGAATTGTACTTTTAGTAGTTGATAAAATGAGAAAACAAAATGTTCATTTCTCTCTCTTCCTTTTTTGTGAATCATTTTGGGGACTGTATCAGCTAACCATACTTCTAGTAATGGTGTAAAGATTTTGAGGATTTGTGTAGCCATGGAAAAGGAAGCCAAAAGAGAGTTATAAAGAATATGATAAAAAAACTGAAGGACAAAAATAAAAAAAGAATAAAATAGAGAAAGTCTAGGCGTAAAAGCTTAGCTTCCAATCAAATAAACTAACATAAAGATGAAAAAGACATTAAGTTAAATCAGCAAAAATGGAAAAAAAGACAATAACATTTTGAACATTTTGAAGTGTTAGCTATAAAAGAAAAAGAAATGAAAATTTAAAGACTCTAGATATTATGGAATTATTGCAAGAAACTCTACACATGGTTCAAAAGAGAAATAACATTTTTAAAAAGAGATACCAGGATATAAATCATGTTGGCAACTGGACATTCACAGAGAAGTTATAAAGGAAAACAAGCTGCAAAGACACTACATGATGGAGAGAATCTCTCTAAAGAAACAGAGACTCTGAAAGAGAGAAAGATTTATAAATGGGGAAGTAGAAGGAAATTTGGCATAAAGGAAGGAAAAGATAACATTAAAAAAGTCACTTGGATTTTATACAAGCCACAGTACCCTTTCTTGAAAACAAAACGGTTGGGCAAAGAGAAAGTTATAAATATATAAACTTTAATACTAATATTTCTTTTACAAAACACAGTATAATAAAAGTAATCATTAGTACAGGGACCATAAGCAAAATAGAAAAATATATAGACCTAATATGAGATAGAGAGGTGATATGGTAGAGTGGAAAGAGACTCTGGAATCAGAGTAATTATGTTTACTCTCCTCCCTCTTCCCCCCCCTGCCAAACTATGTTTACCCTCACCCTTCATATTTACTGCATGTCAATGCACAAGTTACTTAATCTTCATGAGCCTCAGTTTCCTCAAAATAATGATGATTGGATTAAATGATTTCTAAGATTTCTTCCTGTTACAGATCCATGACCTTATAAAGCAAGTAGTCTATGATCTTATTATTTAATTACAACATTGTGAATGATAATGCAGGTTAGAAAAGAAATCATAGAGATAAAAAATGTGAAAGAGAATAAGGATGAAACAACATACAACCTTATAAGGATGTAGATAAAAAAGTATCAGGGGAAAAATCATTTCTGAAAACCTACATAAATGAAATAGTTTTTTTAAAGGGGGGGTTGGTTGTGGTGTCAAACTTCAAGTAGTTTCTATATTGCATTCATCCCACCAAGTTCACTTAAAATTTTGGTAAAGCTGCTGGATCAATTACTCTAGATACCTCTTAGTTGCTCTTCATCTCCTTTGGATAAAACAGGTTGTTTTTCACTTTATTCCTTACCATCTGGCTTTTGGCAACTCTTGCCATGGACACTAACTACCCAACTTCTTTTCTACGCTCACTCTTTCAGTCTTTCAGAGTTCGTAAGGTAGCAGCCATCTCCAATACTTCACTTAAACCTAAAACAAATGCAATGAGACAAACAGAGCCCCATATTCACAAGTGACAGAATGGGCTTAGGTGAGAAAGGCCAAAGGCCTCTCCCAATCCTGAGACTTCAGCATGTTTCTCTAACTACAACACAATCCTATAGGACAGAACAATAAATATCGGCAGCCAGTCAATTCTGTTTCTCTCTTTGACATGTAGTTAGTAGTCTGGAGACAAACTACAAATTCTCCAAATTTGGGATTGTGGCCCTCCCATTGTATATCATCATGCCTTTCCAGAAGCATGCTCCCTCATTTACTTCATATGGGCTGATAGAAGGAAGAGCACGTGCTCTGAGAATGGAGCTCCCATTTACCGTGCTCTGTCACACTTGAACTAATTCAGAGTGAAGTGAGCAGAGCCAGTAGAACAACTGATATGATAACATTGTCAAGATAAACAATTTTGAAAGAATTAAGGATGCTGATCAGGGCAATAACTAACCATGATTCGAGAGGACTGCTGAAGACACCTCCTACCTCTCACCAGAATGAGTTTGGGTGATTTATTTTATTTGGAAATGCATATTTATTATTGTTGTTTTCTTTTTATTTCTTTATTTTTTTCAATTGGAGTAAGGAGAGAAAGATAATAAAAGTTTGTTAATTGAAAAAAAGCTAAATTAAAGGGGGGGGGAAAGCTACTTTTTCCTTTAAAAGGCAGGAAAAATGTCCTTGAAATTTCATTCATCTGAAGAAGCAGGCTTGAGCCACTGGCATGATTTCTATAGTTTCCTTGCCTGTAAAGCATCCGTAGTCATCCAAATTGATGATTTCCTCATTGTCATGCTAGTCAACACATTTCTTTTTCTGAACAGGTCCTACTATAATGACCACTGTAGAAGCAGAAAAGTGCTATGTCCACTTGATTCCGTATTGTTTCCTAATTGAACTCTTTTTTTATTAAATGAACTTAAAAATAGTCATTATATAGTCTACAAGTGGGTTTATCCATTTATTTGATTATCTATTTATCTATCTAACATTTATTTATTGATTGGAATTCTATTACTAAGCCTGAACCACTAGATGGGTGTGAGTTTGTCCTAAATTTAGAGTCAAAAAAGATCTAGTTTGAATGTTCCCTACAACATTTACTGACTATGGTATTGGGCAGATCACTAAACTTCTATGAGACTAAATTTGCTCATCTGTAATATGAGAATACTATAATGTAATACATATTCATTTCTTCTTATGTGATTCACATATATCTGAAATGATTTGTAAAATTTTAAAGGTCTGAATAAAATATCAGCTATTACCACTATGTGACCTTGGGTAATTCATATAACATCTCTGGTTTCAGTTTCCTCATCTTAAAATGGATAGGGTCCAGGGGTGGATGAGAAAGGTAGACTATATGGAACTCCACTCTATCCCTAAGCCTTGGAGATTTCCTAAGGACAGACTTGTAACACAGAGTTCAAATACTATCCATGTGCCATTGCATTTGTCTGCCAAAAACCACTGCTGTTAGGAATTCCTATCTCCTTTTGTCCTCTGAAGAGAAAAGGTAACACTGAGAGGTTAAGTGCCATGTAAGGATGGTCTCCTTAGTTGACAGACTCAGTTGACGCTTTCTTAATCTTTTTTATTTTTTCTCTTTTCAGATAAAATGAAGTGATTTTTAAGTCTTTGTAAAAGAATACAAGTTAAAGTTGCTTGGAGGGTAATATTGGGAGAGTTCAGCTGTATTCCACTGTATTCTGCCATTTTGGCTCCACCTAAGTACATTTTTCTACTGGGGAATTCCATATTTTTCCAGATGAATAAGGGCAGACAGTAGAAACACAGTAACCATCATATTACTTTCAGGAGAATTCGCATACGTTGGAGGATGAAGAGACAGGGGCTGTATACTAAAATAACACTGACATGAAATTATGTTACTTTGGGCTGATTCTTTTCAGGAAGTACATCTAACTATTGAGCCTTATACTCTCCATTCCACCCCATTCACCTGAGCCTGCTCTGTGTGGAACACTTCTTCCCACCTTGGGTTTGGTCCCATTGCTCATCACACCTAACCAGGTCTTTCTTCATCCCCTGAATAAAGCCACAGATTTTAAACTAGAAGAAACCTTAGGAGCCATTATTAAGTACAATCTCCTTATTTTACAGATTATACAACAGTTTCATCATTTGTGTCATGACAGGGTTTCACCAGATATGGGTTCTTTATCCTTCACTACCTCAGGAGTTCACAGAGCACCCTTACCCAAAAGTCTATATATGGCTTTCAGGATCTATTAACTTGGATGGGAAGAATTACATTTTTATATGAATATAGCTAGTTTCCTTCATAATCTTATGTATTTCATTTTATTTATTTAAATAAACTTAAATAAAGTGGGTACATGGCACACACAAAGCAATATTAAGAGAACCTGGATTAGATGATCTCTGAGGTAGCTTCTAGTTCTAAGTGGGTGATCCTATAATCCCTCTCATCTCTAAATTTACTCAGCAGAATAGGAAAAGAAAGACAACTAATGGGAGACAGGAGGTAAGGATTGGAGTTCACCAGAATTCAGCAGTAAATAGTAGAGGAGAGCAGACAGAAGCTTACTACCTTATCCCCCAGAAGGTCATTTCTGGTAACTCTCTAGGAATTGTTTGCTACCTAATGCAAACAAGTTAATGTTTCTTAGCAGACAGGGAGTGAGAATTGGGGTCATCCTTGTAGGTTCCATACTACTGGGGCCGGTTAGTCTTTCAAAGTGAAATAGAGTTTATGACATTTATTGGATTCAGAGCCCGAGGGAAAAGAAAAATGAAATTGGTAGTTGGCCAGGCCAGGACCCAGTCACTTCCTTAGGGGAATGAGGTTAAAATGCTAGCAGTTAAAAAAACTACTCCTCTTACAATCACCCGATTATGAATTCTAATCATACTACCAACATTTAGTGGGAAATAAAATGGTAAGTCCACCGTATTCTATAGCCTAGGGCACCTTGGAGCAGAAGCTGGAGGTGGGGAAATCACTTCCAGTATCTTAGATGTCTAGGGATAATCTCCATGGGAATTTTAGTCTGTCTTTAAAGAGTATAATATAAGTACAGGAGATCTTGAAGGGAAAGAGTTAAGCCCAAAGCCACATGGAAAAAAAATAATTAGCATTCTTTGCAACATCAGTGTGCAGATATGCTTTGGGGCAATGTTTTTGTTGTTTGCTGTCTTGGTAAATTCTGGAGGGCAGGGTGTTAAGTTGTTATCTTCAGTGTGTAATCTAGCATATCCAGCATTTTAATTGCTCCTAATGGAAGCACTTAGTATTTAAGGAACCAATTATCATTTTTTTAAAAAAAGCATTTTATTAAGTACCAAATGATTCTAAGGACTTTCCAAATTCCCTCTGATTGTTTAATAATCTGAAATAGATCCAAAAAGATGAAGCATTTACATAAGCACAGAAAGTAAGCCTCCCTTAATCTCCTTTGCAAGTAGGTATAAATCCTAATAAATAAGTGTAGAAATTAAATAAGTAGACAATGTATTCATCTACTGCCAAGAAGTTTCCCTAACTCTCCTGTATTCATTCCCATACCTATTCATCCCAGTAGAAGTTGTGGGTTCTATCTTAATTTATATGAGGTTCTTTCTTTAAATACACACACATACACACACACACACACACACACACACACACATTCTTAGTAAATTCTCAATACCTTGGTGAGAGTTTTTTTTTTTAAAGATAAGAATTTGAGAGCACAGAAATCTTCAGCTGAATGTAAAACTTAACTGTTCTAGAGAAAGATCTCATGGTGAATCTCCCTTCAATGTTTAGATGAGGGCTATCTATTCCTAACTCAAATCATTTTAGAGAATTCAGACATTTGTACTAAGGCTTCAATTTCTCTGCCTTTTCAGAGCAAGATGGCTTTTCCTGACCCTGGAGTGAAGAGGGTGGAGGCAGGAAGGAGAGAGAAGGAAGGAGAGGAGAGGAATACCTATTTGCAACAGAGCCGATCTAGTCAAGTGAATAAAACTGGCTCCTAGAAACCATGTGTCTAGAATTTTAAAATGCATTTAAGGACATACTCACAATAGACAAGACACTTTTTTTTTCAGCAAAATGTGATAGGTCTGTTTGAAGTCTGAAGAAAATCAAACACCAATTCACTTCCCTTTGAAATGGAAAGCAGACAATTTTCCCAAGGAATAAGTGAGAGATAGTCAGACTTCTTCCCAAAGGAAAGCTGAAAGCTTTCTTTGGAAATAAAACAAAAGGGAGAAGTGTGGTGGCAAATTTTCCTCTAGGATTCTATGACTCAGTGGGAAAAAATACTCCTTGGACTTTTGGTTAAAGTGTGTATGAAATCTTGATTGAAGATATTGGCTAAACAAAGTCAGAGGTGTGAAATGCAAGACTGTTAAAACTGCATTTCCCTTTCTGACTCTCACAAATTGAATGGATAACACAGGTCAAATTCCATCATAGCAAAGTGAAAATTTCTCTGTGACAAAAAGGGCATGCCAACTGACTTTAGAGTCAGAGGACTGTGGTTCAAATCCAGCCTCTGATGTTTACTACCTATCTAGGATCCTCAGATCTTAGATCTAGGATACTGGGTTCAGATGGTCACCTGCTTCTTTTAAAATGCATACAGGCAGTCCCTGAAATGATGTAAATCATAGCCCATTCTTGACTACCTATTTTGTGTAATTGTTGCCCATGTCCTTCATATGGGGATAACTGCATCCCTGTGGGTGGGCCTAGCATGCCCTTGGCAGAGAGGATACTGATGTAGCATGCCAAATGTCTATTGGTCGTCTCTCACTCTTACTGTGTGACAATAAAACCTCAGTACATCAACAAAATTGGAATGGTCATATGCAGCATGATGCAACAGACTTAAATTTGGATTCAGGAAGATATGAGTTTAGATTGAGATGCTGCTTCTTACCTTTCCTAGCTGTGTGATGATGGGCGAGTCACTATCTGAGCCTCACTGACCTCATCTATAAAACAGGACAAAGTACTGCATAAGAATCTCACAGGATGGGAATTCTAGCCCACGGCATTTAGAACTAGGAAAGTATTTCAAAAACAGTGCAAGGATTATTCTTCTTGTATGTGTCTTGGACCCCTTTGGCCATTTGGTAAAGTCAATAGACCCCTTCTCAGACTAAAGTATTTAAATCCAAAAACCAAAATACCTCGGATCACAAAGGAAACCAAATTTATTGAAGTACATTTAACAAGTTATCAAAAAATAAATGACAAAACAAATTCAAATCCCTGATCTTAGGTTAAGAACCCCTGCTCTAATCCAACCCCTTAATTCTTCCCCCCTACCTGGTACAGAGCAGTGATTTCATTCCAGTAAAGAGGTATCCAGTGAGGTAACTCCCTATATTAATGTAATTTTATTCCTTCCTTGCTTCTTTCCTCCTCCCCTCTTCCCTTCCTTCCCTTCTGCCTTCCTTCTTTCCTTCCTTTCTTCCTTCTTTTCCTCCTCCCTCTTTCCATTCCTCCTTCTTTCCTTCCTTCCTTCCTTCCTTCCTTCTTCTTTCCTTCCTCTCTTCCTTACTGCCAAGTGCTCTGGAATGTAAAGTCTTAGAGTTTTCTGGAAAACTGGGAGATTAAATGTCTTGTCCTGGATCTCCTAGTCAATATTTGTCGAAGACAGTACTTGGACCCAGGTGTTTCTAACTTTTAGCCAGCTCTCTGTATTCTCTCTGCCATGTTGCCTCTTACTCATCAACCACCTCCACCACATCTCATTTTCATTTGAAGAAACTAAGGCCCAGAGAAGTCAAGAATTTTCTAAGGTCACATAAGCAATGGATGACAGAGGTAGAATTTGAACCAAGGTCTTGTGATTCCAAATCCATCACTCTAAGAGGCATGGTTATGATCTATACGGGCAGAGATATAAAACCAGAGATCCATACAAAGATGATTGATGGGCTTTTGTGCTTTTTTCATATTTCTCCTCTCCTATTCAAGGTAACCTGGGACATTTGCATCCATCTGGGATCCTTGTATTTCAGAGCTCATCAGCCCCTGCTGATTTTCCTTCACCCAGATATCCAACCCCTGATGCCATAATAATTGAATTTTATATAGATGATTGACTTCCAATAAAGAAAAAGTGGCAGGTGTAGTACACATTCAAATCCAGAGCAGCACTTTTCATAAAGGAAATGGTTGAAAAATGAGAGGAAATGAGATTTATTTCTAAATAGAGTAATATTTTGCCTGTCTAGACCTTGGCTATCTGGAACTCAGCCAAGAACCAGGGAACAAAAAAAAATTTTAGACTTAAAGCAGGAGGACTTTGAAGTCATTAGAATTAATGTCACTAAAGTAATTCAACACATGACAGGATCACAGATTTTGAGCCGAAGGGGCATTAAAGGCTAACTTCTTATTTTTGCAATGAGAAAATTGAGCCCCAGAGAGGTTAAAGTGACTTGGCCAAAGTCATACAGGTATTGGGTGGCAAAGGTAGGATTTGAACACTGGTGCTCTGGAGATGCAGGATAATACAATGGAAAGGGTATTGGATCTGCTGTTCGAGAACCTGGATTTTGATTTCTGTTCTACTATGTACATCTACTTCCCAAGGTTATTATCAGGATTAAATGAAAGCATATGTGGAAAATGTGTTACAGACTTTAAAGTGCTATGCAAATACTAACTGCTGCTGCTCTGCTCTTTGTGAAACCTTGGGCAAGTCATTTCCCTTCGAAGGACCTCAAATTCCTCAGCTGTAAAATGAGAGGTGGCCTATAACATATCTTCTGTATCAAAAATCTATGAGTTAATGAGTCCAGATCAATGACTTTTCCCCTAGCCCCATTTTTATCTCCCCTAAAAACTTTTATTAAGTGCCTATTGTATGCAGAACCCTACCTAGAGATAAGAAGATGAAAATCAACTTAGCCCTATCCCTAGGGAGCTTGTAATTTATGAGGAGTAATACGACAAAGACAAACATGCCTGATAATAAGAAGAATATAATAGGGGCGAAGGAAAAATTCCAAGTACTCCAGGAATCCCTGAAAAGGAAAAGATTCCTTTTAGATGGGGAAATTAGTGCAGTCTTCCTAGAAGAGGTAGCACCTGAACTGGGCCTTGGAGACCATCCAAGTTCATATTACTTACTAAAAAGCCTCTTGTACTTTCAAGTTCGTTAACTCTTATTTTAGATGTTTCTAATTAAAATTATGTGGGATGTGGTTTTCCATTGCTGCAGTATCCATATCATGTGGTACAGTGGGGGAAAAAAACCCAAACAACCTTGCATGTAGTTAATTTGGGCATCTATAATAGTCAAAATGACAGTCACTCAAAGTTGTTCTTAAAACAATATTGTTACTGTATACAGTATTCTCTAGGTTCTGGTCATTTTGCTCTTCCTAATTTTGTGCAAGTTTATCCATGTTTTTCTAAGATCAAAGAGCTCACCAATTCTTATAGCACAGTGATATTCCATCACAATCATATACCACAACTTTGTTCAGCATTCACTGATCAATTCAATACCCAACCATGATTCCAGAGATTCAAGACGAATGCTACTTAGCTTCTAACAGAAAGATGATGGATTTAGAGTGCAGAATGAGGCTTTTTTTTCTTTTGAACATTGTCAGTGCAGGGATTTATTTTTATTGACTATACATACTTGTAACATGAATTTTGTTTTTCTTTCTCTCTCAATAGATGGAATCTTGTTAATAGAAAAAAAACATAAAAAGTTTAAAAATAAATAAAAGTAACATACAGTTCTTAAAAAAGAGAAGACTGTTAAGAAATTCTGTTTTTAAGATGATGACTTTGAGATGCTTACAGAATATCCAGATCAAGATATTCAAGAGGCAATTGAAGATGTATGACTGTAGCTCTGCAAAGACCAAGTCTGTATATATAGATCTAGGAATCATTTGTATAGAGATGATAATTGAATCCATGGGAGCTGATAAGATCACCAAGTGAGGTTACAGGAAGGGAGGAAACAAGAAGATCTAGAACAGAGGGAGGGTCTGCAAATAGTAATGGGAAGTAAGTGTTCTGACTCCCCCACCACAACCATGAAGTCCAAGGGTTTAAGACAAAATGTAAAGGGCATTTGTGAATGACAGAAGAGTCATTCTAAAAAGTAAAAAGGAGAAGTGGATATATTTGGAGTGGGACATTGAGGGGAGATAGATGCGGTAGGGATATGGACAGGGAATGGAATTTGTACATGAACAGCAGAATGTTCAGGATAATTGGGTTGTGGGAAATATAAGGGCATGCAAATATGCTAACCATTAAATCATGAGCCAAGTATCCAAGTGTAGTGTCCAAGTATCTAAGTGGTAGAGTATCCAAGTGGTTGGGCTGAAGTTCATTGATCAAGCCATGAGGTTAGACTTTTTGGAGTCCTACTTTAGGGTTCAATCTCCTGGCAAATGGAGATGTTTTATCATGTGAGAATCAAGTTGATTCACTACACATAAACACTTATTGGGTAGGAGAAGATAAAGAAATTGGCAAGTACTCCTTGTGTCCTGCCCTCAGTGGTCATATTTTTGGTCCAACATTGGAAGTGACCCTGGCTCTGTTCTCTATTTTGTGTGTCCTTACTTTCATGCCTTACCACAATCCTGTAATGGAATGGAGACCATATCTGGAATGTAACCCTCTGTATTTCTATCTGTTGAAGTTTCTCCCTTCCTTCAAGACACCATCTCCTTTAAGAAATTTTCCTTGATACCCAGAACCTGTACTTGTCTGGAGTGTGTCCCAGAGAGAGATGTCAGAGATGGAGAGGAGGGGTCCTTTCTTCCCTATACCTCTTTCAACATCAGTTAGCCCATTTCCTCATCCTACCAAGGCTGCTACCTTTCCAGGGTCCTCTGATTATCATGACTCTCTCAAGGGTAGCCTTCCCTTGGGGAGTAAGTCAACTATACTTCCTCTTCCTCCCCATAAACTACTTGGTCAGAGGATGTACCCCAGAGGGGATAGAACAGCTGGGAAGACAAGGCCAGGGACCACATCTGCCATGGCTACTTGCCCTACCTTCCCTCTGATCCAACTGTTTCCTCAAGTCTTTCTCCAATCTCCTAGTAACTATGTCCTGCCTTCTACTACATTCATTGTTGAAAATCATTCTCTACTGTGATGCATCAGGGAAAGGCATGAGATTTAGAGTCGGAGAACCTGAGTTTCAAACCTGGCTCTACTTCTTACTTCCTCTATGACCTTGGTCAAATTGTTTCTTCAACCCAGACCTCCATTTTTTATCTGTAAAATGATGACTTTGGACTAGATGGCCTTGAAAGACACTTCTGCTCCACAGCTTTGAAGTCTTCCTCTCAGGTTCCTTCCATTTTCTGAAGATCACTAAAATCCAACTTTCTCCAGAAGATACCCATTAATTAACACTAATCCAAGGTTCATTTTCTTATACGGTATGATATATGGTACCAGGAGAAGGAATTGGAAGTCTCTTTGTTCATCACTGTCACTTTCAGACACTTGTTCTGCTACCATTACTCTGAAACTATCTCCTTTAAATTTCCCTCATATCCTTGTTGCCATATAATCTGTGGATCTACAGGTCATTTCCTTTGTGTTGTTATTGTTTTTTTGTTAAATAAATTTCTACTGATTTTTTTGTTTTGTTTTTATGTCAGCAAAATTTCTTCCAATATTTCTCTTCAGACCCTTCTTAGAGAGCCAACCCATATAACAAGTAATATTTTTAAAGAAAAAGAGGAAAAAATCAGCAAAAATGATCAATATATCAAAAAGTCTTAAAATATATGAAATGTTCCATACCCATGGGCCTCCCAGCTCTACAAAGGAGTAGGAGAGAAATATCTTCTCATATTTCTTCTTTAAGACTATGGGACCACAGTTGTTTTTTATAATCTTGCAAAATTCCCTTTTTATTGTTTTATAATTATCCTTTTCATTCTCTTGTTATAGCTATTGTGTAGACTGTTTCCTTTGCTCTGCCCATTTTGTTCTGCATCAGTTCATGGAAGTTGGCACCTAGGTAGTGTGGTGGATTAAGCATTGGCCCTAGAGTCAGGAAGATCTGAGTTCAACTGTGAGCTCAGGAAATAGCTGGGTAACTTGAGCAAGACACTTACCTTCTCTTTGTGTCAACTTCCTTACTTATAAAATGGAGATAGTAGAAGCATTGTCATGAGAATAAAATAATATTTGTAAAGTACTGTGTAAACCTTAAAGTATGACATAAATGCTAGCTGTTAATATTATTATGATCATTATTGTTATGTCTTTCCATGATTCTCTATTTTCATCCTATTCATAGTTTCTTACAGTACAATAATGTTCCTTTACATTCATGTATCAGAATTTGTTTAGCCCTTCACTAATAGAAGGGCAACTACTTTGTTTCCAGTTCTTTGCTACTATAAAAAGTGCTGTTCTTCACGAGAGCTTTCTTTTTTATCATGACTTCCTCTGGGTATAAACCCAGTAGCAGGATATCTGAGAAGTCAAAGGGTATAATAGTGGGAATAAGTATGCTAACTTAAGTGAGAACAACTCCATTTTAAGTCTCTGTTTTGTGAATAAGTTTTTATTGTACAAGCTGATTTCCTATAATACGATAATCATTTGAGTGGTATAGTTTGGTAACATGTATTCCTCAAATTTGGGGAACAAAAAAAAATCCAGTGGAAGACTCACCCATCAGCCTGCTCCTGGGTCATGAGTTGTGTACAGTGTTGATTGACAAAGACTTGCCAAAATGCCACTTCTAGGAGATATACCCAGGCTTGGGGTGGGCAGAGTCTGGAATATTGTTGTGAGTAGCAGTATGAGATAGGCTTACCAGAAGCTTGAGGAATCAGGTTGAAATTTTGTTCCTGAAGGAGCTGGTGAATAAATAATTGCACACACTAGATTAATAAAGTTTTATTGCATGCACTAATAACTCTAAGTCTTATTAGTCTATTTTTAGTCCTAATAAGTATATGTAACTGTTGTTATTTGTCCTGATTTTTGAAGAGAACCAGTGACATCATAAGTGATTTATTGCCTCAAGAGTGAATTGGATTTAAATGAGGTAGAATTGCACAAAGTTGCCTGCCTCGCTCTCTTTTCAGAGTCATCAAAGTGCAGTGACAAGACAAAAGTCAGGACAACTGGCAATGGCTTGGAATGCAGTGAATGACTTTGGCATCTTCAGTGTCTGACCAAGTTCTGAGAGCTCCATAGCATAGCACTTGCTTCAACCACCTTCATGGCCACCAGAATGAATTATTCCCTACCCATTCCACTAGGGAAAGTTTTCACATGCTTGAGAGCTGTCCCATAACTCACTAATATGTTAAAGGCTTTTTCATAACCTATTTACCTGTAAATTGGTTTTACATATGCATTGCACATTATAGGTACAGATATTTTAGTCATTTTATCTGTATAATTCTAAATTGCTTTTCAAAATGATTGTACTGATTCACAGCTCCACCAACAATATTTTTGCCCATTTACTTCAAGGGTAAGGAAGGTAATTTTCCCATTTTAGGGAAAGAAAAACTTATTTAAAAATGAATAAACAAGTGAAAAAAATATTTTGATGATTAAATGGTTAGTCAGCTCTTGGAAATATTCACTTCTCTAAGGAGAACTTATTTTCTGTGTTTTATGTTTTAGAAATTAGATATTGAAAGGTAGAATTTTTGCTGTGGAATATTTTCCAGATTTGATCAAGGGAATCATAGCTATTACAGATTGGCAAACCCAGGAGCTCTCCAAATGTAAGAAGAGAATTTTTCCTAACACAACTTCTCTGTGGCTCTGAGCCTCTGGCTTCTATACTCACAGGTGATTTTTTAGCCATCGTTCCTTCACCTGGGAAAGGGAAATTATGTGGGTCCAGGGCAGGGCTATTCACATAACAGTTTCCATATTTTCATTTAATAAATCATTCTACCTCTGTTGTGCAAAGAGCCAAAGAATAGACAGCAGGTATCCAGACAGGCACCCAGAGAAGCAGTGCGATGGAACGCAAGGATGAGAACAATAGCCTCATTGTCAAAAGACTTGGATTTTTGCCTCAGCTCTGACATTTACTGGGTATGTGACCTCTGTCAAGTCACATTTCCTCTCTGGATGTTTCCTTATCAGAAAAGTGAAAAGTTTGGACAAGACAACGTCTAAGATCCTTTCCAAAACATTAAAAAAGCATATATTAAGTGTTTCATTTTGTACCAGACACTGAGCTAGACAAAAAGGCAAAATGGAAAATAGTACTTCCCCTCAAGGAACTTATATTCTATTAGTAGGAGGGGGAATACAACTCATAAATAGTTAAGTTTATATGTGATAACTTGAGGAAGAACATCATTCCAGCTCACACATCTTTTGTTTGTCCTTCATTCTCGAAGAGCATGATGATATCAGGAAGGTGATGCCATGACTTGCAAGTGAATTGGATTTAAGTGAGGGAGGACTGTGCAAAGTCACCAGCCTCACTTTCTCTTCCTGGGACCAGTGGCAAGATAGAGATCAGGACAGTTGGAAATGCCCCCCCTGTGACATATAGGCATAGGCAGAAAAGGAGAGATCCATTTTTGACTGAGAAATTAATTCTGGCCTGGCATTTTAGCAGATTTCATTGGTCATCAAGACTCTAAATAATCTATGACATCAAGATGCATTCAATGTTTCATTTTGTTTTGGGTTTGTGTGTGGGGGGGAGGCAGGGTACAGGAAGACAGAGATCTATACCTCTCATTTTATTACTTTAGGAATTCCCAGTGAGGAAACTGTTTTTACCAATACAGATTGGTTTGGCAATTTACAATCTTAGAGAATCATCTAGGATACTAAGAAATTAAATGATTTGCTCAGGGCTAGGTTTAACTAAGCTTCTGGACTCCAAAGATAGCTTTTTTTCTATTACTGAACAAAACCATATTCTATTTCTGTGGCAGCTGGATGGCATACTAGATAAGGGGTTGAACCTGGAGTCAAGAAGGTCTGAGTTCAAATCCAGCCTCAGATACCTACTATGTGTCTTTAAGTCACTCAACCTCTGCCTTCCTCAGTTTATGCATTTGTAAAATGGAAGCAATTTTATAGCACCTACCTCTCAGTGTTATTGTGAGATTGAAACCCAATAATATTTGTAAAACACTTTGCAAACCTTAAAGCACTAATGCTAGCTGTTATTATTATTATCATCGTTATCACTATTATGATTATTAAGAACTATGGAGGGAGCAATATCTACTAATCCCATGCCATTTAAGTGAGCTTAGTTTTTCCTGAGCCATGATTGGCTTCCTAGTTGCCTAGGGCATCAAAACACATGGAGTCAGTTCCCCCTCAGGCTTCATGGATGATAGAGTCAACCACATTTCTGACCAAACAAACTCTTCTGACCAGATGTGCTTTAGTGTGGAGATAAAGGGGATAGGGGGAGGGGAAACTATGTCTACCTGAACCAGGACTGTCTTATTGCCAAATATCCTTTCCATGTTATTGCTAACTAAACATCTTTTTGTTAAGTGTGTCATTTTGTCCCTATCCCAAACATGAATGATCAATCAATTAATCAATTGATAAACATTTATTAAGCTCCCATATGCCAGGCACTGTGTTAAGCACAAAAAAGAGACAAAAAAATCCCTGCCCTCAAAGAGCTTACATTTTAATAAGGGAGACAACATGCAAACAAATACATACAAAATAAGCTACATGAAAGATAAAGAGGAAATAATTAACAGTGGGAAGGCACTAGGATTAAGAGGTATTGGGGAATGCTTCCTGTAGAAAGTGGGATTTTAGTTGGGACTAATATCTTAAATTAGGACTATTCCAGAATAAGTACGCAGATTGTGTAATTTGATTTCTCATTGCACAGTTTGGAGATATATGCTCCCTTTCAAGAGTAAATAGAGAGTAAATGTGAGTAAATAGAATCAAAACATATCTGGTTACAGATAAAAGGGAGGAAGAGAAGGGATGGGAAACAGATATACTTTAGACAGATCAAGAGCAGGGTAGGGGAAAGGACTTTCAAGGATGAATTTGGGGCTCATTCTAGGGTCTGCAGTCCTGGGAACTTGCATTTAGCAGAAGAGGTATTTGAGACAAATTATACAATTCAGCAGCCCTAGGTAAGGTAAGGGCCCTTAGACCTGTGAGGTGGCTTGTATGGGAACCAGTAGGAGATAAGGTGAGGTTTGGGTGAGATAGAATCCTGTCCCTTGCCAGGAAGTAAAACTTGAGGAAGAGATGTTTAATGGCCTGGAGTATCTTGAAAACCTAGTTCTGCAAGTTTTACAAGTTTTAGTCCAAAAACAAGTTCTTTTTCCTTTAACATAAAATAAGTCAGTGACACTGCTCTTATTTTCAACACAGCAAAACATTTTGTTCACCATGTCAGACTATGGTAAGCATATACAATATAAAACAATAAAATAAATGAAAACCAAGTACAGTAGACTTTTGGTATAAATAAAGACATTTCTTTTCTATGAAACTATACCATACTGCCTGTTAAGCATTTAATGCGCATAGATATCTTTTCATAGAATATACAACTCCCACAGCAATCCAATACCCTTGCTTTGTTAAAGTAAATTGCTATATTCATAAAGGATTTGTTTTCCTTTAAGAAGACATCTGATCTTTTCTGGAAAATTTAGATCCACGCACAGACTAAATGCAATTTTTCTTCCTATCCAGCCAGCATCTTGACAATAGGGGCAGAAATATTTAGAAGTGAACTCTTAAACTTAGAAAGGCTTCTGTCACATTAACCTATTAGCATAAGGAAAGAAGCTGAAAGGGGAGAAAAACTAGCATTCTAAGTGTACTGGTGATAGATAGCAATGTACTGTCAGACTTGCCTAGAGTTTATTCATTTGGCAAACATTTATTCCAGTAAAAATGCAATGACAGCTAACATTTTATATGGTGCTTTAAGGTTTGTAGGCTGTTTACATGTAGCATTCCATGGGCTCCACTCAACAACTAATGAGGTGCTATTACAGTTTATACTTAGAGCTAGTTAGCACAGTTGATAGAGTGCTAGGCCTGGAGTCAGAAAAACCTGAGTTCAGGGACAGCTAGGTGGCACAGTGGATAGAGCACCAGCCCTGGATTCAGGAGGACCCGAGTTCAAATCCGGCCTCAGACACGTAACATTTACTAGCTGTGTGACCCTGGGCAAGTGACTTAACCCCATTGCCCAGTGGGG
Organism: Phascolarctos cinereus; assembly: GCF_003287225.1. Lineage (NCBI taxonomy): Eukaryota > Metazoa > Chordata > Mammalia > Diprotodontia > Phascolarctidae > Phascolarctos > Phascolarctos cinereus. The sequence continues at coordinate 343,376,382 of NW_027555625.1, forward strand.
GGAAAAAAAAGAAAAACCTGAGTTCAAATCTGCCCTCAGAGACTTAATTGCTGTACGATCCTGGGCAAGTCATTTAATCTCTGTCTCTCCCAGTTTGCTAAACTATATATATATATATAATATATATATATATATATATATATATTATATATAAGAGAGAGAGAGAGAGAGAGAGAGAGAGAGAGAGAGAGAGATCACAATAATAACATCTGCCTCCCAGAGTTGTTAGGAGGATCAAATCAGATAATATTTGTAAAAAGTGCTTAGCACAACATTTGCATATAGAAGCAACTATGTAAGTCCTTATTCCCTTCCTTTATTCTTTTCCCATTTTTTAGATGCAGAAACAGGGTTGGCCAGGATTGTAACCAATAAATCTAAGTCTCCTTACTATAAATACAGTACTGTCTTCACTACATCATGGTCCCATCTATAGTCACTACCTATGAAATGTAAGATACTGTGCTGGACCCTGAAGAAGATATTAAGTAAAATAAGCCACTTACCCAATGTTCAAGGAGCTTGGCCTAATACAGGAAGATAGAGCCATAACTAGGAATTTTTGTGCTTATGAAAAGTACTACAAATTGTACCTGGCAAAATTGGCTTGAAGAATCTCCTTATGGGGTTAAGGCGAAAAGGTAGGACAGTAAGATAGGAGGTTTGCACAACTGCAGAATCTAGAAGTTTCTCACTGAAAAGGAAAGAAAAGAAAATAAAGAAAAGAAAAGGCTCAAACTTTTAGGCAACATGGCAGTAACTAAGTGAAATAAGTACCTGAAATAACTGGGCTATTAATTTAAGCTTCTAGCTATAGAATAAAAACTAACTGCTTATGTGCCAGATGATTAGAATACACGGGGCATACAACCCTTTGTTGTAATAATTCAGCAATAGTTTAGATCTCTATGACTGGTATTGCTTTTATTTTATTCTGGAATCCTCATGTTATTATTTGTCATTATTTAACACCATAAATGTATTTTTGATTAATTTACACTTTCTTAGCTATGCATTCTGTTGTTGAGTTGCAACTGAAAGGCAAGACATGTTTAAAAAAATTGCTTAGAATTTTTCCAAAGCTCCCTTAGAAAGGTATAAAAATTCTTAGGTTTCCCATGTTAGTCACGATTCTTTTGCTGGTTACAAAGAATCCATGCTGGTCAGCTATCTTCCTATCAATCATTTGATAAATTAATAGTTTCTAACAGAGTTAATCCTTGAAAATATAATATGGAATGATTAAGTTTATAAATATAAATGAAATTAGTATAAATATCACATTACAATAAGTATTGTGCAAATGAGAATATGTATGTAAAAAGTGCTTGAATTTGCAATAGTATAGTAGAAAAAGGATTAGACTTGGAGTCAGAAAATTTGACTTTAAATTCTCATTCTAACATTACCACATACTACCAGAGATGTGCTGGTAAAGGTTTAACAACAAATCCCTTATGTTTCACATGACTTCCCATGTATAACCAAAAGCGAAGTGCTTGCCTTTTCAAGGATGGGAGAGGAATAGGTGTGAGTTAGAGAATTTGAACTCAAAATTTTAAAAAATGATTTTTAAAAAAAAATATGCATAATTGGGAAATATTTAAAGAGATAAAAATAATTTAAAAACAACCAATTCCCCCCTAAATAAATGAGCACATAAATGGATGAATGAATGAATATATGTGTATAATATATATGCTCATATATGTATACCTGACACATTTTTAAGTTTATTTGCACTACTAGCAGTTTCTCCATCACTTTCTTAAATTTAGACAACAAGTAAAGCAATAAATTTAGCCTTGATTTGTAGCATTTGCTGATTTTTCAAGGTATAAAATGATCACATTGAACATTTACGACTAGGTTCCTCTAAGCCACTTCAAGTTGACTCCAGCACATGCCTGCTTCCTGCCTACATGATCTTGGAGAAATCATATATAACCTCTGTGCATTTTAGTTTCTTTATTAGTAATGTGACAAGGCTAGTCTGGATGATCTCCAAGTTTCATTCTAGTTCTAAATTCCTTGATTCTATGATCTGAATTTGAATGGTGTTGTAGCATGAAAACTGATCCCAAAGTCAAGAGACCTGGGTTCAGATCCAAGTTCCAATAGTTACTAACTGTGAGCCATTGCTCAAGTTACTTGAGTGAGTTCTATTAAATGATCTATTCAGGTCTCCACTAACCATAATACTCTGTAATTCTGTGATTGTGATTTCTGCCTTGGGTGGCAGCTGCCTTGGGTGACTTTTAAATAATTACTTTGCCTCTGAGTTTCAGTTGTCCCCATTCCAAAATGGGGATGGTACTTGTGCTTCCTACCTCATAAGGGTTATTATGAGCTCATCATTTTGTAAACCTGAAAGTGCTAAATGGATGAAGGATATTTGACAGTTAAAATTGTCCAAGAAATTGACTGGTTTTTTGTTGCCTCCTAAGGTCATCGAAAGCCTCAGGAGGCCAAGATTGTGAGCAACAAGGAGTAAGACAACATCCATTGACCGAATCTGTCATAAAAAATTATCCCAGCAAGTGATAGTCCAAATTTTACATTTCATTTCTGACTCCAAAGATAAAGAATGGGAAAGACTTGTAATATCTAGGCTAAGAAGTGGATTAGAAGATAAAGAATCCTCAACAGTTTTAAAAGGTTTGGTCTTATTACATAGTACACTTACAGATATTCATATTTCTATAGAAACTCAAAATATGTATGTGTGTGTGTGTGTGAGAGAGAGAGACAGAGAGAGAGAGAGAGAGAGAGAGAGAGAGAGAGAGAGAGAGAGAGAGGGCTGTGAATTTGCTCTTCACAACCGAGCATTGTACATATAAGTGAGCTTTGTGTCTCCATCAGGGACCCTAGAAAGAAAGACCCAATGTCTCCACCAGCTGGTTCTTGTGACTGCTTTAATGACCACTGACATTGGGCCAGGAGGGCTTCCTTCCCAAAAAATTTCCAAATGTAATTAAAGTTAAGTTCAATTATGTGGATTTTCCAGTGTGGCCGTCTTGTAGGATCAAAGCCAATGGTTGTGGCAAATCTACCATACCACTGTGTGAACTTACAAATACCGCATGCATACTGCAAACTTCAGACCCCTTGAGCTTTTAAAATCAAGTTCAGATTTATGACTTGCCTGCTTTGGAAAAAGACATCACCATATTATATAAAGATCCAATAAACCATCTATATAATAAACAAAACAGAGTCCCTGGAAGAGGAACAGAAAGGAGAAGCACTATAGACATGAAGTCAGAGGAGATTTCTGCACTTGGTCAATTATTTGGGTGCTAAGATTTCTGGTTGTCAGGGTGAAATGAGGAATTATAAAATCTAAGTCAGTATTCACTTTCCATCAAGAGAAAGCAAATTTATTTGCAGAAATATCCCCTCCCCCATGTAAACTCAGCATAATTCATAACAACCTTGACACCTCTTCTCATCTCCAAACACACATGTCCAGTTGTATAAAGGACATCTTCACCTTGTGTTCTATTGGCACCTCAAACTTGATTTGTTCTAAGTATCTTTCCCCTCAAAATCTGATCTTCTTACCAACTTCACTATTTCTATATGCAATAATAGCAATGATAAAATCTCCTAAACATGGAACCTTGGTGTTATCTTTGTCTAGCCCCTTTCCTTCATCTCTCATGTGTGCTCAGATACCATGTTGTCAATTAAACCTTCACAATATTTCTCACAACCATTCCCTCTTCTCTATTTCCATTGCTGCTACCCTGGTAGTAACTCATTAGTAACTCTGGACTATTATAATGCCCTCCTTATAGGTGATACTGCTTATTCTAGAGGCAACTAGGGTCTTGTGCAAGAGTGCTGACATTGAGAGGGTACTTAACAACCCTTTAATTTCTGCAGCTTGTAAACAGCTGAGCTAAACCTATGCCCATTGGGCAGCTAGGTGGCACAGTGGATAGAGTACCAGCCCTGAAGTCAGGAGGACCTGAGTTCAAATCCAGCCTCAGACCAAACACTTGGCACTTACTAGTTGTGGGACCCTGGGCAAGTCACTTAACTGCAATTGGCTAAAAAAAAATTACAACATATGCCCAGCAAAGAAAGTAGTTGATACAGGGAGCTGTCAGATGGCAACCTTTCTTCTTCACTGTACTCTAGGTGAGGAGTCTCCCCTGATTGGTGCCTTCCCATCAGTGCTGTAGTACCCTCCCAAAAGTGACCATTCAGTGTCCCAAGGTATCTCCTTTTCTCAACTAAATTGTCCCAGGTACCAAAATTGCTTAGTAACAGCTTCCTCTACATCTAATTATTCCTTCATAATGATCACAGATGAATCTTCTTTATGCTTGGATCTGATCATTCCATTTCTCATTCAAGTCAAGTTTAAATGATTTTGCTTGCTATTCAGGGTCTTCCACATGCTATTGCCATATTTTTTTTTCTTTAGCAAAGAAATACATTTATTCAAATGAAAGCAAAACAGAAATCAGAGAAGGTATACATAGGAGGATATGCACTAAAAGATACAGAATGAAGGAGCCCTCCTATTGGAAGCAAAATAGCTGAACTCAACCAAGAGCTCATATCACTAAAGGGGAAACTCCCCTGATTATGTAGTGTAGCAATATGGGATGAGGACATGATGGAGACTGCCAGCTCCTCTCATATTAGTTTATTCCCAGAATCTTTTCCTTTATTTTTCCCCCAATTTTATTAATTTATTGATTTATCAGCAATCACTTCCATATGCTTTTGAGTTGAAAATTTTTCTCCCCCTTCCCCCCCCACCCTTCCCGAGACAGTGCACAATCTGATATAGACTTTACATTTATATTCCTATTAAATATATCTTCACATTACTAAAATTGTAAGTAAAAATTAAAACCAATAGGAGGAACCATCAGAAAGATGAAACAAAACTCAATAGAAGGTAAAAATAAGTGATAGCAATTCGACTTCCACACTTCTTTCTTTGGATGTGGACAGCATTTTCCATCCCGACGCCTGCTGAGAAGGGTTCAGTTTGACAATATTAGTCATCACATAACATGGCTGTTATTGTGTACAAAGTCCTCTTGGTTCTGCTCACTTCACTCAGCATCAGACCATATAAGTCTTTCCAGGTTTTTCTGAAGTCAGCCTGTTCATCATTTCTTATAGCACAATAGTATTCCATTACATTCATGTACCACAACTTGCTCAGCCATTTCCCAATTGATGGGCATCCTCTCAATTTCCAATTCTTTGCTATGAATCTTTTTGTACATGTGGGTCCTTTTCCCATTTGTACGATCTCTTTGGGATATAGCCCTAGAAGTGCTATTGCTGGATCAAAGGGTATGCACATTTTTGTAGCCCTTTGGGCATAGTTCCAAATTGTTCTCCAAAATGGTTGGATCATTTCACAACTCCACCAACAATGTATAGTGTTCCAATTTTCCCACATCTTCTCCAACATTTATCATTTTCCTGTTTTGTCATATTGGCCAATCTGATAGGTGTGATGCGGTACCTCAGAGTTGTTTTGATTTGCATTTCTCTAATCAATAACGATTTAGAGCATTTTTTCATATGACTATAGATGGCTTTAGTTTCTTCATCTGAGAATTGTCTGTTCATATCCTTTGACCATTTATCAATTGGGGAATGGCTTGTGTTCTTATAAATTTGTCTTAATTCTCCATATATTTTAGAAATAAGGTCTTTATCACAGAGACTGGTTGTAAAAATTCTTTCCCAATTTTCTACCTTCCTTCTAATCTTAGTTGCATTGGCTTTGTTTGTGCAAAAACTTTTCAATTTAATGTAATCAAAATTATCCATTTTGCTTTTCATAATGTTCTCTATCTCCTGTTTAGTCATGAATTCTTCTGTTCTCCATAGATCTCATAGGTAAACTATTCCTTGTTCTCCCAGTTTAATTATGGTATCAGCCTTTATATCTAAGTCATGAACCATTTTGACTTTATTTTGGTATGGTGTGAGATTTGGTCTATGCCTAGTTTCTGCCATACTCTTTTCCAGTTTTCCCAGCAGTTTTTTTCAAAGAGTGGGTTCTTATCCCAGAAGCTGGGGTCTTTGGGTTTCTCAAATAATAGATTACTATAGTCATTGACTACTGTGTCTTGCATATTTAACCTATTCCACTGATCCACCTCCCTATTTCTTATATCAAGCAGTTTTGATGATTGCTGCTTTATAATACAATTTAAGATCTGGAATTGCTAGGCCACCTTCCCCTGCATTTCTTTTCATTAGTTCCTTTGATATTCTGGACCTTTTGTTTTTCCAAATGAATCTTGTTATTATTTTTTCTAACTCTATAAACTAAATTTTTGTAGTTTGATTGGCATGACACTGAATAAGTAAATTAGCTTAGGTAGGATTGTCATTTTTATTATATTAGCTCGGCCTACCCCTGAGCAACTGACGTTTTTCCAATTATTTAGATGTGATTTTATTTGTGTGAAAAGTTTTTTGTAATTGTGTTCGTAGAGTTCCTGGGTTTGTTTCGGGAGGTAGACTCCTAAATATTTTATAATATCTACAGTAAGTTTAAATGGGATTTCTCTTTCTATTTCTTGATGTTGGGCTTTGTTGGTAACATATAGAAATGCTGATGATTTATGTGGGTTTATTTTATAACCTGCAACTTTGCTTAAGTTATTTATTATTTCAAGTAGTTTTTTCACTTGATTCTCTAGGATTCTCTAAGTATATCATCATGTCATCTGCAAAGAGTGATAGCTTTGTTTCTTCTTTGCCTATTCTAATGCCTTTAATTTCTTTTTCTTCTCTTATTGCTAAAGCTAACATTTCCAGTACAATACTGAATAACAGTGGTGATAATAGACATCCTTGTTTCACCCCCAATCGTATTGGAAATGATTCTAGTCTGTCCCCCTTCTTTCTATGAATTCTTTCTATGGGTATTTTCCCTTCTGGTTCTAGGACTTCCGGGAAGTTTTCCTTTATGATTTCCTGAAAGATACTGTCCAAGCTCTTTTTTTCATCATGATTTTCAGGTAGTCCAATAATTTTGAAATTATCTCTCCTGAATTGATTTTCCAAGTTGGTTGTTTTACCAATGAGGTATTTTATGTTTTCATCTATTTTTTAAATTTTTTTGTTTCTGTTTGACTGATTCTTGCTCTATCATAGAGACATTAGTTTCCATTTGTCCAATTCTAGTTTTTAACAGATTGTTTTCTTCTGTTAGTTTTTGTACTTCCTTCTTCAATTGGCCAATTGTGTTTTTTAGGGACTTGTTTTCTTCAGTGTACTCTTCTGTTAGTTTTTGTCCTTCCTTCTTCAATTGGCCAATTGTGGTTTTTAGGGACTTCTTTTTTTCAGTGTATTTTTTTTTCCAGTTGGTCAATTGTATTTTTGAAGGACTCTTCTACCTCTCTCATTTGACTTTTAAAATCCTTCTCGAGCTCTTCTAAGAAGGCTTTTTGGGCTTCAGACCAGTTTATATTCCCTTTTGTTGTTGCAGATGTGGGTTTGTTGACAATGTTGTCCTCTTCAGAATTTCTGTCTTGATCTTCACTCTTCTCATAATATGAGTCTATGGTACGTTTCTTTTTACTCATGGTGTTTCTTTATTTCTTGGCCTTTAAAGAGATTGAGTTCTCCTGCTGGGGAACAGAGGGCACTGACCCAAGCTTCTTGTGTTGGGAGCCTAGGTCTTGGTCACTGGATTTGTGTGCTGGGGCCTTTTATGTTGGCAATTGGAGTCATAGGTTTCTGGCAGCTTACCTCGTGTTGGGCTGGAATCAGCAAAAAATGGAACTTTCAGGCAATTCTAGGTTGCTTGCTTTTCCTTTCCTTTAGCTTTCTTCAGCTCCTTTTAGATGGATGCTGCAGGGTGTTTATCTGCCTGGGGCCCCCTGCAGTGTTGTCTCCCTCCTTTTTGCTAATGCACTGGGAGATTCATTTGCAGTGAAGTGCCAAGGCACCTGGTGGTTTTCTGAGCTGGTTTCCACCAGTCACCCCCACCCACCCTAACTGAGGCATTGGGAAGTCCAGGTGTTGGTGTTTGCCTGTTCTACCACCTGTGCTTCAGGATTTCTTCACAATTGGAGGCTGCAGGGCTCTGACAGCTCACCTGGTGTTGGGTTGGAACCAGTAAGGTGGTGGCTTTAGGAAGCCTTTAGGTTGTTTTCTTCACCTCCTTTCAGAATGCCGCAGGGTACTTAACTGCGTGGGGCACCTTGTAGTTCTGCCTGCCTTATTTTTGCTGAGGCACTGGGAGACCCATTTGCTGGGCTGCTGCACTGCTGCTCCCTGTCTTTCTTCTAGTTCAGCTGTTCCAGGGTTTTTTTTTTTTCTGGGGTGATATTTTCTGGGTTTTCAGAGGTCAATAGGGGAGAGTGAGAGTGACTACCTTTTCACTCTGCCATCTTGGCTCCCAGAAGCAGAAGTTGAATCTTTTCCTTTAGCAATCTGAAGTGATGTTGATCTCTTCCATCTTCCTTTTTGAAGATGGAATGCAGAAGCTCTCAAAATGATTCAAAGCTTGAAGAGTACTGAAAAAAGACTCAATGAGAATTCGAGATCTCCTCTCTCACTCTTGCTGATACCTCTCCTAATCAGGTGTCCCCTTCATTCACTCTCTGCTTTAGTCACCTGGCCTACTCTCTGTCTCCTGAACATGGATTACATTTCCCTGCCTTTATATTTTTGCTCTTTTTTTCCCCATGACAGAATCCATTTTCCACCTCAATACTTTAAGCTAATCATCTCTCTTCAGGATTCAGTTTTTCTCCTTAAACCAATAACTCAAAAATTATAAAATGTCTGCATCTGAAGGGCATTTAAAATATGTAGTCTGCTTCCCTTCAATCTAATTCAATGAGCATTTATTAAGTGTCTACTATGTGGTAAGTACTGGGTTAGATCCTGGAAGTATAAGGAGCTTACATTCAACTGAAGATAGATAGGGAGTGCATATGTGTGTGTGTGTGTGTGTGTGTGTGTATGTGTGTGTGTGTGTATGTTTGAGAGGGCAGTGTAGCGAAGAAACCTTGTTACCTTCTTTTTCTGGCTCTCAAGAGGAAATAAAACCACTCAGTGACTGTTGTTTGTTGTTATTGTTCAGTCGTTTCAGACTCTTCCTGACCCCATTTGTGATTTTCTTGGCAAAGATATTGGAGTGGTTTGCCATTTCTTTCTCCAGCTCATTTTACAGATGAGAAAATTAAGGCAAAAATGGTTAAGTGATTTACTCAGGGTCACACAGCTATTAAATATCTCAAGTCAGATTTGAACTCAGATCTTCCTGACTCAAGGCCAGGGCTCTATCTACTGTACCACCAGGCTACAAGCTAATGAGATTACTTCTCATTTACTCTTCATATATCTTATATATACCTCTTTTTTTTTTTACAAGTTGATTTCCACATTAGTAATATCAGTTCCTTGAGGAGAAAGGACTGTTTTTTTTTTTTTAACATTCTATGTCTTTTGGATTGATTAGGTATTTGATATCTTCAAATATTAAAATGGCTATCATGAGAAAGAGAAATCAAGGATTGGAAATTCAAAGAGGCATATTTAGGCTTAAGATCAAGGAACACTTGGCAAGCATTGGAGCTCTCCATCATTGGAAGGGGAGGGTTCAGAAGAGAGGAGGGTCCTCCCTCATTTTAGGTCTGCAAGGAGAAGCTAAATGACTACCTGTTGGGTATATCGTGAGATTCTTTGGGAAATCTGGGTTGAACTAGATGTCCACTAAAGTCACTTGCAACTCTAAAACTCTGTTCTATAAAATATTTATAGTATTACCCTTTGCAGTAACAAAAGCCTGGAAAAAAATATATTTCCATTGGTTGGAGAACAGATGAACAATGAGATTTTATACAAGTAATCAAGTAGATAAAATAATTATCAAGTATGACATTATTGAGATAAATATAAGGTATTTAGAGGCATATAGAAAACCCATTTGTGATCTAGTTCAGAGCAAATAATGCAGAATCAGAACAGTATAGTTATGTGAGTAAATAACAACTACAACAACAAAACACTAAAAGGCTACTGAATTTAAATGAAATGCATTGGCCAGTTGTGGTCCTGGAGAACAAATGACTAAAAGCATTTCCCTCCTCTTGGTAGAGAGAGGGAATTTGGTGCACAATGTTATATATGCTCTCGGATGTCATTCAGTTTTGCTTACATATTTTTCTTTGTTACAAGTGTTCTTTTGAAGGAGGGGAAATTACTGAGGTATTAAAGAAAAAAAGTCATCAACAGCATGCTTTGTTTTATTTTTTAAAGTAGACATACAGTAAGAAGCCAGTTGGAGAAGATTTCAAAAATGTTGCTTTTTGATATATCAGCTATCTTCCTTCCAACCTGTCTGTGACATCTACTATTTTAACCCTACAGCATACCATACCATGATTCCCAGATCAGAGTTGAAAAAAGGGAAAGTGGGGGCAAATTAGGTGGTTCAGTGGGTAGAGCACTGGCCCTGGAATCAGGAGGACCTGAGCTCAAATTCAGCCTCAGACCAAACACTTGACACTTACAAGCAAGTCACTTAACCCCAATTGCCTAAAAAGAAAAAAAAAAGAAAGAGAGAAAGCCTCTCTTTCTTTAGGAATCAATTTTAAGACCCTTCCAGTTCATGCATACATATCTTTATTTTAATATTTGGCCAAATTATTTCAGGGAAAAAATGGACATTGGAATATGTAGTGAGCATATTATATCTTTTCTGCTGATGGAACTATGTCAGCCATGGAAGAAGAGCTGTGTGTTATAAGACAAACTTGGATTTTAGGAAATTAATAACATTGCTGAATTATTATTCTCTTCTCCTTTTATTTTGATAGGGAGAGAGATATAGTTACAGATTTATATCCCCAGTGGTTAGAACAGTGCTTTGCACATAGTAGGCATGCATTTAATAAATGTTTTACTCATTCATTCATTCACACTTAACCTACTCAATAAGGCAATTTGTTTTATTAAAACAATACTTTGATTATTATTTACTAAATATAAATAAACATAATAATAAATAAAATAATAAATATAAATAACATCTTATTAAATATAAAGATGAAAATAATAAAGTAATAAGAACTTCCATTTACATAGTATTTTAAGGTTTGTATAGCATTTTCACACAGAATCTCACCTGGCACACACTGGCTATGTATCACTTAGCTTCTTGGTCCTCTAAACAACTCTCTGATATTATGCATTGACAAGGAGATGATCTGGGTAGAGGGAGTTTCCTCGTCCCGAATTTCCCTATATAAATGTATGGGTGTGTGGGTGTTCAGAGAGGACTAGCATCTCTGGTGAGGACTGGCTGACCCCTTTTTGGTACTTCTCATCCACTTTTGGTGTCTACCTGGCACTCAACTCTCACTTGTAGCTCCAAGAAGCTACAGCACGTGCAGTAGCCACACTGCAGTAAACCATCTCTGTAGATGGACTATACCAGGTTGAGGGTAACTGACCTGGCCACAAGCCCATAAGTGAGTTAGGGTGGTGTCTACACCAAGCGCATGAAGACTTCCCCTGTGAAATGGGTAGATAAGAACAATTCATTCCAATGGTCATGAAGGCAGCTAATCCAGGTACTGTGAATCATTAGAGCTTGGTTAGACATCAAAGATGCCAAGGTCATTTGCAGCATCCCAGGCCATCACCAGTTATGCTGACTTTCATCTTAGAACTAAACTTTGATGACTCAGGAAGAGAAAGTGAGGTTTGTGATTTGTGCAACTCTGCCCACTTAAATCCAATTCACGCAGGAGTCAAGATGTCACCCCATGATATCATTACCATTCTTTGAAAATGGAGGATAAACAATTATATGAATAAAATCACAATCCCTGTCCCTATCCCTATCACATAGTAATTTTATATACATTAACTTATTTGATTGACAACCTCATGAGGCAAAGGTGATGATGATCTCATTCTTATCTCACCTTTATCTCAGCTTTTACACTAGAGTTTAGATAGAAACAGTTCTGGGATAAGTTTCTATCCTGATATTCTTCTTTTATAGTTAATATTGTAGAGATAATTGTACTAATGGGTGAAAGAAAAGCTTTTTCTAGGTGAATAAAAGCATTGGAATGTAGGCTCATGTCTTGCTAGGTATTCAGTTGTTGTCTAGTCTATTAATCATGTCCAGCTGTTTGTGACCCTATTTGGGTTTTTCTTGGCAGAGATACTGGAGTAGTTTGCCATTTACTTCTCCAGCTCATTTTACAGATGAGGAAACTGAAGCAAATAGGGTTAAGTGACTTGGCCAAGGTCACTGAGCTAGCAAGTTTTGGAGTCTGTATTTGAACTCAAGAAGAAGAGTCCTTCTGAGCCTGGCACTCTATTCACTGTACCTTGTGGATACCCAAAGATTCAGTAGTCAGTAAACATTTACAACTTGCAGCAATGTGCTGCACAGTTTCTACCATTTCCTTGCCTTATACACATTAATCACTCGTTTGTTATATTAATGTATATTATATACACATGCATATATAATATACATTAATTACTAATTAATATACATTAATCAATAATTCCTGATGGCAATGACCTAGTCCTGAATTGCCAACATAAACCCTTTGTCACATAGCCAACTAAATGTTGTTTGAATTGTTTTTTGGAATCTTTTGATTTCACTCTTGGATGGTAGCCACTTAATTGGCTCTATTTGGAAGTAAATTCTTTTTGCCTATATTCAACAAATCAATGGCTTGTACCTGTGGTCAGCTTGAACTATTGTTTGGTGAAATGATATCTGTTTTTTTTTTCTAGAAGACCTTTATTTATGTAAGTTGTTTTTGTTGCTGTTGTTGTTTTACCTACCTGTTTACTATGCACTCTTAAGATTATTAATCTTCTTCCTTCCACTCCCTCCTTTTTAAGTTAATAAATCCTGCATTTCATTAACATTCTATGTTTTTTAATGAAGATATTTTCAAAATATGTAATAATCCATTTTACAGTTCCTAAGATGTATATTAAGAGTGATATCACATAGGTGTTAATTGCTTTAACTGTGTTCTTCCTCTTTAGTTTTGATTTTAAAATATCAGTAAGTGTCTAGAGATTTTTTTTAGGGATAGGAATAGGGAAACTCTTGTGAGGAAACTTCTCTACTAATATATTACCTTGTTTGCAACATATACTTTTAAAGAGCTGCCTAGAGAACAGAGAAGTCAAATGACTTGCCCAGGGTCACACAGGCAGTATGTGTCAGAGGTAAGATGTGGATCCAGATCTTCCTGTTTTTGAGACCATCTGTCTAGTAAATTATGCAGCCTCTCAATATATCATTATTAGTACTATTGCTATTGTCATGCTAAAATCACATATCATTTGCAGAATGATTATTTTTGTAAATTGAGGTAGTGTTTATTAATTAAGTAGAACCTTTACTCTGTCAAGATGCCTAAGAGTCATATGGATGGTGTGACCTTGGATAATTTGCTTCATCTTTTTGTGACATAGTGCCCTCATTTGCAAAATGCAAACTACTTTGCCTTCTATAACATAACTACAATTTACTTTTCCAGTCATATTTTGGGCTATGTCCTTTCATATACTACATGTTCCAGATAAGCTGGAACATTTCCCAGTCTTGTCCTATCCTCTCTCATCTTTTTAATCCTCTATTCAGGTGATTTTTGCACATGGAATAAACTCCCTTCTTGTATTTGCCTGTTTTAATTTTCTTCTTCCTTTAAGGCTCAATTGAGCCTCTATACTTTTTTCTCAGATAGTTCCAAGTGACTTCTTCATTAAATTTTCCTGCAGTACTTTATCAGTATTTTCTCTTATGTTCATTACATTCCACTTTGTGTCATACAAATTAATTTGGGTGCATTTCATACACCTTCTATCATATTGTAAGCTTCCCGAAGGTGGGCACTATATCATTTTCAGTGCTTAGTAAAGTGCCTGACACATAGTAGGTTTTTAACAAATGCTTCTTGACTCGACTTTTTTTTTATCATTGTACCACTCAACAACTAGCAGAGTGTCCTTCATTTTTGTTTCATATTCTTTACATACTTTTATTTATTTATTTATTCATTTGTTTGGAAAAAAAGAAATTTATAATACAAACCTCAAAATCTTACACAAAACCCTTAGTCAAGGCAGTACTAGAGAGTGAACACACACTTAATAGAAAAATTTTTGTTCCGTATCATTTTGGGGGGCCTGTAGGGAATTTCACCAATCTCTTCAAATACTTTTAATTTCCCCAATGCAACACTTTCTTCTTTTTTTATTTTATTATTTTTTATATAAATTTATTTATTTCTAGTTTTCAACATTCACTTCCACAAGTTTTTGAGTTCCAAATTTTCACCCCATCTCACCCCTCCCACCACCCAAGATGGCATGCATTCTGAATATTCCATCCCCTAGTCTGTCCTCTCTTCTATCTCTCCCCCCTTCTCCTATCCCCTTCCACTTCTATTTTCCTATAGAACAGGATAGACTTCTGTACCCCATTTCCTTTATTTCTTATTTCCCAGTAGCATGTGAAAACATTTTTTTAAACATGTGTTTTTAAAACTTTAGGTTTCAAATCTTCTCCTTTCCTCCCTCCCCACCCACCCTCATTGAAAAGGCAAGCAACTCAATATAGGTTGTACATGTGCAGTTATGCAAAACACTTCCACAGTAGACATGTTGTGAAAAACTAACTCTATTTCCCTTAATCCTATCCTGCCCTCCCATTTATTCTATTCTTTCTTTTGACCCTGTCCCTCCTCAGAAGTATTTACTTCTGATTACCCCCTTTCCCAATCTGTCCTCCTCTCTATCATCCCCCTGTTCTCTTGTTTACTTCTCCCGCTATTTTCCTGTAGGGTAAGACAGATTTCCGTACCCAACTGAATGTGTATATTATTCCCTCCTTAAGCCAAATCCTATGAGAATAAGATTCACTCATTCCCTCTTACCTTCCCCCGTTTCCCCTCCAGTGTAAGAGACTTTTCTGTTTTTTTTGTGTGTGAGATAATTTACCCCATTCTACCTCTCCCTTTCTTCTTCTCTGAGTATAATACTCTCTCATCCTTCAATTTTATTCTCCACATATGATCCCTTAATCTTCAACTCACCCTGTGCCCTCTTTCTATCTATCTATCTATCTATCTATCTCTCTATCTATCTATCTATCTATCTATTCATACATATATTTTTTTTCCTCCACCTACCCTAATACTGACGAAGGCCTCATGAGTTATAAATATCATCTTTCCATGCAGGAATGTAAACGGTTCAATCTTAATAAGTCTCTTATGATTTCTCTTTCCTGTTTACCTCTTCATGTTCCACTTCAGTCCTGTATTTGAAAGTCAAATTTTCTATTCAGCTCTGGTCTCTTCATCAAAAATGCTTGAAAGTCCTCCATTTCACTGAATGACCATTTTTTCCCCTGAAGGATTATACTCAGTTTTGCTGGGTAGGTGATTCTTGGTTGTAATCCTATCTCCTTTGCCCTCTGGAATATTATATTCTATGCCCTATGGTCCTTTAATGTAGAAGCTGCTAAATCTTGTGTTATCCTGATTGTGTTTCCACAAGACTTGAATTCTTTCTTTCTGGCAGCTTGTAATATTTTCTCCTTGACCTGGGAACTCTGGAATTTGGCTATAATATTCCTAGGAGTTTTCCTTTGGGGATCTCTTTCAGGAGGAGATCAGTGGATTCTTTCAATTTCTATTTTGCCCTCTGGTTCTAATATATCAGGGCAGTTTTCCTTGATAATTTCTTGAAAGATGATGTCTAGGCTCTTGTTTTGATCACAGCTTTCAGATAGTCCAATAATTTTTAAATTCTCTCTCCTGGATCTATTTTCCAGGTCAGTTGTTTTTCCAATGAGATATTTCACATTGTTTTCTAATTTTTCATTCTTTTGGATTTGTTTTACAGTGTCTTGATTTCTCATAAGATCGCTAGCTTCCAACTGCTCTATTCTAATTTTTAAGGAAGTATTTTCTTCAGTAAGCTTTGGGACTTCTTTTTCCATTTGGCCAGTTTTTCTTTTTAGGGCATTCTTTCTCCTCATTGGCTTTTTGGACCTCTTTTGCCATTTGGGTTAGGCTGTTTTTTGAGGTATTATTTTCTTCAGTATGTTTTTGGGTCTCCTTTAGTAAGCTGTTGACTTGTTTTTCATGATTTTCTTGTATCACACTCATTTCTCTTCCCAGTTTTTCCTCTACTTCTCTTACTTGCTTCTCAAAATCCCTTTTGAGCTCTTCCAAGGCCTGAGACTGATTCATATTTTTCTTGGAGGCTTTGGATGTAGGAGCTTTGACTTTGTTGTCCTCTTCTGGTTCTATGTTTTGATCTTCTTTGCCACCAAAGTAAGATAATATAGTCTGACTCTTTTTGTGCTGCTTGCTCATGATCCTGGCCAATTACTTGAGTTTTAAACTCTTTGTCAAGGTAAGAATCTGCTTCCAATGTGGAGAATGTACTGTCCCAAGCTTAGGGGTTTGTACAGCCATTTTCAGAGATACTTGTAGGTACCTGTAAATTTTTACTTCCTCTATAGTGGTATGATAAAGGGGCAAGGTGTTTACTCCTTTCCTGGACTGTGACCACAAGTACTCCTTTCTGTCCTGTAACTGTGAGGAGAGATGCCTGCCTCAGCACTGGCAAAGAGATCCCTGCAAACCTTCTCTGATCAGCCACTGGATTCCCCCTCAGTCTATGGGCCATAATCTCAGGAAGCAGCTCCCCCCGCCCCAGGGCCACGCTCATGGGGAATGGAGCTGAGACCCCACCTTCCTGTCTCAGTACCGCAGAAACACTTTTCCCACTGACCTTCTAAGTTGTCTTTGGCATTCGTGGATTGAGGAGTCTGGAAACCTCCACAGCTGCCTGAGATTCAGTCCTCTGAGGCCTGCTACAGGTTCATTGCAGCCTGCATGCCCGTGCCACTCCACGCTAAGCTGCGCTTTCAGCCCGGCGTGATATGCCTTTCTGATCAGCCATCCACGTTGTCTTGGGCTGGAAATTTGTTTCACTCTGTCTTTTTGTGGGTTCTGCTGCTTTAGAATTTGTTTAGAGCCATTTTTTATGAGTATTTGCAGGGGTTTAGGGGAGAGCTCAAGCAAGTCACTGCTTTCACTCCGCCATCTTGGCTCTGTCCCCAATGCAACACCTTCTTAACTTTTCTATTTCTTTCTCATTTCCCTTAATTCATTTTCTGAAGGAAAAAACTCAGTTAAGTCACCTTCCATGACATAGATCCCTAATAAGTACTCATGAGCATCTGTGTTGTGCTGAAAAGAGCACAGGTCTGAAGATCTCATTCTACAAATAGAGAAATTTACTGTATGACCTCAAATAAGTCATTTCCCCTCTCTAAGCATCAGTTTCCTCCTCTATAAAATAAAGCAGTTGGACTTAATGGAAGCATGGTATATAGTGGAAAAAGCACTAACTTAGATGTCAGAGAACCTGGGTTCAAATCTGTCTTTGACATTTACTTAATGGAGTAGTACAGTACATTTAGAAAAAAAAAATAATGATTTTGGAGCCTAAAGGACTTGTGCTGCTTAGCATGAATGCAACAAGTCGCTTAACTTCTCTTGACCTCATTTTTTTTTTCACTTGTAAATTAAAGGGCATTGGGCTAAATGACTGCTTAGATACTTTCTGGGGCTAGAACTATGATCTCTCATCTAAACTACTTGGGACTTGGTTTCCTCAGGTATAAAATGAGAGACTCACTTATATTCGGTGACATCCAAATTCCCTTTGCTTTTAAAAAAATTAACTTTTATTTTTATCAAAAATTAATAAACACTAACTAGAATGGGCATGACAGTATGTGCATGACAGAAAAAGAGGAATGTACATGAAACTTCAAGTCTCTATTATTACAATTTTCTTTTTAAGGATATAATAAAATCAACCTGCAGCTTTCAAAAGTGGTCCTTACCTGGTAAGTTCCTTTCCTAATCTAAATCTATGATCCAAATTAATGATTTTTTCTTCTTTAATTCTTTGTTTGAATTCTAATGATTCCTCCTAGCTCTTACGTTCTCATCCATTCTATTTATCTGTAGTCTCCAGAGCTTTGCCTAAAGCTGAAACAGTATAGTGGGGTTCCTCAGAAAAGCAGCAGTGAAGCATTCTTGTTCAGGTAGAAGGAATAGTGTTTAAATCTATTCAACAAAAGAAAAACAACCCTGACAATCAATATGCTGTTCTCAGAGTGACTCTAGGACATGGTAAGTATCCTGCAAATATGTTCAATGAATGGGCAGTTTAATGAATGATCACCAGTATGGTTCGGTTTGCAAGCTCAGTGTTCTAAAGTAGGAATCCTCTTTAGGAAAATGATTGACAAATATCCCAAAGGACTGTTCAAGCTTTTATGAGATTATACTAGTCTGGGGTTTGGGCTCCCTATGAATCTGAAGCATATGACTGCCTTAGAAATGGGTTTTAACTTGTTGAGAGTCCTTTCTCTGGCAGCCCTGGGTTGCCGTGGTAATACAATGGTTTGACACATTTTAAGTGGCTTTCACTTTCTATTCTCAGAATAGGCTGTTCTAGTTTAGGGGTAACTGATGTCTGTTGGTTTGGTCCTTGTTTTCTTTCTTCATTTGGCTGGCCCAGGCTACTTGATTTTGCATGTAATACTACTCTCCACCTGGAAGGAGCAAATGTAACATTCTCAAAAGTAGGTTAACATTTAATGAGATATTATTTTTAAGTTGAATCTGTGATTTCATTTGTATAAGGAATTCCCTCCATCAATGCAGACTGCCCTGCAACTTAAAGTTTGAGAGAGTTGCCTGAGGAACTGAGAGGTTAGTGACTTATTTAGGGTCATGCCAGGATGTGTTTGGCATATACCATGCCTCCTCTCAAACTTATAATGACTGGCATTAAGTTGGTGCTTATTGAAATAGCAGGAGTTGAGTGGGGCCTGGATGAAAATAATAATTCATCAATTTAAAAGAGAAAAGTAAATAAATTCAAGAATGACTTCAAACATATTAAAAAGTAGCCATTATAATAATATAATTACGTGCAATTATTACTTACATATTTACAAAATGAATGTTTAAGTCAGTGTTAGAAGGTTTATGGGAAGAGAGTACTAATATGGACCTACGGAAAGAGAGAACATAAATAAACTATTGGTGGAGCCATGAATTGGGCCCAGCTTTTTTGGAAAAAGAATTTGCCATTTGGTGAGAAAAATTAATAAAAACTTCATGCTAATTCATCTCACTGATCCCACTTCCATATACTCCAGGGAGATTAAAAATAGGAAGATACAATATGCACCAAAATATTTCCAGTTGCCAATATCCCAAATCTAGCAAGTGACCCCTAAATCAATTGAATTATGGATGGTACATGTAGCAAAGAGCTAAAAACAAACAAAAGTGTATATTCAGAGTTTGGAATGGCTAGTAAATTGTGGTATATGAATGTAGTGTGAGTGTAATAATAGTAAGATAGAGATAAATAACTGGACTTGTGATTTAATTGCTATAGGGAACTCTGTGAGAAGAAATGCCCTCCACCAATCCAGTTTAGCACCTTCTCTACAACTTATAGTCGGATAGCTGCCTAAAACTCTGAGAAGTTAAGTGACTTTTCCAGGGTCACACAGCCAGTATGTGTTAGGGGCAGGACATAAAACCAATTCTTCCCTGCTTCAGAGCCAGCTTTGTATCTGTTATGGCATGCTGCCTCTATTATGTAATGAGAAAGGGCAGTATAAGGAATTTAGGAAAATATGGGAAGAGTTTAATAAATAAAGGCTGAGTGAAGTAATCAAAACCAGAAACAAAATATACATATGCAACAAATAAAGTAAATTGAATGATACCTAAAATAAAGCCAATATATGATGGTTTTAAAAGTCAGCAAGGATTCTGGTAAACAAATAATGAAATATTACTCTCTCTACTTTACAAAGAGGTAAGGAACTACAAGGAAAGAATGTTGTTAGCTATAAACAACCTCTCTGTAGTTTTTACTTAACTATTTTGCTTTGTTATAGGAGATGGGGAAAATTCAGAAATGCCTGAGATGTAAAAGACAAAGGGAATCTATAAAACTTATTTAAAAAAATAAAGAAAAGAGATCATGACCTAGAGGGGGAAAAACACAAAATAAAACAAAATGAATGTAAAAAGAAGAATTCAGATTTATTTTATTATGCATTGAGATCACCTCATTTAAGAAATTTTATCATTTTGCTTTTTATCAATTTATTTTAAACATACACAAAAAGAAAAGAAAAAGAAACATATTATAAACTTAAATACTAAAACTTAAATACAAAATAAGAAATGAAAAAGAGGCATTGCCATATGCACAGCAGAATGTTAAGAGTATTCAAAATACACAGTAATGAATTTCCATTTCAAGAAAGCCTACATAATAAATACTACATATGTGTTCAGACTTGTCTTTCTTCTCTTCCTTATGAGTTTTCTTTTGGTCTGTGCTGTGTACTTTTTACTTTGCTCTTTTTTTCCTTCTTCCTTCCGCCTACCCCCCAAAATACTACAATTAACCTCCAATAAATATGTGTGTATACACACACATATACATACATGCATATATTCACATGCACATATACATATATACACATAAACTTATATATACATACATATACACTTATATACACATACACATATTGGATAGCTATAGTCATACTCATATATAGACATATAAATTCTAATGCATCTATGTAAGACTGTGCTGTCCTTGTTTGTCCTCTGTTTCTCTGAGAGTGGTTAACATCTTCCTTCATAAATGCAAGTATTTCCATATTTTTCTAAGTCCACCAACTCATTATTTTCTACACCACTGCAAAATCCCAATGTCATGTTGTCTAGTTATTTTAAATAGTCTAAAACAATATTAATTAATGTGGCTGACATGTAGTATAGTTTCCCTGTTTTTCTCTTTTGATTAAATCTATTTTAGCTTTAACTTTGTCTGAGATCATAATTGCCAACTCTGCTCCTTTTACTTAACAAATTCTACTCCTGATTTGTATTTTATGTTTGTGTTTATCTCTTATTTCCTGATTCCTCTACTATACTTCTACCCACTACCTTGCCCTCTTATTACTTAATCTACATCCCCTCTAAAGATCCTTCCCTTATCCTCTATCCCCACCCTTTTCCCTTATCCTCTTGTTTCTATCTGAATTTAGAAGACTTTTTATAGCCTTTCAAAGATATACATTACTCCCTCTTTGTCACATTCCTGTTAATATAGACACCCTTCTCTACTCCCTCCTTACACTATTCCCTCACCCTCTTATTTCTTTATAAATTTAGAAGACTCTTTAACCCAGATCTGATGTGAGTAAAGTTCCTTCTAAAAATCCCTCCCTTATCCTTTCCCTCATCCCTCTTCCCTTCGCCTTTTATTTCTTTCTGAACATAGAATACTTTTTATACCCTTCTAAATATATATATGTGTGTATATATATATATATATATATATATATGTATGCATGTATTGTGTATGTATACATATATATACTACTAGCCCTCCTCCCCTATCTAATTCCTCTGTTTCAGTTCTTCCTCTCACACCTCATCTGTATAAGGTAATTACTCTTTTTATCTTTTCCTAAACAGTTTTGCTTTTTAGAATCACATCATACTCAGGTTGACCCCAAAATTTCTTAGGAACTACCCAATTACTAATAACAGTCTTAGAAATACATTTTACATTTCCTCATATAAAAAGTAAATACTCTGTCCTTATTGAGTCGCTTGTAATTAGTCTTTGATAGGTACCTTATATTTTTCTTGGATCTGGTATGTCAAATTTTCTGGTTAAGTTCGGGGTTTTGTTTTGTTTTGTTTTGCAACAAAATCCTGAAAGTCTGGAAAGTCATTGAATATCCACTTTTTAAAATTCATTCAGGATAATGCTTAACTTTGCTAGGTATGATACTTTTGGCCATGACCTCAGTTTTTTTGTTCTTTGATATATAATGTTCTAAGACCTGTGGTTATTTAGTGTAGCCACTGCCAGGTCTTGCATAAACCTAATTATGGCATCACCATATTTGAATTGTTTTTTTTTCTCTTGTTGCTTGTAATATTTTCTCTTTGAGCTGGGGCTTCAGGATTTGACTGTGAGATTCCTGTAGGTTTTCCTCATAGGTTCTCTTTCAGGTGGTGATCAGTGGATTTTTTTTTCTATTTCACTTTACCTTCTTGTTCTAATGTTTCAGGAAAATTTTCTTTAATTATTTCTTGTATTATTGTATCACGATTCTTTTTTTTTATTGTAGCTTTCAAGTAGTCTGATTATTCTTGTTTTCTCTTCTTGATCTGTTCTCCAGATCAGTTGTTTTTCTTATGAGATATTTCACTTTCTCTTCTATTTTTTTAATTCCTTTTTAAAAAAGCTTTCATTTTATTTATTTTTTTAGGCAATTGGGGTTAAGTGACTTGTCCAGGGTCACACAGCTAGTAAGTATCAAGTGTTTGGTCTGAGGCCAGATTTGAACTCAGGTCAGACTTCAGGGCAGGTGTTCTATCCACTGCACCACCTAGCTGCTCCTATTTTTTTCATTCTTTATATTTTTATTTTTTCTTGGTCTCTTATGCCTTCACTGGCTTCCCCTTGCCCAATTCCAATTTTCGAGAAGTCATTTTCTTCCTCAGTATTCTGGATCTCCTTTCCCAGTTGGTTGACTTTTTTTTCATAATCTTGTTTTTCTTGGATTGTTCTTATTTTTTAAAAAATTCCTCAATCTCTCTCAATTTTTAAAGTCTTTTTTTTTATAAATTTCATGAATTCTTTTTGGCAGGTGACCATTTAACATTACTCTTTGGGTAGAAAAGCCTTTTTTTTTGCTTCAATATCCTCCTCTGAAGACAAAATCCAACCTTCTCTGTTCTCATAGTTGGGTTCTATAGTTGGGTTCTTTCTCCTTTTCCTGCTCATTATTTGTTTTATTTGCAGCAGTTTATTATTTGTAATCATTTCTAGTCCTAGGGTATAGAGGATGGTACCTTTGGCCTTAGGTTCTCTTCCAGTTCTCTCCTCTGCCCTGGAAACAAAACCAAGACCTCCAGTCCACAGTAAATGCCTATAGCCAGCAGCATCCCTGATCCACTGCTTCTGTGCTGTCCAGGTGTGCGCTGGTACCTTCTAACCTAGTGTCTCTTGGCAGCGCAGCTAGGCCTGGAGAGGGCTCGATCTTCCACTGCTCAGATACTTGAATTCCCACACTGTCCAGGAGGTGAAAATTCCTGTAGGTGGGGCTGAGGCTACCTCCCAACTCAGCTAGCCCCAGGGCTCCCAGCCTTGCTGTTTCAGAAGAACTAGCCTAGATTTTTCTTCTGATCTTGGATTGTCCCAGGAGGACCCTTGTTCTGCCCCAACTCTTGTTTATTTTACCACTTGCCCTGAGGTTCTATTTTGTCTTCTTTTTTTTGTGAGGGAAATCTGAAGAGCTTGGAATTATCTTACCTACTTCACCATCTTCCCAGAATCTTCTCAAAAATTTATCATTTTCAAAAGTAGTTCAGTTCTCTGTCATTTTTAAAAGAAACTAATTTTGACGCTGATAACAGAATTTTAACTGTATAAAGTGATCCAGAGTTTTTGTTCATCACCTTCTGTGGACTATGAGCTCAGCTGGTCAAAGTATGATGTTCAGGAAGCCAAGGATGCTGGTAGTGTTCTTCTGAGGTCTCCTATTTGCCATCTAAGCCTCAGTCACATGATATACTCTTATCCTCATCTACTCATGTAACAAATCTCTAGCCTCTCTAAGAAACTATAGATGGCTCCCAGGATCTTGTCTCAAGTACAGTAAAGCTTCAACTCATCAGACCCTAATTGCCTTGGACTGCACTGCATAATACTGATGTGACCTTGTGCACACTCCTTACACTCTGTAGTCCTCACTTTTCTCTTCTGTAAAACTTAGGTCTCATCCAACCCTAAATGTATGATATTAAGACATTACATATCTTGGCTAAATTCTACCACTATGTGACCTTGGGCAAATTTCTTCTCTTCTGTGGGCCTATTTCCTTCTCTGTAAAATGGGGGGTTGGACCATATGATCTCTAAGATCTTTTCTAGTTTTGACAGTCCTCAAGTTTATGATATGCCAGAAATAATTTGAAGGGCATATCATAATGATCTTCTTCCTCCTTAGGAGGGATAGTTAGAATCATGTTAGTATATTAGTCATAGGATATAGACACCTACATTTAGTTTTTAATTTTTAAAATCCCTTTTTATTTTATTTTCAAATCTGAACTCTTCTTCCCAACTTCCCCTCTGTACCTACTCCCCCATGTCCCCACTGCAGGAAAAAAAAAAAAGAAAAACAAAACCTGTTACAAACATATATAATCAAAGAAAATATATGCCCATATTGGCTATGTCATAACAAGCAAATGAATCAAAACAAAACAGAACCTCAATATGTACTCTGAATCAATCACTATTTTATCTGGAGGTAGAGAACTCTCATTTTTAAGTAGAGCTTTGGCATTAGAGTTCTGGTGGTTTGACAAATTGTTGAAAGAGGAGAATGACAAGAGTAACTTTGGTCCCCAGTCCTAATCTCTCTCCTGAATATTGTGGAACTAAATATTCTGGATGATAACAAAGACTTGCCTTCATCCTCAACAGGGAGAGATGAATTAGTCATCTAGGACTATAGAGGACTATGGCCAACAGTTACAATGAATAATGGCTTTAATATAGCCAAAATGTATGCCTAGTGTGAAAACGTGGGCTTCTCACTTTTACCATGTAACAAGACTTTAATATGGACACCAAAAATGCGTGGTTGACCAAATACTGATGCAAGCCTGACATTTCCAGGAGCCATTGTTTTATTCCCACATTTAAAAATGCTTTAAGAAATGCCACGTTAGTGAACTTAACTCATACAATGCAGAGGAAAGGGAAGATTTTGGTTCAGTCAAAGTTAATTTAAGAATAACCCTTCTGGCCATATTTGATACAGAAAAGCTATTATTAAAGCTAAACATTGCATTAGTCTAATATACACATGTGCTACCTCACTGTTTCCCACATAGAGTAGGAGATATTCAACAATTAGATCTGTAAATCAAGTATTGGTGCTCTTTCTACATGCATTAGTATTATCTTAGAGTTAGTCATTTCAGTTGTTTGACTCTTTGTGACCCCATTTGGAGTTTGCTGGGTAAAGATACTAGAGTGATTTGCCATTTCCTTCTCCAGCTAATTTTACAGAGGAGGGAACCGAGGCAAACAGCATTAAGTGACTTGCTAAGGTTTACACAGATAAGTGTCTGAGACCAAATTTGAGCTCAAGAAGATTAGTCTGCCTGAGTCTGGGCCCAGAGCTCTATCTACTATACCACTTAACTGCCCCATCATTGATATGCCATACATATGGGTCTGACAGCTAGGTAGTAACCAGAGAAACTTTATAATTTTCTCTGTGGGGCAGCTAGGTGGCCCAGTGGATAGAGCACAGGCCCTGAAGTCAGGAGGACCTGAGTTCAAATCCGGCCTCAGACCAAACACATGACACTTACTAGCTGTGTGACCCTGGGCAAGTCACTTAACCCCAATTGTCTACAAAAAAATTTTCTATGTGTAATTTTTTCCTGTCCGTCATGTGAACCTCTTTCTTTTTTCTGCCTTCTTATTCATTCTTCTTTTCTCTTCTCTTTTGTTTTCCTTTCTTTTTTCCTTTTCTTTCTGTTGATTATGCCAAAGCCCCTTGGCATTATTAAACCATCTCTTGGCACTCAGGAAATTCCTGTACCTGGCTTAGGATATGATGTGAGATGCTCAGAACATCAACAGTAAAATCAGAGTAACAACAGCAGAAGTCAATTTATTGGTTGAATTTTAACAACTGTGTCCCTATGCTATTTAAACCAAACTCATTGAGTGTAGACATTCCAATTCTTAGGTGGCTCTCATGCTTAGTAATCCCTAGATAAGTCTGTGAAATGTGAGAGAATTGGAGGGTACAAAATGTATTCTTACCACATTCTGTGCCAACCATGAGTGCCATGTTAAACTAATTGCCTACTCTATGGTAATGAATTTATCCTCGGTCCATATTGTTTCTTGTTTAGTTAAGAAATGTTCCTGTTATAAGGCACTTTGAAATTACCAAGGTATCAGCAAGTTTCATCACAAAGATCTAGAAATTTATGGAGCCAAATAGCTGATTTTCAATAAAATTGCTTTTAACCCTGTTGACTACCTGATTTTCCTCAATTCTTCTCTTCCTTTCGACTCTGTGGCTTGTTCTCTCTTATTTTACCTTCTATATATCTGACAACTCCTTCTCAGTCTTCTTTGCTGGATAACTTGCCTTTTCCCAGGCACTAACACTGGGTTCATCAAGACTTTATTCTGGGCTCTCTTTTGTTTCTACACTCTGTCTCCATTATTAACCTCCCAATTTTAATTGTCTCAATGAATTTTCAATTTTTATGAATTTAAATTATGTCTCAGATCTATATATCTACTATCTATAATCTCTTGCCTAAACTCTGAACATTTTTACCTTGATGATCCAGGAGATATTTCAAAGTCAACATGTCCAAAATGGCATTGATAGTTCCTTCAAACCCTGTCCCTTCTTCAAGCTTCTTCATTTCTTTTGAAGGAACTATCCTTTTTCCAGGCACCCAAGCTCTCAACCTGAAAGTTATCATCTTCTCTCTCCTTCATCTCCCACTTCCAAGCAAGTACCAAGCATTATTGGCCCTAACAGACTCTATAAAATCTTTTTTACCTGTTTCTTTCTCTACATTCACAAAGCCAACACTCAAATTCAGGTTTTCATCAACGCCTTCTGAACTATTGTAAAATTTTCCTGACTCTCTGCATCCAGTTTCTTTCTTCTCTAATATATCTTTCACATAGCGGTCAATATGAAATTCCTAAAATGTAAAACACAGGAGCTTTTACAAAGGGAATATTTTACTTCAGAAAATATAATCACAAGTTACAAATTTACACCCCCAACATAATCCTTCTTCCTCTATTGCATCGCCTCACTCTCTAGGAGGTGGGGGGGGGAGAGAATTAAGTTCATAATTTAGTTTACTTCCCATAGAATGGAATACCAGTCCCAAGTCCCAAACTTCTCTTGGGCTTCATTTCCAGGCACCTTGGCTTCTTTAGACTTCCATGTCTGGCCAGCTGGCTGCACTACCCCACCAGCAATCCTGGCTCAAAGGTCTACATTGATCAAACTACTGATCTGTGGGACATTAACTCTGGCATGTGAAACTGAGGACAAACAGCACAGAACAAAATGAAACACTCCCAGGCCCATTTTTCAGGGCCAGTATAAAAAAGAGGGAGCAGGGAAAGGCAAGTCTTTCTCCTCTTATTGGTTCAGTTTATGATATCCACACTGGGCATAACTGAAAACATGTCACAAATGAGAGTGAACAGTTCAATCTCACTACTTTTAGACATAGCAGCCAACCAAAGAAGACTACCCCTACACTTGTGTTAAGGGACATAGCAGGTTCCACATTAAGCAAACTGAGCATGCTCAGAGGCTTTCAAAGTTAGGTTACACACAGATCTGATAAGGACACTTCTCTAATCAAAGATCTTTAGTGGCTCCTTTTAGCTTCTAGAATAAAAATAAGAACTTGAACTTCTCAGTCAGACTTTGAAAGTCCCTCACAGTGTGGCTCCCACCTACCCTTCTGGTCTATTTTCATATTGATCCTCGATATCCAAAGTGTAAAACCCTCAGTAATAAAGAATTTTGCCACTGGAAGCAGATTAAAATCAGGGAAATGTTTAAAAAACAAAAAAAAATAGATATTAATTAAAATAATTAAATTAAATTTAAGTTAAAATATAGGCATTAATCAAAATACACATATTAATTTGTGGTTTTCTAACTCAATATCTGCTGGATGAATCCATTTCTATTAGAATTCAACACTACTGCCTTTTATGAGGAATTTCCTGATCTCTCCAGCTGCCAGTGTCTCTCATTGAAATTATATTTATATTATATAATTATAATTATACATATATGCATATATATACTAATATGAATACATGCTATCTTTTTGGACTTCATGTCAGCACTTTGAAAGCCAGTATTATTGCACTTTTGTGTTTGTATCTTTAGCATTTAGCCCACTGAGTCTGTATATACTAGTCACTTATTAAATGCTTATTGATTGGTTGCATACAGTAGGAACTTAATAAGTTTTTGTTCATTGGTTGATTCAAGCAAGTCTACCAGATGGTCCTTGCTTATGACAGTAAATCTTTTTACTACTGTACCTTTCTTTGTCCAAGCTGCCTCCCATTTTTGAAACACATTCTTTTAAAAAATATTTTATTTTTTCACAATTGCATGTAAAAACAATTTCAACATTAAAAAAAATAGCTTTGAGTTCCAGATTCTATTTCTCCCTTCTTTACCCTCCCCTCTGCCCAGGATGGTAACTAATCTGATATAGTTCTTCATTGTACAATATTGCTACTGTGTACAATGTTTTTGTGGTTCTTTTCATTTCACTTTATATCAGTTCATGTAAGTCTTTCCAGGTTTTTCTGAAATCATCCTGCTTGTCATTTCTTATAGCAAAATAACATTCCACTGCAGTCATATACCACAACTTGTTCAACCATTCCCCAATTGATGGACAGCCCCTTAATTTCCAATTTTTTAGCCGCAACAACAAAAAACTGCTATGCTACAAATATTTTTGTACAAATAGGTTCTTTTCATTTTAAAAAAAATCTCCTTGGGATACAGACTTAGTAGAGGTATTGCTGGATCAAAGAGTATGCACAGCTGTATAGCCCTTTGGGGATAGTTCCAAATTGCTCTCTGGAATGGTTGGATAAGTAAAACACATTCCTGATCACCTCCACTTTTTATAATTTTTGTCTTCTTTCAGGACACAGCTCAGATGCCATATCCTACAAGAGGTCTTTCCTGTTCTCTACCCTCATTCACCTTCCAGTGTTCCCTATTGATTTAAATTACTTTGAATCATTTTTCATGTAGTTTGCATTTTCTGACATATGTCCATGTTGTATCACTCCCTTTCACCTAAAGAAAAAAATATAAGTTCTCTGAGAAAAAGACCTTCCTTTTGTTTTTATCACTCAGATACCTAGCACAACATCTGGCACACAGTAGATACAATAATAATTTTTTTTTAATTGCACATATTGGACCGAAGGCTTTGGACACTGAAGCAAGGAAGGAAATAAACACTTACCTAGTACCTTCTATATGACAGGCATTTCTTACAAACATTATTTCATTTGTTCCTTACAAAACTCTGGGAGATAAGTGCTATTATTATACCAGTTTTACAATTGAGGAAACTGAGGCAAACAAAGGTTAAGTAACTTCCCCGGGGATACATAGCTACTAAGTGTCTGAGGCTGGATTTGAAGTCAAGTCTTTCTGTTTCTAGGCATAATTTTCTATCTACTAAATGATCAGATGAAGGAGGAAAGAAAATTATAAAGACACAATATTCATCACTAATCTTCAAGCCAGTGAATGTGATGTAGTAAGGAATAAAAAATGTGGATTTTACTGAAGGATAGTGACAGCAGTAAGGGATGAAATCTTAGAGTATTTCTTTACTAGGCTGTTTTAAAAAATGCTTAGTGCTTTTAATTCTGTAGTGTAGCCTGAGCAATGATTAAAATCCCAGCAGGTCACTACAAACACTATTTGATTTCATGGAGAAATCAAAATGACTGAAGAAAAGAGTGCTGCCAAGCTGATGTAAATATGAAGGGATTTGTATGTTTACAGGAAGGAAGGCTCCAGAAGGCAGAGATTGCTTTAGATAATACAGGCTGAACAAAAAAAGAAACAAAAGAAATTACAGGCAAAGATTAAAAAAAATAACAGCATAGCAGGTCATTCAGTAATTGTGAAGCAAAATAAATTGGAGGCAATGGCTTATTTTACCAGATTTTTGTGATTGGAAATTTTTGAAAATATGTAAATTATAATATATACAAATACACACCTATACATACATGTGTGCATATAAGTATATGTATAAATATAATTTCATATATGCATGTATATACATATATATGTGTATGCATATATATGTATATTTTTTATCATCAGTGACAGATATAAATGGAAAAGGAGGCCACCCATTCATGTAGCAAGCATGAATAACTGAAACATAACCAATATGTTCCACTGGCATCTTCACAATTTCAAGATGTTTACAGGAAGGCCCCTTACACACTGAGTAGAAGATTCCTGGTTGAGAGTTCCATAGAATGAGATGATTATGGATAGCTTTCAATCTGCCCCACTGGAGGGAGTTTATATATCATTCAGATCAAAGAACCGTTGAAATACTGAAGCATAAATAAACAGCATCCCCCTCTATGTGGGCCGACCATAGCAAACCTCCTCCAAAACCCCAGGGAAGGGAATCAAGTTAAGTAACTATTGAGGAGGTTGATATTTCTAGTCGAGGAATTAAGGGTCTTCATTAAAATATCAATTTATCATTGAAATATCAATTACATAGTGAATGCCTTAGAAATTATTCTTTCCTAAATAACTCATGATCTCTAAATTGCCAATTCTAATGACCTATTTTCAATTCTTATTCTTCATCTGGGTCCTTTTCCCTTCTTCCTCTATACAGTTTTACTTGGTGATCTCATTAGCTCCAAGGGATTCAATCATCTCTATGCTGAAAATTCTTATACTCACTCATCCAGTTCTAACCTCTCTGCCAACTTCCAATTTTGAATCTCCAACTACCTTTCAGATATCTTGAACTGGATGTCCTATAGACATCTTGAACTCACAATGTTTAAAATTGAACTCATTATCTTTCCCCAAAAACCTTTCCTCCTTCCTAACTTCCCTATTATTGTCAAAGATACCACCATCCACCCCCATTCATCCTGGCTCAAAATTTAGGTGTCACTTTTGACTCCTCTCTCTTACTACCTCCAATATTTAATCTGATACAATCAGTGATCAAATCCATTACTTACTATTCATTGTGTGAGACCAATCTGACAAAAGTAGAAGTTATTTATTGCAGAGTAGCTGGATGTGGCTGGATATAAAGTGTAGGGCTACATTATGAAGGGCCTTGAAGGTCAGACAGAATAGATTAGATTTGAAAGAGTAATAAGAAATGACAATAGAAAGCCATCAAAAGTTTTTGGGTAGCTTTGTAATATGATAAAAGAAATTTTTAACAAATCAAATTTCTCTCTCCACTGATGTGGAAAATAGTTCAGATGGACTTTAATTTACAGAAACAAGGTAACATGATACTGACTGACCTTGCACGTAATATCCTTGTTGTAGGTTTACACAAACTGATAAGAAAACATGGAAGAGAAGATGAACTCATAGAAACCAGAGAATCTTAGAATTACAAAACACCGCAGAGACCTTTTAGTCCAATCTATATCCAGAGGAATTTGTGGAAGAATTTCTGTTAAAAAGTTTGAACAAAAGTTTCCTCTTAGTATATAGTATGACCTTTTCTTGAAACCAGCCAGAATAATTCTTTTATTTGTCCTTATATATTTCATAATGGCTGGACTATTAGGTGATATTGATTGTATAAGACCCATTTGCTGAGCCAGTTCCCAGACAAATAACTCAATTCACTAAGAAATAGTGATAGTGATAGCTGTAAGGTTCCTACCCAAATCAGACTTATGATGTTGGGAATGCTCTACACAGTATAAACTCCCTAGCCTTTCATTTCATCACTCAACTCTACAAAAAAACAAAACAAACACACAAACAAAACCTTACCCATCCTCTCCCATCTTCATATTTATTTTTCTATCACTTTGAAAAAGTTCTTTCTTTTACTACATTGTGCTCCCCATTGGGCTTGGTATTCCCTATAAATTCCAAACTGGATGTTAGGGTTAATAAGCATAAATAAGAATCCCTTTTATAACATACCTGTCACAAAGTCATCTAGGCTTTGTTTGAAGACTTCTAATGAGGAAGAACCCATTATCTCCCAAGGTAACCCATTTCACTGTTGGACAGCTCTATTAGGTAGTGTGTCTCAATATCAAGCCTAGATTTGACTCTTTGCAACATTTGCCCATTATTACTAATTTTGCCCTCTGGGGCCAATCAGAAAAAGTCTAATCTTTGTTCCAAGTGATAGCCCTTAAAATACTTAGAGTCTGGTATCACATCCCCTTTAAATCTCTTCTGTTCCTGGCTAAATATTTCTAGATCCTTTAACTTTGCCAGTGGTGCTTCAGCATCCTGGTTCCCCTTCCGTTAACACTTTCCAATTCATCAATGCCCTGCCTAAATGTGGCATTCAGCACTGAACACAACACTCACATTTATGGTGTGACCAGGACTGAGTAGAGGACTATCCCATGTCTCTCAACTCAATTTAGGACTGTACTAAGTTTGATGGATATTATAACACACAGTTGGATTGCATTGAGTTTGCACATACTTGCCTCTTACCTGCAAATGTAAAAAACAAACTATATTAGAATATTAAATGCAAAGAGACTGAGCAGATTTATTGAAAATGTATTTTTAGGGTAGGTGTGGTGACCATACCTGTAATCCCAGATATAGAGGAGCTTAGGTCTGGCAGATCTCTCGAGCTCAGAAATTCTGAGCTTCAGTGGACTATGATAATCAGGTGTCTGAACTGAGTTAGGCATTAATATAGTAAACCCCTGGAGGCAGAGCGTGGAGGCAGAGAGGGAAACCAAGTTGCCTAAGGAGAGGCAAACTAACACAGATCAGAAATGGAGCAAATCAATGACTCCTGGTAGGATTAGGCCCATGAATAGCCTCTGAACTTCCAGCCTACTTGTCCCTCTTTGGAACAAGTACTTACTGCACTTAGTATCACTTAGTTCTAGTCACAATTGTTCCCTAACACTTGTTCACCTCCTCGATTTATTTACTTTTTTTAACTTTTAGAAAAGAAGCCATGTATTCCTTAAGAGGCAATGTAGTATAGTGGATAAAAATCCACTCTCAAATACAGGAGGTTTAAATCTCCCATACAACATATGACTCTGAATGATTTAACTGCTTAGCACTCTACTAGACAACTATCTAAGACTGCCATAGGCATAGAAAGTATGGACTTGCAATGGTAGAGGTAATTTCCTCATCTGAGAGTGCCTTATATTGATAAAATCACAAATCCAGGCACTATCCTTATCTTTGTATTTCTCACAGCTCACAGCAGAGTGACTTGTATGTCACAAGCATTACAATATATACCTGCTGATAAATTGATATTTTAAAGAAGGCCCTTTGGTTCCTCAAACAGACACGTCTTTTTCCTGAACAGCTCTCCAGCTTGACTCCTTTCCTTGAAGGTTTTGGAGGTTTGTTATGCCCAACCCATTTGGCAGGGAGGGGGATTGTTTATTTATACTTCAATATTTCAATGGATCTGTGAGCTCACTAAGGTGGGAACTCCCTCCAGTGGCACAGATTGCAAGCCATCCTTAATCTTCTCATACTATGGAGCTCTCATCCATTTCCCCCCCTAAATCTCCTACCTAGTGTATAAGGGGCCTACCTGTAAACTTCTTGAAATTGTGAAGATGCCAATGAAACACATGAATTGCACAATGGTTATCCTTCATACTTGCTACATAAATGGTCGTCTCCTTTTCCATTTATACATGTCTCTGATGATATCCTTTTGGAATATCAATTCCACAGGATTTCCCTTTCAATTTTTTTTTTTTGCTTTTAGGCAATTGGGGTTAAGTGACTTGCCCAGGGTCACACAGCTAGTAAGTGTCAAGTGTCTGGTCTGAGGCCAGATTTGAACTCAGGTTCTTCTGACTTCAGGGCGGGTGCTCTATCCACTGCGCCACCTAGCTGCCCCCCTTTGGATTTTTTTAGTGGCAACATGTCACAGCTTATTTGCACATCCCATGTGACACTCCATTGTCTTTTGGGCTGATTTGTAATTTTCATTGTTTTATTTATTTATTTATTTGTTTGTTTTTTTGTGAGACAATTGGGGCTAAGTGACTTGCCCAGGGTCTCAAAGCTATCCAGTGTTTAGTCTGAGGCCGGATTTGAATTCAGGTCCTCCTGATTGCAGGGCTGGTGGGATATCCACTGCACCACCAAGCTGTCCCAAACTTTGGTTCTTTAGAAAAGTGCTACATGAGGAAATAGAAATGGCACCAAAGGAAAAAAAAAACTGGGAAACACAGCTGGAATGGAGGAAATATATTCAAAAAATAACCATCCTATATGTAACACACATTTAAAGGCACTGAGAGATTGTCAGAGTCTATTGCTGGGACTAAATGGACTTCTCAGAAGAAATGAATGGACTCTGTCAATGCCTCCAATAACTGGCTCTTTTATTTGGGATGTTTAAAGAAAGGCCCAAGAAGGAAACTCACATGGCTTAACTGGTGACACCCAAGGGAATAATGGTATTAACAATAAGAGAAGGGCACTAAGGCAACTCAGTGAGACCCTCACTCTGGATTCAGGACCACCAACTGCAAACTAGGGCATCCATCAACCTCCTCTAAATATGAGGGGTTTAGTACTTCTAAAGCAAGACTGGGTAGGGGGTAGGAATGGGGTATGTAATCAGGGATGTCACCAGGAAGATTTGGGCATGATGGCGGTCAGGCTACAGTAGGTAGAAAGAGCCACAAGTATTTCTGAGTCCATGCACTACAGCAGATAAGGCACTTCTGGGTCAGGAAAGCTTTGAGATGAGGTCAGATCAGATCAGGTGTTTCTAATTGATTTCCTGAAGTCACAGGTAGGAACCTCCAATCATCTAGGACAGGGCTTCTTAAATTTTTTCCACTTGTGACCCCTATCAGTGCCTCTTAAACTGTGAGCTAAAGATGCCTAGTCTAGAATCTTCCATGTGTAGAAACTTCTAGATACAAAGACTTTCAGATAAATTACAGTGTACCAGTGGGTACCAGAAAGGAGGAGAGGAAATGGCTAAGAAATAGCCTGTTAAATAGAGATTAGGGAAAAAAAAGCTGCTTTTCTAGATCACAACAGGGATTTATTCTCAAGTTATCCAAATAAGGAAAGGTTACCAAATGCTTAGAAAAAAACCATAGATGTTATTACTACCAAAAAAGGGTCATTAAAAATATCAGTTACTATTAATCCATATGTGTACTTTTCGTTCTCTAAAAATTATTGTGAGAACAATCTATACTTACATTGAAAGTGTACTTGGCCAAAATATGAGAAGGGAACAAACTTTCATAAAAGATACTCTAAAATAGATCACATCTTTAGTCAATCAAGTAACTAAAAAGTTTATAGAGTATATGATTTCACTATGTTCATTACTTGTTGACTACAAAAAAAGCAAGATGCCACCTTAAGGTTCTCAAACAAGCTGTTTCCTTTGCACATGTCAAAATCATACAAGAATCTTTGAAAGATGAACCAAAAAACAGAGGAAACTTTGAGGACCCTCTGGTTATTACTATCAAGTGTAACATAAAACAAGATGTAAGATTACCAAAGATGTTTGCTACTGTCATAGGGGTTGTCAAGTGCAATGATGAAACTGATGAGGGACCCCTTATAGATTATGTTGTCTTAAATGATTCAATTAACTATCCACACATGGCAAGGTGGGGGGAGACTGGATAAAGAACACTGTGTTATGCAGCCTATAGAGTGGACCCATCAATACAACTATCCTGAGAAGGAAGAAAAGGGAAACAAACATTTAATATATACTATGTACCAGGCACTATGCTAAACACTTTACAAGTATTATCCCATTTGATACTCATAATACACCTGTGAAGTAGGTACTATTATAATCCTGATTTTACAGTTGGGGAACCTTAGACAAACAAGATTTAAGTGACTTACCTAGGGTTTGAGAGCTAGTAAATGTCTGAGGATGGATTTGAACTCAGGTCTTTCAGAGTCCAAGCCCAGTGTTCTATCCACTGTGCCACCTAACATCTTCACAGACTATGGATAGACACTGAATTGCACCAAAAGTTGAACAGGAGAGAATAGATAGAAATGCTTTAGGGAAATTGCAATGCTTTTCATGATCCCAGACTTCTCCTGAAGCAAAGGGCTATCTTTTTTAATATAAATGTTTTTCTCACAGTTCTGTTGGCTAAAAGTGATATGATACTGTATTCTCCAAAGAGTGAAATCATGTATTACCCAAAGTAGATTTGTTTAAGAAAGAAAAATTATAAAAAATACAAATAACAGATAATGGCATTCTGAGAATTGTCCCTTCCATCTAAAAACATTCTTTCACCTCAAAACATTCTGATATTTTCTTCAAACCTTAATTGTAAAGCATTTGGGGTGGGAGATTAGGGGATGACAAGCACTTTGAAAAGGAAATGGAAATATTTTCTATTTAGCTTTGCCACAAGCTGAGCATTCTTCTGATTGCCCACCACCAATTACCACTGGGGAGAAACTTCATTTAAAAAATGTAGGAAAGCTAATATCTTGTATTTCTTATTATTCCAATTCCAGAATTTACTCTGAGACCATTTGGTCCAATTCTTAATCTCAGGAAAAGCAGCACAATACTAGGGACATGGATGTTGCTGTTATCCTTGTACTGGCTCTTCCAGGCAGAGCCTGTCTGCTCTTTCATCCAAGGTTAGTCTTGCCTCTTGAGTTTGATATCCTTATGGTACCCTCATCATCTACTAGTTGTTCTCATAATCAAGACTCACTCAAAACATTGCCTGAGGAATAACGCATAAAAATTCCTAGATTATGAAATTGATGAAAGGATCATCAAAAAACATTTTGGTGCAGTGGCTGGAGTACTAGACCTGGCCTAAGGAAGGCCAGGGTTTTAATCTTACTTGGACATTTACTAGTTGTGTGATGATGGGAAAGTCCTTTAATCTCTCTCAGACTCATTTGTTCCATATGTGAGGAAGGGATGGTAAGGACAGCCTCAGTTTTTTCATCTATAAAATGGGGATAATAAAGGTACCTATTTGACAAGGCTAAAGTAAGGATCAAAGGAGATAATGTGTCACATAAATGTGTTATTATTATTCCCATTACAAAAAGTCTTTACAAAAAATTCTGGGCTTAGGTTCTTAAAATCTAGCCAGGTCTGAGATTCCTATAATCTAGGCAATAGCTCACTAACATTCAGACTCCTTAAGAGTCTGACCAATATGACGGATGTTCTAATAAACCTTGTCTTTGGCTTAAAGAAGGCTTGGGTCTGCATGTTGTGATTTTGGGGTCCCAGCACCCCTAAACCCCTGAACCTCAATATTTTGGTGTCCCATATGGGGATACTGCCTAACCCCAAGTTCTTCTCCAGCCAAGACTGCAAGGTATGTAGCTGGGGCTGCTCTCCAAGCACCAAGGCTTGGAAGTGCCTTTCCAGCAGACAGTTATGAGACTGTCTCACACTCACCCTGATACTCTCAGGCTCTCCATCCACTGGGTCAGTTCGAGGCCATGGGCCTGGGTACACCTTCCACAGCATAGAAGACAAGGACAGAAGCCCTATCTGGAAGTGTATGCCCAAATCTGTTAATTCTCTGGGTGCTAGGGAATTGGGGAAAACTACAGTTGCTTTTTGGCTCCCTGAGGCTTACTTACTCCCTTCTTCTACACCCCTGAATCCTCCTTCATGGAGGTTAAAGGGAAAAGTTAGAACAGCTAAACATATCTTGACAGATTTTGTGATCCATCATTAAGGAGTTTTGAAACTCCTCCTTACAACCCTGGTTACTCCCTTCCCTTGAGTCAAGAGGGTGTCTGTTAACCCCTCTCATAGGAGAGGAAAGTTTCACCCTTTCCCCCTCATCTTTGATTTTACCCTCCCCCACCTGGGAAAAGGAAGTAGGGGGGTGGGGCAGCAGCTACAGTGTGGGCCCCCCTGACAATGGCTTTGGGCCCTGACACACCCTTTGCCTGGAAGCATCACCCAGGTTCAGCACATCCTCCTGCTTAAGGTAATGAAGCTAGCCTCTGAACTTGGGTAAGCATGCTCTTTTAAAGTTGTAGTTTTAACTGTTAATGATGAGATGTTGATTCTCTGTGTCAAGTAATTTGGAAATGAATTTAACAAAATTTAAGCCACCTGATTGGTAATGGGTTTGTTTCAAGTTTCAAATTGGTGAACTTTTTGTATCAGTTATGTCAAGCAATTTTTCATAATTTGGTTACTGCTAAAATAATCTGGCTATTGTTGGTTATTGTTTTAATGTGCAAACTTGCCAAAAAGCTTCTTAGGATTTTGTCTTGTTGAGAATTTGCAATTATATAGGAATAATCACTAACAATCGACTTTTTATACCACGACAAATTTAAATTTCAGACGTAAATCCTGGAAAAGTTTTTCCTGAACTGTGATTAGTGAAACTTTCTGTTTGAGGTAGAAGCAAATAGGATTTTATTTTGAGTTGTCTGATGGATCATAATACATTGATAATCAAAAATCTATCATCTGAGAGAAATGCCACAAGCTACTCAGAGAGAATGTGATACTGGTGGGAAGCCAGCATTGGGAAAAGCTGAGAGGACAATTTTAGCCTCAGTCCAAGATGGGATCCTATTGGCTCAGTTTCTCCATTATGTTCCTTTGAAAGGGAATGTTACCCACCTGGCTATTCCTGAGTCTGGCTAGGAGGTAGATTTGATACTGCATTGTTAGAAAACTGAATTATCTGAATCCAAACAGAGCTAAGGATCTTTAATCTTCTCATATCTGGGCCCTGCAGTCATTTCTGTCAGATTTGTGTCTTCCAGACTACAGGCCATTCACATACAGTTGGTAGCAAACAGTGGGTAGATAATTTCATTAAAGATAATGACAATGATCAAACAACATACCAATATTTTCTATAGCACATTTGAGGATAAAGCCAAAACAATCTTTAGAGGAAAGTTTATATCTTTAAGCACTTTTATTAACAACAAGAAAGAAAAAAAAAGAGAGCAAGAATAGGTCAACAAATCAGGAATATGGCCAAAGATAACCCTAGAAAAATAACAAATTATCTGCTTCTGGGATCCAAGATGGTGGAGTAAGAAAAAGCTCTCATTCTCCCTTACTAACCTCTGAAAGCCCAGAAAATAACACCCCAGAAAAAAACCCTAGAGCAGCTGAATCAGCAGAAAGATGGGGTGCAGCAGTCCTGTAGCCAGGAAGCTTGCCCTGGGGAAGGGGGAGCAGTATAGGACAGGAGATGTCCCAACAAGGTAGCAGAAAGCCCCATCTAAACATACCAGCAGGAGAAGCTGAACCCCAGGAGGTAGAGCATGAAAGCACCAATACCAGGACCACTGAGTACTTCAGTAAGGACAGGGGAACCAGTGGAAAACAGCTCCAAAAACCACCATGTGCCAGGGCATTCTCCAGCAGCCAAGTCTCCCAGTTCCTCAGCAAAACTCTGGGAAGCACAACTCTGAGAGGGAAAATGCCAGGTGGAGAAACATCCTGCAGCAATGAAACATCCATCTGCAAGGAGCCAAAGAAAGTGAAAGGAAAGGCCCAGGTGAGCAGTCAACCTCTAGGGGCCAGACTACCCAACACTGCCCCTAGAGCTATAGTGTTGCTGATTCCAGACCAACACCTAGTAAGCTTCCAGAACGCTACAACCTCTAACTGCCAGGAGCATCTAAAGAACAATTTAACATTTAAAGAACAAGCATTCAAACATTTAAAGAAACATTTAAAGAGCAATTAATTCTGATACTATATAGATGATTTGGGAAAACAGCCAAAGAAGGAGTCTTACTGATACCTAAACTGAGAAGAGTCAAAACAGACAAAGAAAATTACAGACCAATTTCATAATGAATATGGATGAAAAAATTTTGAATGAAATATTAGCAAATAGAGTACAGCAACTTATTACAAGAATAATACACTATGACCAGGTAGGATTTATACCAGGAATGCAGGGCAGGTTCAATATTAGGAAAACCATCAATATAATTGATTGTATCAGCAATAAAACTAACAGAAACCACATGATCACCTCAACAGATGCAGAAAAAGCTTTTGACAAAATACAACACACATTCCTATTAAAAACCTAGAGAGCATAGGAATAAATGGAGTCTTCCTTAAAACAATAAGTAGCACCTACCTAAAACCTTCAGCAAGCATCATATGTAATAGGGACAAGCTAGAAGCATTTCCAATAAGATTGGGGGTGAAACAATGATGTCCATTATCATCACTGTTGTTTAATATTGTACAGGAAACATTAGGTTTAGCAATAAGAGAAGGAAAAGAAACTGAAGGTATTAGAATAGGCAAAGAAACAAAGCTATCACTCTTTGCAGATGACATGATGTTATACTTAGAGAATCCTAGAGAATAAAGTAAAAAACTACTTGAAAGAATAAACAACTTCAGCAAAGTTGTAGGCTATAAAATAAACCCACATAAATCATTGGCATTTCTGTATATTACCAACAAAGCCCAACAGCAAGAGATAGAAAGAGAAATTCCATTTAAGGTTCCTGTAGACATTATAAAATATTTAGGAGTCTACCTACCAAAACAAGCCCAGGAACTATATGAACACAATTACAAACTACTTTTCACATAAATAAAATCAGATCTAAATAATTGGAGAAACATCAGTTGCTCATGGGTAGACAGAGCTAATATAATAGAAATGATGATTCTACCTAAGCTAATTTACTTATTCAGTGCCATACCAATTGAACTACCAAAAATTATTTTATAGAGCTAGAAAAAGTAATAACAAGATTCATTTGAAACAACAAAAGGTTACCAAGGGAGTTAGTGAAAAGAAATGTAGGGCAGGGTGCTTTAACCATACCAGATCTTAAATTGTATTATAGAGTAGCAATCTTCAGAACTGCTTGGTACTGGCTAAGAAATAGGGAGGTGGATCAATGGAATAGGTTCACTATGCAAGACACAGTAGTCAATGACTATACTAATCTACTATTTGATAAACCCAAAGACCCTAGCTTCTGGGATAAGAACTAACTGACAAAAACTGCTGGGAAAACTGGAAAACAGTGTGGCAGAAACCAAGCATAGACCAAAATCTCACACCATATACCAAAATAAAGTCAAAATAGGTTCATGATTTAGATATAAAGGCTGATACTATAAGCAAACTGGGAAGCAAGGAATAGTTTACCTGTCAGATTTATGGACAACAGAAGAATTCATGACCAAACAGGAGATAGAGAGCATTATGAAATGCAAAATGAACAATTTTGATTACATTAAAT
This sequence comes from Phascolarctos cinereus, assembly GCF_003287225.1. Classification (NCBI taxonomy): domain Eukaryota; kingdom Metazoa; phylum Chordata; class Mammalia; order Diprotodontia; family Phascolarctidae; genus Phascolarctos; species Phascolarctos cinereus. Next base: position 343,417,621 of record NW_027555625.1, read on the forward strand.
TGAAAAATTTTGCACAAACAAAGCCAATACAACCGAGATCAAGAGGGAAATAGAAAACATGGCAAGAATTTTTGCAACCAGTGTCTTTGATAAGGGCCTCATTTCTAAAATATATAGATAATTAAGTCAAATTTACAAGAATACAAGTCATCCTCCAATTGATAAATGCTCAAAGTATATGAACAGGCAGTTCTCAGATGAAGAAATTAAAGACATCTAACATCATATGAAAAAATGTTCTAAATCCTTATTGATCAGAAAAATGCAATTCAAAACAACTCTGAGGTACTACATCATACTATCAGATTGGCTAACATGATAAAACAGGAAAATGGTAAATGTTGGAGAAGATACGGGAAAATTGAAACACTAATGCATTGTTGATGGAGTTGTGAAGTGATCCAAACATTTTGGAGAGCGATTTGGAACTCTGCCCACAGGGCTATAAAAATGTGCATACCCTTTGACTCAGCAATAGCACTTCTAGGGCTATATCCCAAAGAGATCATAAAAATGGGAAAAGGACCCACATGTACAAAGGTATTTGTGGCAGCTGTTTTTTGTGGTGGCAAAGAATTGGAAATTGATCAGTTGGGGAATATGAATGGAATGGAATTGTGCTATAAGATATGATGAGAAGGCAGACTTCAGAAAAATCTGGAAAGACCTGTATGGACTGATGCTGAGTGAAGTGAGAAGAACCAGGAGAATATTGTGCACAGTAACAGTATGATGACTAACTTTGATAGACTTAGCCCTTCTCAGCAATGCAAGGATCTAAGACATCTTCAAAGATCTCATGATGGAAAATGCTATCTACATCCAAGGAAAGAACTATGGAGTTTAAATGCAGATCAAAGCATACTATTTCCTCTATTTTTTTCTCCTGTTTCATTTTGTTTCCTCTTTCTTGTGGTTCCTTCCATTGATTCTAATTCTTACAACAGGACTAATATGAACATATCGTTAATAGGAATGTATATGTATAGTCTATATCAGGTTGCATGCTGTCTTGGGAAGGAAGGTGGAGAATAATTTAAAACTCAAAAGCTTATGGAACTGATTGCTGATAAATCAAAATAAATTAATAACAATAAAGAAAGAAAGAAAAGAAAAATAACAAGTTAAAACTCCATTTAAACACCAGTAGAAATCCTGAAAATCAAAGAAGAAAGTAACAAAATTGAAAACAAAAAAAAATACATTAAGATAATAAATAAAATTAAGAGCTTAAAAATGGACCAACCATCAGGTAATTAGATTTCTATGAAGAGGAACATGAAGTTACCAATATACAAAATTATAAAGGAGAATTCACAGCAGATGAAGAAATAAAGGATACTATTAGAAACTATTTTGCCAACAAAACTGACAGCTTAAGTTAGATAAATAATATTTACAAAAATACAATGCCCTAATTAACAGATCAAGAAAATTTAAATAACTCTTTTCATAGGAAGAAATTGTAGAAACCATACATGAATTCCCAAAATGGAAAAAAAAGTGCGGACTAGATAGATTCATTAGTGAAAGAATTCTATCAAATATTCAAAGAGCAACTATTATATTACATAAACTGTTTGCAAAAAAAGCAAATGGAAAAATATCAAATTCTTCTATGATATAGATATAGTCTCCATACATACATCAGGGAGAGTAAATGCAGAAAAAAGAAAAGAATAGACTAATATTCCTAATGAATATTAATGCAAATTTTTACTAGCAAAAAGAGTAAAACAACGCATTACAAAAATTATATGTCATGACTAGGTTGAATTTATACCAGGAATACAGGGTTGTTTCATCTTAGGAAAACTGTAAACTTAGTAAGACATATTAATAACAAAAAAATAACAAAGTTTACATGATTATCACAGTTATCTCTATTAAAAGAAAAAAAGAAACAACACTAGTAAACAAAGGAATAAATGAACCTTTCCATAACATGATAAATTTCACACTATATATTTAAAATCAATCTCTAGCATTTTATGTAACAAAGATAAAATAGATTTCTTTCAAATAAAATCTGAGACGAAACAAGGATATCCATTTTTAATGTTTCTATTTGACATATTGCTAGAACTGTTGTGTATGTCAGTAAGACACAGAAAATAAGTTGGGGGAATAACTATAAATAAAGAAGCAAAAATTACCAACTTTTTGTAGATATGTTAGCATACAAACTCCAAGAGGGGAAGAGAAGGAAAGGGAATAAATATTTATTTAGCATCTACTATATGCTAGATATTATGCTAAAAAAGTTAACTAAAGTTAATTGAAATAATAATTAAATTTAACAAAATTGAAAGATATAAAATAAATCCATGAAAATCATCAGCATTTCTATAAAATGCCAATAAAATGCAGCAAAATAAAATAGAAAGAAAAATTCCATTTAAAATTGTTACAGAATATACAAAGCATGTGGGAGTCTCCCTAGCAAGATACCCACAAAAAAACTAGATAAAGAAAACCATAAACCATTATTTACAGAAATACAATCCTAAATAATTGGAAAAGTAAAAAATTGCTGATGGGAAGAGCAAGTTGATATAAAAATAACAATGTTCCCTAAAATAGTTTACTTATTATGCATCATGTCAATCAAGTGGCCAAAGGATTACTTCATAGAACTAGATAAAAAAAATAATGAAATTTATAAGGAAGCAAAAATGATCAAGAATCTCAAAGGAAATGATGAAAACAGAGGGAATGAAGGGGTCTAATAGTGCCAGAGTTCAATCTACATTACAAAGCAGTAATTCTCAAAACAAATTACTCCTGAGGAGAAAGGTCAATCATTGGAACAGATTAGGTACAGGACATTCAGAAGCAAATGAATCTAGTAGTGATAAGCAAATAAATATGGCTTGATAGACATAAAGACTACCAATACTGACTGGGATAAAGACTTATTATTTGGTTTAAAAAAAACTAGGAAAATTGGACAGCAATATGGAAGAAATTTTACTTATATGAACACTTCAAGCATTTTGTCAGATGAGGAAAACTGGATTCGTAACCTAAATATAAAATGTTCCATCATAATCAAAGTAGAGAACAAGGGTGATAAAAAAAACAAGTTTAACACATCTAAGGATAAGTTGGGGGGGGATCTTTGCAGTAAGTTTCTCTGATAAAGATCTTATTTCCAAGAAAAATAAGACCCTTTAGTACAGAGCTATTTCCCACTTGATAAATGGCTTTAAAACATATACCCAAAGTTCTTAAGGGAATAAACTCAAACTCTCTATAGCCATAAAGTGTTCCAAATAAGTAGTGATTAGAGAAAGGCAAATTAAAGCAATTCCAAGATTCCCATCAGAACCTCACATCTTTTAGATTAGCAAAGATGACAAAAAGGAAAGTGATAAATGTTGGAAAGACTATGGGAAAAGAGACACATTGCTGAGCAATTAGTGGACATATTTGTGTGTATGTGTATGTGTGTGTGTGCACCTGTACATATATGTTTGTGTATATATGTGGACCTGTGATCTGTTTGTTTGTGTGTATACATACATACACACAATATGTATGTATATATACATACATAAGCATGCATGTATGCCTGCCTGTGTGTATGAATACATATATGTCCATTCATGTATAATATACACACAAATATATAGCCTTTCTGAAAAGCAATTTGAAATTGCATGTAAAAAGTTATTAAATATTGCAGCCTATAAGCAAAAGAAATAAAAGGAAAATGTCCTATATGTACAAAACTACATACAGTAGTTCTTTCGCTGGTGGGGGAAAAATCTTGGAAATTGAAGGGAAGCCTATCAGTTGGGGAATGGTTGAACAAATTGTAGTTTATGAATGTGATGGAGTACTGTTGTTCTCTAAGAAATGAGGAAATACATGATTAAAAAGAGACATGGAAATATTTGTAGAATGAAGTAAGTAAAATTAGAACAATCTGTCTATCACATCAATATTATGTAAAAGAATGACTTTGAAGACTTATAAACTGATGAAAAGTGAAGTGATTAAATTCAGGAGAACAATTTATACAGTAACAATAAAACTGTAAGAACATGCAAATTTGAAAGATGAAAGAATTCTAATGAATGCAATGATCACCCATGGTTCCACAGCACTGATGATGAAGCATGCTATTCACCTTTGTTTTCCCTCATGGCCAATGAGAAAATTTGTTTTTGACTATGCATATCTGTTACAAGGAATTAATTTTACCTTTTTTTTTTCTTTTTCCATTGGGATTGGAAAGGGAGAAAGAAAATACATTTCTGTTAAATAAAAGAATTAATCTTAAAAAAAGTCAGAAGATCTAATTATGATTCCAGGTTCTGCCACTTACTGCTTTACTAGATTATAAACTTCATGGTAGTAGAGTTTATATCTCATTGGTTATCTCCTCTACCACCAAGCACATAGTAGATACTTAATGTACCTCACATTTAGACAATTCCATTACCCTCCCTTGGCCTAAATATCCTCCCCTGGAAAAAAAAAGTGTGAATCTCGAACTAGATGATCTCTATGATTTCTTTCAGCTTTAACAGTCTGTTATACCGTGGATATGTTTTTTCTTATTGTGGAATCCTTAAATGTGAAACTTTAAAAGAATTCAATCTTGGATAGCAATGAGGGACAAAAACATCTTAAGTGAAAATGAAAGATATTTAAATGTTTAGATGCAGAAAGGAAAAATAGAATCTTTGTTATCCCAGGGAAATTAATATTAATCTATATTAATAAACACTAACAGATGTCATTAAATAAAAGCAGTTACTATTAATTAATTCAATTAACTATTACTAATGAATGTTAATCAAGAATAAACTTTATTATTACAGTTTGAATGTTCTAGTAAATCAAATATTCCATTGACCTGGTCTGGATGCATAATTTCAATAATCTAAGGGACTTCTAGTGTGGAAAATCCCTGCATTGGCAATATATCTGCCATTTTACAGTTTTACAGAGCTAGTTGCTTGAGGCTTAAGAGAATGACTTGTTTGGGGGCACATAGCTATTTTATGTCAGAGGCTAGACTTGAATTCAGGTATTCCTGATTTCAGGTCTGAGCTATGTTGTGCTATGTTATGGTTCCCCCTTCTTGGAGTATAACGAATTCACTTGAATGAATCAATAAATCAATAAATTAATCAATAAATGAAAAATGTAAAATTATTTATTAATGCCATACTTTATACTAGATACTGTGCTAAGTGATCAGGATAAAAACATAAGGAATCAAAATAGTCCCTGTTTTTATGTTAAAAAAACATGTTTTTGTCCTCCATTCACCATTTTGACCTTTATTCACTATTTTATGAAATTAAGCATCAACTCCATGCAAATCACTTGTTTTTGGTGATTTCACAAGACTATTCTTTCTCCCTACTATCCCTCAACTGCAATAATACCCCACTCCCTCACTTCAGAGTCTCCAGATTCCCCCTCCAACAATGAGAAGCAAAGAGTTAACAATCCATATCATCCCATTTTCCTTATTTTTTTACTCCTTCCAAATTATATATTAACTGTAAGAAACCAGACCTATGGGTTCTTGGTCCTGGTTTGTTTTACAACTGCATGTACAACCAAATAAATCATTTATCTGGATGAAAATTGGTTTCTTTTTACTTCACCATAACATTGCTCAAGGAACTTAAATTCCATGAGTAAAGACAATGCATAAGGGGAGCTAGGAAGATGTGAGGCAAAGTGCTAGGTGTTATCATTTGGAAATTTCCGGGAAGTGGCATGGAATCTGGGTTCTAGGAAAGATAAGTCAAAATTTACCTATCAAGTCCCAGGGGAGAGTCAGGTGGTTCTAAAGAAAGGGGTGTTAAGAGGATGGACAGAGTGAAAGCAGCATGATTTGGACCTGTTTCAGACTAAATCAGCAAAATTCATTCTTTCTTTAATTATACAGAAAAATCTTCTGGATCTTACAAAATACTAAAATAATGACTATAAATCACAGGTGCATGACAGCCTTGATTAATATAGGTTTGGGTGGCAGAATTCTGAATAACTAGGTTTTTTTTTTATAAACAACAGGTAGATGAAATTTAATGGGAAGGGATTCCTTATGGGAAGCAAGAAACCAAATATTTTCTCAGGTGAACCTGAGTGTCACAGAGTCTTATCCATTCCCATAAATCTATAGGATGTTAATTTCAAATTTGTGGAAATGAAGGTCTTAGATCTAATGACCTATGGGACCATTTCCAACTTCAGTATTCTTTAACTATTTATGATTCATTTCTTCATGCAGCAAAGAAAATGAGATACAGTCCATGTCAAGGAGATCAAATAACACACATCTACATACATACATATTGTTTTAAGATTTGCAAAACACTTTCTCTACAATAACCAATTGTGATAGATAGCCTAAGTATTATTGTCTATCCTCTTTTTGCAAAAGGCAAAATGTGTTCAGAGAGGCTATGACACACCTATGATCATACAGCTACTAAGTGCCAGATTAAATATTCACTCATGTCTCCTAACTCAAAGTAACATGTTTTCCATTATGCTACAATGGCCTCTTGGTACAAATAATACGTGAAAAGTTAAAAAATAATAATATAGGGGCAGCTAGGTGGCACAGTGGATAGAGCACCTGCCCTGAAGTCAGGAGAACCTGAGTTCAAATCCAGCCTCAAACCAAACACTTGACACTTAAAGCTGTGTTACTCTGGGCAAGTCACTTAACCCCAATTGCCTAAAAAATAATAATAATAATAGTGACATAAGGCAGTCTAATTAAAGAATCACACATTTTGTGGGCTATAGGACTCCAGAGTAGTGAGAGATCCCTGTGTACTGGTGTAAACAAAGAAGACTTTCACAAAGGAGGTTGATTTGAGCCAAATTCTGAAGGATGAATGACACTTGGAGAAAAGTAGAAAGGGAAAGAAAAGGCAAGCCTATGGGAGGAATCTCCTATCTTGAGTTCAGTGGAGCACAAGGCCTCTCAGATTTTCCATAAGCTAGAGCTGCAGTAGAAGGACTATTCTGGGATGGGGGATTCAAAAGGGGGTGGCAGCCTAAGGCAGTGGCTGACTGCCTAATCCTGACTCAGGATAGAGCAGTCTAAGGATAATCTGGCTAGTCTAGCCCAATATGAATGGAAAGAGCCTGAGGCTAGTCTAATCCCAATAGAACCTCAAGCAGGAATGTACTGGTGGTAAATGTTTAACAATCAGCTTTCACAAAAAGTACATGATATTCTTTTAAGTTTAATCTACATTATCAACATTTTCTCCCTCACTTTATTAAATCTAGGCAATCAACAACAACAAAAAAATCAAAACCTGATTTGTAGTGCTAATTTCTGAGGTATAAATACTCACACACAAGTAGATTCTGTTATTATCACCATTTTACAGTTGAAGAAAGTGAAATAACAAAAGTTAAATAACTTTCCCAGCTTTACATAGCCAATAAGTGTATGAGAAGATTTGAATTCAGGTCTTTCTGACTCTAGATCCAGTGTTCTATACACCATAACACCTAGGTGCTTTGGAGAAAAAAATCTAAGAGGTAGGACAGGGTATGTATTAGATACAATACAAAAAACTGGAATGTTGGAGAGATAAACAAGAAGAGGGGATTAAAAATATTGGATGAAAAAATAAAAATCTGAAATTGAGGAAAGAGAAAGAGCAAAAGAAGAGATGCAATGGAGATGAAACAAGGTGTTTCACTTACACGATAACAAGCATCACACAATCTCCCTGTTTCTCTCCTACCATCTTCTTGATTATAAAGGAGAGGATAAGAAAGAGAGAAAAAAGAGTAAGAAGACAGAATTGAGGGAAATACCCAATTAACAATCACAACTCTGTATGCGAATGAAATTAATTCACTTTTGCAATGGAAGAGAAAAATGGATTAGAAAATAGGATTCAATAATATGTTGTTCACAAGAAACATCCTTGAAACATAAGAATTTACATAGAATTAAAATGTGGGGCTAGAAGAAAATCTGTTTTCCTCCAGCTGAGTTAAAAAAAATGGCAAAGGTAGCAATTATGGTTGCAGATAAGATCAGACAAGATACATGATTCCAGTAAATATAGACATGATGAAAAAAGAATAGTAGGGAAATTATATTATCTAATCACTTAAAGGGAAAATTGAATCGGAAGAAGAAATAGTAAAATTATAATGGCAGACTTAATGAATATCTTTCAGATCTAAACAAATCTAAACAAAAGATAAACAAACAAAAAAAACCTAAGGACTTAAATAGAACTTTAGGAAAAATAGAGAGTTTAGATCTCTGGTGATTGCAGAATGCAAAATAGAAAGGAATTTGTATATTCACAGCTGTACATGGCACCTTTACAAAAATTGACCATCTATTGGGACATAAAGACTGCACCTAAAAAAGAACTATAAAAGCAGAAATACTATGCAAATAATTTTCTGATCATAATGCAACAAAGTTATATTCAATAAAAGGCCTTTCACTAATAAATTTGAAACTAATTGAAAAGTAAGTAACAGAATTCTAAAGGAGTGATGAGGCAAAAAATAAATTATGGGAAGAATAGAAAACTTCATCAAAGAAAATGAAAATAATAACACAATGTGCAGCTAAAGCAATTTGGAGGGGGAAAATGTTTTATCAATGAAAGAGAGAAAGAATAAATTAATTGATAATGAGATGGCAAAATGAAGAAAAATTCCAACTGAAAAACAAGATAAAATTCTAAAAATTAGATAAGATTAATAAAATTGAAAATAGGAAGACCATTAAATAGATAGTTAGGAGGGTTTTAAAAATAAATTAATAAAATAAATTTTAATTTAATTTAATCTAAAAGTTAACCAAATTTTATGAAAAATGAAAAAGAACTGATAATTGAAAATTGAAAAAGGAAATCATCAGAAGGTACTTTCTGTGATTTTATGCTAACAACAATGGATAACATAGAGGAAATAGATGAACGATTTGAAATAAAATACACAAATTAACAAAAGAAGGAAAGTGTTATTGAAATAGCTCAATATCAGAAAAAAAATGAATAATCCATCAATGAACTAAAAGAAAAAAAGCCTCCAGGAACAGATGGATTAACAAGTGAATTCTATTAAACATTCAAAGAGCAATTAATTCCCATACTACATAACTGATTTTCAATAATACAAAAAACAAGCTATCTTCTTCTCTATGATATATATAGTTTTGATACACAAACCAGGAATAGACAAGACAGAGAGCAAAAAGATATATATATATGTATGTATGTATGTATATGTACATATATATGTGTGTGTGTATATATATATGTATATATATATACATATATATATATACATATATATATACACATATATATATACATATATATATACACACACACATATATATTTGTAGCAAATAGGCTATATGTATTGTGAAGTCTATACAGTATGACCAATTTGGGTTTATAAATATTTTAAACCATGTTAATTACATAAACAAAAAAGATATCATTATATCAAGATATACTAAAGAGGCTTTGTTTTTACATCACTTACTTACATTTCCTTCCATATCCTTCTTACCCTTTCCAAAGAGACTGGCCTTATAATTAAAAAAATAAATAAGTAAAACTTTTTCCTTAAAGCAAAAGGAAGGACAAGAAGAAAAGAAAAAATACCAGAAAAACTGATTAGTACATCAAAAAAATACAAAAATTGTATTAAAACATAAGAATTATAAAATTACGTGCAATATTCCACACCCGTTGCCCACCTCATCTTTACAAAGAAGTAAGGGAGGTGTCCTTTAATCTCTTTTTTGATATCAAGTGGATCATTATTCCTTCATAATATTTAGTTTGCATTGCTTTGTGGTTGTTGCTCTTTCCATTTACATTGCTATATTCAGAGTGTATACTGTTTTCCTGACTTTTCTCATTTCATTTTGTATCAGTTCATATACATCTTTCTATTGCTAGTTTAATTTTCAAATGATCAGAAAGCATTTATTAATCATTTGGAATGTTCCAGGCCTCTTACTAAATATTAGGAAAACATTTAAAAAAAAAAGCAACAACATACCCTGCTCTCAAGAAACTTACACAATAACATGGTAGGTGAAATGTATAAATCAGAACATACAAGATAAATACATGGTAGATGGAAGGAGGTCATATTGCTAGCTGAGGGGGAAGAAAGGGTTAGGATCAGGTAAGGCCTCCCAGAGGAAGTGGCTATTGATCTGAGTCTTAAAGAAAGCAAAGGGTTCTAAGAGTTGGATTGGAAGGGATAACTCTCTAGAATTAGGAAAGGTCTGTGTGAAAGAAGGAAGATAAAAGATGGAATGGTGAATGAGAGCAACAACCAATATGACTGGAGTACAGAGTGCATGGAAGAAAGTAAAATGTAAAAAGATTAGATACAGAGGAAGGGGCCAGATTGTTAAGGGCTTTAAATACCAAAGAGGTGACTTTATCTTTGATTTTGGAGATAATAGAGAGGCACTGGATTGTATTGAGTAGGAGGTGCTAGGAAAATAACTGATAGCTCCATGGATGCTAGTTTGCAGAGGGAAGAGAATGAAGACAAGGGAATCAATTGGAAGGTTATGATAATGATCTAGGAGAGAGGTTATGGGGGCCAGAAATAGAGTGATGATTGTGTGAGTTGCAAGGAATTGTATACAAAAGACATTAAAGGGAAATAAATTTTTAAAAATTAACAATTAATTGGATACTTTAGATAATTTGAATTACCATAAGCATTAGCGAGTAATAGAAGTGAATTTCTCTAAAAATTCAATAATTAATTCTTTTTAAGTAAGTCATATAATTTCCTTCCCTCTATTTATTCAAACTAATGAGTTTATCTCCTATGTCACTATTTCAATAATTTGAATATCTGTGACTTTTTTAGTGTGAGCTCTCTTTCCACTGATGCAGACCACAAGTCTTTGATGACTTAGTAGATAATATTATATAGTTGTGGCTAAAAAACATGCTTTACAGAGCCTCTAAGCTGGTGATAAGCCTCTCTGCTGGTTCTTCAATGAAAAATATTAAGTCCAACTTGAGTTCTGGATACAAAATCATTCAAATTTAGTATAATGGCCAGAGCTTTGCTGTCCTGGAACATTCTTTGACAGACCAGTATTACCTCCACACCGTTACCGTATCATCACAGCCTTTCCCTCCCTTTGAGGTGAAGAGATACTCATCCTCTCTCCTACCAATTCTGCTATAAGTACCAAGATCTTAGACAATGCCTGCACAAATGTGTGGGGGAGGGGGGTGAGGAGAGAGAGACAGATATACCACAAATTTGCCCCGTCCCTGGATTTTCCCAACAGATGGGTATACTTAATTGCCCATGTTAGGATATTCTCCCTGAATTATACACATGATGCAGCTGCACATTTTTCCTCATTCTGAAGGGTCATTTGGGTACTTACTTCTCTCCAATGATATGCCAATTTGTCTCAAAACATCAGGACTATGGATGATCTTCCACTTACCACCAATGATCATTGCCATTCTCCTTAAGTAACCTGACTCAATCACCTCCACATGCTAGAAATGGGTTGTAATTACATCTAGCTCATCACCCATTCCCAAAAGTTTTACTGGATTTTCCTCATTACAGTGAGGAATTTGGATTACAGTATTTCTAAAGTCTTAGCTCTTTGGAACCTTTGGAAACTAAAAGAGGCTTCAAAGTCCACAAAGTTCTGACTTGCATGAAGAGAGTAGTGGGCATGCCTGCATGCTCCATGGACACTTCTGAGAATATTCCTAGACTGGCAGACTGGCAGAATGTAGATCAATTCTGCTCATAGGTTGAGCACATCCCACAGTGAGGTTCATTGTTATGGAATAGTGAACACCAGCAGGTGTGTGACAGCAGCTACCATATGATCTAGTCAGCAACTGCTTGAAATCTCATTGGCATTATTCCCGCCCTCTTCAGGAGATTTTGACAATCATTTGTATTTCATATCCTAGCATTTCTATAATTTCTAATCCTCTCAGGCTGCTGCTGGCAGATGCCTCTGCCTTTGGAGAGGGTCCTATGGGAATAATTTCTGGCAGCCACAACCCTGCCTTTCAATAAATGGAGGCAGATTGGATGTGGCTGCCATCCGGATGCAGCAGCTGTGGTCCTATGAGCCAGGAGCAAATGAGAGTGGAAATAAGGACATTTGGTATGTAGCAAGGATAAGTGGAAAGCACTGCTCTAAGAATCAGGAGACCTAAGTTCTGGTCCTGTATCTACTACTAACTTGCCACATGCCACAAACGAAAAGTTCTCCTGAACTTAATAGAAGTGTATAGCTCAGCCTTATACTAATTTGCACAGGCTGTAATCACCCATGCAATCTCAACCCAACTTTGTTAAAATTACTTTTATTCCACCTTTCATACTAAAGGACTACTCAATGAACCTTGCTCATGTTACCATAAGCTTTCCCTTCCTTGTTACCACTAAACCCCCTCATCCCCCACCATTAGGTCTAAACTAGCTAAATTGTTTAGCACACTGTAAAGCACTCTATAGACTTTATTATTACACAGTATTTGTGTATATTTAAATCTTTAATGTCCTATTAAAAGGAATATAATTGCACTTAGAGGAGGGTCATTCTTTCAACAAAAAAAAAAACCAATTTTCCTGACATTTCCTGTCAGAAGTATCTTCATTCTCTTTCAGTCACTCCGTATTCAACCTGATTTGGCATTCAAAAGTTGGGGGTTGTGAGTCTGGTACCTTAATTGTCTTAATTGAATATATATCAATGCCTAGTTGGCAAAGAGTCACCAGCAAAGTTCAAGAAACCGCACAAGGCTTGCTTAGAACAGGAGTGGGGTTGGGCACGCTAGGAGACTGGCTATTCCAGTTGTAGTAAAAGTAAAGTTACAGGTCAAGAGGTCATCAGGAGCAGGTGTTGGAAACACAGTGACCTTGCAGCCAGGAGTGACACCTTTCTTTCCAGATGGAAAACTCAAAGTAAGCACAGCTGGCATAATTAATGCTCTGATCATTGCTCAAATCAATGTTCACTTCCTAGAGCCGTATATGCTACAAGTGGTGACAGGCCCAGTATGGCATTGTGAGCTTGAAACATCTCTCCCATGCTTAATGACAACCTAAAAAGCTGAACCTAGGACCAAATAGTGCAAGCACGACTGCACCATCAAGCCTCCTGTGCTCATCTTGTTTTTTGGCTATATACATTACATTTACTTTTACCAAATACTGTCATATCCTAGAGCAGGCTGGTCTTCACAAATCATTCAATCATAGTAGGCCAACTCCCTTTCTTTTCCCTGGTATCCTTAAACAGTCTCACCAGAAAAGTTGGTGTGTTTACCTTCTCCACACTGGGTATAAGTATGACATAGAGTCTGTAACACAAAAACACTATCTGTTCATCTTTCTTCCTCTCTGCTCTTCATACACTAATCTGATAATATGGTCAGGTGCAACCTGGAAAGGACAGAGCCAGGCAATGGGTCAGAACAAAAGAGTCAAGCAAAACTTGATGAGGCAAACTTGTATCAATGTTAGAGTGAGCAATGATTCAGGCATACGAGAAGTCACCTGCAGGTTACTTGTATTGATGCTCAGGGATCATACCTACTTAGGCTTAAGGAAGTCTAGATAGAGTCACAACTTTTACTGACATAGATAGAATCATGATTTTTATTTCTCTGTAACTCAGAGAGCAAGAGGTATCTGTGAGTTCAGATACAGCCTGCTCATTCCTTTCAGGAATCTGGCTGAATTTATGATCCTCTAGTGTGCCAAAATTATTAACAGACCTAAGTAATTAGCATGTCTATAACAAAAGAACAACAAAGAGTTAACAGGAAACAATCTGCCTTTGAGATCAGCTAAATCTTATTCACTTATTCATTCAACAAGCTTTTATTTGAACACCTGTAACACTCAGTATCATAGAGGAAACAGAGACGAATAAGACACAATCCCTGCTTTCAAGAAGCTAACAATCCAGGAGAATTTGTTCACATTATAACTGGATATTAACAAGGTTTAGATACAAAGAAGATAATCACTCCTTTACAAATACAATTTTCCCCCACTTCACTTACCTCCCCCATCCCCTTGCCTCCAAAGAACCTGTGATCTTCCATGACATCAATCAACCTTTGAAACTTCATAAAAAGAAATTATACTTTCAGAGATGAAAAGAGCTTTCTTATTCATATTTATGTTCTCTCTATGCCTGGTACCTCAGAGTAGGGCAACCTTCAGATTCAGGGGCATGAAGGAATGTTAAAATGTCAAACAATCTTGTACTCTGTAAAGTTCTCTACAGTCTGCTTGTGTAATGAGTTCAATTTCCTCCAAAGTAGAGATGTTTCAAAGTGAAAGGGGCTGCCTCAGGAAGTAGTGAGCTGCTCATTCCTGGAGAACCTATATGTTGTACAGAAGAGTCCTGTTCAGGTATAGGTTGGATTGGACAACCTTTCACTTCCCTTCCAACTTAAGAGATTCTATGGCTTGCCCTACTTCACCTTATAATGGGAGCTTCCAACTTTTCTTACAAGTACAATGAACTCTGGAATTAACTCCTACATATAAATACAGCTATGAATGAAAGGGGGAGAGAATAAGTACACCTACTTTGTGTTTTATAATTATCTCATTTCATCCTCACGACAATCCTGTGAGAGAGGTACTATTATGATCATCATTTTACAGATGAGGAAAATGAGGCAGACAGAGGTCAAGTGATTTGCCCAGGGTCTCACAGTAAGTGTCTGAAGCAGGATTTGAATCCAGGTCTTCCTGACTCTATCCATTGTGACACTTGACTGCCTTTATTAAGCACTTACTATGTGTTAGGCATTCTGCTAAGTACTGGGGTTGCAAAAAAAAAAAAAAGAGAGAGAGGCAAGGCCTGAATCTGAGCAGCTTACATTCTAGTAGGGAGAAATAACACATTTAGGGGAGTAGTGGCCCTGGAAGCATGTTTTGTTCTGAGAAATCATAGAAGGGGATGGTGAGAGAAGCCACAGGGCAATCAATTGGTATGCCTCTTCCAGAAGTCATTGCAGGGTCAATTAAATTACTATTTCCAGATTCCAGTCATGGAAAATGAATGGAGGAGGGGAAGTGAAAGGAAATTTTTCAATCTAAGTGATTGGATTTGATAGAACTCTAGTTAGATGAGTCTGTCTTTTATGACACCATGATGCAGACAAGCTGCAAGTGTTGAAGGTCTAGAAACTGTCCAAGCATCAGAGATCAAGGAAGACCAAGTGAGAACCCAGATATTAAGCTGGAGCCACTTCACACTGTGGAAGTAGGAGATGATCTCAGCATGACAAGCTCAGTCTGTGCAAGGAACTAGAAACACATGAGGACATGTAGAAAGGAATAAATGGCTTGCTTTTTCATAGACCTTTAAAACTGGGAGGTGATTTAAATACCATATATTCTAACCACTTCATTTATAGAGGAAGAAATTACCTCTCAGAGCAGGAAAGTCATTTGCCCAAGATTACACAGGCAGTTAGTACTAGAGCTGATATTCAAATCTTGAATGAAAGTGCAGCAAACTATCTACTTAAGGGCTTTTTATCCCAACACCCACTAGCACTGGCACTGACAGGTCTCTATAACTAAGCTGGCTATATATCTCTTTTAGGATTTGAGAATAACTTTGAGGGGTAGAATATATCTTTTTTTTCCTGGTGAGGCAATTGGGGTTAAGTGACTTGTCCAGGGTCACACAACTAGCAAGTGTCAAGTGTCTGAGGCCAGCTTTGAACTCAGGTCCTCCTGCCTCCAAGGTTGGAGCTCTATCTACTGTACCACCTAGCTGCCCCAAGAATATATCTTTTAAGTATTGTTTTCTCCCAATTTCAATTGCCAGTGATTAGCAACCCAATACCATCTAACTCACTGATATCTCTTTTGTATGAATGAGAAATTAATATAAGTTAGCTTTTAAAAAAGGGATATCTACCAAGAAGATGGAGCAATAACTTAAATACAAAAACATCTGTCAAAGTAGGGCACATTTTCCGCTCTAGCAGTTTGGTCTGTGAGGAGAGTGAGTTCAAACTTAAAGAAGCTACAAAATATTCAACCCCCCCACAATTATCCTTCCAAATTAGGCATCACCAATGCTCTGTTGTCTGAAAAATGCAACATCTCTGCTTCTGGGTCTACCCACTGTTGGATTGGGTCAAATAAGTCATTCTTCAAAGTTGCACTGGTACACCAAGCTTGGCTTCTGGCAAATTTGGGTATAGACTCCAATTCCTAAGACCTTGTCATTCTTTGTGTATTTTAAATCTCATAGTCACTCTGTCACCTAAGATCCAGAAAAAAAAATAGCACCTTTTTGATGTTCTGCTGATCTGGAGGTCTGGAATTTACATATCGTAGGCCAAAAACTTTGATAAGCAGTGCCTAAAAATTTCTCCTGATTCAGCACATATTGCCAGGATGTGAATTCTGTAAATTATACTCCTTTGATCCTTGGGACAGTTTTTATGTGACTTCTATGCTCCACTTAGCAATATTATTTTCTGCTAGTGCTCCTTCATATTGGCTACATATAAAACTTATTTTCTCTACTGAATAGAAACAGATGAGGGTGGTCAGAAGGACCAGAACAAGATGCAATTTTAATACAAATGGAGTCACTTGTGCAAGTAATGATCCTTGGCAAGGAGAAGGGCCACCTCTTCAGTTGAGATACAGCAGAAAGAAGAGAGAAAAGGGAGCTCTAGGTGAATGGCCTCATTTGTTTTTCCAGTGAAATATGAGGTAAGGTTCTTGGTGGAGAGGTGGAGGAAGGGGAAGGGGAAGGTATAGGAAGTCAGAGGAGAGGCAAAATTTTTTTTTTAAAATAACTTTGGTAAGTGGGATCATTATCTGCTAGGGTACTATAAAAGTACTACCTTGCTAGAGCCCACTTGATATTGTGCAACATAAATTTGTAGTATACCAATAAACATGGTTTCATGATTTTCTCTAACTTTTCAAATGGATGCGAATAGAAGTGAGAGTAGTAGATAGTGATATCTATGAATCCAACACTGAGGCTTATCAGGGCATGATTGGCAATATGATAAGGGGCCAAGCAGTTGGAGAGAAGAGTACAGTGTAGAATTGAACTGATTCACCAAGGTGTCAATATGGGAAAGGAAGGCAAGGATAACCAGTGCAGAGATGATTAACTTGGGTCATCTAAGAAGTGGAGAAAATGGAGATGACATTGAGGATGAAAAGTAGGGTTATGGGTTTTGAGGCAAAAGAAGAAGTGGAATAACAACAAATTATGAGCATATAAGGGATTTTCAGAGTTTATAAACAGAAGTGAAATCAAGGTGTGTAGCTGAGTTGGGGCGGAGATGTAAATCATGGGAGAGTAGCTAGTTGAGGAAATGGAAGGTTAGCGTCTTTGAGGGAGTATTAATATAGATGCTAAAGTTCCCTAGCATGAGGGCAAGAGTTGTGGAAGAAAGATGAAAACCAAGCACTGAACTCATTTAGAAAGGAATGAGACTGTCCAGGAAGTATGAAAGATAAAGAACTATCAGAATCTTGATGAGGTGATAGATATGAACATAATGAACCTCAAAGGAAGAGATGTTGCAGTCTGTCCCAGTAAAATTTAATAAAAGTAAGCTGAGGCACAGAATTCTGAGCTTTATTAGTTTATTAGCAGGGTGTGAACCTGTTCACGAAGTCGGTCAAATGATTATCTCAGGCCAGTGACCAAAGGAGGAGGCACAGCTCCTTTTTATAAGTATAGAACCAAGAACAGAATTGGGTAGGAAAATAATGCAATTGTCCACAGGGTTGGCAGCATCATGGGGGTTAGGACAACACAAATGCTTGGAAATTGGGAATGAAGGGCTAGCACCAACTCCCTCCTCTCCTGTCTCTAAGAAATGTTTAATGTTTGTGTTCAACCACAAAGTTAGAGATGGTGGACCAGACTTCTTTGGAAAATAAACCAGATATTCTTGAAAGATACCTTGGCAGTGTAAAGATATAAGACCAGAGTCCCTGGTGTCTACTCGCATCTCTGAAGGACAAAAAATGTCCTTGAGGTAAGAATAGAACAGGGCTCAGCAGGAGAATTAAACTTCTAAACTTAGCTTATAGGCAAAGAGACAAAGAAATGTGGCTTGACAAAATAGGATCAATTGCAGAATAGAATCAATTATAAAATGATACAGAATGAATTTAATTTCTTCAACTCTGAGTGAAGATGATAGAGTGAGAAACTAGAAGTGGCAATGGAGAATAAAGAATATTCCAACTCCCCATCACAACTAGTGTGTCAAGATATGAATGACCAGAAAAGCTGTGTCATCAGAAGGGAACAAGTGATTGCAAGATGATGGAAGGAGTGAGAAAAGAAAAGGCTTAAGATAGAAACTTCAAAAAAAATCATTCATTTATTCATTTACTTAGGGCACCAGAATTCTAGATAACATGGTGGGAAGGCTAAGGGTAGCTGTGAGTTGAGGTGGGGAATATTGAGTTGAAGGGCATAGAACTAAAGGAGGAGTTAAGGGGGGGATAGAGAATGGGGTTTGAACAGTGACAGCTGGGGATTAGAATCATTGGGATGGGTTTAAGCATGTTAATCTTTGAGGACAGAACTCTAGTAAGTTATCATCACTTCTCTAAAAGGGTTAGCCTGGAAGCAGAGAAGTCTCTGGACGCAATGTTGAAAAGTAAGGCAGCGTTATGGAGTTATTGAAGGCCTGAAGTTGGGTAGAAGGATTGGCCCAGGGAGCCTAGGATATAAACACAGCAAATTTTATTGTTGTTCAGATATTTCAGTTATGTCCAACTTTTTGTGACCCCTTTTTGGGTTTTCTTGGGAAAAGATACTGGAGTGGTTTGCCATTTCCTTCTCCAGATAATTTTGCAGATGAGGAAACTGAGGCAAACAGGGTTAAGTGACTTGTCCAGGGTCACACAGTTAGTAAGTGTCTGAGGCCAGATTTAAACTCAGGAAGATAAGTCTTCCCAGCACCAAGCCTGGCACTCTATCCACTGTGCCAAACACAAAAAATACAAGATAGGTAAATAAAGTAGGTAAAATAGGTAAATAAAAAGTAGTTAGAGAGGGAGGGAACTCACATATGAAGGATCAGGAAAGGCTTTTGGTAGAGGATGATGTGTGAATTATCTGGAAGGAAGTATGTGATTATATGAGATGGAGGAGAGGATGCATTATTCTTTCCACTGCACCCAGATTCTCTCAATGTTCTGATTCCCTGGCTGTTTCCATTATGCTGTGCTATTTCTGGCAGGCAGATCCTTATCATCACTGGTTCAAGTTTTCTAGAGAGAACACTAGCTGGATTTTATGCTATTTCTGCTCCTCTGCTTTATTCACAGGTGAAGAGAGTCTATTCATTGGGCACCTCTTAAGAGGCACTATTGCTTAACTGAGTGGTTGCAACTGAGATTGTAGCATATAGGAGGAAATAAATCTTGTTAAATCCAACCAAGAAAGTGACATTCAAGGTCAAAGATGAGCCTATGTAACTTTTGTATCTGGGCACAAATGAAATGGGGGTAGCATTTTAATGGTTCTGAAACCTATCTCTTCCTCCCAGACAGGCATCAATTTTTTCTGTATTAAGAAAGGGCCAGGGTCATAGAGAGAGGAACTGCCTGGAATTCAGACTTGGATAATTCTCAAATTAGCCCTTCCTTCTTGACTTCCAGGGATGCTGCCCCACCACAGTGCCTGTTCATGAAGCCCTAAACAATTACACTAAAGCTTATTATGCTTCGTTAACACAACAACAACATAATAATAATAATGAAGTTCTCTCTGTCTCTGTCTCTGTCTCTCTGTCTTTCTGTCTCTCTCTCTATCTCTCTGTCTCTCTCTCTCTCCCCCTCTTCAATAAAAGCTGTAAAAAAGCTAGTACTTATATAGATTTGTTACTCAGCTCACACCCTCTCTTCTCTTTTATCATGTAAAACTAATGTAGCTAAAATTTTAAATAATCCTAATTGTAAAAATGGGGTCATTTTCCTACCAATTATAGGCCTTGGTAACCATTGTCAATGTCTTCCCTGCTCTTTAAGTCTGGTACCCTCTCCCAGGCTCAGAGGTACAGTGAATAGAAGGTTCTATATAAGCCTGGTTGCCCCTCAATCAAAAGCCTAGTGACTCCTTTTTGATTTTTTAATTTGTTTTGTTTCCAAACCCACATTGTCTCACTCCTTCCATCCTCCCCCACTCATTGAGAGGGCAAGAAATTTAATACCCAATATACAGTCCTACAAAACATATTTCAGCACTACATGTTCTGAAGAAAAAAAAACGCAAGAATGCCAGAGGGTTTTGTATTTGATTCTGGAGGTGATAGTGAGCCAGTGAAATTTATTGAGCAGGGGGTGACAATTGGATGTATTGCTTTAAGAGAATTACTTTGTTGGTTGAATGGAGGATGGATTGGCCTAAGGAAATACTTGAGGCAGATAGAACCTCCAGCACATTATTGCAATAGTCCAGGTGTGAGGTGATGAGGACCTGCATCAGAGGAGAGAAGAATATTTGAGTCATGCTGCAAAGATGAAACTGACAGGCCTTGGCAACAGATTGGATACGAGAGGTGAGAGATATTGAGGAGTTGAAGATGCTATCTAGGGAACTGGGGGATGGTGATGCCTTAGACATTATGTGGAAGTTTGGAGGAGGGGTAGGGTTGGGGGGAAAGCTCAATGAACTCAGTTTTGGACATAGTGAGTCTAAGATGTCTACTGGATACACAATTCAAGATGTCTGAAAGGCAGTTGGAGATGCGAATCTGGAGATCAGCAGAGAGGGTGGGGAAGGATAGGGAAATTTGAGAATCGTCAACTTAGAAATGATGATTAGATCCATAGGAGCTAAAGAGATCACCAAGCAAAGGAGGGAGAGGAGAAATGGGCTCAGGATGGTGCCCTTTGAGACACCTGCGGTTAGAGGACATAATCTGGAGGAGGATCCAGCAAAGGCTACTGAGAGGGGCAGTCAGATAAACCGATAAAAGAAAACCAGAGAGAGCGATGTTCTGAAAAACTTCAGAGAAGAGAGCGCTAAGGAGAAGACGGTCACGAACAATTTCAAAGGTTGCCGGGAGGACGAGAAGAAAGGATTGAGAAAAGGCCATTGGATTTGGCAATTATGAGATCACTGGTAACTGAAGAGAGCAATTTTTGCGGAATAATAAAGTTGGAAGCTGGATTATAAGGGGTTAGGAAGAAAATGAGAGGAAATTAAGTGGAAGTATTTATTGAAGATAGTCTTCTCAAGGACTTTAGCTATAAAGGGCAGATATTGAGTAGCAGGGATAGGATCTGAACTCAAGACCTATACCATGTTGCCTCTACTCATAGAACAACATAAAGTGCTTTGTACTTAAAGTATTACAGAAATACACAAGGAAGTGAAGAATCTGGAGTTGCATTCATGGAAATTCCTTCCACTGAAGCAGACCTCAACCTGCCTAGTACTGCCTATTTGAGGCACATAGAGGTTAAGTGCATTGTCTAGCATCACATGTCTTGAAACTTTCAGCAGCAGGACTTGAACCCAGGTCTTCCAGAGTTCAAGCTTAGTACATTATCCACTATACCACATTATACCACACAGTATGTGCATAACAAACCTGGCCCAGACTCACTTTGAAGCTACTCTCTGGCCATTTTCATGCCATGATTCTGATAGGACATCTATCCTCCACTCACTTCCACATCCAGCTGTGGGAATAGTAATCAAACCAAAACCACCATTTCTGCAAAGAACAAGTCAATCAATAGCCCTGTGGCTTCACTCAGAGGAAAGATTATTGTTACTTCCTTGTCTAAAACATTACTCCCTGCCCACCTCTCCCTCATATGTGTTATATCCTGTTACATTCCCAAGAATGGAAGCTCCTTGATAACGTGACTATCTTTTTTTGCTTCTATTTCTCCGATCCTTAGCATAATCCTTGGCCCCTGGTGAATGCTTACTAAATATTTTTCATTAATTTATTCATTATATAAAGGTTAGACATCATCATAATTGTTACTTCTTATTAGGGAACAGGACTATTAATTTTATTAATAATTAATTATCTTCTATTGTTAATAATACAAAATGGATATCTACATTTTAAGAAAGGGTAAACCCATCACCGTCAATTTTTAGTGCTGATCACAATTTATAATTTCAAATGGGTCCTCAATATTACAAGTCTGTCTAAAAATGACCATGAATTGCTTGCCAAGAGCATTTCAAATGTATTTTCTGTCTGGAAGGTCATTCAACAACTGATAAGAGGGAGATATGCTTGTATATATACACAATAAAAATATTCTAGAATCAATATGCTTTTTCTATTAGCCTTTTAAAATTTGTTTGATGACAAGGCCTCTTCTCTCCCACAAGCTCCTCTAGGGGTTATTGTCAGAAGATGAAATGACTTTAAGTGTGATCTTTGCAAAATTTCATTTTGTTATCTCTTATTACTACATGGCAGGTCAGACAGCAGCATGAATAAAGCTGTCTTTGTTATCAAAGTGCATTCATTCATTCACTTAGCGAGTTCCTGAAAATAATGGGCTGGTTGCTAAGCAATGAGGGAAATTACACATTTCTATGGACCTGTGCAAATTCCAAAGGCAGAGGAAATATAGTGAGTGGGTATAAGTGATTTTGGATTTCTCTTTAGGGAAGCTGAGGGTGAAATGAATAGTCTATAGACAGGGACAGAAACTATTTCCTCATTCTGGTAGAGAGATCAATTCACAGTTCAATTCAAATGAATTTCCTCAAACATTTATGAAGTACTGCTATGTGCCAGATTATGGAGTTATGCACAAAGATAAAAGTGACCCAATCTTTGCCTTCAGGCAGCTAACATTCTACTTGAGAGACTATCAGGGTAAGTGAATTAAGTACAAGACAGGCTATAATGAAGGTAAAGTGAACTCACACAGCCTGTTGATTGGTCCTCTGATTTAATGTTCTTCCCATTCATGTTGGGTTTTTTTTAATCCTTTAATGCTGAGATTTGCTCTCTATGCATTGCAATTAAATCTCTGCCCCTTCTTAGACTAGAAGGGCAGAGGTTGTATTTTACATTTCTTTAGATTACCCCACAGGATTAAATATAGGCCTATGCTTGCATTAGTGGATACTTAAGAAACTAATTGAATGAATGGATGACTATCTCTACCTGCTCAGACCATCACCCCAGACTCACAGGAATTACAGAGCAGACAAAAGAGAAGGGCAAATGGTAACTAGTATCAGGTGTCCCAGACATTGACATATGTAAGTGTTTGACCTTGCTCTATCCTTTCCCATCCTATACCAGGCCACCTCTTATTTGGTTCTTGCAGTCTTCCTGATCTCCTTCCCCTTGTTAACTCAGCAATTAACACAGTGCTTTGCATAGATAGGGATTTAATATATGTTTGTTAAATAAATGATTGCCTGACTGTCTTTTGAGCCATTGCTAAACACTAGTCTACCTTGTCATGACATTTGTTGAACTGCTGGCTACTCGGCTTGAGTTGAATTCTGCTAGGCTCTGACCCCCCCCCCTCCACCCCAGACCCACTATTTCACCCCCATGGAACAATTATGTAGTAGATATGGCCAACAGTAATAAGCATTTGTTAAGTGTGTACATTTGCTAGGCACTAGGAAGATAGAGAGAAATTGACAACAGTACCTTCCCCTAAGGAACTTATTATATTCTACTTGGTCAGGGAGGGACAGTGGTGGGAGGGGGCGGGGAAGGATAGGAGATACAAAATGTAAGCATTTAAGTATACACTTGATACTTTGAGGAAAGAGTGAGAACTAACTACTAGAAAGACTAATAATAACAAGAATTTAGACATCACTTTAAGGTTTGTAAAACAGTTTACAAACATCTGATTTTATCCTCCCAACAACCCTAGGAGGTAGGTGTTATTATTATTATTATTCCCATTTTGTAGGTGAGGAAATTGAAAGAGATGGAGGTTAAGTAACTTGCTCAAAGTAACACAGCCAAGCAATTGTCTGAGATAGTGTTTGAACTCAGGACTTCTTGACTCCAGGTCCAAAGCTTAGTCCACCGTGCAATCTATCTTCCTATAAATTCCTAGATTAGGAAAAGCACAACTAAATTGAATGTGGAAGGAAGCAAGTATTCTAAGACATGACTGTAAAGGCAGCATGATTGTATGGGGCAGACACCCTAAAGGTCTGGATCTAGGAAATAGAATGCCAAGTGCAGGCAGCAATAAATGAATGTTTTGCTAGAACATAGAGTAAATGAGGGGATTAATGTGAAATAAGCCAGAGAAGGTAGATTGGAGCTATTTTGTGAAGGGCTTCAAACACTAAGCAAAGGAGATTGTATTTTATCCCACATACAAGAGGAAGCCAATGAAGGATTTTGAGCAAAACTGTGACAAAGATTGTGCTTTAGGGAGTACAAGAATGATCAGAGGAACCCCTTGATTTGCTAGACTCTAGCATAGTCTATAATATTTATTGACTGACTTACTGACTGACTGAAGCTGGGCATATGCTCTAGTCCCTTCTGGTGGGACACATGCTATGACTTTTTTCAAAATATATTTTTATTTCATTATTTCCCAATTCATATAAGAAAAAAATAAAATTCTTTTTTTTTTAATTTTGAATTCCAAATTCTCTTCCTCTTCTTTCCCCTTCCCCACTTCTTGGAGAAAGCAAGCAATATGATATCAATTATACGTGTGAAGTTATGCAAAACACATTTCCATATTAACCATGTTGCAAAAGAAAACAGAAACACACACATACACACAAACAAGAAAAGTCAAGTTTAAAAAGTATGTTTCAATCTGCACTCAAGAGTTCATCAGTTCTCTCTCTGGAGCTGGACAGCATTTTTCATTATGGGTTCTTTGGAATTGTCCTGATTATTGTCTTGATCATAGGAGCTAAGTCTGCCCTCTTCATAACTTCCCTGTAACTATTTAGGGTACCACCATTTTCCCAGTCATGGTTGCTTGCAACTTAGGCATCATTCTTAACTCCTCATTGTCTCCCATTACCCACCCCCCATATCCAATCTGTTGCCAAATCCTATCTATTTTGTTTTTATAACATCTCTCAAATATGCCTCCTTCTCTCCTCTGACATTGCCCCAATACTGGTAGGCATCATGACCTCACATCTGGACTACTACAATAGCCCACTGGTCTATCTCCTTGCCTCAATGACTCTTTATAATCCACTCAGTTCATTGACATAAAGAGATCTTCCTAATGTGCAAGACTGATCAAGTCACTCCCCTTATTCAATAAATTGTAATGACTTCTGATTATCTCCAGGATCAAATATTAAATATTCTGTTTGGCTTATAAAACTCTTCATAGAATGTACTCTTCCTACCTTTCCAGTCATCTTACATTTTGTACTATGGTCCAACAACAGTAGCTAATCCCTAAGCCTGGAATACTCTTCCTCTTCATCTATATTTCCTGGCTTCCTTCAAATCTCAGCTAAAGTATCTTCTATAAGAAGCCTTTCATGATGTCCCCTAATGTTAGTCACTTCTCTCTACAGTTATTTCCAATTTATCTGCTATATAGCTTGTTTATATGTAGTTGTTTGCATATTGTCTTTCTGTTAGACTGTGAGCTCCTAAAGAGCAGTGGCTGGTTTTTTTGTTTGTTTTATTTTGCTTTGTTTTGTTTTTGCCTTTCTTTGTATGCTAGTGCTTAATACAGTGCCTGGCACATAGTAGGCACAAAATAAATGTTTTTTGACTTGATTCCCATCTTTAGAGGTCAGACTTCCCCCCTCAAAAAAATGAACCCAGTTCATATGAATCTAGAACAGGCATTTCTCATGAGAAAGGAATTTCTAGACTATATTAGAGATAGCTGTGTGGAGGACAGATTGGAGAAGGGAAGGACTAGAAGTTGGGAGTCCATTTTGGAAGCTGTGGCAATAGTGTAGGTGAGGGAAGATAAAGGTTGAATTAGCAAAGAGGAGGGGTCAAGTAGAAGATATGTTAGCATAATGAGACCCAGGTGGAAGTGTGAAGAGCCAAATTGATGCATATGTTTGGAAAGAACACTGGATTTAGAATCAGAATACCTGGTTTTGCATCCTAGATCTACTACATACCATCTGTGTGACCCTGGGAAATCACATAACATCTCTGGGCCTCAGCTCCCCCATGTGCAAAGTAGAGAGCTGAACTAGTTAATTTCCAAGGAACTTTCCACCTTAAGGTTCTACAATCCCATGCATTTAGTTGATTTCTGAGCTGGTGGCAAGTACCCTGCCAAGATTCTCTAGCTTTTTAAGATGTCTCTCTCACTTTACCTATATTTCAGCCTGTTCTTCTCTAAAAGGACATAGTCCAGTTTTGGGCAGAACCACATTTCAGTACAAGGGTAAAGGAAATAGGTATCCAAAAAGCTCAATCACATGGACACATCAAGTTGTTTCCTCAGTGTCAGGACTCCTTAATAGTGATGTCATGTAACTTCCAATGGAAAGGTATTTCAAAGAAAAAAATGTGAATCTTTTCACAACTCATAAATCATTTGATTGTATAGATCAGTATGGTAAACTCAAGATCAAGGGTATAGTTCCACTATCCTTTAAAAAATAACTCAGCAAAAAGACTGAGTTAATCGAGAGAGAAGTTAAAACAGTTTTGTTGTCCTTGATTCTAAATTTCTTATAGATGTGTCCAAACTTAGTCCTTCCAAGCCCAAATTCGCTGGTACTTCCTCCTTCCTTCCAAGTAGTCCAGGCTACTCTGCAAGGAGGAGCAGTCTCTCTAACCTGTTGTTTTGCTTATCTAATTTTTTTTTAAATTTAAGCGCATATTGAAAGATTGAACTAATCACATGAGATATTGAAAAATGCTTTGCTTTAGTGGGTGAGGATTAAGAGAGTCCTGGATATCTGAGTTCACTGCATCACACAGCTGTTTCTGTGGGCTCTGAAGCCTGTGGAAATTGTTTAACCTTGTCAGGGAAGCTATTAGGTTTCATAGAAGAAGGGCAAGTTTCCTGATGTGTAACTTAAAGCTGTGAAAAGCTTTAGCAGAAAGATGTTTTTAGGGAAAACTTAAAAAACATCCATTTCTATAATTTTATTTGGGTAGAGAATTCTTTCCAGACTGATTTCACCATATTCCTCTTCAAACACTCTGGGTTATAGCCACTTGTTTTCCCTATACCTGACATTCCATCTCCCATCTACATGCTTTGCACAGGCTTTTCCCTTCTCCCCACCCCCACCCTCAGTGTTCTGTCCTGCCTCATTCTCATCTCTTGGATTTCCTCACCCTCTCCAAGGCTTATTTCAAGTGCCACCTCCTACAGAGGGCCTTGCCTGATGCTGCAGTTGGGTTCTCTTCAAAATGAAATTATCTCTTATTTACTTTATGGGCTTTTCTGTATATTGCTGTTTTCCTCCAGTAGACTACAAACTCCTTAACTGCAATGACTTTTATTTTTATCTCAACATGCCTAGTACTTAAGAAATGCCTGTTGAATTGAATTTTTCACCTATTTACTAGTGAGGCAAAGGAAGAGTAAAGTAGATATGAATGCAATTTGAGCAAAATCTATCAAAAGTTTGGAAATTTATTTGCAAGACTAGTCAAAGAAATGCCTTACACTAAAACTATAAAAAACAGAAATCCTTATTGTTAATTAGTTTTGAGATATATACAAATACTTTTATTTGGGTCTCTATAATTAGTCAACTTTAAACTATCCCTAATCCAAACCCTTATTATCACCCATTGGGACTATTGTAATAAGCTCTGAAATGGTGTATCTTCCTCAAGGCTTTCCCATCTAATGCATCCTTTATAGCACAGGTAGGTCTGATCATGTCATTCCTCTGCTCAAAACCTTTCAGAAGCTCCCTAATGCAAACACGATAAAATATAAGCTTTGTAGCCTGGTACTTATTGCCTTCTTCTCTGGTTCTAATCTCCCTGTGTCCATTTATTACATACACTCTAAATTCCAACACAACCTAGAGTACTATAGCTATTACCTGATTTCATCTTATACTGCCAACCTCCATGAGATCTCTGAGGATGTCTAGATTTATGTAGTCTTTCCAAATCTCTATTTCTGCAATCCTTTTCTCTTTTCAAGTCTCATATTATGTACCACTCTCCATAGGAAGTTCTCCCTAATCTCAGTTCAAGTGATCTTTCCTTTACCATCATTATTTAGAGTTCTTTTCTTAGACCTCAACTTTGCCTATTTTATTCTACCTCATTATTTTTTGTACACAGGTTAGAGGCAGTTTGATAAAGTAGCAAGTATGTTGGACTTGAAGTCAAATTTGAATGCTGCCGCAGGCACTTTAATAGCTGTGTGAGGACTGACAGTTCACTTAACCACTCAGGGCTTCAGTTTCCAAATAATGAATATAATAATAGTTATAACACCTACATTGTAGGGTTTTTATACTTTGCAATCCCCCAAATAAAAGATTCTAAGCTTTGAAGAAACTGTTCTATTTGCTGTTCTTTTTCCATAGCATTCCATCTCTTCCCTCCATATTTTTGCACAAGTTGTCCCCTTTTTGCACAAGTTGTCCTCCTTACCTGGAATTCTTGTCTTCTTCACTTCTACCTCTTAGAATCCCCTGATTCTATCAGAGTTGACTGACCTTCTAACTCCTTCAAGAGGCCTTTCCTGCTTCCCCTAGTCTTTATAATGATCCAAGCCAACGTCATTTTCTGTTTATTTGTATATATTCCATATTTACTTATCTTGGAACTTGCTGTATCCCCTAGTGGAATGTAAGACCTTTGAGGGCAGGTATTGTTTCAATTTTATATTTGTGTTCCCAATACTTGGCAATACATTTGTCACATAGTAGAACTTTAATATATGTTGAATGAATTATTTCCAAAGCACTGTATAAATGTGGGTTATTATTATTATTTTTTTAGAATGTCAGCTTCATATGAAAGGAAGAGATTATGTCATTTCTCATCTTTGTAATCATAATGCCCAACACAGGATCCTGAATGTAATAGGGCTCAATAATCTATTAATAAATAATCAACAAGCATGTATTAAGCATCTACTGTTTGATGAAACCATCCCAAGATATCACATAGGGAGATCTAGATAACTGTTAAATGTCCTCAGCAATTACACATTCACTGTTCATGTTAAGTGACCAGGTAAGTTGGGTTTCAAATCATATTTCAATTCCCCTAATCACTAATTCCATTAACCATATTTGGTATGGCAATGGGAAGTTTACCTGTTAGGTAGTATCTAATGTTGCATAATAAGTGAGGCTTGATGCTATGTAGCTATAGTTATTGTAAGGAAAATCAATTGACCCCAAATACTACCATTTTCTGCCAGTCCTATGGATAGATAATTTAATCGGGCCTTCTTGACAGAAAATCACTGGGGTATACAGATTGAAATCCAATGCTTTCCTGACTTAAAAGAAACAATGTAAAGACAATCCAGGGGAAAAATTTTTTCAACAGGCTAGAAAAAATGAATCAAATCTAAGAATGCAAAACTTCATAGAAATAAATGCCAAGCCCTAAACTTGAGTTAAAAAAAATTATCCCACACAAATAGAGGATGTGAGAGTTGTGGCTAGATAGCAGTTTATGGAAGAAAAAAATAAAGTTTTAGTGGTCTTTAAGATCAATATGAGTCAATATTCTGAAATGGCAGCCCTCAAAAGCTAATGTAGTCTTAGGCTGAATTAATGAAGTGTAAAAATGCCCATAATCTTTTGCCATGGTCAGAGCACATCTGGAGTATTTTGTAATATTCTAAATGCAACATTTTAGAGAAAAAATAAACTAGAGTATATCCAAGGAAGGGCAGCCATAATGGTGAGGGGACTGGGGATGCTATCCCATAAAGATTGATTGAAGGAACAGGGCAGGGGTGGGGGGAAGGGAGATTTTTGATTTGAAGAAGAGAAGACTGGAGGGGAAAGAGGAAATAGATGATCAACATCTTCATATAGAAGTAGGATTTGCCTTGTTCTGACTGGTCTCAGAAGGCAGAGTTAAGATCAGTGGGTAGAAGTTGCAGAGTCATCCTTAATGTGAGAGAAACCTTCCAAATGTTAAGTATGGGTTATTTCAGAAAGCAGACTTTCCCTCACTGGGCATCTGTAAGTGGAGTCTGAATGAGCACATGTTGGGAATATCTTAGAGAAAAGTCTCTCTTAGGAGCAAGTCAGCTTAAATGACTGCTAAGGGACTGTGTCTTCTGACTCCATCACTCTGTGACTGACCAATTTTCAGAGGTCATTATGCATTGGTTTTCTGTAGTATCATGATAAGTTTCTTTTTTCTCTCATTATATACCTAAGGCTTGGTTCATCTTTTTGAAGTCTGGCTAAATCCAGAATGAAATCAGGCATCAGGTAATTGATCATTAAGAGTAGTAGATTTTTTTTTTTAGTGAGGCAATTGGGGTTAAGTGACTTGCCCAGAGTCACACAGCTAGGAAGTATTATGTGTCTGAAGCCAGATTTGAACTCAGGTCCTCCTGAATCCAGGGCTGGTGCTCTATCCACTGCGCCTCCTAGCTGCACCCCCCAATTTTTTTTTTAAGAAGAGTAGTACAATGAATACTTGTTGACAGCTTTTAGCTCATACATTGGTAGGGAAGGGAGACTTTGGAAATCAAAGGTGTCTTATTGATGTGCATTTGGGCTGTCAATACCAGCCCTTTAGATTGACCTAAATTATATTTACTGTTTCTAGCTGCCATTTAATTGAACCAGACTGTCTCTGAATTAGAAACACCTAATTAACAAAGAACTTAGGCCCTGTAGCCCCTGACTCACTCAATGCCTACTACAGGAGATCCTAATCCTGTCATCATGGAAGCCATTTTGAGTAAACTCAGAGTTTTGATAGAAAGAGCTGCGGAAAAACAAGAACCATTTAAGGGGAGTTGAGTCCAGCATGGTCTCAAATGAGACCAGCCTCCTACATGTTTCTGGCTCTTTAGAAAATATCTCCCCAGGCTATTTACTTTGTTATTGGCCTGAAATTCCATCAATTAGATATGCATTTGGGTTGAAGAGCTTCCTTAAAAAAAAATTCTAAAAGGATTAAGGGGCTCCTACTCATTTCCAACTTAATGTAAATTCACTCAAAATAGCTTTCCCCCTTGTACCTAAATAAGATATACTTTGATTGTGGGAGATGATAGGAAGAAGGACTGGAGAAAAAAGTTTCTAAATGGGGAGCATTGAGGAATATAGAGCAGTATTGCAGAATGATGGCATGAATACTCCGGGGTAAAATTGGGCATTAGTAGGAAGGAAAGGATACAGAAATAGAGATGAGAAGGCTCCAAAGAAAAACTTTCCTATTGTTACCAGAGAAATATCTCCTCTCTGAGTTCATGTGGTAGATAATTGCCTTAAATATTTTAAATACAATGCCAAAATTGTAGAGGTGAAAACCTAGGTTTTATTATTCTGCTCATGCATAGGTTCAGGCCTTCAAGAAAACAAGAAATTTGAACAATTATTAGAATTCTAACAAGGACTCTGATATTCAAAATTTAATCAGAGTAACAGAAGTAATTAGTTTATGTATTTGCAATCTTATACATTCCTCTTAGGCCATACATGTTAAAGAAAAGATCGATCCATAAACCCATACTTCCTTCAATGCTATAAAAGTTGAACAAACTTAGTTAAAGTCATAATTTAATAACTAACAAACCTAGTTAAACAGACTCTACAGAGAAACTAAGCCAAGTTACAGGATAAATTACATTTAGAGAGCTTACAAATAGGCTGATTGGAGGAGAAGATTTACGTATCCCCAAGGAGTCATAGACAGTTGATATTCTTACTCTGGCTTCTTATCTAAGAAAATGCTTAAGGCCTTAAATAAATTTTTACATCCCATGAGAAAGATTTTGATCAGGTGAGGTTAATATAAAATAGGCTTTCAGCTATTGTAGAAGGAATGTCCCTGAGCCTCAAATAATAATAATAATAATAATAATAATAACAACAACAAAAGGAAATAAAAATAGAAAAATCCAATTACATCATTTTAAAAAAAATTCTGCGGAAAGGAGCAAACAGTTTTCTCTCCTCTTCCTCAGTTCCTTTTACCTCTTTCCTTCCCTCTTCTTCTTTATCTCACTTCTCTACTAGTCTTCCTTCACACAGCTCCCTTATCTGAGGAACTTTAACTAGAGACAGGATTATTACTTGTAGTAATAATAATATGCAAAAGTGTGATGATTAATTTACTTAATCCTATCCACTTACAAAGTAAGTGATAAGTTGCACAAGCAATCAATCTTACTACTGGACCATAGCTTAAGTATGGAAAACCACTTCAAACTATACTGACTTTGCCCAAGAATCATGCTTAGATAGGCCAAGAAAATACCCTAGACCATATCCCAGACATCTTCTATAAATAACCAAGATAGTTCTAACCTCATTCTTCCAAGAGATTAGTGCAAGTATGGCATTCTAGTATATCCATAAGGAGCAAAGGTGGGTCTGAGCAATGACAGAGAAGAGAAACAACAAGAAAGATCATCAGGCGTCTTAGAGTAGAAAGCCTGGATTGAAGAAAGTTCCAAGAAAAGGCCAGCTCTTTCCCAAATGTACATTCTTGGTGCCTAGCTATCCACAAATACTATAATGTAATCTATTGTTTCCTTACCCAAAGTTTTCAGTAAATTGAATTCTGTCTCAATCACAGAGGCCAGGGGTTATAATTAAATGAATAGCAAATCAATCAATCTACTGCTTAAATATTAGACATTTCCTATTTGGGGGCTCAGAGAAATTGTGATTGAAACCATAACTTTTTGTCTAAAACAAACTTCCTAAAAGAAGGAACAACATCGACCTTGGGTGCCATTATATCTGAATTATTGTAACAAGAGATTACAAATGTAATGAGGATCTGAAATGTGGGACCTAGAGATGGTCTGAAAAGTTTCCCACAATTTCCCTCAGGAAACTGAGTCAGCTAGACATAGAATGGAACTGCCAAATACATGTTTGAAGTGAAAAAAGATGTTGGGAGATGTGGCAAGGTTTGCATGTAGAAGCCTTTCCTTCTTTTTGCTTTTCTTTAGTTTTGCCATTGGGAAAGATATCTTATCAGCCAGTTCTTCAGTTCAGGCTCCAAGATCATAAGGGTAGTGAGGCACAACAAAAGCTCTGTTGCTTCTTTATAGCACTGTCATCTACCTAGGGGTTGGGAGAACACTAGAGAGTTGAGATTTGCAGCTATAGCAGAGATATAAGCTGCTAGCCAAGACTGAAGAGAATCTCACTCCTAAGTCAAATTTCAGAGTATAATATTCAGCTGGGTACTATGGAGCATGGAAGATGAATATTGATCATTGGGAAATGGCTGAACAAGCTGTGGTATGTGAGTGTGATGGAATACTTTTGTACTATGAGAAATGATGAGCAGGGTGCTCTCAGAGAAACTGGGAAAGACTTACATGAGCTAATGCAAAGTGAAATGTACTGTGTGCTAAGTAGCAGCAATATTGTGTGATGATCAGCTGTGAATGACTTAGCTGTTCTCAGCAATACAACAATCCAAGAAAACTCTGAAGGACTTATGATGAAAAATGTTACCCATCCCCAGACAAAGAATTGATGGTGTCTGAATACAGACTGAAATATACTTTTTTTTTAACTTTACTTTTCTTGAGTTTTTTTTTCTTGACTATGTTTTCTTTCACAACTTGACTCTTATGGATATATTTTACACAACTACACATGTGTGATGTATGATGAATTGTTTGCCTCCTTAATGGGGGAGGGTAGAGAGGGAGGAAGGGAGATAATTTGGAACCCAAAGTTTTAAAAATGAATGTTAAAAATTGTTTTTACATGCAACTGGGGAAAAATAAAATGCTAAATAAAAGCTAAAATTTTTTTTAAAAGATGAGTGCTGATCAGTGAGAAGACATACTATTCTGCCTGAACTGCTATCACTTTAGTCTTTATATCTTGACATGCTTAATCCCCATTCACAACTCATTCCTTTATCCTTTCAAGATCTTACGTACTTGAAAATTTTAGAACTTTTCCCTCTGTTTTCTGAGAGTACTGAAGG
Organism: Phascolarctos cinereus; assembly: GCF_003287225.1. Classification (NCBI taxonomy): domain Eukaryota; kingdom Metazoa; phylum Chordata; class Mammalia; order Diprotodontia; family Phascolarctidae; genus Phascolarctos; species Phascolarctos cinereus. Next base: position 343,451,727 of record NW_027555625.1, read on the forward strand.
TGGTCAGGTGGATTTTCAAAAGATGATTTGTCTAATGTTTCACACAGTTGTTCTAATACATGGTTCTTTTCTGTTTGCTTTTTTTAAATTTTGTACATTATGTGGCCACAATGAGAATTGTCTGTGTGATGCAAAATGGAGCTGAGTTGATTGAAGTAAATTTCCCAGATATGGATATGAAAAGCCAAATATAGATTTTTCCATTAATTTTCTAATAATTTAGAATGGTATTTCACTTGCACACCACAAGACCAATGCTGAATCAAGGTTAGCTCTTGCCACAGCAGAAGGAGCCATGAGGAGATTGGGCAGAGAGAAAGAAATCTATTTATTTGAATGAATGAAGCATTAATTGTTTACTATGTACAAGGTAACATGGTAAATGCTGAGATACAAATAGAAAAGTAAAATAGTCTCTGTTCTCAAAATGTTCATATTCCAGTTGAAGGGAAGCAATACAAATGAATAGTTTCAGCTGAATATCAGGTGGAAATATCCAATGGTTGTTTGAGTGTAGGGGCAAAACAGATGGCAATGCTTCCTCTTTAATGTCATTTCCACTGATAAAATCATATCAGTTTCTAATGTTAAACTTTTTGACATTGAAATAAAAACACTGTTAACAACAACAATAATATTAGCATTTATAAAGTGCATTAAGGCTTACAAATCACCTTACAAATATTTACACTTACACAAAATTATTACACTTTATTTTCACAACAATCTCTATTATTATTATTCCTATTTTACAAGTAAAGAAACTGGAGGAAATAGAGGCTGAGTGACTCGCACAAGACCACACAACTGATAAGTGTCTGAGGCAGGATTTAAACTTAGGTTTTCCTGACTCTATGTCCAACAATCTATCTACTACATCAACCTAGTCACTATTCCAAATGATAAACAAGTGTCCTGTCCTGTCTCCATTATATTTACAGGTTGAGTCTTCTCTAGTAATTAGTGGGATAGAACATAGCCTTTAAGAGTACTGATATATGTATCCCAGAGAGGAGGCCTATACAGTTGAACTAAGTAGATCCTGTTGTAGGTAGACAGATAATCCTCACTGTGACCACATAATGTACAACACCCCCCCAAAAAAACTAGACAAAATCACTCGGCTGATGGATTGAGTGTAGCTCTACTTAGTTTAGAAAATTACATATTATTCCTCCTTGATGGTTAATTAATTAAAATCATATAAGTGACAGCCTGTCTTATGTAGGGTTATGGAAAGCAGACCATAAATTAGGTAAGTGATGCTATTGCCACTTCTGACACCTCAAAAGTCAAATAGGATACTCACTATATATGCACATGGGCATCACATTTATATTGTACTTTAAAGTTTACAAAGCTCTTTAGTTCTAAGGTTCAGTTACTTGATGATTTAAGTAGACTTTGTGGAATGGCCTTTGAAGCTAACCACCATGTATAACATGGTTTGTACAGCAATATATGTTCTGAATTTCAAATAGCTAACATATGAATGAGATTTTAGAAAATATCCCATTTGCTGAGAAGGTAGAGATGGCCTTTATATCTAATGATGTACACCCAACTATGCATTTTTTTCAAAGAGTGTGACTGATTTTATGTAACTTCAGAACTCTAATGCAAATTCAGTACCAGATTCTTAATCTCTGCAGTTTCATAGAAGAATTTCTAACCCTTGAGGAGGATGAGAATTTAGCCTCAAGAAAAGACATACAGAAGCTGCAATCAAATTTTCTCTGCTGGTATTCAAGTTTTCTCAGTCACTAGGGACCTGAGTTTGTACATGTAGCTTCTTTTCTTTTTTCTTTGATCTAAGTAGAGACTTAGTAGTATTGCTGGATCAAAGTGTACACACAGTTTTATAGCCTTATGAGTATAATTCTAAATTGTCTTCCAGAATGGTTGGACCAGTTCATTACTCCACCAACAAGTTTATTAATATACCTATTTTCCTTCATCCCCTATAACGTCTGTCATTTCTGATAGGTATGAAGTGGTACCTCAGAGTTATTTACATTTACCTGTCTCTAATCAATGGTGATTTAGAGCATTTTTTCATATTATTATAGATAGCTTTGATTTCTCTTTTGAAAACTGCTTGTTCATATCCTTTGACCATTTGTCAATTGGGGAATGACTTGTATTCTTATAAATTTGACTCAGTTCTCTATGTATTTTAGAAATGAGACATTTATCAGAAATATTGGCTGTAAAATTGTTTCCCATCTTCCTGCTTTCATTCTAACCTTGGATGTATTGGCTTTGTTTTTGCAAAAAACTTTTCAATTTAATGTAATCAAAATTATCCATTTTGCCTTTTATAATGTTCTCTCTGTCTTGGTCATAAATTCTTCCCTTCTCCATAGATCTGACAGGTAAACTATTCCTTGCTCTCCTAATTTGCTTACAGTATCACCCTTCATGTCTAAATCATGTACCTGTTTTGACCTTATCTTGGTATATGCTGTAAGATGTTGGTCTATGCCTAGTTTCTGCCATATTATTTTCCAGTTTTCCCAGCAATTTTTGTCAAAAAGTAAGTGCTTATCCCAGAAGCTAGAATGTTTGTTTTTGTCAAACAGTAGACTTAAGTCATTGACTCTTGTGTCTTGTGTACCTAATGTGTTCCACTGATCCACCACTCTTTTCTTAGCCAGTACCAAGTAGTTTTGATGATTACTACTTTATAATACAGTTTTAGAACTTGTATGGCTAGACCATCTTTCCTTGCATTTCTTTTCATTAATTCCATAGATATTCAGTTTCTCTAGGTAGGTTATTCCTGGTTGTAATTGTAGTTCCTTTGTCTTCCAGAACATCATATCCCAAGCTCTTTGCTCCTTTAATGTGAAAGCTGCTAAATCTTGTGTAATTCTGACTATGCCTCCATTATATTTGAATTGTTTCTTTCTGGCTGTTTGCAATACTTTTTCCTTGACCTAAGAGTTGTGGAATTTGGAATATTCCTGGGATTTTAATTTTGGGATCTCTTTCAGGAGATGATCAGTGGATTCTATCAATTTTTATTTTATAATCTGAATCTAAGATACTGGGGCAATTTTCCTTGATAGTTTCTTAAGATGTTATATCTAAGCTCTTTTTTTTTATCATACCTTTCAGGTAGTCAAGTAATTATTAAATTATCTCTCCTTGATCTTGATCTCTTCCCAGGTTAATTGTTTTTTCTAATAATATAGTTCATGTTTTGTTCTATTTTTTTTTCATTCTTTTGACAATGTTTTATTGCTTCGTGAAGTATCCTGGAGTCATTAGCTTTTTCTCACCCAATTGTAATATTTAAGGAATTACTTTCCTTTTTCAAAATATATTTATTTCCCCCAGTTACATGCAAAGACAATTTTAACGTTCATTTAAAAAATTGAGTTTTAAATTCTCTCTCTCTCTCTCTCTCTCTCTCTCTCTCTCTCTCTCTCTCTCTCTCTCTCTCTCTCTCTCTCTCTCTCTCTCTCTCTCTCTCTCTCTCTCTCAATCTGTCTCTTTCTCTCTCTCCCTCTCATCCCCCTTCCCTGAGACAGTAAGCAATTCAATCATGCCAAATATATTACCATATTAGTCATGTTGCGAAAGAAAGCAAAGACAGTCCCCCCTCAAAAAAAAAAGAAAAAAATACAGAAAGTGAAGAAATAGTATGCTTCAATCTGCATTCAGACTCCATCAGTTCCCACCCATCCCTTCACCCCCTATCCTGTCCCCTGAGATAGATAACATTTTTCATGTGTCCTTTAGAATTGTTTTGGATCATTGTATAGTTGAGAATAGCTAAGTCATTCACAGTTGATCATTTTACAATATTTCTGTTACTGTGTACACTGTTGCCCTGGTTCCACTCACTTACCTTTTCATTAGTTCATATGTCTTTCCAGGTTTTTTTGTAACTCTTCCTGCTCATCATTACTTTTTTTTAAAGCTTTTATTCAGTATTTTATTTTTCCTGTTACATGTAAAAATGATTTTAATATTTGTTTTTAAAACTTTGAGTTCAAAATTCTCTCCTTTCCTCCCTTTCCATCCCCTCCTCCATTGAAAAGGTAAGCACTTCAATATAGGTTATACATGTGTAGCCATGAAAAACATGTAATAGTCAACATCATTTCTTTTAAAACAAATTTGAAATAGATTTTAAGATTTTTTTTAAGTTTTGAGCTCCAAATTATATTTCTCCCCCCACTTACATCACTTCTCCTTGAGATAAGATATATTTTATAAATGTGCAATCATGTAAAACATTTCCATAGTAGCTATTTTGTACAACATGACTCAAATAAAAGAAATGAATTAAAGAAAGAAAGAAAGTGAAAATGCCATAATTTAGTCTGTATTCAAACAATTTCGGTTCTTCCTCTGGGGACAGATAGCATGCTTCATCATTAGTCGTTTGGGTTTATCTTGGATCATTGTATTCCTGAGAATAGCTAAGTCATTCACAATCCTTCATCATATAGTATTGCTGCTACATTCTGAAGTATTCTCCTGGTTCTGTTCATTACACTTTCATGTTCATGTAAGTCCTTTCAGGTTTTTCTAAAATCATCTTATTTGTCATTTCTTATAGCACAATAATATTCCATTGCAATAATATGCCACAACTTATTTAGCCATTCCCCAATTGATGGGCATCCTTTTGATCTCCAATTCTTAGCCACTACAAAAAGAGCTGCTATAAATATTTTTGTACAAATAGGTCCTTTTCCCTTTTTTTCTGATGTCTTTGAGATACAGACCTAGCAATGTTATTGCTGGATCAGAGGGTATGAACAGGTTTTTGTTGTTCTTTGTTTTTTACACCTTTTGACATAGTTCCAAATTCCTGTCTAGATTGGTTAGATCAGTTCACAGTTCCACTAACAATGCATTAGTGCCCTAGAATAATTTCTTTTAATATTTCCTATATATTTCCTATTATTTTCATCAGTGAACTTTTGTGCCTCTTTTTCCATTTGTCGAACTCTGCTTTTTTCTTCATGAATTTGTGTGACTTTTTTACCATTAGGCCAATTTTTTAAGGTGCTGTTGTCTTCAATATTTTTATGCCCCTTTTGCCAAACTGTTAATTCTCTTTTCATAATTTTCTTACATCTTTATCATGTCTTTCCTCAATTTTTCCTCTACTACACTTATCTCTTTAACTCTTCCATGAATTCTTGTTGAATTTGGGCCAAATTAGTATTTTTCTTCGAGGTTTTTATTGTAGCTGTTTTCACATCAATTGTCTTTTTGTAAATTTATGTCTTGATCTTCCCTGCCACCATAGTAGTTTTTTATGGTCAAGTTTTTTTCTATTTGCTCATTTTTGCAGCCTAATTTTTTCCCCTTTGAACTTTATGCTAAAATTGGGCCCTGTTCACCTGAGGGTGGGGAGACTTTATACTAAGCTTTAGACTTTTTCGTGCTGCTCTTTTGAAAGTTAGTACTAGAGGTCTACAAGTTTTTGGTGCTTCCAATGTGGTGCTGTTGGGCCCTGTATTCCTGCAACCACAAGTACTGGTGCTCTTCTTGACCCTGGTACTGTGACCAGGGCCTCTTACGATTGGTTCCCTTATGACTTACCACAAGCGCTTTTCACTTCCCTGGAAGTATAACCCAGAACTGCATATGGGCAATAGAATTGCCTGCTGCACCCAGTGCCAGCAAAAGATTCCCTGTAATCTCTTTCTGACCAGTTGTTCAACCCCCCTTACTATCTCTGGGCTGAGAAATCCAAAAGCTCCTGCTATTGTTACTGCTGCTGCTGCTCCTATTGCAGCCACCTCCGAGGCCCGCCACTGTGTCCTCCTCTCCTGTTGACCTCCTAAGTTGTCTTAGGCTGGAAAAGTGTCTTTTTATTGGATCTTCTGGGCCAAGATTTTATTTGAGGTATCATTTTAAAGTTGTTTGGAAAGGAATGATAGGGGAGTTTAGCTACTATCTTGGTTCCCCAGATGAAGCTTTTCTAAGGATGGGGAGATTTTCACTGTGAGATGTTTATACTAATAATCAGTAAGGACAGCAATGAACTAAGTTTAAGTGCATGTAAATGATCACAGTCAAAATATAAAATGATATATAAAATAAACTCCATTAAGGAATTTTACAATAGTTTTTTTTTCCATATTAGCTTGAATTAGATTTTAATAGAGTATCTGTGATTATGACTTGCTCAGTGATAGTAACATGTGAACATTTGCATGAGATAAAGGAATCTGAATGCTTACCACTTATTAGAAAGACACTGAATGACCCTGGAAAGAACACTGGACTGAGAGCTATAAGAAGGCTTATGTTTAACTTTCAGTTTTAACACTTATACTTGCTTCTTGGCAAGTCACTTCATTTTTATTAATATCTATTTTCTCATCTAGAAAAAGAGTATTAGTAAAACTTCTATTGCCTATCTCAAAGGGCTATTGAAAAGAATGTTCTGCAAACTGTAAAGTGTTATAGAAAAGTGAGATATTATAGTTACTACCATTTCCTAGCAGTAGTGATAATAATTACTGCTATTTAGTATTTATTAAGCACCTACCATATGTCTCACATTAATAGTCAACAAACATGCATGAAGCATGTACTATGTACCAGGTACTCTACTAAGCACTTACCTTCTAATGAGAAAGAAAACAAATAAACTATAATTGGAACCTGGAAAGGGAGGGAAGGGAAAGAAAGTACCTGGCAGGGGCATGATGGAGAAATCCAGAGGATACATAAATTCCAGGACTGAAGTGATTTCCCAAAATGAAGAGTTGTGTGGGTCATGGTGGACAAATCTGGAGGAGTGCAGCCTAGTGGAAAATGAAAAGGTAGCTGTTAGGGATATGAATACTATGAAATGTACTATCCCTACTAGGTAGCAACCTTTGCAGATGTGTGACTAAGTTCATGCCCTTTATGATTTTAGCCTCTGTGGAAGGGAATTACTGTAGATTGTTCTGTTGCTACATCTTTTGTTTATCTCTCCTCTCCAGGTAGGGTTTGTGGTTAGACTGAAGTTGCATGGGACTCCTGATTCTTTAGGGTTTGTTTTCCCAAGCTACTCCAATTGATATGAAAATAATAAGGTTAGCTTTGAAATGGATGCATTTTTCTGAGTCATTGAGGGAGAGAAATTATCAAATATATTATAATGATAATTGCTTGCCTACATTACCAAGTAAAACACCCAAAGGAATATTTTTAGCCTGGTATGCTGGTCTGCTAGTTCTAATTCTCTTCCAGTTCATTTTGAGGTTTGGGGAATCTCATCATAGAAGTTTTTTCAATATGATGAAGGAAGCTAAAAATTTGAGGTTGTCATTTATTATACCTAGCAGGAAAGACAGATCTGAAGATTTAGAAGAAAAATAAATGTCAATCTTTTTGCTCACATTATTTGCCCCAAAATATTGTATAACCAAGATGCCAGTCTATTACAATAGGCTGAGACTCATTTAATTAAAAGGTTGGTACAGAAAGTTTGGGCCTATTTTGAATGACCAGCTAGCTTTGTCAGTGGCCAGAGAAATGCTGGAGGGCCCAAAGTAGAGTAGAAAGTACAAAAGAGTTATATCCTAAGCTAGGGATTTCAGTTCTATACCTAGTTTTGACACTGAGTATGTATATAACCTGGGGTTTGCCCTTTCTGTCACTTACTTTTCTAAGCAGTAAAGAGTAAGGAGGGGTGTCAATGATTTCTTAAGTTCCATGTCTACAAGGTTCTTCATATGGAGAAGTCTCCTAACCTTCCACTTTTACTAATATCTGTTTACAATCAAGGATTTAAGAGCTTTCTTTTTTCCCCAAGTTAATTTAAAAAATGAAAGAAGCCCAGGTCAGACTCTCTTATCCTTAATTACAACTATATTTGTTTTTTAACCTTTTTTTAATTCTGAATTACAAAATGAACATTTCTATACATAGAGAAAACCATAAAATGGGAATGGTACATGAATGCAATTTGTTGCTTTAATATATATTAAATATAATGGGTAGTACCAATGTTGTTCTCATTGCTGGTTGCCCTTTCTGAAATATGATTTTTCAACATGTTTCATCCATGTTCTTGTCCCTTCCCCATATAATTAAAAAATACCATATCTTCTTCTATCCATAGTTGTGAAAGATACCTCCTTTTCCCTCCTCAAATTTGTTTATGAGGTGACTTTTTATAACTAGGTCATGTAAGGGTTTGGAGCTTATTGTGGTACATGATGCAAGATGCTGGTCTAAACCTAATTTCTGTCAGACTGCTTTCCACTCTCCTCAACAGTTTTTAATGAATAATGAGTGCTAACTTTAGTACTTCAGTTCTTTGAATTTATAAAACATTATACTGTTATGTTCATTGTCTTTTGGATATTGTATTCCTAATTTATTCTATTGATCAACTTTCCTTTAAAAAAATTACCAAATACTCGTCTTCTATTGTGGCTCCCTGTACTCTGAAGAGTGACCACATAGACCTTGTGTCCCTGAACTGGAGTATATTTTGCTCTTAATGTGTTCTGATCAGCCAGGTCTATTATCTGACTTCAGGCACTTGATTATTTAGTGTTGGCTCATGGTGACCCTATTCAGGACTCCAGTTTATTTAAGGTCAATTTCCAGGAGTTCCCACTGGTTCCATCTCTCCCCAACTCCACTAACAACCCTATTTGCAAGAGTTCACACTGTTTTCCCTTGAATGATCCTCTTCCACCTCTATAGCTTTTGTGCTTACCTGAAGGGGTGCTTGCTGCCCTAGTTTTTAACTCTTTTGCCAGTCCTTAACCTCTTTGAACCTTCTTTGTAGTTCCTGAATAGGTGGAGGACATCACTTCTACTTCTTTTAAGACCTCTATCACTGGTCTTTCTGTGGCAATATTCAGCTATTTTCTGGAGTCTATTTGTGGATGCTGGCCTTCCCTAGGACCTTTCACTATAATATCTTAACTGGAAATACAATTGCAAGGCTTTAAAGAACCTCCATGAGTTCCAGGACATTTGTAATTGTTTTCTACTCCATTGTATGTATTTATATAAGATCAAGATATTTTAATATTGGAACGAACATTAAAAAATCATGTAATCCATGTTCTTTATCTTGCAGATTGTGAAATGGAGGCCCAGAGAGAAATCACATAGCTAGGAAGTAGAAGAAATAATTTCTGATGGGTTTTAGGTGCTAACTGAAAAAAAAAAAACTAAGATCATGGCAACTTGTCTCATTACTTCCTTCCAAATAGAGAAAGAAGAAGTAAAAGCAGTGTTAGATTTTATATTCTTGTGCTCAAAGATCAGTGTAAATAGTGACTGGAGTCATGAAATTAAAAGACATTTTCTCCTTGAAAGGAAAGTTCTAGTAAATCTGGATGGCATACTAAAAAGCAGAGACATCACCTTGCTGACTACATTCTGTATAGTAAAACTCTATGTTTTGTTTTCTCCAGTATCAATGTATGACTGTGAGAGTTGGACTATCAGGAAAACTGAACACCACAGAATTGATGCTTTTAAATTGTAGTGCCAGAGAAGACTTTTAAGAGTCCCTTCAAAAGCAAGGAGATCAAATCAATGTTAATTAAAGAAATTCATTCAGAATATTCACTGGAAGTTTTTTTTTCTTCTTTTTTTTCAGTGAGGCAATTGTGGTTAAGTGACTTGCCCAGAGTCACACAGCCCAGAGTATTATGCGTCTGAGGCCAGATTTGAGCTCAGGTCCTCCTGACTCCAGGGCTGGTGCTCTATCCACTGTGCCACCTAGCTATCCCTGGAAGTTTCAATAATGAAGCTAAAGTTTAAATATTTTGGCCATATAACAAGAAAACAGGACTCACTGGAAAGGACCCTGATGTTGGGAAAGATTGAAAACAAAATGAAAAGGGAATGGCAGATGAGATGGATGATTAGTACAATGGAAACAACAAACATGAACTTCTACAGGCTTCAAGAGATAGTGAAGGATATAGAAAGGCCTGGTGTACTATGGTCCATGAAGTCATAACAAGTCAGACATGACTGAATGATTAAACAACAGCAAACAACAACTCAAGGAGGTCACATTCTGATTATGGAAGACTTATTTTTATTATCATAAACATAGGTGAGAGGGTTAAAAAATATTCAATTTTAAGTTATCCTTTTTTTTTCTTTTCCCAGAACTAACTAGTAAACTAATACAGACAACTAAACTTCATGGTGTTAGACTCTTCTTTCTTATGGTGAATCCATACTCATAACCACCAGCAAATTTAGAAACAACAGCAATTTGTTCCTGGAAGAAATAATAGGAGAGAAGAGCATAGGGCAATGGATAGAATGTTCAATTTGAAGTCAGGGCACTTCTGCCACCTTTAACAAAAGGTGCTCCTTGACAAATCACTTCTTTGAAAGTCTCTCTGGACCTCAGTTTCCTCTTCTATAAAACAAGAGGGTTAAACCATGTGACCTCTAAAGTCCCTTCTAGTTCTAAATCTATTATCCTCATAGGAAAGCCAGGCAGTAATTAAGAAACACCACGAGTAAGGGAATAGAGGTGATTTATGGAGCTCAACTGCCTTGTGACCACATTTGAAACCCTATTTCCAGTAAGCAAAATTTCAGTATCTTAAATAAGTCTTGAATTTCAAATAAGATCTTAAAAGAACACTTTTCAAACTATTTAGAACATTTAATGTATTTCAGACTCAGTAGGATTATTAAATCTAAAGTTTTCTGGTCTAGAGAATAGACATTTATATTTTATCCTGTAGATATAGGAGGTTTTTATCAAGTGGGCTAGGTGGTTGGAAGGACACATGAAATATTGATTTCTAAGCATGATGTATGATGGAAATTTTAACTTCTTTCCTTCTCATATCAATTTAAAGATTAAAATCTAATTCTTTTAGTTAGAAAATGAATAATCTTGCATTGTTATTTAGTTGCAGGCACTATGGCTTATTATTTCCCTGAATCAATGGATTTGGGTTAATGTTTTTATATAAATACTGGTTGGCATTTTCTTTCCTTTCTATTTTGTTTAATCAATTACAAGTCCATCTAATTCATCTGATAGTTTTATAAAGAAAGCCAGCACAATCAAACTTTTAATTTTAGTATTTGATCCCTAACATCTGAGTGGAATTGTGTCTTCTCTCCATTAATCAAACGTCAGTAGTGCCTATTAATTGCTGTGCTACTGCTAGAGCATCAGACCATTTACACAGGGTTTCTTCCCTGTTCAACCCCTGAGTGTGTCATGACACCCAAGTCTGATGGTACTTCAGCCTTTTCCTTCTTTCCTACCCAGTTCAGAAAACTCTGGTTTTCTGGACAAGCTAGAATACCTAGACAATATTTTTTGGTGACCACATACAAGACAAGAAAATATTTTTTTTCTTTTGCTACCAGGAAGGTTTTTGAAAAGCAACAAGACACTTTTAAGTGAGTCTAGACTACATGTATATGTGTGTATATATGTATATATATATATATATATATATATATGTATGTATGTATGTATGCATACACACACACACACACACATACACACACATATATAGTCTAGTAATATAGCCTTGATTTGCAGCATTCATCTATTCTTAGTTGTAAGTGCTCACACTTGGCTCTCCCAAGCCTGTATGATCTGACTGTAGCACACTCCGGCCTCCCAGAATGCAAAAGGTCAAATTTTCTTGGGAAAGAGGTGAGACACACAATTTCAATGTGGCCAATGTGTTGATTTGTTTTGTTCTATTATAGTTATTGTTATAAGGGAGTATTTCTATTTGAGTAGGGAGGAGAAAAGGAGTTCATTGGTAGTGATATAGATACAAAACTTTTAAAAAGTAAAAAAGCAGGATACAAACTTAAATATAGCAAAAAATGAAGAAATACAGAAGGTGATACAAATAAATGGCAACTTTGTTACTACTTTGTTTACTTTAACACTTACTTTAAAAATCTGCCCATAAGTTTATACTTTCATATACAACACTCTTTTCCATACTTTTTATCTCTAAAATTTGTACTCATTGTAATTGAGTTCATAAGAATATAAGTCTTTTGTTTATTTATTTTTTTTTAGTTTTCAGCATTCATTTTTATAAGATTTTGAGTTCTAATTTTTTCCGTCTTCCTCCCTTCCCCTCCCCACAACAACATGCAATCTGGCATAGGCTATGCATGTACAATCATATTAAAGATATTTCCACATTAGTCATGTTGTAAAGAAGAATCAGAACCAAACGGAAAAATCACGAGAGAGGAAAAAAAGAGAAAATAGTATGCTTTGGCCTGCATTGAGACTTCATATTTCTTTCTTTGTATGTGGATAACATTTTCCATGATGAGTCTTTTGGAATTGTAACAGTACTTTGGCAAGGCTTAGATTAGCTTTCTTGCATGGGTCCCTGGGATACCCTCTGATGTATACATACACACATACATGCATACATATAGATGTGTATGTATATGTACGTGCATAAACAAACATATAAAACATTTATAAACATGTATGTGTATGCACACATATACATATACACATATACACACCCAGGATAAAAATGACACACAGAGGTACTTGTGTCCCTTTGTTATGACATGAGAAAATGTTCTATCTCTGAGAACCCTATGGGAGACAGTGGTCTGCCTAGTGCAGGATGCCCACCCCACCCCCTGTCCCAGCCCATTGTTAGAGAATATTTTTTCTTTCTAACTAGAAGTATAATCATGAACTATTCAAATGTTCCGTACGTTTCCAAGGGCAGAATTACTACAACCCTGACCTTTTAAATCTGCTTTATCAGAAATTGAACCTATACCTGTTCTGACTCATAGGATTTCACCTTTTTTTAAAAAAAAGAAAATATTTTTAAAGAAAGTATATGTGTAATACTTTTTTTCCTCCCAAGTGTTAAAATGTTAGAAATCTCCTTGAAAAAAAGAGTTACTCATTTCCTTTTCCCCTGTCTTCTATGATTGATTCTGTTTCTATAATACTGTCACAGTTGGGTATGAGACCAGGTTAGGGATTTGATTTGAATGCAAGTCTCTCTATGTACTTCTGGGAAATGATTTCCATTTTAATTTTGTTTCATTGATGTGGACAGCTCAGAAACCCATTCCTAACTTCCAGTCAGATCCTTGTATTTCCCCAGCTACCAGTGAAGGTTATTGTACTGACAAAGGAGAATGAAAAAGGGTGTTGGACAGACATTACTGAGGATCACAGAGATTGACATGACAGCCTACATTTTCAGCTTTATCTCCCAGTGCTTCTCTTCACATACTTTGCATTCTAGATAGTTCAGACCACTTGCTGTATCCTGAATTGATTCTATTCTTTCCTCCAGGTCTTTGCTCAAACCACTTCCTGTGGCTGAAACCAATGTAACCTTCCCCTTCTTTAAGGAAATCCTTCACATTTTTTGAGCCTACCTTGGCTATCACTTCATCATAGAATTGTGGGATCATAGATAGAGATCTGGGATCTTACAGACCATCTAGTTTTATGTCTAACCCCTTCCCCATTCAAATTAGCCTTGTTTTTCCTTAAAATATGTAATCCACAACTCAAATCCTAATTGCATTAGTGGAGATTGATTACTATATGCTTTCCTGAAGGGTGGAGTTGTCAAGGTCTTGAAAGAGAAAAAGATCCTGGTCTTTTGGATTACAGCTTTGAGAAAGAATACGTATAGTTTCAGACACTATTCATACAAGTGAAGGGAAAGAAAAGCTTATGGAATAAAGTCACAGATCTAGAGGATCTGACCTTGGATATAAAACTTGGGGTGCTCCTCTTTACTCCCAAGAATGATGCAGTTAAGTTAGATTGAAACTCATCATATTCCCTAGATTAATATTATCTAAGGGAGTAGACAGGTATAATTCTAGTCCAATGCTCTCTCTCTAAGGGGAGCAGAGTGGCTCCTGGTCTCATCCATTTGCTTCCTTTCCAGGCATGAATTAAAGTCTACCTTGGAGTAGGGTAGGTAAATAAGAGGCTAGAAAGGCCTATTCTACCCCTCCCTAAGCTATACAATGATACCTCTCATGCTACAGCCAAGGGGACTATTCTTGTCTAAGTGAACCTCATGATATGTGAGACCTCGCTAAAGAAGAGAAGGTGTCAACTTGCATCAGCAGAGGGAGTTTCCTTAACTCAGCATTCCCTTATAACAAAATCACATACTCAGTCTCCATCTTTCTCTGTCTTTCATGTTCAGGGCATTCAATTAAATAGTGAAGATATGAAAAGAAGTAGGGAGGACATGTACAGAGATGAGTAACTATAAGATGATTTGAGGAATGAGAGAAGACTACAACTAGTAGCCCAAGAAAAGGCTTCACAGAGCAGGTAAGGGATATGAGAGGCAGAGATGAGGAAGGACTTCTACAGATGGATGGAAACAGAAGATGGAATGCTAAATTTGGGAAAGACTTGATGGTCCATTTTGGTTAAAATGTTGAATTTAAGACAGAAAGTAGTATGAGATAGGGTTGAAAAGTTAGGTTGGAGATAGAGGAGGCAGAGATGGTAGAGTAGGTCTAAAGAGGGACCTGAACTTAGTAGTGGTGCTCTAAGATAAGCAACAATGACAGACACCAAGATGTGTAAAAAGCAATATGAGATGCACACAGCTTGTGTGTGGTCCTGATCTCGAGTCAGGTATCTCAACTCTAGTCTATAGCCCAGTCTGAAGTCTGCAGTGGAATAGCTAGGGCAGCAATCCCATACCAAAAGAAAGGTTGTAATTCTGTCATTCTGAGCCAGCAAAGCTTTTGCAGCCTGCTTAAAGTAGCTGAGTAATGCAATCAAGGGCAAGCCCACAGGTGTGTTTCTTAGAACTCAAAACCAGGCCAAGAACTTTCAGAGCTTAGATCAGGAGCACTAAAACTTTCAAGGTTCTTGCTTGTGGTATCTCTGAGTTCCTGAAATAACACAAAACAAAAACAAAAAACCAAACCAAAAAGCACTCAATAACACCAAGAAAGAATCCATAGAGATACTAGTTCAACCCAGATATTATCTCACTAACTGCACAGAACATAAAAGTGTCCAAACATAAAATCTGAAGTTAGAAAGTAGGCTAGAGGGGAAAGAAAGAAAGAAAGAAAGAAAGAAAGAAAGAAAGAAAGAAAGAAAGAAAGAAAGAAAGAAAGAAAGGAAGGAAGGAAGGAAGGAAGGAAGGAAGGAAGGAAGGAAGGAAGGAAGGAAGGAAGGAAGGAAGGAAGGAAGGAAGGAAGGAAGGAAGGAAGGAAGGAAGGAAGGAAGGAAGGAAGAGAAAGAAAGGAGGGAGGAAGGAAAGAAAAAAGAATCCTGTTACAAAGAGCGATGATGACAAAAATGCTTAAGACAGAAATCCTGAATGAGAAAATGACTCCAAATTGTCTATAATTAAAGACTCAAAGAAAAACAAAACTTGAGTAAAAGTTTAAGTAGAATGACTGGAAGAGATGAAGTAAGAATTTAAAATAATTTAAAATGTTTTTTTTTAATGAATGAGATGAGAACATCAGAGAAAAAATTGGAAAAAATAAGTTATGGGATAAATATTGAAAAGATAATTAATAGCTTGGCACATGAAGTATCAAACCTTACTCAAGCAACGAACACTCTAAAGATTAAATTGGACCAGAAGGAAACTGGTCCAATGACCAGTGAAACAGCAAGAAATACTAAAACATAATCAAAAGACTGAAAAAATATGTAAGGTATCTCATAGCAAAAACAAGAAAACAGATCAAGAAGAGGTAATTTAAGAATTAGTTGGACTCTCTGAAATCCATGACCACAAAAGAACCAAGACATTATAAGAAATTAAAAAGAAAACTGCCCAGATCCTTTAAAACCAGAGTGCAAATTGGAAACAGAAAGAATCCAAGAATCACCTGAAAGCCCCAAAATCAAAATCCCCAGAAACATCAGAGTTAAAATTTGAAGCTTCCATGTTAAAACAAAATGAAACAAAACAAAACACACTCACGCACATATGTGTGTATGTGTACTTGTATGTATGTATTTATGTATGTACGTACCCGTGTGTAGTTAGTTGTCCTTTGTTATTGAAGAGTACCAAATATTCCTAATTTGGAGTCAAGGTACAATGTGTCCAGCAATGGCTGATCAAACCAATATGAGGTGAGAAGTCTTTACCACAGGTTGGGCACAAATAGTCTACATCAACATTTGGGTTTGTACATCTCATGGTTTTTTGTTTTTTTGAGCTACTGCAATTCTGCTTTACTCAAAGAGCACAGTTCCTTTATTGTGGCACACCATGCTGGGCAGTCCTCTGCCAGAGTCTCCCATATCATGCAGTAAACTCCCAAGTTCTTCAGAGAGTGTCTTTGTATTGCTTCTTCTGACCTCCATGTGAGCACTTTGTTTTGTTTGAGGTTTATATAAAATGGTCTTTTTGTCAAACATATATTTGCTGTTTGAACAAAGTGGCCAGCCCATCAGAGTTGTACTCTCTGCAGTAGAGTTTCAATGCTTGGCAGTTTCACTTAAAAAAAGACCTTAGTGTCTGTTACCTTATCTTGCTAGGTGATCTTCAGAATCTTCCTAAGACAATTAAAATAGAAGTGATGCTGTTTCTGGCACTATGCAGGTTTCACAAGCATACAACAATGAGGTCAGCACAATGTCTCTGTAGACCTTCAGTCTGATAGGGAATCTAATACCTTTTCTCTTCCACACTTCTTCAGAGCCTCTCAAACACTGAGCTAGCTCTGGCAATGTGTATGTCAACCTCATCATCTATGTCTACATCCCTGGAAAGTACACTGCCAAGGTAAGTGAACTTACCACAGCATTCAAAATTTCTCCACTTGCTGTGACTGATGGTTTCACATATGGATGATATGGTCCTGGCTAGTGGAGAGCCTGTCTTTTCTTTTTTTTTTCTTTTTTCTTTTTTGGGCAATTGGGGTTAAGTGACTTGCCCAGGGTCACACAGCTAGTCAGTGTTAAGTGTTTGGTCTGAGGCCGGATTTGAACTCAGGTACTCCTGACTTCAGGGCCGGTGCTTTATCCTCTGCGCCACCTAGCTGCCCCTGAGCCTGTCTTTTCTTGGTGTTAGTTGTTAGGCCAAAATTAGCACAAGCAGAGACTCTATCCTTACTTTGTTGTATCTCAGCCTCAGTCTGAAGTCAGTACACAATCATCTGCGAGCAAGAGAAACAACAACAACAATAAGAACAACAAAATATCACACACCAACTCTTCCTGTGCTTTAACCTTAGCCTGTACCCTATTCAAGTTACACATTTGCTGTCAGTTGGGTAGCTGACCTTGATGCTGTTTTTGTCCTCATTGAAGGCATCTCACATCATTGAAAACAACATGCTAAAAAGCATGGGAGCAAGCACACACCTCTGGTGAGTGAGAAAGCATGAGGGCATCATCCATTATCTACAATCCAGGCAAACATGCCATCATGAAATTGATGTACAATAACTAATGAACTTCTCGAGACACCCAAATTTTGACATAATTTTCCATAAACCTTCATGATTCACAGTATTAAAGTCTTGGTCAGATCAATGAATGTTGTGTACAGACCTCTGTTCTCCTCCTGACATTTCTTCTGGAGTTGTCAGGGAACAAACACCATATCAACTGTTCTTAGTAGTTGACCCTTTTCCAAGTAAAAGATCACACTATTAAGGAGGCCTCTGGCAAGAATATTGCCAGCAATGAGTAATAGAGAGACACTGTCCTCTCTCTACCTCCCCCTACCCCTACTTTGATTGTCACAGGACAATCTATTTCCTCTTCCTTTATGAAGACAGACAATGGAGGCATCCTTGAACTCTTGGGGGATAACCAAGCCTTGCCATGTAATCCTGAAAATTTCCACCAGCTTTTGTTTGATCAGTAAACCCCCTGCCTTGTAAATATCATCTAGAATAGAATCACCACCAGGAGCTTTGCCACAGGAGAGGACCCTAATGGTATTTAAAACCTGTTCTTCAGTTGGAAGTTCATCTAGAGAGGGATTGACTTCAACCTGAGGCATACAGTCAATGGTTTCAGCATTGACTGATGATGGTCTGTTGAGAATACCATGGAAGTGTTCAGTCCATCTCTCCAGGATCCTGTCCTTATCACTAATCAATGTGAATCCATCATCACTGAGTAGTTGAGATGCACTACAGGTCTTCGGTCCATAAAAAGTCTTCAGGGCATCATAAAAAAACTTTGGATTGTTACTATCAGCATAATACTGGATTTCACCTGTCTTCTTACTGAGCCAAGATTCCTGAATCTCTCTAAGCTTCACTTGTACTTTACTTTCAATGAAGTTAAACGCTGCTTTCTCAGAGCCGAATGAACTATCCTGCTGGTAAGCCCTGTGAAGTTCTCATTTTATACACACATACATGTATATGTACATATACACACCTACATACATGGATTTACACACATGGATATATGTACACACATACATATCTATGCATATATGTGTATACTACAAGCAGATAGAAAAAATAAGTACCAAGGAGCCATAAGCAGGATTGCATATTTATCAACCACCATTTTAAAGAGTGGCAAACTTGAAATACGGTATTCTAGAAGGTAAAGAGCATTTAATAACCAAGAATAACTTATACAGTAAAATTGAATGAGATCCCATGGAGGAAAATGGATCTTTAACGTAATAGATGACTTCAAAGTCTTTTCTGATGAAACTTTGTAGTGCAGACACAGGAATCAAGATAAACATTTTAAAAAAGGTAAACATGAGCAAACAATCACAACGAACTAAATAAGGATAAAGGGGCAGCTAAGTAGCTCAGTGTTTAGAGCACTGTGCCTGGAGTCAGGAAGACCTGAGTTCAAATCTGGCCTCAACACTTACTAGCTGTATGATGCTGGTAAGTCACTTAATACTTTTTGCCTCAACTCCTCATCTGTAAAATGAGCTGAAAAAGAAATGACAAGCCACTCCAGCATAATTGCCAAGAAAATCCTAAACAGGGTCATCAATAGTTGGACATGCCTGAACTACAACAAACAAGGATAAACTGAATACATTCTAGTGTGGGAATATTATACATATATCCCCTCAGAACCCTATCATTCAGGATAGCAAAGTGGTAGGAATCAGTACAGCTGAATTCTTCACAAAATTCAAAACAGATCTAGAAAATTAACTAGACTGAATCCTAATGGAGAAATGCAGAAAAAGTCATAATGAGTCATTTGTCCAACTCTAGTTGGTATAGGGAGACAAATAGAGAGGTCTGCAGACAGTGAGAATGAGGTCAGGCCAAAAGCATACCTTGTGTAAGCACTCTAGACCCCAGGGAGGGGACATACTTTAAGACAAGAAGAAGTCCCAGACCTATACTGGAACACCCCCAGAGTAATACCTGGAATACCCCAGGGCACTAAAATAGAAAAAGGTGTCGACTGGACACTTTGTTGCTTACTGCCCAGTTGTGCATCGCAGATTCAGGGAGGACTGAGAAGGTGGCCCATGAATGGTGGTGATATTCCCAGATACAATGGTAATGTGCTGTGTTATGAAGAAAGAAGGAAAATTAGAAGCCAGCAGAAGCTGGAAAAGCTGCAGAGGTGTGGCTCAGAACTTAAGGGAACACTGGGTCGAATGCCGGCATTTTGCCTAGCTTTCATAGGAATAACCAGGTCAGAAGAGCCTAAAATTCTGTCACTCAAAATTGATAGAACTGCTCAGTTTCCTAAGAGGGGCTGAGTCTAGCAGCAGACTACTCTTGTTCATACCCAAATCCAGGTCAGGAATTTGCAGAACTCTGTCCAGGGAGGGCAGCAATCAGACTTTTCCCTGGATCAGACTACTTTGGGAGCACTGAAATCTTGCAGGTCTCTAACCTGTCTCTGAGATCTTGGAATAACACAACACTCAATACAACACGAACAACCTAGATCTACCCTTCAGAAGTGCTGTAGAGCCAGACCTAACATAAAGACAAAATGTAGACTGGAAGAATGAGAAAACAACAACAACAAAAAGAATCCTACTACAAAAAGCTATTATGGTAGCAGAGAAGCCTAAAACAAACCCAGAAGAGAATGACTTCAAAATATCCACAAAATCTTCAGAGAAAAACAATTTGGCTAAAAATTCAACCAGAACTCCTGGAAAAGTTGAAAAAGGAGTTTAAAAAAAAGTGTCTTCAATTCCTCCAGTAGTCTGTCACCTTGTTAATGGTTGGGCAATGTTACATTTGGAATTCCTCCAGTAAACAATCCTTAAGAGCAATCTAAAAACAGGAGATCCTTAGCACACTTGAAACCTCTTTCCTCATTTTGCCCTTCTAATTGGAAAATCAGAAAAGGTGACAGAGGATTGAGGAGCATTTTTAAAATTTTCAATAGATTCATGGACCATCAAAGATAAGAAATTTATTACCTTAGATGTCAACCTGCTGGTGTAATCAGCCTCTCTGTTCTTACCCAGGCTGCCTGTGACAGAAAATGCAGTTCATGGGCAAGATTGTACTCAGGGTCTTTATAAGTTGCTTGCTTCTTTTGGCTTGGCCTTAGCTACAATAGTCTTAAGGTCTTCAGAAGCCCAGAGTCTGCTCCATGCCACAATTACAATTTAGAGTAGGACTTTTGTGGGTTCTGTCTAATAAGCTACCTCTTCCTAACTTCCTGTCTCCCAGGATTTAAAATGGAGAACGGAAATGCGTGAAGCAATTTTTTTCTGCATACATCAATTGTTTCTATGGTTTCAATCAGGCACTCCTGGCTTACATTGCTCTTTAATGTGGTTGTGGGCTGTTAAATAGGTAGTGTTTCATTTCAGAGGCAATGGCTTTTGACTGGATAAAATAATCTTTCTAGAAAGTTTCTTTTTTTCTTTATGATTGTAAAGTGCATTGGGACAAAGGTCATCTTGCAGTCTAGATTTATTACTACTATTAACAGTAACAATAATAAAGACATTATGAGCCAATTTATTCTTTCAGCTTCCTATAAGTGAAGAAAACAGACTATCTGACATTGGTTAACCTAACAAATTTCTAGATTCACACCAATGCCCAGCATCTAATGACAAACATCTATTTTTTCCTGCTTCTAAAGCTCTTGACTTCAAGTCCATGGAAGGAGTTTAGTGTAGTGGTGGTGGTGAGAAAGTATTGGAGACAAAAGGCTGGGCTAATGTGTATGCCAAAGCTGCGACACATTCACTCAATGAGAACTGTTATGATCCCCCTTACAGAAGGAAGAAAATAAATAAATTGTTTCCCAACAACAAATAGAACAATTTTAAAAATGTAATGGATTTCTTTGGAAATTTTGAGTTTTTGTCCTTTGGAGTCTTTAAGGCAATTTTCAGAAATTTTATAGAGGAAATTAATATTTGGCTACAGGTACAAAATCTCACTGAAAACAATAATTCCTTAAAAATTAGAATTGGTCAAGTGGAAGTTAATGACTCCATGGGACATCAAGAAACACTAAAACAAGATGAAAAGAATGAAAAAATAGAAGAAATGTGAAATAACAGAAGAAAAACAATGGACCTGGAAAATGGATCCAGGAAAGATAACTTAAGAATTATTGGACTACCTGAAAGCTATAAGAAAAAAGAAGAACCTTGACATATTTCAAGAAATTATCAAGGAAAACTGTCCAGATATTTTAGAAACAGGGGGAAAAATAAAAATCAAAAGAATTCACCAATCATTACACAGAGACAGTAAGATGATTGGACAACTGGTCAGAAAGAGAATACAGGGGACCCCTGTGCAGTCATTTGGTGTAGGATCAGGCACCATTGGGCAATTCCACTGCCTATTACCCAGTTCCCTGTTGCAGTTCTAGAGTGGAGAGAGGAATGCCTAATTAATAAACCAAATTTTAAAAGATAATAAAGGAAACCACATTTTGCTAAAAAAGGTGCCATAAACAGAAAGACACTTCAAAATGAAAACCCCAAGTATTATTGTAGCCACATTCAAGAGCTCTCAGGTCAGAGAGAAAGTAATGAAAGCAACCAGAAAGAAACCATTCAAATATTGTAGAGCTTAAGTCAGAACATTGTTGTTCCTTCTTCATTCTTTAAGAGGAAAAATGATGTCACCGGGGTGATATCTTGCATGAATTAGATTTAAGTGAGGCAGGGTTATGCAAAGTTGTCAGCTTCACTCCTCCAGCATCACACAAGATTTAGCATCTACCATGATAAAGGAGTAGGGCTTGGAAACAGAGCATAATACTTCAAGGTGAAACTTGGACATTGATTGATAAAGAGTACTTTCAAGAATTCCTGATGAAAAGATGAGAGCTAACAGAAAATTTGACATTCAAACATAAGACTAACAGGAAACATGAAAAGTTACATATGAAAGAAAAAACCAGTACTTAAGTTTAAACTGTTTATGTTTCTATATAAGAAGAAGATACATGTGACTTCTAAGAAGTTTTATTAATATTGGGGCAGTTAGAAGGAGTTTACATAGACAAAGGGCATGGATGACAGTTAATTGTGTTAGGATGATCTCAAAAAGAATAAAAGGGTAAAAAACAGGGAAGGCAGAGGGAAATCATCTCATGTAAAAAGAAAACAGCATACAAGGAAAAGCATTTACTGTAGAGAGGGAAATAGGAGTAGAGTGAGCTATGCTTGAACCCCACTCATACCAGAACTGTTTCAAAAAGGAAAAAAAATGCATACTCAGATTGGTATAGAAATTTATCTTACTCAATAGGAATAAGAAAAAAGGGTTGAGTGAAAAGAGATGGAACAGATTAAGAGAGGCAGTGGTCAGAAGCAAAACAAACTTTTGAGAAGGGTCAGGGCAAAAAAAATGAGAGAAAAGGATAAACAGAAGAAAATAGAATAGAGGGATAGATGTAGTTAATCATAATGGTGGATGTGAATGGAATGAACTCACCCATAAAACAGAAACAGATGGCAGAATGGAATAGAAATGACAATCCAACAATATGTTGTTTAAGAGACAAGCTTAGGGGAAAAGAAAGATGCACAGAGTTAAAAATAAGGGGCTGGAGCACAATCTATTTTGCTCCAACTGAAGTTAAAAAAAAGTAAGGGTAGCAATCATAATCTCAGACAAAACAATAACAAAATTGAACTAATTAAAAGAGATAAAAGAGAAACTCTATTTTGCTAAAAGACAATGAAGTAACGTCAATACTAAACACATATGCATCAAATGGCATAGCACCCAGATTCTTCAGGAATAGTTAAATGAGTTACAGGATAAAATAGACAATAAAAATATACAAGTGGGGGACCTCAATTTACCCCTCTCTGAATGAGATGAATCTAATTATAAAAGAAACAAGGAAGAAGTTAAGGAAACGCATAAAATTTCAGAAAAGTTAGATATGAGAGACCTCTGATGGAAATGGAATGGGAGCAGAAGGTTATACCTTTTTTTCCCTCATATTTTTTTTTTTGCAAAAATTGGCCATATATTAGGGCAGGAAAATGTCACAATCAGATGCAGAAAAGCATAAATATTAAATGCACCCCTTTCAAACCACAATGCAATAAAAATTGCATTCAGTAAAGGATCTTGGAAGCATAGATTAAAAATTCTATGGAAACTAAATAATCTAATCTTAAAGAATGAATTGATCAAAGAACAAATCATAGAAAAACAATAATTTTATTAAAAATAATGAAAATAATGAGATAATACACAAAAATATGAAATAAAACTAATACAGCATTTAGGTGAAAAGTTATATCTCTAAATATTTACATCAATAAAAGAAATAGCAGATCAATGAAAAAAAACACTAGAAAAAGAACAAATTAAAAATCTCCAATTAAACACCAAAATAAAAATCCTGAAAATCAAAGGAGAGATTAATAACATTGAAAGTAACAAAAAATAAAATTATAAATTAAACTAGTATCAGGTTTTATGAAAAACCAATAAAATAGATAAACCATTGACTAATGTGATTAAAAAATGAATAGCAACTTACCAATATAAAAAAATGAAAATGAAATTACAACAATTTTTAGTAGCTATTTTACCAATATATGCCAATAAAATTGACAATCTAAGTGAAATGCATGAATATTTACAAAAATACAAGTTGCTTAGTTTAATAGAAAAGGAAACAATTTAACCCTACGTTAGAAAATGATGCTCCATAAATCAGCTCCTTAAAGAAAAAATCTCCGGTTCAGTACCTCTGGGAGCCAAGATGGCAGAGTAAGTAATAAATCACTCTCAATCTTCCTTATTGACCTCTAAAATACCCAAAAATAGGACCTCAGGAAAAATCCTGGAACAGCTGAGAGGGAGGACAGGGAGAAATAGTCTTCTATCCTGGGAAACTTTGAGGATTGCCAAAAAGGTCCATTTCACTTAAGTAAAAAGGGGAGTGCATTCCAGGATGAGAGGCATACCAACAAGCCCACCTCAGCAAACCAGTAGGAGATCCTGGGCCTCAGGATGGTGGAACAGGCAAACGCCAACACCAGGATCCCCCAAGTACTTTAGCATAGCCAGTGAAACAGGCAGGCTCGACCTTGGAGAACCACTATATGTGCCACCCCAGCCCCAAGCAGGCAGGTGTCCTCCAGTGACCAACCTCCCTGTGCTTCACTGCAGCTCCAAGTGGGTGTTTTCCAGCAGTTAGAACTTCCCTTGCTTCAGCACAGTCCCAGGTAGGCAGGCATCCTCCAGTAGCCAAACCCTCCACCCCATGCCTCAGCACAGCTCTCTGGGCAGGCAGACATCTTTTAGCAGCTGGACCTCTGCATGCTTCAGTGCAGCCCTGAGGAAATGCAGAAAAAACTGACCTGGCCTCAGCACCAGGTAAGCCGACAGATTCATAGACCCCCTAGCTACCAGCACCTGAGACCCTAGCACACCAAACAAGTGACCAGTCCCCTGGCCACCAGCATAAGAAGCTTGGGACAGTGGCCCCTGCACTCCAGCAGAAGACTTAAAAAGTGGGGAAATAGCCAAACATTACGAGCAAGCAGAAAGGAACACTGAGCATAGAGAATTATTATGGTGACAAAGAAGATAAAAATACAAACTCAGAAGAGTTTGTCAATATACCTACATCTGAAACCTCAAAGGGAAATATGAATTGGTCTCAAGACCAAAAAACCTTCTTGGAAGAGGTCAAGAAGGATTTTAAAAGTCAAATAAGAAAAGTAGAAGAAAAATTGTGGGGGAAAATAAGAGGTATGCAAGAGAGAGTGAATAACTTGGAAAAGGAAGGACTTTAAAAAATCCTTAAAAAATGCAATTGGAACTTGTGGAAATGAATGTTGAAAACTACAAATAAATAAATTTATATTGAAAAAAATACAATTGGCTGAATGGAAAAGGAGGTACAAAAGATAACTGAAGAAAACAATTTGTAAAAATTAGAATTGGGCAAGTGGAAGCTAATGACTCTATGAGACACTAAGAATCAGTCAAACAAAATCAAAAGAACGAAACAAAAATAGAAGAAAATGTAAAATACCTTGTTGGAAAAGCAATTGACCTGGAAAATAGATCCAGGAGAGATAATTTAAAAATTATTGGTCTACCTGAAAACCATGATCTAAAAAAATTGAAATAAAATGAAAAATAAAATAAAATAAAGAGCCTGGATAGCATCTTTTAAGAAATGAGCAAGTAAAATTGCCCTGAGGTCCTAGAACCAGAGGGTAAAACAGTCATTGAAAGAATTCACCAATCACCTCCTAAAAGAGATCCCAAAATGAAAATAACAAGGAATATTGTAGCAAAATTCAAGACTTATCAGGTGAAGTAGAAAATACTGCAAGCAGTCAGAAAGAAACAATTTAAATACCATGCAACTACAGTCAAGATTATGTAGGGGCTGGCAGCTTCTACATTAAAGGGCCTGAGAGTTGGAATATGATGTTCTGGAAGGCAGAAGAACGTGGGTTACAACCAAGGATCAACTACCCAGCAAAATTGAGCATACTCTTTCAGGGGAGGAGGTGATCATTAAGTGAAATAGGGGACTTCCAAACCTACCTCATGAAAAAGCAGAGCTCAATAGAAAATTTGATCTTCAAATACAAGACTC
This sequence comes from Phascolarctos cinereus, assembly GCF_003287225.1. NCBI lineage: Eukaryota > Metazoa > Chordata > Mammalia > Diprotodontia > Phascolarctidae > Phascolarctos > Phascolarctos cinereus. The sequence goes on from NW_027555625.1 coordinate 343,477,711, forward strand.
AAGGGAAGCATTAAAAGGTAAACAGGAAAGAAAAAAAAGCATATTACTCTATAAGGGGATCTCTACATGGGAAGATGATACCTGTAACCCTTGAAAATTCTATATTATTATTATGACATTTTGAAGGGTATGCATAGACAGAGGGTACAAGTATAAGTTGACTTTGAGGTAATGATAAAAAAATTAATTAACCAATTAAAGAATGAAAAAAGGATTGTACTGGAAGAAGAAAAAGGAGGAAAAAGGTAAATTACATCACACTAAATGGTACAGAGACTTATTCCAGTAAAAGGAAAGAAGAGAGGGAAGTAAGCATTGTTTGAACCTTACTCTCAAAAGATATGGCTCAAAGAGGAAATAACATACACATTCAATTGTGTATAGAAACCTATCTTACCCTATAGGAAGTAGGAGGAGAAAAGATGGAGAAAATGGAGGGGATAGATAGAAGAGAAGGCAGAAAAGAAGGAAGAAGTAGTGGGGAAAAGAACTTTAGCAAAGTTGCAGGATATAAAATAAACCCGCATAAATCATCAGCATTTCTCTATATTACTAACAACACCCAACAGGAAGAGATAGAATAAGAAATTCCATTTAAAGTAACTGTAGATAATATAAAATATTTGGAAATCTACCAGCCAAGACACACACATGAATTATATGAACACAATTGCAAAACACTTCACATAAATAAAGTCAGATCTAAATAATTTGGAAAATATCATTTACTCATGGGTAAGCCAAACTAATATAATAAAAACAAGAATTTGACCTAAATTAATTAATTTATTAAGTGCTATACCAATAAAATTACCAAAAAATATTTTATGCAACTAGAAAAAATAATAATAAAATTCACCTGGAAGAACAAAAGTTTCAGAATATCAAGGGAACTAATGTAAAGAAATGCTAAGGAAGGTAACCTAGCCATACCAGATCTTAAATTGTATTATAAAGCAGCAACCATTAAAACCATTTGGTGCTGGCTAAGAAATAGAGCGGTAGATCAATGGAATAGGTTAGGTACAGAAGACACAGAAATCAATGACTTTAATAATCTACTTTTTGATGAACCCAAAGACTCCAGCTTCAGGGATAAGAACTCACTATTTGCCCCCCCCAAAAAAAAAACCTACGGGGAAAACTGTAAAAGAGTATGGCACAAACTATGCATAGACCAACATCCTACACTGTATACCCAAATAAAGCCAAAATGGGTACATGATTTATTTATGTGTTTGTTTGTTTATTTATTTATTGCTTTTTTTTTACTCACCTCCCTTCTTCCTCCAATTGAAAAAAGAAAAAGGAAGGGAAGGAATGGAAGGGGCAATGAGAAAAAGGGAAGGAAGAAGGAAGAAGGAAGAAGGGGAAAGAAGGAAGGAAGGAAAGCAAAACCTATAAAAACAGATATTCACATTCAAGCAAATTCCCATTTTGGCCATTTCCAAAACATCTATCTCATTCTGCACCCAGTGTCCCCCACTTCTCTGTCAGGAGGGATATTGTCTGCTTTCTCGTGGGTCCTATGGAATCAAGGTTGGTAATTGTGGGGATCAGAATCCTTCATTCTTTCAAAATTGGTTCTGCAGTGTTGTTACTATTATATGTTATCCTAGTTTTTAATAGCATTTTTAACAAATACTTTGGGAGAAAGACTCCATTTTACTAAAGGCATGGAGAACAAAAGCTCATTTCATTTTTTAAATTTAACTTAATTTTTATTTTTTACATATGTTTTTAAAACTTTGGGTTACAAATTTTCTCCCTTCCTCCCTCCCCACCCACCCTCATTGAAAAGTGAAGCATCTCGATACAGGTAATAGATGGGTAGTCATGCAAAACACTTACGTAGTAATGTTGTGAAAAACTAAGTATATTTCCCTTCATCCTATCCTGCCTCCCATTTATTCTATTCTCTCTTTTGACCCTGTCCCTCCTCAGAAGTGTTTGCTTCTGATTATCCCCTTCTCTAATCTGCCTTCCCCCCTATCAACCACCTACTCTCTTGTCCCCTTCCCCCTTTATTTTACTGTAGGGTAAGACAGATTTCTATACCCCATTGTGTATGTTATTTCCTCCTTAAGCCAAATTCTTTGAGAATAAGATTCACTCATTCCCATCTACCTTCCCCCATTTACCCTCACTATAAAATCCTTTTCTTGTCTGTTTCATGTGAGATAATTTATCCCATTTTACTTCTCCCTTTCTCCTTCCACCCTTTAATGTTATTTTCCAGATATCACCCCTTCATCTTCAACTCATCCTGTGCCATCTCTCTCTGTCTGTCTGTCTGTCTATCTATCTATCTATATATACATATGTATATGTTTTCCCTCCTACTACCCTAATACTGACAAAGGACTCATGAGTTACAAATATCACCTTTCCATGCAGGAATATAAACAGTTCAACCTTAATAAGTCTCTTATGATTTCTCTTTCCTGTTTACCTCTTCCATATTTCACTTGAGTCTTGTATTTGAAAGTCAAATTTTATATTCAGTTCTGGTCTTTTCCTCAGGAATGCTTGAAAGTCCCCTATTTCATTGAATGACCATTTTTTACCCTGAAGGATTATACTCAGTTTTGCTGGGTAGGTGATTCTTGGTTGTAATCCTATCTCCTTTGCCCTCTAGAATATTGTATTCCATGCCCTGTGGTCCCTTAATGTAGAAGCTGCTAAATCTTGGGTTATCCTGATTTTGTTTCCACAATACTTGAATTGTTTCTTTCTGGCGGCTTGCAATATTTTCTCCTTGACCGGGGAATTCTGGAATTTGGCTACAATATTCCCCAGGAGTTTTCCTTTGGGGATCTCTGTCAGGAGGTGTTCTATCTTGCCCTCTGGTTCTAAAATATCAGGGCAGTTTTCCTTGATAATTTCTTGAAAGAATATGTCTAGGCTCTTTTTTTGATCATGGCTTTCAGATAGTCCAATAATTCTCAAGTTCTCTCTCCTGGATATATTTTCCAGGTCAGTTGTCTTTCCAAGGAGATATTTCACATTCTCTTCTATTTTTTCATTCTTTCAGATTAGTGTTACAGTGCCTTGATTTATCATATAGTCACTAGCTTCCACTTGCTCCATTCTAATTTTTAAGGAAGCATTTTCTTCATTAAGCTTTTGGACTTCCTTTTCCATTTGACCAATTTTGCTTTTTAGGATATTCTTCTCCTCATTTGCTTTTTGGACCTCTTTTGCCATTTGAGTTAGGCTATTTTTTAAGGTGTTATTTTCTTCAGTATGTTTTTGGGTCTCCTTTAGCATCACTCTTATTTTTTCCTCTACTTCTCTTACTTGCTTCTCAAAATCCTTTTTGAGCTCTTCCATGGCCTGAGACCAATTCATATTTTTCTTGGAGGCTTTGGATGTAGGAGCTTTGGCTTCATTGTCTTATTCTGGTTGTATGTTTTGATCTTCTTTGTCACCATAGTATGATAATATGGTCTGACTCTTTTTGTGCTGCTTGCTTATGATCCTGGCCAATTATTTGAGTTATAAATTCTTTGTTTTGTTTTGTTTTGTTTTTTGGCTAGGCAATGGGGTTAAGTGACTTGCCCAGGGTCACACAGCTAGTAAGTGTTATGTTTCTGAAGCCGGATTTGAACTCAGGTCCTCCTGAATCCAGGGCCAGTGCTCTATTCACTGCACCACCTAGCTGCCTCATAAACTCTTTGTTAAGGTAGGGGTCTGTTTCCAGTATGGAGAATGCACTGTCCCAAGCTTCAGTGGTTCTGTGCAGCTGTCCTCAGAGATACCTCAGTTCCTCCAAGGTGCTATGATCAAGGGCGAGGTGTTTACTCCTCTCCTGTCCTGCGCTCTGCTATATGAGTGACCACAAGCACTCCTTTCTGTCCTGGAACTGTGAGGAGGATTTACTTTTCACAGCCACTACACACTGTACTGGAGGGTGCTCCTCCTTGTCCCAGGACCACCACCCAGAACTGTGACCCAGCTCCAAGCACAGGCAAAGCAAGAGATTCCCGCCTCAGCACTGGCAAAGAGATCCCTGCAATCCCACTCTGATCAGCCACTGGATTCCCCCTCAGTCTAAGGTGGGAAGCTCAGAAGGCAGCCACTGCCCCAGGGCCAAGCTCAGGGAATAGGGTTGGGACCCCACACTTCTTTCTCTCACCACCACAGAAATAGGCTTTTCCTACTGACCTTCTAAGTTATCTTTGGCGTTTGTGGGTTAAGAGGTCAGGAAACCACCATAGCTTCCTGCAATTCAGTCCTCTGAGGCCTGCTCCAGATTCACTGTGGCCTGTGCGCCCACACCAAACTGAGCTGCTCTCTCAGCCCAGTGCAAAAGACCTTTCCAATCAATCATCCAGGTTGTCTTGGGCTGGAAATTTGTTTCACTCTCTCTCTGTGGGTTCTGCTGCTTTAGAATTTGTTTAGAGCCATTTTTTTAATAGGTATTTGTAGGGGTTTGGGGGAAAGCTCAAGCAAGTCACTGCCTTTACTCCACCATCTTGGCTCTGTCCCAGTGATTTAAATATAAAGACTGATACTATAAGCAAACTAGAAAAGCAAGTTTACCTGTCAGATTTGTGGAGAAGAGAAGAACTTATGACTAAACAAGGTAGAGATCATTATGACACACAAAATGGATAATTTTGATTATGTTAAATTAAAAACATTTTGCACAATACCTTTTGACCTAGCAATACCACTTCTAGGTCTGTATCCCAAAGAAATCATAAAAATGGGAAAAGGACCCATATGTACAAAAATATTTATAGCAGTCTTTTTGTGGTGTCAAAAATTAGAAATTGAGAGGATGCCCATGAATTGTGGAATGGCTGAACAAGGTGCAGTATATAAATGTAATGGAATATTATTTTTCCAGATACAAATGATGAACAGGTGGCCTTCAGAAAAACCTGGAATGGTTTACATGAACTGATGTTGAGTAAGGTGAGCAGAACCAAAAGGACATTGAATATAGTAACAGCAACATTATGCATTGACTAACTTTAAAACTTAGCTCTTAGCAATGCAAGGATCTAAGACAACTCCAAGAGACTCAGGATGGAAAATGCTATCCACATCCAGAAAAAGAACTTTGGAGTCTGACTGCATACTATTTGGTCTCTCTTTTTTTGTTGTTTCATCTTTCTTGTGGTTCCACCCATTGGTTTGAATCTTTCTTTACAATATGACTAATGTGGGAATATGTTTAATATGATAACACATGTATGGCCTATATCAGATTGCATGCTGTCTTGGAGAAGGTGAAGAGTATAGGGGGAGAAAATTCACTTATAAAAGTGAATGTTTAAAACTAAAAATTAATAAATATTTTAAAAAAGAAAAAAAATTTCTAGTACCAGAAGAATTTATGGAAGTGAACATTGAAAACTAAAAATAAATAAGTAAATTATTTAAAAAATGCAAAAAATAAAAAACCACATGCATACCCTTTGACCTAGCAATACCACTACTAGATTTGTATCCCAATAGAGATAAGAAAACAAAAAGGAAAAAGACTTATATATACAAAAATATTTATAATAGCTCTTTTCTGGGGGTAAATAATTAGAAGTTGAGGGGATGTCTATCAATTGGGGAATGGTGGAACAAGTTGTGGTATGTGATTATGATGGAATACTATTATACTATAAGAAATGATGAATAGGATGCTTTCAGAAAAATCTGGAAAGACTTGCATGAGCTGATGTACAGTGAAATGTACTGTGTACAAAGTAACAACAATATTGTAAGATGATCAGCTGTGAATGACTTTTCTATTCTCAGCAACACAATGATCCAAAAATCTCTGGGGGACTTAAAAATGCCATCCATCCCCAGAGACAGAACACGTAGTGTCTGAATACAGACTGAAGCATGTTTTTTAAACTTTATTTTTCTTGAGATTTTTTTTTCTTTCACAGTATGACTATTATGAATGTGTTTCACATTACTACACATGTATAATATATATGGAATTGCTTGCCTTCTCAATGGGGATGGTAGGGAGGAAGGAAGGGAGAGAATTAGGAACTCAAAGTTTTAAAAATGAATGTTAAAATTGTTTTTACAAGTAATTCAGGAAAAATAAAATACTAAAAAAAAAGCTTAAAAAAGAATAAATAAAGTAAGTTTTTGCACAAAAAAAAAGCCAATGTAACCAGGATTAGAAGGGAAACAGAAAGCTGGGAATCAATTTTTACAACCAGTGTCTCTGATAAAGGCCTCATTTCTTAAATATATAGAGAACTGAGTCAAATTTGTAAGAATACAAGTCATTCCCCAATTGATAAATGGTCAAATGATATGAGTAGGCAGTTTTCAGGTGAAGAAATTAATGCTATCTATAGTCATATTAAAAAAATGCTCTAAATCACTATTGGTTAGAGAAATGCAAATTTAAAAAAACCTCAGAGGCACCACATCATACCAGAATGGCTAACATGACCAAACAGGAAAATGTTAAGTTTTGGAGATGTGAGAAAATTGGAACACTAATGCATTGTTGGTGGAATTGTGAAATGATCCAACTATTTTGGAGAGCAATTTGGAGCTATGCCCAAAGGGCTACAAAATTATTCATACTCTGATCCAGCAATAGCACTTCTTCATGTGTATCCCACAGAGATCATAAAAATGTAAAAAGGACTCACATATACAAAAATATTTATAGCAGCTCTTTTTATGTTATCCAAAAATTGGAAGTTGAGGGAATGCCCATCAATTGGGGAATGGCTAAACAAGTTGTGGTATATTAATATAATGGAATACTATTGTTCCATAAGAAATGATAAGCAGATGGACTTCAGAAAAACCTGGAAAGTCTTTCATGAACTGATGCTGAGTTAAGTGAGTAGAACCAGGAATACATTGTACACAGTAACAGCAACACTGTGTAATGACTGACTTTGATAGACTTAGCTCTTCTCAGCCTGCAATGGTCTGAGACAATTCCAAAAGACTCATGATGGAAAATGCTATCCACATTGAGAGAAAGAACTATGAAATCTGAATGCAGATTGAAACATAACATTTTTCCTTTTTTTCTTTCTCGTGGTTTCCCCCTTTGATTCTAATTCTTCTTTACAACATGACTAATATGTAAATATGTTAACATGATTGTACATGTATGTTCTGTATCAGAGTGCACACGGTCTTAGGTGGGGTGAAGGGGAAAGAAGAGGAGAAAGTTTAAGACTCAAAATCTTATAAAAGGGAATTTTGAAAACTAAAAATAAATATTAAAAAAAGAAAAAAGTCTCCAGGACCAGATGAATTTACAGTGAATTTTTCTAAACATTTAAAGAACTAGTAAATATAATGCCCTATAAACCTTTTGAAAAAATGGGTAAAGAAGGAGTACTACCAAATTCCTTTTATGACAAAATGGTTTAGATATTTAAACCAGAGACAGCCAAAAAAAGAGAAAGAAAACTATAGACTAATTTCTCTAATGAATATTGATACAAAGATTTAAAATAAAATACTAGCATGGAGATTACAGCAATACATCACAAAGATCATACACTATGAGCAGGTGAGATTTAAAGCAGGAATGTGCATCTGGCTCACTGTTAGGAAAACAAAAAGCATAATTGACCATATCAATAACAAGCACAACAAAAATCATATCAGTAGATGCAGAAAAAACTTGATGAAATATAATACCCATTCCTATTAAAAGCACCAGAAAGTGTGGGAATACATGCAGTTTTTCTTAGAATGATAAGTAGTATCTATGTATAACCAAAAAGCAAGCATTATGTGTAATGTGGATAAAAAAGAAGCCCTTCTATTAACATCAGAGTGAAGCCAGGATGCCCTTTATCATCATTGCTATTCAGTATTATCTAAGAAATGCTAGCTATAACAATAAGACAAGGAAAAAAAGAAATTGAAGAAATAAGAATAGGTAATGAGGAAACAAAATTATCACTCTTTGCAGATAAGATTATGTTATACTTAAGACCCTAGAGAAGCCACTAAAAAACTAGTTGAAATGATTAACGCCTTCAGAAAAGTCACAGGATATAAAATAATTTCTTGGGAGCTACTGAATCTTCAAGAATAGGCCAGATCACCACTTGTTGAAGATGTAGAGGGCATTCTTGTTCAGGTATAGGTTACAAGACATGATCTCTAATGGCCTGTTCAACCCAATGTTCTGTGAATCTCTGTTACTCATACTTCAGCATAATGCTAATGAAGCTCAGGTTATCCATTCACCCCACTTATGACCTAGCTAGCTTTGCAAAGGGAAGAAATCCTGTTCTATATTAGAGACAAAACCCTTATCTCAGAAATGGACATCAGTGGTGACAAGTGGTATTGGATGAGATGCTGTATGAATTATACTTTTTATTGGAAAAATAGCTCAAAGTAAGGAGCCTACTAACAGTGGTTCCATTTCAATTCATGACAGCCAAAACATTTTTGAATCTAACCTCTTAATGCTTTTCATTTTTCCTCTCTCTACCCTACACTTTTTCAATATCTCTAAAAAGTCCCAGACTGGATAAGGCATCCTTACAAGGCCCTGAGGATCACTGAGTACAACAAAAAGCTCAATTTGGATCAAAGATGATGATCCCTTTAACCTCTATAGTAGACAATTTGTCTTTTTGATGGTTACTGAGACATAGGAGCAAAAGAACAATCCTTTCTACCATGGAATGTTGAAAGATTTTCATTCTGGGCATTCAGTCATTCATTTGTATGAAGGCTATGCCACTATGAGAAAGTGCAATGGGCTGACCATTTTAGATGTATTATTTGATTCAATAAGCTCTTTTAAGTAATAGAAGTTAAGCCAAAGAATATACTAACAGTCACTTGCTGATGGTTTAAAGTGCTTATTTTATTTGAAAGAGCATAATTATATACAACGTATATAAACAAAGAGCTATTTCTTGCTCATGTATTCACTCCTGAGATTTGTGGTACTTTAAATCTGGGATACATAGAGGAAACAGTAGGCCTAGATGCTGCTTATGTCTTTATTTTTGGCCTATAACAAAAAAAAGAGAGAAAATTCCTTGTGCATGCCTTTAGAAATAATAATAATCAACACTAGTCAACCAATCACAGCATCAAAAAACAGGCCAATAGGAACTGACCATTACAGTAAAGGTCAGTATTAAGCACTGACTGGTCATACCAGGAGATGTGTGATACAAGCACTGGGGAAGTTGGATGCAGTTCGGCGGTACAGTAGAAAGAGTATTGAGTTCAAATCTTGTCTCAGACTAGGCAAGTCACAACCTCTCAGCCTCAGTTTCAAAATATTGGAGTTGTTACAACACATATTCCTATTAAATACATTAGAGAACATAGGAAGAAGAGGAATCTTCCTCAAAATGATAGCATCTATCAAAAAACATCAGCAAGCATCATATGCAATGGAAATAAACCAGAAGCATTTCCAATAAGATTGGGTGTGAAATAAGGATGTCCATTACCACCACTGTTATTCAATATTGTGCTAGAAATGTCAGAAGAAAGAGAAATGAAAAAATTAGAATAGTCAAAGAAAAAACAAAATTATCACTCTTTGCAGATGATATGATGGTATATCTAGAGAATCCCAGAGAACCATGTAAAAAATTACTTGAAGTAAATAAACAAATTTAGTGACGTTACAGGATATAAAATAAATCCACACAAATCATTTGCATTTCTATATATTACCTACAAAGCCCAACAGCAAGAGATCGAAAGAGAAATTTCATTTAAAATTATTGTAGACACTATAAAATATTTGGGAGTCTAACAGCCAAAATAAAACCAGGAACTATATGAACACAATTACAAAACACTTTTGACACAAATAAAGTCACATCTAAGTAATTGGAAAAATTTCAGTTGCTTATAGGTAGGCCTAATTAACATAATAAAAATGACATTTCTACCTAAATTAATTGACCTATTAAGTGCCATACCAATCAAACCATCAAAAATTATTTTATAGAGCTAGAAAAAACAATAACAAAATTTATCTGGAAGAACAAAAAGTCCAGAATATCATAGGAACTAATGAAAAGAGATGCAATGGAAGGTGGCCTAGCTGTATCCGATCTTAAATTGTACCATGAAGCAGCAATCATCAAAACTACTTGATACTCACTAAGAAATAGAGTGGTGGATCAGTGGAATAGGTTAGGTATGCAGGACACAACAGTCAGTGAATATACTAATCAAGTATTTGATAAATCCAAAGACTCCAGCTTCCGGAATAAGAAATCACTATTTAGCAAAAACTGCTGGGAACACTGGAGAAAATTACGACAGAAACTGGGCATAGACCAATATTTTACACCCCATACCAAGGTAAAGTCAAAATGGATACATGATTTAGTTATAACAACTAATACTATAAGCAAACTAGAAGAGCAAGGAATAGTTTACCTTTCAGATCTACGGAGAAGTGAAGAATTTATGACTAAACAAGAGATAGAGAACATTATGGAATTCAAAATGAACAATTTTGGTGATATTAAATTGAAAAGTTTTTTGCACAAATAAAGCCAATGCATCCAAGATTAAGAGGGAAGAAGAAAACTGGGAAAGAATTGTTACAACCAGTGGCTCTGATAAAGGCATCATTTCTGAAATATATAGAGAACTAAGTAAAATTTATAAGAATACAAGTCATTACCCAATTGATAAATGATCAAAGAATATGAACAGGTAGTTCTCAGAGGAAGAAACTAAAGCCACCTATATTCATAGGAAAAATGTTCTAAATCACTATTGATTAGAGAAATGCAAATCAAAATGACTCTGAGGTACCACATCACACCTACCAAACTGGTTCAGGACAATGATAAATGTTGGAGAAAATGTGGGAAAATTGGAACACTAATATATTATTGGTGTAGTTGTGAAATGATCCAACCATTTTGGAGAATAACTTGGAACTATGCCCAAAGGGCTATAAAATTGTGCATACCCTTTGACCCAGCAATACTACTTCTAGTTCTATATCCCAAAGAAATTATAAAAATGGGGCAAGGACCCACATGTACAAAATATTTATAGCAGCTTTTTCTGTGGTGGCAAAGAATTGGAAATTGAGGGGATGCTCATCAATTGGGAAATGGCTGAACAAATACTATTTTAATGTAATGGAATACTGTTATGCTATCAGAAATGATGAGCAGGCAGAATTAAAAAAAAACTTGGAAAGACTTACATGAACTGATGCAGAGTGAAATGAGCAGAATAAAGAGAATATTGTACACAGTAACAGTCACATTATGGGATGACTGATTGTGATAGATGTGGCTCTTCACAGCCGTGCAAGAATCTAAGACCACTCCAAAAGATTCATGACGTAAAATGCTATCCACAGCTGGAGAAAAAAATATGGAGTCTGAATGCAGATGGAAGCATACTATTTGCTCTCCTTTTCCTTTGTTGCTTTGTTTTAAATGCTTCATTCTGGTGGTTCTTCCCATTGGTTCTAATTGTTCTTTACATCACGACTAATGGGAAAATATGCTTAACACGAATGTATATGTAGAGCCTATATCAGATTGTATGCCGTCTTGGGGGTAGGGGAAAGAAATGGGAGGGGGAGAAAATTTAAAACTCAAAATCTTATGGAAGTGAATGTTGAAAACTAAAAATAAATAAATTAAAATACGTAGAAGCTGCCCTCTAAGGTTTTTTCATGCTCTAAATCTATAATCCTATGATTCTATAATAATAATAATGGTTAGAAGATAATACTTGGCATTTTATAGAAGTGTTAGTTTCACAAAATACTCATTTAAATGAGATTTTCTCCTATGATCATCCCAACAACCTGTGAGGAAGGGGTTGTTATTCAGAATATATAGATAAGGAAACAGACCAAATGATCAAATTACTTACCCAGGGTCACATAATTAGCAAATGTCTGAGATAGAAATTTAATCTGACTCCTCTTTGGTATAAGACCAGCCACTTAAGAGCTTAGCCACTACACCATGTTGTTATTGTTATTAAATCATTTTCAGTTGTGTCTGACTATTGTTGACTCCATTTGAGGTTTTCTTGGCAAGGATACTGGAATGGTTTGCCATTTCCTTTCCATCTCATTTTGCATATGAGGAAACTGAGGCAAATTGGGTGAAGCAAATTGTCCAGGGTCACACAGCTAATAAGTATCTGAGGCTGAATTTGAACTCAAATCTTCCAGGCCCAGCATTCTATCCAATGTACCACCTAGCTATCTCACACCATGCTGTACATCAATATGAGTCTCAAAAGAATATATTGCATCTGGCCACAGTCTGTGCTAAGGAGAGACTCCTGGACCAACAATATACTTATTATCTCTAATAAGCCAACAAAGTATTTTATTATCTATACAAAGCACTTGGGCCTCAACTGGATTGTAATGCTAGCATCATAAATAATTATATGTGTAAATGAATTATCTTTCATAAATAATTCTCTAGGGCCCATGTATATCCTTTTTCAAATTTATTTGGATTTTATCTGTGTTGAGTTAAAGAAGATTCAATAATTTTTTTTAAATGCTAGGCTTTGGGTATACAAAGCCAAAAGAAGAAATATTTCTTATCCTCAAGGAGTTTACATATGTGTGTGTGTGTGTGTGTGTGTGTGTGTGTGTGTGTGGTGTGTGTAACACTTCAATTAACTTTTAGTAAGTGTTCCTTTGTGCCAGGCACTGTGCTAAGAGCTGGCTTTGGCAAAATTTGTCGTTGTGAATGCCAGCCTGGGTTTGAATCTGTGTCCATAAAGGAAATCTAGGAGATAGTAAAGTAACATCATAAAGATGTCAGATAAAGGAGTGACATTTGGACATTTAGGAGTTCATACTGTATGACAAAGCCAAGCCTTGTTCTAGAAAAAGAAAGTTTAATTTATTCTCAGAAGACTTAATTCAAATCCTGATTTTTCTATTTGCCCTTTCTGAGACCTTGAGGTCCTGGTGCTCAGGTTTCTCGTCTATAGAATGTGGATTTTGGGTCAGATGATCCCTAAGATCCTTTCAAATTTTAAATCTCTAAACCATAAGGCTGTACATGGGTTTGTGTGCCAGCTACAGCAGGTCCTTCTGTGTGCCTCGTCTCCCCCTGACTCTGTTCTAACTTCATGTTATCTCCTGGTCTACCCATAGGTCCTCTTCAGGACAATTTCCTTCTAGGTCTCCTTTTTTTCTCCAGTTATAGGATCAAAGGTTTACAGATCTAGAGCTGGAAAGGATTTTAGAAGACATCTAGCAAACTCTGTCATTGAAAAGACCTAGGGAAGTTGAATGACTTGTTCAAAGTCATACAGAGTGACAAAGGCAGGATTTAATTCTATGTCCCTTGACTCCAAGGCCAGTGCTCTTACTGTGCCACATTGACTCTCTCAATGATTTCATATAGGATACTTAGCCAAAAAAATGAGAAAAAAAAACCATTCCATAAGATGAGTGCCTAAATAGAGTGAGGCTTTTTCAGCTCTCCCTTGCTTATTTAAAAACAATAACAACAACAAGCAAACAAATGAACCAAACCTGAAATTCATACCAATCATGATCAATAAAACCCTTGAAAGTCACACCAAATAAAATCAATATATCCAATGACAAGCTGCATTAAGTTACCCTTTCACTTCAGAACCACAGAAAAAGGCAGCCAGAGGGTCCACCAGCAAAGCCAGGGACCGTGCAGGCAAACATACCCCTTGACTCCTACCGGGGCCAGAGAAAGGCCAGATACGTGTGTCATCTTCTGTGCTCTCTGTTCAGAGACACCAACAGTGGCCTTTGAAAACCCAAGGGAGAAGAGACCAAGGCAGGTGTTATAGAAACTCAGTTCGAGCATGGCTCAGATATGTAAATCCCCAAACTCTAAGTGCCCTAGCACCCTGTCCTGAGAACCCTAAGAGGCCCTGAAGACCCAGAACACTAAACCTTAAAAATATAGAAGGGGCTAATCCTAGAAGAAAGAGGTCAGCAAAGAAATCCAGGTAGTGGAGTTATGATAAATGTTTAACAACCTGTTCTCTGGGAGAAAAAAATTTCCAGAAAACTATGACAAAAAAATTTCACACATCAGGGCAGGTATGTTGTTTGTTTTGTTTTGTTTTCCAGAATGTTTGAGCAGTCAGTTTGCATTCACAAGTACTGGAAATCTGGTAAGCACAGTTCTAATAAACATCAGCATGAAGAAAAAAGAATTGTCACTAAACAAACAGGTTTACACATCCAGGCCATTTCTGACACTCTTGAAAGGGTTGATCTTTCCACCTTTCCTGGGACATTTTCTACTCCCACTTCCAGGTTTTTATTTTGACTTTCTGTCATCAGCCATTTTTCTGTACACATTTTTTTTCTTTTCTCTTCTTTGACAGTCTCCTATTTCATGTAGATGTTTGCATTTTGATTCTTCCCATGTCCCTGTGCTTTTGATGACTGAAGGATGTTGGTCATGGATTCTAAATTAAGAAGACAGTATGACACCCAGAACATCATTCTGGGATTCTGTGTGTTGAATCAAAACCTGTTTATCACTTGGAATTTATTTAGAGAAGACATGAAAGAGAGCTTTATTATCAATTTCAATTATCAGATCATAAAATAGTCATACCTTATATTAGTATGGGACTTTGCCATTTTCAGAGCCCTTCTGCATTCAATCTTCTTTGAGCCCCCCATATTGCAAGGTGGATGAGGTATTAATTTATCCTCTTTTTATAGATGAAGATTTCTGTACCTTGAGAAACCACCACAAACTGGGGGCATTGGTTGACTGGAGATTGATGAAGAGCTAGAGAGAAACTTACCCTAGTATACCCCCAGTAGCTTCCTATTTTATCTAATAATTTTTTTTCCTTTTTTTTTTTTTTGGTTGAGGCAATTGGGGTTAAGTGACTTGCCCAGAGCCGCACAGTTAGTAAGTATCAAGTGTCTGGTCTGAGACTGGATTTCAACTCAGATTGTCCTGACTCCAGGGTAGGTGCTATATCCACTGCTCCACCTACCTGCCCCTATCTAATAATTCTTGCTAAATAGGTCCTAAACTCTGTTAATTATATGCCACAGAAATCTGATGAAATCTTCCTGTGAAGTCCTAATTCCTCCAACAAGGTGAAAATGATTTCTTCCTTTTCAAATAATACATAGTACTTTTCTTAGGTCTCCTTTGGGCCTAGAATTGTTTATGTTATAGTATGCTATATTATAGCCATAGCATATTCCCTCAACCTCCATTAGATTCTAAGATCTTTGAAGTCAGGGATTGTGTCCATTATCATTTTTGTATTCTCAATACACTACAGAATCTTTGTTTACATTAAGTGCTTAACAAACGTTTCTTGAATTGAATCGGATTGGCTTCAGTATGAAAAAGTTCCCCACATATACAGAATCCCTGTATAGCATATACATTTGACCCCCTCTGGGTCAAATAGGGAATCATGTCAATTTTTAAATGTTCTTTGTAGTTCTTTTTTTGGAAAGCATAAGGGCTGCTGGCCATAGGATTCAATCAAAGGCAATTTTTCTCTCTTTGCTTAGCTCTAGTTTCAGACAAAAAAGACAGAATAACTTTGAAGCTTTCCCTTTTTATAATAAACTGATACTTCAAATGTCACTTGTCTTATTCATCATTAGACCAGTGTTACTTTTATCTCATATCTCCTCTCCCGTCCCCAGGGGAATCTCTAGTGCACTATTGAAAAAGCAATGTGTCTGCTCTGCTCTAGGTCTAGGGAAATCAACACCAGCAGTGGTAATCTTATTTTTACTGCTAACTAAATTATTATTGTCGCATGCAAAAGCCATTGTATGATCTTCTGTAGACAGAAGACTAGAGTTAGCACAGCCCCGGCTTGTGAAAAAAACGTTTTTTCCAAATTACAGAGGCAAAGAGTTGGAAGGGACTACAGAGATCATAGAATTCCAACTGTACATAAGCAGGGATTTCCACTATAACAGGAGACCATCTAGCCTGCACTTGAATACTTTTAGTAATGTAGAATACAGTATAAGGAAGTCAGCTCCAGTTCTATACTCCAAACGTTAGGGAGTTTTCCTATCATTATGTCAAGCTCATATCTGGCTCCTTATAATGTCTACTTGCTACTGTTTCTAGTTCTGGCCCTCTAGGTCAAAGATAAAATATAATTCTGCTTCTGTAGTCTTCAGATTATAGGATCATAGGGTGAGAGTTGGAAGGGACCTTAGAAGTCATGTAGTTTAATCTCCTCATTTTACAGATGAGAAAACTGAGATTCAAAGAAGTTAAATCACTTGTCCTAAGTCATGTAGGTTTTCAAAGCCATCACATCTGCTTTCTACCTTCTAGCTAAGTCTTCTTTTCTCCAGGCTATATACCCCAGTTCAAACATATTGGCCATCACAAAGTGATTGATATTGGAATGAAAGGGTAGGAGACACAGAATAGTTATCTGGGTCTTAATGATCAGTTACATATATGACATATATATCTATATCTATACACACACACACACACACACACACACACACACATATATATATATATATATATATATAATATATATATATATATAATATATATATATATATATATATATATATATGTAATTTCATGGTCCATTCACTAGGCATTGAAATTTTCATTTGAAGCTTGAGTTTTAACCTGATAAACAAAATCAGAATATACCTGATATATCTGATCATCTCAAAAACAAGTATGACATACTTTCATTGTTGGATGTGTTCAAGTTATTTCAATTAAAACCAAGAAGCATATTTAAGCATCTTGTATGAACCAGGCACCATACTAAGCCCTGAGGCTACAAAAACAAAAATGTAGAAAGTTCCTGCTCTCAAAGAGATTACATTCTACTAGAGGTAATCAACATGCATGTAAATAAGTAAATTATATCCTAAAACTTATATACAAAGTAAGTTGGGGTGAAGGAGAGTTGCAGGAGTAATGATAGAGTATAATCAGAAAAGGTTTCCTGCATAAAATAGCACTTGAGCTGACCCTTGAAGAGAGGTAGGGATGTCAGGAAGTAATGATATTTCACAACTACCATCTTCCAACACATATATGCACAAACACACACACGTGCGCTAGGTATCAGTAGAAAAAGAAAAACTATCCTCTTGTCTTGTCCTTCTCAACCCTTCCCTGCTTCCCTCTTCTTCTTATATGTAGGGAATTTGGGTGGGGAAGTTCCTTCTACCAATATAGACCTAAACTGTTCTACAACTTCATGTCTTGAAGAAATGCCTGGAACTGACAGGGTAGGTGACTTGTTGAGAGACACACAGATTATATGTATTGGAGGCAGGACCTTAACCTGGGTTATCATGACACTGCAACATGCTGCTGCTCCTTTTCATAATATTATTAATATCCCTGAGGTACACATTTTTTTCCCCTTAATTTCTCATTGCTACAGGGAAGTAGTATCAGGGTTTCAATTTTATGTCCATAGAGCACAAGTGCTCTCAGGTCCTACCATCCAAGAAAAGCTACAAAGACAATACTTTCAAAAATAGTTGTAAACTGTATATTCTGAAGGATCATATAGCTAAATTTGGAGAGTCTCACCTCAATAGTTAGGACTTCAGAATCCTTGGCAATGGTATCATCATCCTTCCAAGAACCCAGGTTTACAATCCTGATGCCTTCCTCAACTCCTCACTATGCTTCATACCACGTATGCAATCATTGCAAAGTTAGGATAATTATACCTCTGTAATATATCTTGTATCCTTCCCTTTCCCTCCATTCATGAGGCTTCCACTCTAAGTCTGGCTCCCATCACTTCTCTCTTGTACTATTCCTTTTTTTCTTTCTTTTTTGAAGGCTATCAGTGTTAAAAGACTTACCTAGGTCATGCAGTTAGTTAATTCTGAGGCCAGATTTGAACTCAGGTCCTCCTGTCTCCAGGGCTGATGCTCTATCTACTGCATCACCTAGCTGCCCCTCTCTTATACTATTTCAATAACAACCTAATTGGTTTCTCTGCCTTATGACTCCCTTCTCTTCATCCATTCTTTATAAAGATTATTTTATATGCAGTATTTATACACATTCTTTACACAGTAAAGATTATTACATAATATATCACTTTGTACAAAGTTATATTCTTAAAGCACAGAACTGACCATGTTTCTCCCCTGTTCAATAAATTCCAGTGGCTCCCTATTACCTCTAGGATCAAATATAAACTTTTCTGTTTGTCATTTTACAACCCAATTCTACCTTCTCTACCACCTGCCTTTATATAGCCTTATTAAACATCACTCCCCTTCACATGCTTTACTGTCCAACTAAACTGGTCTTTTGCTGCTAGTCACATGCAACATTATACTTCTTTTTTCTTCATTTTTTTCTCAGGATATCTCCCGTATCCAGAACTCACTTCTGTTCTTCACACCATATCTTAGAATTCCTAGTTTCAGCATTTAACTCAAGCTCTGCTTCCCTTCCTTCCCCATGAGGTCTTTTATAATTCCCCCATCTATGAGTTTCTCTCCTCTCCCAATTTTCTTTACATTGTTTTGTATATGCTTATTTATAAGTATACATATTGCCTCCTACTATGGGATGTAAGCTTCTCAATAATAGGAACTATTTAATTTTTGGTTTTGATTTCAATCACAATGTCTAAAATACAGCAAGAAGTTATAAAATACTTGATGACTGACTGAATGATTTCTGCACATTCTCCTCCTATAATGTTTGCCAGAAAAAAAGCAATAATGATTATGAGGGTACCCTATGTAAAGATTTGGTATTGAAGAGAGACTAAGATATCAATTGATGCTCAACTAAAAGACCAAAAGTATGACTTGGGCATACTTGGATTGGATAGAAGAAGACTCAGAGAGGAGACAGTAGATATCTTTGAGTACACTGTATTGGAAGGGCTGTCAAATGGAAGAGGGATTACACTTGTTCTACCTGGCCTCAGATTGTCAGTCTAGGAACAATGTGGAGGGTTGCAGCAGTAAATTTTTACTTGATGTGAGGGGAAAACACTCTACAATTTTGTGCTATGCATTTGGGATTGTGCTAAGAAAGTAACTAAAATGTTCAGACTTTTTAATTGAGAGATCTCACTGTTGGGAATGTATACTGCTGAAATCCCCCATACCTAGAAAATTATTTGTAGCAGTAAAGATCTAGAAACAAAGCAGATGTTCTTTGGGTAATAACTAAACAAATTGCGGTGCATGAATGCAACAGAACATTACTGTGCTGAAAGAAATTCTGAATAGGATGAAAGGAAACAACAAACACAACCACCACAAAACAAATGAAATTGAATGCTTCAAAATAATGGGCAAGCTTGGCCTCAAAGAAGAAACATGAACATGTGACTCTTTTCCTTCTTAGCAGTCAGGGGAATTGGTTGTAAACACTGTATAAAATGTTGGACTCATATAACGTCTTGCTAAGTTTTGCAAAGCTTTAGCTAAGTTTTGTTAAGTTTACTTTTTAAAAATTTGTTTATTCATCATTATAAGGTAAAAGTTCTCAATCAAAAAAAATACATCTTTGTTTTCATTACACTCTAAATGAAATTTAGGTTTTCTTTAAATTATTAATTGAGCTGGTGATGTATAGGAGTCCACAGGCTTTACCAGACTCCCAAAGGGTTCCATGATATAAAACAGTAAAGAAACCTTGTTATATATTATGGCTCCCTGGGAGGAGAATGCATTGAGAAGTGTAGGTGATGTAAAAATAAAATATATTAATGAAAATAAAAGAATAATTACTTTTTCCAAAAGAGGCATGAGTGATTCCTCTTTTCCACAGATTTTTAAATGTAGACTAGAGGTCCACACTGTGGTCTTGTCAGAAGTCAAGATGATGGATAATAAAGTGATTATTCTAACACACGTGTTACCTAAAAACACAAAATAAGAAATTGTGCCTTGGTCTCAGAGTCAAGACACCTGGCTTTCTGTCCTGGTTCTCACATTTACTAGCTTTGACATCTATTGTGAGCAATAATTCCACCTCTCTGAACCTTAGTTTCTATACCTGTAAAATGGAGATAAAAATCTTTACAGTATCCCACTCAGTCATGTGAAAGAACTGCTTTTAGGGGCAGCTAGATGGTGCAATGGATAGAGCACTGGCCCTGAAGTCAGGAGGACCTGAGTTCAAATCCGGATTCAGACCAAACACTTGACACGTACTAGCTGTGTAACCCTGGACAAGTCACTTAACCCCAAATGCTTGAAAAATAAAAAAAAGAAATGAAAAGAAAGAAAGAACTGCTTTTAAGCCTTATAATGATACTTGAAAATCAAGTTGATATTGTTATTGTTGAAATTATGGTAAATTATAATAGCTGATATTTATATAACACTTCAAGATTTGCAAAGCATTTTGTGGTGCTGTGGAAAGAAAACTACCTCTGCAGTCAAGAGGACTTGGGGTGCAATTCTGCCTTAGTCACTCTTTACTGTTGTGACCTTGGTCAATTCATTTTGACTCCCTAAGCCTCAGTTTCTTCAACTGAAGTACATAATCAAAGTAGAAACTTTCTCTGGTCTCTTCTAGCTCTCAGTCTATGGTCCTATGATTATTTCATATCATCTTCTTAAGAACTCTGTTAGGTAAGTGCTATTATTATATCCTCATTTTGTAGATAAGAAACTGTAACAGAGAAAGGTCAAGGGACTTCCTGAGGTCACACAGCTAGTAAGTATCTGAGATGATATTTAAGACCAGATTGTCCTTATCTCCAGCCTACGACCTTCCCCACTATACCATACTGCCTCTTTAGATTAAATGAAAAGTGAGGAGTGATCAAAGATGTATTTTATGGTTCCCTACTCAGAAGCATCGATGTGCTGGGAAAGGCATTGCACTGCATTAAAGGTTGTTTTTTTTTTAATCTGAACCTGAATTCTATACTCTATACTTTGTAAGAAGGGACATGCAGATATTTTAGGTAAATAAATTCCTGGTCGAAATAAGTCAAATTAGGTAAAAACTAGAACTCCACAATTTCAAAGGACTCATGATGAAAAATGATATCCCCTTCCATATAGAGAACCAATGGAGTCAGAGAGCCACAATATAAAGCATTTTTTCTTTTTCTTCTTTGTTCATTTTTTCTCAAACATGACTAATGTGGAAATGTTTTGGATGGCTTTATATGTATAATGAGTATAATAATTCTTGATCTTTTAATGGGTAGGGGAGAAGATGATGGAAAATTTGAAATGGAAAATTTTAAAAAATGAATAAAAAGAAAAACAATAAAAAGAAAGAAAAGCTAGCATTCTACAAGCCAAAGGGGCCTACTTGTCTGCCTTTCCTTAACAAAGGAAATTTGCTAAATATTACCCTGTGGGTCAGCTAGGTGGTGTAGTGGATAGAGCACTGGCCTTGGAGTCAGGAGGACCTGAGTTCAAATCTGGCCTGACACTTGACATTTGCTAGCTGTGTGACCCTGGGCAAGCCACTTAATCCCATTGCCTAGCATAACTAACTAACTAAATAAATAAACAAACAAACTAATGAATGAACGAATCAACAACCAAAAACAAACAAATAAATAATGCCCTGCTATCCCAGAGGACAGTGGAAGAGTGAAAGGGAGGAAGGGAACAAACATTTACTAAGTGCCTACTATGTTGTAGGCACCGTGTTAAGGATTTTATAGATATTATGTCATATAATGAAAAAAATACTTGATGAATGGGAGTAGGCTGCAACCTATTATAAATAAGGAGTTATGATGAAGCAAATGACATCATCAAATAAAGAAATAAATGAAAAAGAAGAGAAGCTGGGCCACATAATGAGAGTGAGTGTAGGAAGAGCACACATACTTCACTGTTACCATCACAATATCAAGAGAAAACAAGGAAAGTTCCCTACATCATGGGTGGATATTTGCCTCAGATTTACAGAAGCATACCAACAAGAGTTGCACATGTCATTCAGGCAAAGAGGGTTGTGATATGCAACATTGATGGGAATACCCAGATCCATGAGCTCACAAATCCATTTGAGTATTTGAGAGGAATATATATGTGCGTGTATGTATATATATATATATATGTTTATATACAAACATAGATCACCCTCTGTTTATAATATATAGAATACTCTCTTCATATATATAGAATACATGTGTGTGTGCACACAAACATGTGTATGGATAGATACACAGATGGATGGATGCTAAGAAGTACCCATGATTTTCCCAAGTGAAAAATTGTGCTTGGAGGGACACCAAATAGGTAGCTTATCCAAAGGACCTGGCTAAACAACTATTCTAAGGAGAATTATTAAAAAAAAAAACCTTCAGAGCTTCATTGTTTCTTTTAAGGGACAAGTTATGATTTAAAGGCCATTGTGTTTAATGAACTATAAAATGAGCTACATATTAATTTCACATTGTCTCACTGATCACTATGTAGTATTCTTCCCATTTATCTTTTAAACTCACTTCCTTTTCAATGAGAGCATATTTCTATCATGCCTGTAAATATGAAGCACACTTTTTATTAATATAAGTCCATTTTAATCTTAAATCTGATTTCTAAAGTGCATTGGTTTAAAAAAAGAGAGATTCAATCTTTGCTTCAGTAGTTTGACTTTTTTTATGCAAAGAGCATCCAAAAGGAGAGTGATTATTGAACATTAAAAAAAAAATCTGTCATAGAAGGACTGGCTCTTTAATAAATAATCTATTGAATTTGTGGAACCCATTCTTTCAGATAAAAAGCCAGAAGCACATTTTAAAGAAACTCATCAACGTGGATCTACACTCAACAGAAAGCATCTAATAGGAAGAGATTGAAAGACCAAAGCCTGGAAAAAACCCTTCTCTTTGAGCTATTTTTTTTTTGGGGGGAAGATGTGTATGGAGCAAGTAGATGCAATCTAATCTTTCTTGATTAATATATACTCATGATGCTAGCTATAGAGACTGTTGATCCTTAAACATCCTGTTATGTAAAAACATTGAAGCTCATTAGTTTGGGGAGTTAATACTTATCAAATCATTCCTCAAGGGAACAACTTTTAACATATGGTGATGACCTGAATGGTTAAAATTTAACAATTTTCTAAAAAAAAATAACCAGTATATTTTCTGTGTTTGTGTTCTACTAGGTATGGCATGTGTGGAACATTGTTGTTTGCTTTTTTTGTTTGTTTGTTTGTTTGTTTTTGCAATACAGTGTGTGTTGGGGCTCATTCAACTGTCTTGATTCACTTTCTACCCTTTGAAACATTTCCTGAGTTTCTTCTTCTGACCTTTTGTCTTCAGATATTCTTCAGAACTTGATCTTCAGGTTTTCTACTTTTAGTAATGTTGTGTAGTTTAGGTATGCAATCTAAGATTTAGGATTTGAGATTCCATCCCACTCTCCTCAAGTTGCCTGATGAGTGAAGAGAGAATGGGCCATTTACTAGCCCTACAGCAGTATTATTTTCAATTATCCTTTCAAGGGTAGGGGCATCTGATCAAATTGTTCTTCAGTGATCCAAAAGCTAGCCTATTAAAATCTCCTGCTCCCCTAATCCCTCTGAGTCAGAGCTGCCATATTCTGGTAGGAAGAAACACCTTTCTCTTGCTATATTTCCTTGCACTATCATCTCTGTCCACTTCAGACATACCACTGTTTTGTCTGAAATGATTGCTACCTTTGCTTTTTTCTTTTTTAGCTGAATGGTATTAGATTCTGCTCCAGTCTTTAATTTTAACTCCATGTGTGTCTTTCTGTTTCAAGGCTGTCTCTTATAAACATATTGTTCGATTCTGGTTTCTGCTTCCATTTTATGGGTGAGCTCATCCCATTCACATTCACAGCTGTGATAACTGTGTATTTCCTTCCATCCAATTTTTTTCTCTGTCTCTGTATCTGTCTCTGTGTCTTTCTCCCTCTATCCCTCTGTGTCTTTTTCTCTCTATCCCTCTGTCTCTTTCTATCTCTCCTGTATAATCTATGTTGTTTTTAACCATTGCCTTGATTGATCTGCTGTCACCCTCCCACTTCTGTTATCCATTTCTCCTCCTATTTCTCTATTGGTAATTTACATTTTTATACACAACTGAGAGTGTATATATATTCTTCCCACTTTAAAGCAATTCTGATGAGAGTGAGATTCAACCATTCATTACCCACCACCACACCCATTTTCCCTTCCATTGTAAAAGCTCTTCTTTGCATGTCTCTTTTCCATGAGAAAAAATTCCCCATTCTACCTCTCCATTCCTCTTTCTCACAGTACACCTTTTGAGTGCATCTCACCTTCAATATTTTTTTTAGATCATTCCAATATAATTGACTCACACCCATGCCCTCTATTTATGTAAACTCCTTTTAGCTGCCCCAATAATAATAAAGTTCTTAGGAGTTACACGTTTCATCTTCTCATATAGGTATGTAAATAGTTTAATTTAATTGAGTCCTTAATGATTACTCATTCATATTCAACTTTTATGCTTCTCTTGAGTCTTCTGTTTGAATGTCATATTTTCTATTCAGCTCTGGTCTTTTCATCAGGAATGCTTTGGAGTCCTCTATTTCATTAAATACCCATTTCCCCTCTGAAGGATTATACTTAGTTTTGTTAGGTAGGTTATTCTTGGTTGTGATCCTAGCTTCCATGCATTCTGGAATATCATATTCTAAGACCTTTGCCCCTTTAATGTGGAAGTTGCTAAATCTTATGTGACCCTAACTATGGCTCCATGGTATTTGAAATTTTTTTCCCCATCTACTTGAAATATTTTCTCTTTGAAATGGGAGCTCTGGGATTTGATTATTAAAAGTAGTTTTTGTTTTGTTTTGTTTTCTTTTCTTTTTTGGATCTCTTTCAGGAGGTGATTGGCAAATTACTTCTGTTTTACCCTCTGAATCTAAGATAACCAGGCAATTTTCGTTAATGATTTCTTGGCATATGTTGTCTAGGCTCTTTCTTTGATCATGGCTTCCATGTAGTCCAAAAATTCCTAAATTATTTCTTCTAAATCTATTTTCTAGATCAGTTGCTTTTCCTGAGACGTTTCACATTTTCTTTTCTTCCCTTCTTTTGACTTTGCTTGATCTATCTATCTATCTATCTATCTATCTATCTATCTATCTATCTATCTATTCATTCTATTTATTTGCTTATTCATTCATTCATTCATTTATTCATTTATTTATTTTTGATGTCTCATGAAGTTATTAGCTTTTACTTTCCCAATTCTGCTTTTTAAGGGATCATTTTCTTCAGTGAATTTTTTTATATCCTTTTCTATTTGGTCAATTCTGCTTTTTAATGGCCTCTTTTCCTCAGGTATTTTTCATGCCTATTTTACCATTAGGCTAATTGTGTTTTTAAGGTATTATTTTCTTCACTATTTTTGGTACCTCTTTTACCAAGCTGTTAATTCTCTCTTCATAATTTTCTTGCATCACTCTCATTTCTTTTCCCATTTTTTTCTCTTCCACTCTTATCTTTTTCTTTAACTCTTCTAGGAGATCCAATTAAGATTTTTCTTTGAGGCTTTTTTTTCTGTAACTGTTTTACATTGTTGTCTTCTTCTGAATTTATGTCTTGATCTTACCTGCCACCACAGTAGCTTTTTATGGTCAAATTATTATTTTTTTGTTGTTGCTAATCTTTCCAACCTATTTTTTTCACTTTAAACTTTATGTTAAATTCAGGCTCTGTTCATGTAATGGCAAGGAATCTCTATCCTAAGCACCAGTCTTTTTTGTGCTACTATTTTCAGAGCTAGTTCTGGAGGTCTGCAAGTTTCTGGTGATTCCAAGGTGGTGCGATCCTGGGAGAGTTGTGGTCACTGCTGTTCTGGTCTGCATTCTGATCTTTATCCATGAAGGTCCTCTGTACCCCCGCAGCCACAAGTGCTAGCACTCTTCTTTGCTTTGGAAGTATGACCAGGACCTCTGCTCCTTTGTGACCAATTACCCTGACCAACCACTTTGCAAAGGACCAGAACTCCTTTCCACCCTGGAAATTTGACTCAGAACTGCTTATGGACATTAACATGGCCAATCAGTGCCAGCTGTACCCAGTGCCAACAAAAGATCCTCTTTGAGTTACTAGCTGTCTGACGCTCATACCATCTCTGGGCTGAGAGCTCTCAAAGGTACAGGTGTTGCTGCCACTGCATGTGTGGGCTCTGGACAGGCCTTCACCCAGTGTGACAGGCTTCACTTGACCACCTCTTAAGTTTTCTTAGGCTGGGAAAATTGTCTTTTCTGACCTTTAATTGATTCTGCTGCTCCAAAATTTGATAAGAGGCTTTATTTTAAACCTATATAGAGGGCAATGTTGGGAGAGTTTGGCTAGGTGGCTGACCTTAATCTGCCATCTTGGTTCCTGGTTTTTGTGTGGCTCTGAGATGAAAGAAGCCACATTGGTTGGAAATCTCTACAGGTCTTCAGTAGCTTTTTCAAGTGACTTCCATGGTCATGTTTGATGTGTGTCCTTAGGGACATAGTATTTTGATGTATCCTTAGGGATAGTACCTTGACAGTACCACCTTTCATCTTTGTGGGCTTTAAAATGGCAGTGACCGACATATATACTGCTACATGAAAGTCCTGAAGTGTTTTTAGGTTTTCTATCAAATACTATGGAAGAATGTTTTCATTCATGATAGTGATAGATAGATAAATGGATGGATGGAAAGATTCTTTATTAAGTGCTTACTATGTGCCAGACTTTTTGCTAAGCACTAGTAATAGGGAAAAAAAAGCAAGCAAGATAGTCTCTACCCAGAGGTTTACATTTTAATTAGGGAAGATAATATATAAGAGTGCTGGAATGAGAAGTTGAGAGAGGTGAAGGAAAAAGTGCCTATACCTGTGAGGGGACACTGTCGCATATGAAGAGAATGAGGAGTATTCCAAAGTGATTCCAGGAAAGTAAAGTGAAACATGGAAGGGGTCTTTCCCAAAATTATGACTCCAGGGAGCAAATCAACAATCAGAAGGATCAATCTATAGAGCAGAGGTTTCCCAGGATGGCAACCTCAATTCTGGCTTTTAAAAATTATTCTGTTTTGGTGTAATTGATCTTAGTTGGATTCTTGCTACTGAACTAAAAAGGACTTTTCAGAATTCAAGTGCAAGGGTATCCATCTCCTTTTCAAAATCATTTGAGACATGAGTACTGATAATGTTATATACATTTTCTTATTAGGTACAATTTCTGGAGTTTTTATTTAATGAGGATTTTCAATGATCTCAAGGTCTTCTATCTTTTCCTCTTTTTGGATTTTTATAGCTGCTCAATTTATTTTGTACTTTGTCAAATTTAGCCTTAGTGATGGAATTATTATTACTATTATTAGTATCAATTGCCCTATACTTATTGGCATATGTTTTTATGTGGCTTTGAGCTCAGGGAACCATTGATAAAAAGCAGTATCAAGTCCTTGCCTGAAACTAGTGAAATGTTTCCATAATGAAAATATTCATAGTTTTATCTCATTTCATGTTCACTCATGACCTACTTGATTCAGTGGTCAGTGCCATCTACTACAAAGTTTTTCTAGGAGGTGGAGTATTGGTACAAGAAACATCATTGGTTCTGCTGTCCTTTCTATTAGTTTACTATGAAGAGACAGGCTGCCCAGTTTCAAAATGCAGTTAAAAAGTAAATACATTTGAAAAACAGAACACATTCATTCTGAAACTATCAAGTTAATAACAATTTCTGGGTTTAAATAACTGTGTATTCAAAATCCAAACCAGTCCCCAAATCAACCAATGTAAAATATAACTATTTTAATTATATAGACATAGGATTTGAAATGTAAGATTAAAAATACAGATCTTCATTAAATTATCATACACTTTCTACTTTAGTCAGCATTTGTAGATGATATAACCATAGGGTTTAGAGTTATGATTCTTAGGGATCTTAGAGACCATTTAATCTCTCATTTTACAGAAGAGGAAACTGAGACCTAGAAAGGGGACCTGAGGCCCAGAGTGGCTAAGATTCTACAAAATGAATTTTAATTAAGCTTAAAAATCTGATTTTTGCAAATCAAGTTCTAGTTTTGTCATTATTTCACTGTCTGACTTTGAATAGTTCTTTTCCCTTTCTAGACCTTATTTGGCCCATTTATAAATTGAGTTGCTTAGACTGTATTAACTTTGAATATCCCACTTCAAAATTCTAAAATTCCTTGAAAGCTATTTATTCAGACAAGAATATTCACACATATGTATATATTCACACATATCTTATTTATATGTATATAAAATTGTATCCTGTACATACACACACACACACACACACACACACACACACACACACACAATGCATCCTGTACTGAGCATTTTTACATATATATGTGTATGTGTGTATATATAGATTTACATATACACAGTATATATGCTCATATTGTTTTCCATGCCAAGTAAAAACTTTTTATAAACCTTTAACATTCTCCTTCACAATCACATTTCATGTCAAGGTTATGATTTCACACTAATCCTCTGACACAAATTTCTCTCCTGATGAGACTTCCTTGACAGGATAGGGAAGAGATTTTTGGTCTCTCTTTTAACCCAAAAGTCACATATTCAGAAAGTTGTTTTTAGCCTTCATAGCACACTTTCTAAGGCATTTCATTTTTCTAAGAGTTTTAAGAAAACTCCTGTTTGTATTCTAAAGGCTGTGAACCTTACGGTGAGGGATATGGGAGAGAGGATGATTACTTTTCTTGGTTTTTAGTTTAAAGAATTCTTATATGAATTAAGGGCTACTGGAAGAAAAAAATAATTTGAATGATTCAAATGTTGTTCCTCTTGAAAGTCATGCCTTTTCCTTAACAATGGGGGTTGATGACAAAGAAACAGAGGGAAATGGAGCTGAAATGAATGTTTAGTCATCTGGTTCTGCCTTCAGACATAGCAGAATAAGGATAGATATTCTACAGGAACCAGTTAAGAGCTGATTTGACTAGATAGAAAGGATATGACTTTCAAAGACAACAGCCAAGTGTGAGAGCTGCCCTGGCAGAAGTGCTAAGAGAAGGAGAACAGTTTCTCCCTAAAATCTCAGGCATATGTGAAATCTAGGTAAGAAAGGACTGACAGAATTGAAACAAAAACCTTTCTCCTCAAAATATATATGTATATTGCATTATGGAATCTCTAAGCCTTTGAAATTAAGCTAATCAATCCAATATGACCCATAAGCATTTATTAAATGCTTCCTGGTTACTAGCAAAACACTGGTAGGTACTAGGGATTGAAAACAAAAAAAAAATTACTGTCTCAAAAAGCTTGTATTCTACTGCTGTATTTAGCAGAGTCCACAGTAGTAGTATTTCTTAATCAACCATTTTGACATTTCCATGTTCCTTTATATTTAGTGTCCTAAAACACACATTTAAAAAAAATACTAACTTGGATTAATTCATTTTTAGGAAAATCTCATTTTATAGGTTGGCCTGGAGGTTGTCAGCAAGTTTTATGAATGGCATTTATCCCAGCTTGCTTTAGAAAATTCATAAGTAAACACTGGCATTTATGCAGTATCACTGATTTGCATGTCTGGGACTAAAACAGATGAAGGCTGGGTAGAGGCAATTTGAAATGGCACCCCCAAAAGGGTTCCTTTTGTATGAAGTTATGTTCTTCTGCATCTCTCAGAAACATCAAGATAAGCTTATCAAATTTTCCAGTAATGCAAGACTAAGAGAGAGCCAACATACTGGATAAGTCAGAGGTCAAAGTTATGTTGACAGGCCGTACGTTGAACAGAATCTGATAGGCTAGGGATAGCAACTGAACCAAAATTTCATTAGTATGGGGATCTCTCAGGTAAGGAAATTCCCTTTACCAAATCAGATCTGCACCTTCTATGCGATTTATAATTTTCGAGAACTGCCTCAAGCATTGAAAGATTAAGTGATTCACAGAGCTACTATATTTCAGAAGCTGAATTTGAACCATATCTTCCTGGCTTCAAGTCCAATTCTGTATTCACTGTACCATAGAATTTTACAGGGATAAAGGTAAAGTCTTTTACTTGTGTTCCAAAAACTTGACTTTATAAATACAAGATAGGGGAGGCATGGTTAAATATTAATATATATGAAAAACTCAGGAGATTCAGGAGGTTTTAGTGGATTATAAACTCAATATGAGCCAATAGTGTGATATGGAAGCCAAAAAAGCCAATGTGACCAGCAGCATTAAGAGAAGCATAGCTTCCAGAAATAAGAAGGCAATAATCCTGTTGTATTTATCCTAATCAGATTGCATCTGAAGTGCTACATTCAGTTATGGCTACCACAGTTTAAGAAGGACATAGGTAAATTGGAGAGCACCCAAAGGAGGGAGACCAAGGTAAAGGCAGGTCTTGAGTCTATGACATATAAGAACCGGGGTGTTGAACAGGGAGAAGAGAAAAGTCTGATTAAGGGAAAGGAGGAAAAGACAGGCAGGGAGAACATGATAGATGCTTTCAGATATTTGAAGTTGTCATATAAAAGGAAGGTTAGAAGTGTTTTTGGCCCCAGATTACAGAGTCAGAAGCAACAAATGGAACTTGCAAAGACGAAATGCTATATTTGATATTGGTTGGTTGGGGGGCTGGTAACACAATTCTCACAATTAGAACTCTCCCTATGTAAAATGTACTGCCTTGAAATGGAGTGGAGTCCCCTTCTTTGAAGGTTTTCAAGAGGAGGATAGATGATCACTTTTCTGTTGTGTTCTTGTAGGGACCCTTTGAAGGTTTGGGTTGGACACTATGGATGCTGCTGCTGCTGCTTCTAGTTTCAAAATTATGTGATTCTGGGATGTGTGATAATAATTATTCACAACAATTATTTAATATGGTGCTTTAAAGTTTACAAAAGACCTTCTTCACAACAACCTTGTGAAATAGGGTATTTTATTTTTATTTTTATTTTTTAGGCTATACATTTACATTCCTATTAAACATATTTTCACATTAGTGAAGTTGTAAGTAAAAATTAAAACCAATAGGAGGAACCATTAGAAAGAAGAACTAAAACTCAACAAAAGAGAAAAAATAAATGATAGCAACTTAACTTTCATAGTTCTTTCTTTGGATGTGGATATCATTTTCTTTCACGAGGCCTCTGGGGATGTCTCAGATCCTTGTATTGCTGAGAAGGGTTAAGTTTATCAATATTAGTCATTGAACAATGTGGCTGTTATTGTGTACAAAGTTCTCTTGGTTCTGCTCATTTCACTCAGCATCAGACCATACAAGTCTTTCCAGGTTTTTCTGAAGTCAGTGTGTTCATCATTTCTCATAGCACAATAGTATTCCATTACATTCATATGCCACAACTTTCTCAACTGCTCCCCAATTGATGGGCATCCTCTGAATTTCCAATTCTTTGCCACCACAAAAAGAGCTGCTATGAATATTTTTGTACATGTGGATCCTTTTCTCATTTGTATGATCTCTTTGGGATATAGCCCTAGAAGTGCTATTGCTGGGTCAAAGGGTATGCATATTTTTATAGCCCTTTGGGCATACTTCCAAATTGTTCTCCAAGAGAGTTGGATCATTTCACAACTCCACCAACAATGCATTTGTGTTCCAATTTTCGCACATCCTCTCCAACATTTATTATTTTCCTGTTTTGTCATGTAGGCCAATCTGATAGATGTGATGTGGTACCTCAAAGTTTTTTTGATTTGCATTTCTCTAATCAATAATGATTTAGAGCATTTTTTCATATGACTATAGATGGCTTTAATTTCTTCATCTGAGAACTGTCTGTTCATACCCTTTGACCATTTATCAATTGGAGAATGGCTTGTAGTCTTATAAATTTGTCTTAATTCTCTATATATTTTAGAAATGAGGCCCTTATCAGAGAGACTGGTTGTAAAAATTCTTTCCCAATTTTCTACCTTCCTTCTAATCTTAGTTGCATTGGCTTTGTTTGTCCAAAAACTTTTCAATTTAATGTAATCAAAGTTATCTCTTTTGCTTTTCATAATGTTCTCTATCTCCTGTTTGGTCATGAATTCTTCTATTCTCCATAGATCTGATAGGTAAACTATTCCTTATTCTCCCAGTTTGCTTATAGTATCAGCCTTTATATCTAAATCATGAGCCCATTTTGACTTTATTTTGGTATATGGTATGAGATTTAGGTCTATGCCTAGTTTCTGCCATACTCTTTTCCAGTTTTTGCAGCAGCTTTTTTTCAAAGAGTGGGTTCTTATCCCAGAAGCTGGGGTCTTTGTGTTTATCAATTAACAGATTACTATCATCATTGACTACTGTGTCTTACATATTTAACCTATTCCACTGATCCACCACTCTATTTCTTAGCCAGTATGAAGCAGTTGTAATGATTGCTGCTTTGCAATACAATATAAGATCTGGAATTGCTAGGCCATAGGTAGGGTATTTTAAGCTGTGGCAGACACTCTCTCTAGGAAATTTGGATTTTTCTTTTCCCCAAGGTGGGAAATACCTGGGAAATGCAAAGGCTAGTTGTTGAGATCCAAATCTTTCTTTTCTCTTAAGGGAAGAAAACCTGAGGAAGATGATGCCTGTGAAAATAAAGAATATTTATATTTAGCAGGAAAATAAGACATGCACATGGGAGAAGCTAGCCTAATGTTGACCAGCTCAGGGAAGCAGAGGAAGGAGATGGTATGCCTCCTTTTCAAACAAAGGAAGGTGGGGAATTAGCTGGTCTGAGGAGGGTAGGGGATGTGCTATCGACTGAGAGCTCCATGTATGAGGGGAGGGGAAGATCTGGGAAGCCAGGGGATGAAGAATTTTGGGGACAGGGGCACCGACATAGGTTTGAGTATAAATAAAAAGATAAGTGGGATGTTGGATATGTTGGGATGGCTCCAAGAATCCAAAGCTAGCTGATAGCTTGTCTCCAGATACTGCTCAAGGCTGGCTTGAGCTAAGCTCGCTGCAGGGTCACTGATTCTGCACTTCCAGTTAGGTTTCACTCTTGGGCATGGAAAAGATTGCTCTGTATCCTGATTGGTCAAATCAATCCCATACAGCTGTCCTCAGTTACCTGGATAATTGAGAGGCTCAAGGAAATAAAGGTAGTTAGCAGATCCATTTTGACAGTATGGTAAATATTAGCATCCTCATTTTACAGATGAGGAAACAGGGTCAGAAAAAGCTAAGTGACTTGTCAGAGGTCACAGAGTTATGAGCAGTGAAGCAAGAATTTGAATCTAGGTTTTCTGATTTCAAGAGCAGTCCTCTTATCACTATACCACACTGCCTCTGATCTGAGTCCCACTGCATATTTCTGTAATCATACCTGGAATGACCTCTCTTGGAGTCATGCTTTTTTGCTGAAAACACTTTCTCCAATACCTTCATTAAAACATAGAGGCAACACATTAATATCAAAAACATGAATCAGTATTCCAGATTGGAGCAAGTTGAAGAAAAAGGGCAGGTTAGTTTTAATGAACGAAAGGATGGAAGAGAGGAACATATTATACCTCTATCAGGAGCCACAGGTATTCAGAGGAAATCTGAAGACAAAGGGTAACTGGCTGGCCAAGTGAGACACATCCAGAAGAGGATGATGCCTAAGAAAAAGTTACCTCACAACTTTTCCTCAAAATGTGACTCACAGTGGAATAGTACTTCCTGTACTGTAAGAAACAATAAGCAGATGAATTTTAGAAAAATATGGAAAGACTTGCATGAAATAACAGAGTGAAATGAACAGAACCAAAAGAACAGTGTACACAGTAAC
The DNA here is from genome assembly GCF_003287225.1 of Phascolarctos cinereus. Lineage (NCBI taxonomy): Eukaryota > Metazoa > Chordata > Mammalia > Diprotodontia > Phascolarctidae > Phascolarctos > Phascolarctos cinereus. The sequence goes on from NW_027555625.1 coordinate 343,511,386, forward strand.
AGCAATGTTGTTCAAAGGATAACTGAATGGCTAAGATATTGTGAGTACTATAAACATTGAAATCAACTACAAAGTATCTAATGAAGGAAGATGTTATCCACCTGCAGAGAAAGAATTAATAAATAGAAGTACACATGGTATGGTTTTACATATGATCGAGTATACACATAGAAAGATGAAATTGGGAAGAGTAGTGGCTGGACTAGACCAAGTACACACCAAGGAAGTGAAACGATCTTGAAAGTATTACAAGATTATTTTGTTATCTCAAGGAGTAGAAACTATTAAAAGAATGGACAAACATCTCAGATATTATTATCCCCCAAAAAAAACAATTAAGAGGACATGAGTAGTTTCAGACCCGTGTATCTATTGTCATGGTGGAGTGCCTTGCATAGCTCCATGAAACTATGAGCTATCGCATGCAGGGTTACCCAAGATAAAAGGTTATAGTGGAGAGTTCTGATAAATGGAGAAGGAAATGACAAACCACTCCAGTATCTTTGCCAAGAAAACCCCATGGATAGTACTAAAATGAAAAAAAAGAGATGATATCAGGCGAGCCCCACAAGTCAAAAGATGTCCAATACACTACTGGGGAAGAGTGTAGAACAACTACATGTAGCTCCAGTACTAATGAAGCGGCTGGGCCAAAGTCAAAAGAAAGCTCAGCTGCAGATGCATCTAGTGATGAAAGGAAAGTCAGATGCTGTAAAGATCAATACTGCATAGGAAACTAGAACCTAAAATATGAACCAAGGTAAGTTGGATATGGAACAATTAAACATCAATATCTTGGGTGTCAGTGAACTTAAATGGATTAGAATTTGTGAATTTAACTCAGGTGATCACTACACATACTACTGTGGGCAAGAATCCCTTAGAAAAAATGGAGTAGCTCTCATAGTCAATAAAGTGCAAGAAAAGCAGTACTTGGGTTTAATCTCAAAAATGACTGAATATCTGTTGGAATCCAAGGCAAACACATTCAACATCATGGTGATACAAGTCTATGCTCCAACCATTTGGTGCTGAAGAGGTCAAGATTGATTAGTTTTAGGGGCAGCTAGGTGGCACAGTGGATAGAGCACCGGCCCTGAAGTCAGGAGGACCTGAGTTCAAATCCAGCCTCAGACCAAACACTTGCTACTTACTAGCTGTGTGACCCTGGGTAAGTCACTTAACCCCAATTGCCTGAAACAAAAAAAAAATAATAAGGTTGATTAGTTTTACAAAGACCTATAACATCTTCTAGAAATAATACCAAAAAAGATGTCACATTCATCATAGGGGGTTGGAATGTTAAACAGGAACTCAAAAGATAATTGGAATAATAGTCAAGTTTGGCCTTGGAATACCAAATGGAGCAGGGCAGGGACTAACAAAATTTTGTCAAAGCAATTTGCTGGTCATAACAAACACTATTTTTCAACAACCCAAAAAGAAAATCTACAGATGGACATCACCTGATAGTCAATATAGAAATCAGATTGATTATATACTTTGCAACCAAATGTAGAGAAGCTCTATATGGTCAGTTAAAACAAGATCTGGAGCTGACTGTGGCTTAGATCATGGGCTTCTTATTGTAAAACCCAAACTCAAATTGAAGAAAATAGAAAACCATCTGACCATATATGTATAACCTAAATAACATCCCTTGTGAATATGAAGTAGAGTGATGAATAGATTCAAGGGATTAGATCTGGTAGATAGAATGCCTGAAAAACTATGGAGAGAGGTTTGCAAAATCGTATAAGAGGCAGCAACAACAAAAAAGCAATCCAAAGAAAAAGAAGAATGAGAGAGCAAAATGACTGTCTGATGAGACTTAACAAGTAGCTGAGGAAAGAAGGAAAACAAAAGGTAAAAGATAAAGGGAAGGATATATCCAACTGAATGTATAATTCCAAGAGAATAGTAAAGCGAGATAAGAAGGTTCTTTTAAATGAGCAATCCAGAGAAATGAAGAAAACAATAGAAAGGGAAAAACAAGAGAGATCTTCAAGAAAATAAACATATCAAGGGAAAGTGTTTTGCAAAATTGGTCATAATAAAAGACAAAAATTGTAGGGATTTAATAGAAGCAGAAGAGATTAAGAAAAGGTGGCAAGAATACACAAAAGAACTATACAAGAAAGATATTAACATCACTATAACCATGATGGTGCGGTACCAAATTTTCTAACTTGTCTTCTGAGGAACCCATAGGTGGGCCAAGAAACAACAGTTAGAACTGAACATGGAATAATTGATTGATTGCAGAATACTTCATGTGAAATGCTAGGCTGGATGAATCAAAAGATGGAATTGAAGTTGCTGGAGAAATATCAACAATCTTGGATATGCAGATGAGATCACTCTGATGGCCGAAAGTAAAGAGAAATTTAAAATCCTCTTGATAAAGGTGAAAGAGGAGAATGCAAAAGCTGTATTGAAGCTTAACATTAAAAAAAAAACTAAGATCTTGGCAATTGATCCCATCACTTTTTGGCAAATAAAGGTAGCAGAAATGGAAGGAGCACCAGATTTTATATTCTTGTACTCAAAGATCACTGCAGATATAAACTGCAGCCATGAAATTAAGACATTTTTTTCTTAGAAGGAAAGCTATGGAAAGTCTGGACCACATATTAAAAAGCACAGACATCACCTTGCTGACTAACTTCCGTGTAGTCAAGGCTATGGTTTTTCCTGTAGCAATGTATGGCTGTGAGAGTTGGACTATAAGGAAAGCTGAGCACTGCAGAATTTATGCCTTTGAATTGTAGTGATGGAGACTTTTGAGAGTCCCTTGAACAGTAAAGGGATCAAATCAGTCAACACTTAAAAAATTAATTCAAGCTTTACACTGAAAAATCAAATACTGAAGCTAAAGCTTAAATATTTTGGCCACATAATGTGAAGATAGAACTCACTGTAAAAGATCCTGATGTTGAGAAATATTGAAAGGAAAAGGAAAAGGGGATGACAGAAGATGAAATGGATAGTGTCATGGAAACAATGAACATGAACTTGGACAGACTTCAAGAGATAGTAGAGAATAGAAGGGCCTGGTGTGCTATGAGCCAATGAGTCATGTAGATTCAAACACAATTAAATGACTTAAGAACAACAAATTTTAGCTGCATTAGTGTCAAAATGTATGCACAATTTAGAAACTCTGGAAGCATAATTCCAAATTACTTTTCAGAATGACTGGAATATATTGTAGTTCCACAAACATGTGTCTGTCTTCCCACAGCCTCTCCAACATTTGTAACTTTCCCTTTTATCATATTTATCTATCTAATGACTATGAAATAAAACCTCAGAGTTATTTTAATTTGCTTTTCTCTGATTACTTGTGACTTAGAGCCTTTTCTTCTATATCTATATATAGTTTGAATTTCTTCCTTTGAAAACTGTCTATTCATATATGTCCTTTGATAATTTATGAATTGAGAAATGGTCCTTATTCCTGTAAATTTGAATCAGTTTTTTATTTATCTTGAAAATGAGACCTTTGAGAAACTGCCTGCAAAATTTTTCTCCACTTTTTTCTCTTCTAATTTTAGCTACTTTAGTTTTGCTTGTACAAAAACTTTTTAAAAAAAATATTATACAATAAAATTTGTTCATTTTATCTTCTGTGATCCTCTCTATCTCTTTCATAAATTCTTCCTCTATCCATATATCTAAAAAGTAATTTCTTCTTGATCACCTAATTTATTTATGGTGCCACGCTTTATTTCTAAATTCTAGTCCTCTTTCAATCACCAGTTCTGTGACTTTAGGTAAGTTAATTAAGTTTGCTGGGTCTGAGAGACGGGACCATATAAGTTCTTCAGCTTTAAGATTCCTTAGATTCAAGATTCTAAGATTTCTGCAAAATTATCTGACCAGATATATATCAGATAAACAAAAATGTCAGGCTATATATTTTCAGAAACACTTTTCAATCTGATGCTTTTCATGGAATAGACATAACCTTTGATAACACTAGACCTACTTATGATCACCCATTTTAAGTGTTTTAAGCAAAACTCATTGAGTTGTATCAGCTAATGATTCATTCATTCAACAAACATTAGTAAGTGCCTACTGTCTGCCAAGGACTGTGCCAAGACTGGGGACAAAAAGAAAAGGATAAATGTCCCAGCTTTAAATGCTTCTATTTTATTGGGAGAAAAGATGATACACATAGATAACTAAATGAAAAATATATAAAAGTGATTGAGGAAGGATGATAAAGATTTCTTCTAAGTGGGAAACTTCTTAGTTTTCTAGGAAACCAGAGATTCTGAGAGGCTGAGGGGTATAGGAAGTACATTCCAGGTGGGGAGGTCAACCTGTGATCTTTTTCTGTCAATCTCAGCAATAACTGTTCCTTCTCTGTTTTATATTTGTGAATTCTACTCTCATCTCTATTGAACTTTATCCTATTTATTTCTGAAATATTTGGTTTGTAAATATTTTATCATCTTCATACAAATGCCTGAAATGTGATTCTCAAAGCAGATAATGAATAGTATTCCTTATCACCCCCAAACTAAAAGTATCTTTAAATCTTTTTTTTCCTCTCCATGTCCTTACTTAACCCTTCATGCTAGTTAATAGCTTTATGCATTTGGATTTTGCCTTATACATTTTATAACAATAATTGTAGCAGTTTCCTCTTCAAACTACTGTGAGCTGATTTCCTCTACTTTTTTTCCTTGTGGGAGTTAATTGATCCTCTTTACAATCCAATTACAATTCTTGCCAATAATATATAGTGTTTTTCAGGTGTTTAAGCCATACCTTATCTTGTTCTTCTTTCTTTCCTGTATCTTAAACACTTTTAAAGTCCCAGGGACCTTGTTAATTCTTTTTATCCTAATGAGATCAGTATTGTCTGAGTCTATCACCTCTGCTGTTTAGAAGTCATACTATTTTATTTTAGTTGATGGTGGCAGCCTGAATGAGAGGTTATCACCTCTTGTCACGGTATATTTAGAGACTCAGACTGAAACATTAGAAGCAGACATGGTGTTCACACTCAGAATATTTAGTTGGAATGGAAAGAAGAGACAGAATCTTCCCTGTGCCAGAACCCTAGTAATGAAGCGACCCAGTTCCATTTGAGGCAAAGGAAAGCACATCTATTCCATCCTTAGGTTTCAAATTGTGGTTAAATTCTTGAAGCTTTACTAAGCCCCTACTATATGTGTTAGGTACAGTGGGCAAAGTAAGAGACATATAAAATAGAATTCCTATCTTTAGAGCAATCACAAACAGATAAAGGAAAACATTAGATTGTGGACCATTGGGTTCTGAGAAGCCCCCAATACTTAGATTCTAGTCTTGATTCTACAACTACCACTGAATTATCTTGGATAACTCTCTTTCCCTCCCCCCTCCCTTTTTTCGAGCACTAAATTACAAGTCTATGACATAAAGCTGTTAAATTCATTTAATGGAAAGCATGTTGGGTTTGAGGTCACATCCTGCATCTGATGCTTAACTATTTATCTGATCCTGTGAAATTACAACTTCCATGGGCCCCATCTGTAAAATTGGACTAAAAGCTTTCTCAGATCCCTTCCATGTCTAGCTCTACGATCCTTTAAGTACTTCCCAGCTCTAGCATTCAATGGTTCTGTGATTCTACAATTCAATGAAAACTTATTAAATATCTACTGTGTGGAAGACCCTATATAGGGCTCTGAGAGTAAATGAAAAGTGTAATTTTTGCTTTGATCAACAGTAAACAAATAGGGAATAACATAAGAAAGCATGTGATCTTAGTGCCAAAATGTGCAGGAGAGGTATGGCACCTGGATTGTGGAATGATAAGTCCTCCCATCTTTATCCTCTCCACCTCCCATCCCAGACTGCCCTTGACTTCTGAGCTAGCTTATTACTCAACCTGAACTCTCACTAGAAGGTGAGGGGTTCCCAGAAAGGGGCAAATACCATGTAGCTGTAATTTTTAACTCTGTCAGGGTCATAATCCTTTTGTGAGGGGCATATTGTGAGGAGGGGAGGAGTGGGCACACCCTTATAGAAAACTAACAGGAAGACACATGACTCTGGAAATTAATGTACTTTTAAAAAAATATTTATTAAGCACTTAATATGTGCCAAGTACTATACTGAGTGCTTTACAAATATTATCACATTTGATCCTCACAACAACACTGAGAAGTAGGTCCTATTATTGTCCCTGTTTTATAGTTTGAGTAAACTGAGGCAAACAGAGGTCAAGTGAGTTGCCCAGGGTCACATGACAAGTAAGTGCTTGAACTAACTCACAACTCTGGAATATACATCTTGATATCCTTGAGCCTTTCAAGTATGATTTCATCATACAAAGCTCCTTCTCTGCTAAGCTGGTCCCATTCTATTCTTCACCCCTCTCTAGCCAGGCAAATCCTCTTCTCTGTTCTAAAGTTGAGTAAGTAGGACAAGCTTTTTTTTAACTCAATAACCACCTTTATAGGGCACTGAAGAATTGCATAATTGGAATGACAAGTAGACACTGCAAGATAGAGAAGTGCAAAACTCCTTAGGCTAGCCCTCTAGTCAATGAAGTCAAACTTAGCCAACTCTACTAACAAGACTCTGTCTTATCCCATCAACCTTAGAGATCCAAGCCTCTTTTCACTAAAGGGAAAAAAAAACAGTTACAAAGTCTATTTTCTTATCTTTTTAATCCCCCTCAAATCAGAGGGCAACAGAGAGCAACCAGGTACCTTTGAAAGATTTTCTGTTTCTCCAAATACAGATGGGAGCTAAAGAAGGCAATAAGCTTAAAGAGAAGCCACCTCTTTTCCAGTGAATTTCCTAACAACTGCACAAGTTTGTTTATCAATGAAACAATAAAATAACACCTGTATTTCAATCACTCAATCAATTAGGTAAGTTAAGCAATTATTAAGCACCTACTATGTGCCTGATACTGTGAAGGGAAGGGAAGGAGGGGAAGGGAAGGGAAGGAAAAGAACTCACATTCCAATGGGAGAGAAAACATACAAATTACTGTTACAGAAAAGATATATACAGGACAATTTAGATATAATCAAAAGAGGGAAGACACAAGTATTATTTACTATAGTGGATCAGGAAAGGTTTAAAATTGAAGGTGAGATTTTGGCTGAGACTTGAAGGAATCCAAGATGTAAGAAGGGGGAGAATTTTAGACATGAGTGGAGTCATAAAAATGCCCAGAGTTGGGAGATGGATTATCTTATTAGAGGAAGAGCAAGAAGGCTAATACCACTCAACATTTATTATCATGAGAGAGAGTAATGTGTAAGGATACTGGAAATATTGGAAAACGGAAGGTTATGAATTCCAGAGTATTTTATTTTTTATCCTAGAGGTAATAAGAAACTATAGGAGTTTATTAAATAAAAGGAATAACATGGTTAGATCTGTACTTTAGGAAGATCAATCTGACAGCATAGACTGGAGTGGGATGATATCTGAAGCAGAAAAAGCAGTAGATATTGAAATAGTTCAGACATGAGGTAGTGGTGGCAGTGTCAGAGGAGAGGAAGGAGGTATATATGAGAGATCTTACAAAGGTAGAATCAACAGGACTTGGCAATAGTTTGGAAATAGGAGTTGAGAGTGGGGAGTCAGGGATGATACCTGGATGTAGTTCTGGATGACTAGAAGGATGGTAATACTCTAAAAACTTGAAAAGTTAAGAAGAAGGGAGGCTTGGGAGAAAAGATGAGGTCAAATTTTGACATATCAAATTTAATTATATGGCATATTAATTTCAAGATGTTCAATAGGCAGTTGCAGATGTGAGTTATTGCCATTGTTTTTCTTCATTTTTGAAGGAGTGATGTCGTGACTTCTGTGTAAATTGGATTTAAGTGAGACAGAGCTGCACAAATCATCAGCCTCACTCTCTCTTCCAGAGTCATTAGAAACCAGTGGCAAGACAAAACTCAGGATGACTGTCTGACAATGGCCTGGGATGCAGTGGATGACCTTGGTGCATTCAATGTCTGACCAGTCTCTAAGGGTTCCACAACACTTGTTTCAGCCACTTTCATGGCCATAGGAACAAATTGTTCTCATTCACCCAACATGGGTGAGGTAAACATCCCCCTAACCCACCATTGGTTTAAAGCCTGTTGGATACCCTCAACCTAGTTTAGCCCAACTGCCAAGATGGTTTACTGAGGTAAAGCCACCAGGCATGCTGCAGCTTCTTGGAACCACAAATGAGAGCTGGGTGATAGGTGAACAGCAAAGGTGGGTGAGCAGCCCTGAAAAGGGCTCATAAAGCCCTCACACCAGAAGTGCTAATTCTTCCTGAATAATCCATAGACCCAAAAATAAGAGTAGAGGTTAGGAGAAAGGTTGAGCTGGAACCATAAACCTAGGAATCAATTGCTTAGACACAATGATTGAATCTATGGGAGATCATAAAATAATCAAGTGAAGTAGCATATAGAAAGAGAAGAGAAGGGGGCCTAGGTCACAGCCTTGGGGGCCACCCACATTTATTTATACATGTAGAGATTTTTGTTTTAGCAAAGAGAGGGCTACCTTCTCCTTGAGATAAGAGCAGAAAGCAGATGGTAGGGCAAGACATGTGGGTAATGTTGGATGGAGAGGAAAGAAGAGGGAGATCTAGTTGAAAGGCCTCAATTTTATTCTGTGAAATATGAGGCAAGGTTTTCAGAAGGGAAGGTGGGGGAATATTTGAGGAGGATGGAAAAGGTTAGGACAAGTAGCTATGGTCAGTGGGATAGTTAATCAATTAGGGAGGTGTAAAAGGATTGCCTTGCTACAATGAGAGCCTAGTTGATATTATATAAAATAAATTTATAATGGACCCAGTCAGCATGGATGTTGGGAACAATCTAAGGCTGAGACTTATCAAGGCATGATCAGTGATAGGATAAAGAGGAAAGGGATTCCAAAAAAAGATGGTGTCCACCTTTGGTCAATATGAGGAATGGAGGAGAGTGTAGCAAGCACAGAAATGATTGCCTAGGAGGGAAATGAGGCATGGAAGAATTGGATGTCATAGTGAGGAAAAAGAACAGGTTCTGGGGTTTGTAGAGAGGGCGGGAGGCAGAATGATAGCAAATTGCTATTGGATAAGAAATTGTCAGAGTTCATGAACATGTAAGTTGAAAACTGGTAGGTGATGGCAAGAGCAAGGTTATGACCATTTCTGTGTGTAAGTTATGAGAAACAGTAATTTGAGGAGCTGTCAGCTTAGAGTAATATGTATCAATATATGTGTTGTTCTCTATGTGAGGGTAGGAGCTGGGAAGAAGAGAAAGACTATGGGTCTCACTGAACTTATTGAGGAAAGGAGAGGATCCTGGAGGTCTAGTAGATAACAGCAATTAGAGTCTTCATAATGGAGTGAGTGAAGCTCAAAGGAGAGGTTACTGAGTGGTGTAGGTAGAGAAAGAGTTAATGGGGAGCGATGAGTTCTGCAACTCTCTCACTTCTACCAGTGTTGGGGAGGTTATATGACTGAAAAATAAAACTAGTATTGGAGAGTGGCCAGGAAAGCTGTCATCAGGAGGGAGTCAGGTTTCATTGAGTTATATGAAGATGGAAGAAGCAGGAAAAGATAAGATTTAAGATGAAAACAAATTTATTTCCTATGGAGCAGGCATTCCAAAGAACACAGTGGAAGGTTTGGGTATCTTTAAAATAGGATTGGAGGGGCGGACATTGGGCAAGAAGGGTGAAATTAAGTGAGTAGGAAGTGGAGGTTAGAAACAGGGGTTTAAATAATGGCAGTTGAGGGTTCAGGACCCCTTTAGGGGAGGAAAATTGCTAATCATTTAGGAATGAACAGAGCAACAACAGTATCTAGTAGAAAAGCTGGAAGGTGAGAAGGATGGTACCCACCACAAAGATGAAGGCTCAGGCAGGTGACTGGTGGAAAGAGTATGATAGAATGACTTCTAGTGAAGTAGCTGAAACGTCCTGTTAGTTTACTGTCGCAGAAGCTTCTTCTTATTATTATTACTATTATCTTCTCTACCACAGACTTTACTGCTGCAGGGCCTTGAATTGGAGCATTCTTTTGCTCAGTGACTCATCTTCATATTATAAGGTAAAGCCCACAAAATCTCCTTTTCTATTTGGCATGAACCCAATAGATCTTATTTAATCTTTCCATAGTCTTTAAATATTTGTCTGATTTACAATTTTGTTGTTTATAACCTTGAAACTTTAAAAGAAAACATCACCTATGAATGAGAGGATGGAGCAAAATGTCTTGTAGGCATCATTACCTCAATCATTTCTTTGCCTTTAAACAGGTCCTCTGACTATATTGATCTGAAGAGTGATTCTCTCTGGTGCTCCTAAGAGTTTGTATCTCTTCTCACATTTTTTTTCCCTGAAAGGATGTGTCTCTTCACAAGTGTATTTCATCCCTTTTCCTTTACATAAAATGTTTTTCTGCTCCTTTCAATAAATGAGTTGTTCACATAAAAGGGAGCAGTACCTTATACAAGTAACATGGTAAGTGGTAATACGGTTAGACCAGAAGGTAAACTATAAGTTAACAATCTAATCCATGAGGCACAGTTTGGACATTTTCAGAAGACCACAGATGGAAGTAAAGATAGGAGAGTTGTCTATCTTTTCATTCTGCAAGGAAGGAAACTCCTTTCTATATAGATAGAGGTGTTATCTGCATGATTGCTTAGATGCCCTGAAATGAGTCTCTTCTGACTTCTGGAAAATTTCCCAGAGCTAATGATTCTAATCACTGACCTGGTGCCAGACATTATTACTTGAGTTGTTCTGATACCAGTGTGCACTTTGGAGTGAAAGGATAAATTTGGGTGGATATATAAATGTAATTAGGATGATAACTGACCCTAGGATATGACAGATTTGGATGCTCATCCCAGGGTCCATATTTCTAGAGACCCTGAGTTACTATATAAATTAAATGGCTAGAATTGGGTATTAAATTAGGGAGGAGGAGGTGCTAAAAGAAATAGGCAGCCAGACATTTAATCCTCAATTAATTTGCCTCTTACCCCTTAAGACACACAGAGAGACACAAACACAGATTTAGACACACACACACACACACACACACACTCTTTCTAATTTCATCAGGAGAAGAAAAACAGGACTTGGTTTGGCTGTCCAGAGGACACTTCCTTTCAGCCACACGTCTCAGGCAGAATATTGTGTGTTTATGTTATCCACTTTTCTCTGTAACCCTTCCAGAGGGGTTGTATAGAATGGTTGAAAGAATCCTGGTCTAGGAGTAAGTATTCTTAAATTCATAACCTAGCTTTGACATACTATGTGACCTTAAATCATTTAATCTTTCTAATATCTGTTCCCTCCTTTGTAAAGTAATAATAATAATAAATTGTACTACCAACCTTACAAGATAGACATAATGACTACCTCCCTGTGAACTGGATTTAACCCATTCAAGAATGTGTTGACTCCTGTACCCTCTTACTCCCCAACCAAAAAGGGATTATTTGGAGCAGTGGTGTCCTAGAGGTCTGAAGACCATCTCAAAGGGTCCTTGAAGTCAAAACTTTTCATAATAATACTAAGACATTTTTTGCCTGTTAAAATATTCTTTTTTCCTATTACATATCTCTATGAGGCCAGATTTTTAATACATACTTCAATCAAAAAAACACATTCCAATAGATAAGATACTTCCTCTGTCTTCTATTAAAACAGACATGAAAAGAAATTAGCAAAAAAAATATGAAAATGAGGCCACTTTTTCTGCTATTTTTCTGTTTTGGAAAATACAGTTATTTTTCATAAGAATATGTTATTTTTGTTAATTTAAAATGTTTATTCTTGTTATTCTTAAACAGATTAAGAAATATTTAAAAATGTGTCTATTTTAATTCCTAAGGTAGTAAATAGCAATAACTATAACACACATAAACAAAAGGGGCCCTCAATAATTTTCAAAGTATAAAGGGATACTTAGAGGAAAATGTTGGAGAACTAGCAATTTAGAAAAATAGATGTGAATTGTAGTTTGCTATCCTATTAGAAAAGTGGATAGCTGTAGTCTGTCCACGATTATCAGAATTGGGGTCATGTCTGATCATCTGAAATGACCTCAGGTCTCCCCATATGCTTCACTTCCATTACAGTCTTTCAGGCTGCCATCTGCCTGCACTAACTTTCTCCCATCTTCTGATTGCATCAGAGATTTGTTTTACAAGTGATTCTTGATTATTCACTATACTACTTGCTATTCCCCAAACTGAGTAACACTTAACCTCTTATGCTTCAATTTCCTTGGCTACAAAATAAGAGGTTTAGACTCTAAGATCCTTTCCAGCTCTAAAGCTATAAGCCCATCATCTCCCCTCCAAGACCTTTCCACAGGTGTCTGCTCCCATGGTCAAAATATACAATCTTGTCACTCTCCCCTTTCAGTTTTGCCTCTAAAAATGAAGTCTTCCTTGATTCCCAACTTCAGTTTTTAATTTTCTGCCCCTCTTCAACTTTTCTTTTATTTATAGCTCTGTGTATGTGTGGTATCCCATCAGTGCACCAGCAACTCCTTGAAAGCAGGGATTATTTTATTTTGGTTTTTGTAATCCCCAGTGCTAATCACAGTGCTAAATAATTATTTCTTTAATTATTTCTTAAATTCAATTAAACCTACTGCATGATCAAGTCATTTTCAGAGTGGTGGTAAGTCATTTTCAAGAGATGGTGAGGAAAAGGATGAAGAGGAGGAGGAGGAATAATTGTGGCATTGATAATGATGATAATAACATAGTAGAGAGAACCCTGGATTTGGAGTCAAAGACCTAGGTTTAAATCCTGTCTCTTTTATGTAATCCTTGCCAGGCTTTGATCAAGACAACCTTTCTGAGCCCCAGTTTCTAGGTCCCTTGTACTTCCAAATACAAAGATTCTAAAATGCTACAACAATCACTATCATTTCTATAGTATCTTAAGGTTTAGGAAGCATTTTCCTCATAACAACCCTATGTGGTAGTTTCTATCCTGCACTGTTTTTCTCTACACATGTTATTAACCCCATCTTAGAGATGAAAAATGGCAATACTGATCACACAGTAAATGGCACCACCAAAACTTGACCTCTGCTCTTTTGACTATAAACCCAGGTCTCCTCTGTTACAGAATATTTAATCATTTTCACCATTTTCTACCAACATCCTTGAGATTATATTTGCTTTAAGCAGAAAATATTTCCTAGATCTAGGACTAACAACCTCAGGTATGACTTCATTACCATGCCTTTGGAAATATTCCTTAGAAATCTACCAGTTTGTTTTTTTTTTTTAATGCAACTCATGTGGGAGCTAAATGTGAATGGTTAAATGCTGAAGACAGGCTGGGTGAACCTTTTAGAGAAAAAAAAATGAATTCCAAAGTATGTATGTTAATTATCTTGTGGGTGCTGAGAAAGTCTACACTTAAGAGGTTCTTGCTTTTCATACTTGATTTAAGAGAAATTCACCTAACCCATTATTATCTATCTGGCCCCAAACCATGCTCATGGGAAGTCAGGCCTGTCTAGGTATCATACTATCTGCCTTGCTACTAATCCTCTTCCTCTGCACTTGAAATAGTTATTCTAAAGATGACTTACAGAGGTCATTGCCACCCTCAGTCCCTTCCCAGGGGCAGTTAATATGTACCATTTTTATTCCACCTTAGGGCTTTGCTTCTCTCAATAGTTAGCATAGCCCAAGCTCCTCTGAAATGGAAAGATGCATTGATCCACTTTTCCATGGAACAAATCTTTTAAATCAAATCACTTCAATAATGCACTTGGATTATTATTGTAACAACAATAACAGGGCACAACCAGGATGTTATTTTTATTCAACAAATCAAGATGGAAAAGTATTCTCTCTCTCTGTCTTCCTATGCATACATACTAGCAGTGTCCACAGAAATGTGGACATACAAGTATATGTATATGTACAACATTCAAGTACATGGATGTATATAGACATTGACATATGTGTGCACTGTGTATATGCATGCATATGTTATATTATGTGTCCTTATACATACATGCAATACTAAAAGACAAATAAATAGATCTGTGTATAATATCTGTGTATGTATAAATATATGTATGTATATGTATGTGTGCATAACTAAAAGCCATTACATATAATGTAATGGATAAATGTTTAAAGGATACGGACGGATAGTTCTCAAAAGAATAATACAAACTCTTATCTATATGAAAGAAAAAGCTCTGAATCACTAATAATATGAAAAATACAAATCAAATAACTCTTGAAAATTTTACTTTAGTGAATGGGATGTCCCAGTGAAGACTTCTCAGTGTAATTAAGATTTGGGATAAGACTGGTAATGAGTTTAGAAGGTAGGATAGGGTTAAGTACAGATTTATGTAAGGTTTTTTTAGTGCCATATGTCAGTAGTTAAAATTTGTCTAGTTGTTCAGCCTTAGCCTACTTTTTAATCTTATTCAGATGCGCCTTTGCCCCTAAAAAGAATCTGGCTCCAGAAAACCCTTAAAAGGTTCCTTATCTACTCCCCTTATCTCCCTTTGAAAGGTCGTCACTCAGATGCCTTCCAATTCCCTCCATTATCTATCCCCATTGTCTATTCAATCTATCAGACCTTCCAAAACAGTTGTAAACCATCTTTCTGCCATGGTGGCCTGGCTAATGGACAGCTAGTGGGAGGGGGAATTTACTCATTAGGGCTATTTAACCTGGCTTTATTTTTCTGTGTCTTTGTCTCCCCTCATCAGACCATACTGGTGGAGAGACACCCAAATCTCAAGATTTGAAATAATAATAATAAATTAACTTTCTGTTTCTCCTTGGACATGTCTGTGTTTTTTTTTTAACTTGAGGGGCATCCCGCACATTAGCAAATGAGCAAAGATGACAACAGATGGGAATAGTTGATTTTAAAGGATTTGTGGGAAAAAGACATATACTAATAAATCGTTTATTGGTGAATCTTTTAATCCATAGAACTGTTTTGGAAAGCAGTTTGGAACTATGTCAATGAAGTAACTCAAATGTCCATACTTTTTGACCCAAAGATTCTACTACTAAGGCATATACCCCAAGGAGATCAATGAAAAGAAGAAAGTCACTATGCCCACCAAAAAATATACAAAAAGGTTTATAGCAACACTTTTTGTGGTAGGAAGGAACTATTAATAAAGTAGATGTACATTAATTAGGGGATGACTAAATAAATTATTACACATGGTTGCAACGGAATGTTATTGTGAATTAAAACAACAACAATGATGAATACAGTGAAGCATGAATACATAAAGTGATTTAATATGAAGTAAGCAGAGCCAAGAAAACAATACACGATAATTACAACAATATAATTGGAAAGAACAATAACAATTTATCAGGCACTGTGTTCAGCATTAGGAATACAAATGCAGTCAGAAAGAAAGATAATCCTTGCCTTCAAATACCTTTCCTTCTAAGGTAGTAAACATATAAATGAAGCTGAAAGGTAGGGGATTGTTAGGGGACAGGAGTAGGGAAGCATATTGGAGAAAATTGGAGAATTGAGAGTGTGCTTCACAAAAGGATGCTGGCCTGTGCACTTTCCTTAAAGTATAAGTTATGGGAGGAACTGACCAATAAGAAAGGGCCAAAGAAGTGGAGTAAACCACCAGGGTGAGAGGGCCAGGGGGATACTGACTTTCCAGGATAATAAGATTGCTGTGGCTTGGTAGAGAAACCCAGGAAACAATCAAAATGAGTATTTGTAGTATTATAATATTACAAAGAATAAATATGGATATGATGAATATTTGTAGAAAAGCACTTATTTAGAAAAGTAACTGACACATAGTAGGTGCTATATAAATGCTTATGTTCCCCCCGTGAAGACATATGAGAAAACATTTCCCTCCTCTCCTTAACAGAGGTGGGAGGTTCAAGGGTATGGATTTCATTTATTTTTCAGACTTTTTCTATTGATTAGTTTTGCAGGGATTCCCCCCCACACACACACTCCCATTTTTCTTTTATTTAAAAAATATTCTTTGTTTTATGAGATGGCTCTGTGGAAGATGGAAAGGAAGAGGGATGATTGCAGAAATATAGGTAATGTTAAAATAGATTAATAAAATGCATTTTTAAAAAGAAAAATTCCTACCTCTAAGGGTCACTCCCTAGGACAGAACTGCTAGTCACTCTCTGGGTATCCAGCCTGCCAGTACAAGTAAGGGTTTGGGATAGTAGTCCCAGAGTCTCCACTACACAAAATACTATGAGAGATTTGAGGAGGAAGAGGTTTCCTATGGGAGGGGGTGTCCAGGTACAACTTCAGGGGGAAAATGACATGTGAATTTTACCTTGAATAAAGGAAAAGATTTAAAAAGACAGGGCTAGGCATTTAAGGGAAGGGATTCCAGGCATTTGGTTGCTATAAGGAAAGAAGGGTAAAGGGATTGACCCATCAATCAATAAGAACATGCTAAACACAGAAATAAAACAGGCCTTGGTTTCTAATAACTTACATTCTATCAAGGAATATGGAAATGACAAGGACAAAAATAAGGGACAGTAAGTAGTTCAGTTTGGCATACATATAGACTAACTAAAGAGGAGTTAGATAATATCAGAAAGATAGTTTGGAGTAAGGTTGTAAAAGAATAAGGTGACAATAAGAATTTACATTCAATAGACAGTGGGAAGGAACTAAATGTTTTTGAGTTGAGTGACAAGATCAGAGAAATGACATGTTGATAAGGACTGGAATTATGTGTTTAGGCACTTACTATGTTTAGGAAGGATTCTAGATACCAGGAGGATGATCACAGAGGTTCTGTAGTTAAGAAACTATATTTAAGAAAGTCTGGATGGAACACACTGATGAAGAGTGGTAATTGTACAAGGCAGTAATGTGATAAGGGCCTTGTGAGTGGCACAGATAGCAAATGCTTTCATTTGTAAAGAGAGAAGACAGGATGAAGCAGCAATCACTAAGATCAGTAAGCAGTGAGGAGCCATTGGAGGTTTGGGAGTACAGAGGTCATGTTATCATAGTGGTGTTATGGGAGGACAGCTTGTGGGAAATAGATTGGAGTGGATTAAACCATAATCAGAAAGATAAATTGGGAAGCAATTGCATAGTCTAACCAGGAAGAGATGAACTCAACTGGGATGACTGTAATGAAAGTAGAAATGAGGGTCCAAGATAGATGAGACATTATGGAAGTAATTGGCTCTGGAAGGTGACACAGAAAATAGTCAGATATGGCTCTGAGCCCAGATGCTCATAATAGAGGGCTGATCAGTTGAGTCTCAATCCACTTGAATTAAATTTCAGAATGTGGACCTTTGTTGAAAAGGGCACCACTCAAAATGGTGGAGTAGAGGCAGGAACTTGTCTGAGCTCCCCCCTAACGCTCCTCTAAATACCTTTAAAAGTGACTCTAAACAAATTCTAGGGTGGCAGAACTCTGTCATTTGGAGCCTGAGGCAGTAACCAAAGAGAGTTCTGAGATGTAGTTGCTTTCTAAGGACTTCTGCTACTTTCTCAGCCGAATATGACCCAACCTTAATTGGTAAGCATC
Source organism: Phascolarctos cinereus (assembly GCF_003287225.1). Classification (NCBI taxonomy): domain Eukaryota; kingdom Metazoa; phylum Chordata; class Mammalia; order Diprotodontia; family Phascolarctidae; genus Phascolarctos; species Phascolarctos cinereus. Next base: position 343,528,934 of record NW_027555625.1, read on the forward strand.
TTTGGTTTTTGTTGATTTACAACCATAAAGTGTCTTTTGAAATAGCCACTTTCTATAGATGGACCATGTGGAGCAGAGTAGAATCTGAATGGACTGAGAGATAGATTCAGCCCTGAGGTTGAATAAGGCATCTCATCCAACAGTGATCTAATTCTGACTCCTGATATTCCTTGATTCCAAAAAGAGAAAGTTGGAGAGGCAGAGCCGTGATGACAGAGCAAAGACAAGGACTCGCCTGAGCTCTCCCTGAAAACCCTCCAAATATCTTTAAAAATGACTCTAAACAATTTCTAGAGTCGCAGAACCCACAAAAAGATGGAGTGAAACAAATTCCCAGCCCAAGACAACTTGGAAAGTTGGGAAGAAATGTCTGTTGCATCAGGGTGAGAGAGAGTGCAGTTTAGCACAAGTCATGCCAGGACAGACTGGGCCCAAGCAAACCTGAAGCAGGCCTTGGGGTGACTGAATCACTGGCAGCAGTGGCAGTTTCCAGAACTCTCAGGCAATAGATGCCAAAGATAACTTAGAAGGTCAGCAGGAAAGGGCTGTTGTACCTGGGTGAGAGTGAAGAGCAGTCTAGCACAGGCCACATCAACATAGCCCCAGTCCCAGAGATCCAGGAGCAGTCCTTGGGAGGGAAAGCATCAGCAGTGACAGTGGCAGTGGCTGCGTATGGAGCTCTCAGCCCACAGATGGTAAGGTGGTCAAACAACTGGTCAGAAGAAGATTACAGGGGTCTTTTTGATAGCACTGAGGCAAGACCCTGTTGCCTTACTCCATACTTGATCTGGGCTGCAGTCCTGGGTGCCAGTCCCTGGGTAAGGAGGAGCACTATCACACCTTGTTGCCACAGTGAAAAGGAGACCCTCCTTACAGTTCCAAGGCAGAAAAGAGTATTTGTGGTCACTCATGGATAAGAGCATAGACAAGGAGAGTAGTAAACATCTCTCCTTAGATCATACCACCTTGGAAGAATTGAAAACTTATAGGTCCCTAGAAGTATCTCTGAAAACAGTTGCATAAAACCCCTGAAGCTTGCAACAGTGCACCCTCCACCCTGGAATCAGAGCCCTACTTTAACAAATAGTTAAAAGTCAAGTAATAGTCTGGGGAAATGAGCAAACAATGGAAAAAACTATGACTATTGAAAGTTATTATGGTGACAAGGAAGATCAAAATATACTCAGAAGAAGACAACAAAATCAAAACTCTTACATCAGAAGCCTCCAAGAAATATAAAAATTGGTCTTGGGTCATGGAAGATCTCAAAAAACATTTTGAAAACCAAGTAAGAGAGGTAGAGGAAAAATTGGAAAGAGAAATGAGAGTGATACAACAAACTCATGAAAAACAAGTCAACAGGTTGGTGAAGGAGACACACACACACACACACACACACACACACACACACACTGAAGAAAATAACATCTTTAAAAACAGCCTAAGCCAAAAGAGGTACAAAAAGCCAATGAGGAGAAGAATGCCTTAAAAAGCAGAATTGGCCAGATGGAAAAGGAGGTCCAAAAGCTCACTAAAGAAAATATTTCCTTAAAAATTGAATGGAGCAAATGGAAACTAATAACTTTATGAGAAATCAAGAAACAATCAAACAAAACCAAAAGAATGAAATAATAGAAAACAATGCAAAATATCTCATTGGAAAACAACTGACCTGGAAATAGATCCAGGAAAAGTTACTAGACTACCTAAAAGCCAGGATCAAACAAAGAGCCTAGACATCATCTTTCAAGAAATTATCAAGGAAAACTGCCCTGATAGTCTAGAGCCAGAAGGTAAAATAGAAATTAAAGAATCCACTAATCACCTCCTAAAAGAGATCCCAAAATTAAAACTGCCAGGAATATTATAGTCAAATTCCAGAGTTGGAAGGTCAAGGAGAAAATATTTGAAGCAGGCAGAAATAAACAGCTCAAGCATGGTGGAGCCATGGTCAGGATAACACAACATTTAGTAGCTTCTACATTAAAGTATCGGAGGGCTTGAAATATGATATTCCAGAAGGCAAAGGAGCAAGAATTACAACCAAGAATCACCTACCCAGAAAAACTGAGTATAATCCTTCAGGTAAAAAAATGGATATTCAGTAGATAGAGGACTTTCAAGCATTCTTGATAAAAAGACCAGAGTTGAATACAAAATTTGGCTTCCAAATACAAGACTCAAGAGAAGCATAAAAAGGTAAACAGAAAAAGGAAATCTAAGAGACTTATTAAGTTTAAACTGTTTACACTCCTACATGGGAAGATAATATTTGTAACTCATAAGGCCTTTCTCATTATTAGGGTAGTTAGAAGGAGTATGTATAGATAGAGGACACAGGTATTAGTTGAATATGAAGGAATGATATCTAAAAAATAAAATTAAGGGGTGACAGAGGAATATGCTGGGAGAAGGAGAAAGGGATAGGTAGAATAGAGTAAATTATCTCACATTAAGAGGCAAGGAAAAGCTTTTGCAGTGGAGGGGGAGAGGAGAGATGTGAAGGGGAGTGAGTAAATCTTATTCTCATCAGTATTGGCTCAAAGAGGGAATGACATAGACACTCAATTGAGTATAGAAATTTATCTTACTTACCTCACAGGAAAGTAGTAAGGGAAGGGGATAAGAAAAGAGGGGGGATAGAAGGGAGGGTAGATTAGGGGAGGGAGTAGTTAGAAATAAAACACTTCTGAGAAGAGACAGGGTGAAAGGAGAGAGAGAATAGAATAAACAGGAGGAATAGAATGGAAAGCAGTTAGCAATTGTTACTGTGAAAAAAATTTGAAGCCAGGGCAGCTAGGTGGCACAGTGGATAGAGCACCAGCCCTGGATTCAGGAGGACCTGAGTTCAAATCCAGCCTCAGACACATAACACTTACTAGATATGTGACCCTAGGCAAGTCACTTAACCCCATTGCCTAGCCAAAAAAAAAATTTTTTTTGAAGTAAGTTTCTCTGATAAAGGCCTCATTTCTCAAATATATGGAGAACTGAGTCAAATTTATAAAAATAAGAGCCATTTCCTAATTGATAAAAGGTTAAAAGATATGGTCAGTCTTCAGAAGCCATCTATAGCCATATGAAAAAAATAATCTAACATTATTAAGTGGAGAAATTTAAACAATTCTGAGGTACTACCTCACACCTATTAGATTGATTAATAGGACAGAAAAGGTAAAGGACAATGTTTGTAGGGGATGTGGGGAAAACGAAACTTTAATGCACTGTTGGTAGAGTTGTTAACTAACTTAACCATTCTGTAGAGTAATTTGGAATTATGCCCGAAGGGCTCTGAAACCGTATATATCCTTTAACCTATCAATACCACTACTAGGTCTATATCCCAAGAGAGATTTTTTAAAAAGAAAAAAAAGTATGTGTAGAAAAATATTTATAGCAACTCTTTCTTGGGGGCAAAGAATTAGAAACTGAGGTGATTCCCATCAATTAGGGAATGGTTGAACAAGTTGTGATATGTTATTATGATGAAATATTATTGTACTATAAGAAATGATGAACTGGATGCTCTCAGAAGAACTTGGAAAGACATACATGAGCTGATGCAAAGTGAAATGTACTGTGTACAAACTAAACAGCAATATCATAAGATGATCGGCTATGAATGGCTTAGTTATTCTCAGCAATACAACAATCCAGGACAAATCCAAAGGACTTATGATGAAAAATGCTATCTATCCCCAAAGAAAGAACTGATGGTGTTTGAATATGGATTGAAGCATACTTTTTTAAATTTTATTTTTATTGAGTTTTTTGCACAGTATGACTGTTATTGATATGTTTTACATGATTACATGTATAACCTATAACAAATTGTTTGCCTACTCAGTAGGGAAGGGTGGGGAGGGAGGGAGAGAATTTGGGACTCAAAGTTTTAAAAACTAATGTTAAAATCATTTTTGCATGTAACTGGGGAAAAAATAAAATACTAAATTAAAAAAGGGTACCTCCCATGGATCCAGATATGTGTTCTTGGCCCTTGCTATGAGACACAGTTCTTGCTGGGATATCACAGCAACTCTTAATTGGTTTCCACTGATTAAGAGCTGTCTTAAAGTTAATTGGTTGAAAAAAGTAATATTTATCTAAAACCATCAGTGAACATTATCTGTAACAGGGATAAGTTAGGAGCCTTCCTAGTGCAATCAGGGGGGAAGCAAAGATGCTCATTATTATCTCTGTTATTTAATATTGTATTAGAAATGGTAGCTATAGCAATAAAAAAAAGAAAAACATATCCCTCTTTGTATGCAGACAATATGGAGGTATACTTAGAAAATCCTAGAGAATCAACTAAAAGAGAGTTACTTGAAATTATTAACAACTTGAGAAAAGTTGCAGAAAAAATAAACCCACATAAATCATCAGCATTTCTATATATTACCAACAAAATCTAGCATCAAGAGATAGAGAAATTCCATTAAAAATAACCATAGACAATATAAAATACTTGGGAGTCTACATGCCAAGACAAACTCCGGAACTATATGAACTCAACTATAAAACACTTTTAACACAAACAAAATGAGATCTAAACAATTGGAAAAAATATTAATTGTTTATGGTTAGGCCAAGCCAATGTAATAAAAATGACAATTCTATCCAAATTAATCTATTTTCAGCGTCATGCCAATCAAATTATCAAAAATAATAGCAACAACAAAAATATTAACAAAATTCATCTGGAAGAACAAAAGCTCAAGGATATCAAGGGAATCAATGAAAAAAAATGGGAAAAAGGTAGTCTAGCCATAACAATTCTTAAACTGTGTTATAAAGTGGTAATTATCTAAACAATGTGGTACTGGTTAAGAAACAGAGTGGTGGATTAGTGGAATAGATTAGGTACAAAGTAGATTATAGTAAGTGACCATAATAATCTAGTATATGATAAACACAAAGATCCAAGCTTTTGGAACGAAAACTCATTATTTGACAAAAATTACAGGCAAAACAGGAAAATTGGATGGCACAAACTAAGTATAAACCCAAATCTCACAGTGTATACCAAAATAAGGCACATGGGCACATGATTTCCAGATACAGGTGATACCATAAGCAAATTAAGAGAGCATGGAATAGTTTATCTGTCAGATTTATGGATAAGGGAAGAATTTAGTACCAAAGAAGATATCGAGAACATTACAAAATGTAAAATAGATAATTATGATTACATAAAATTAAAAAAGGTTTTGCACAAACAAAACCAATGTTAACAAAATTATAAGGAAAGCAAAAAAAAACCTGGGGAAAATTATTGCAACAAATATCTCTAATGAAGGCCTAATTTCTCAAATATATAGAGATCTGAGTCAAATTTGTAAAAATACAAGTCATTCCACAATTGATAAATGATCAAATGATATTAACAGTCAGTTTTCTGACAAGAAATCAAAGCTATCTACAGTCATATAACTAACAAGAAGATTTGGGAAGACATAGGTTTATTGCAGGCAGCAGGGATACAGCCTTTGAAGAGGAAGAGATTGAATGTTAGTGAGAGAATGGAGATGACAGAAGGGGCCACATACTGGAGGAGACATGATTTAATGGGATCACTGAGAGATTTGTCTATGCAAGGAGAAGGCCACCTCTTCATTTGAGATAGGAGAGAAGGAGTTAGTAACAGAAATCATCTGAGTAATGTGAGATGATGAGAAGATACTAAAAGGGAGCTCCAGGAACATGCCCTAAACATTTTTAGTAAAGTAAAGAGACATGGGAGATTTGAGGAAGGATGAAAAGATTTAGAAATGTGTATGTGGTGAATCTATTTGGGATGTGTAAAAGGATTGCCTTGTACAGTAATGACCCAGTTAACATACAACAAAATTTTGTAGTGGACCCATTCAACAAGGTTTAATGATGCTTTTTAGCTTTTTTCAGCAATGCATGAATAGGAGAAAAGGTAGCAAATGGTGGGAGTGATCCAAGGACGAGGCTTGACAGCAATAAGGTAACAGAGAATTCAAGAAATTCAAGAAAAGAGGACTGTGTAGAATCTAACTATAGACTATGCCACAAGCCTTCTACATTTTTGTATGGGTTGAGTTAGCTCTGGACTTTCGGATTTTTTTTTATTATCCTGTTCACAGAGAGAGCTAAGAAGCTTTTGTCCTTAAAAACATCCTAAGAATTCTCCTATTTACAAGAGGCAGGGGTGAATTATCCTGACTACGGTGAAGCACAGGTTTTATCACTGTGAAACAGACAAGTTTGTATACATATAACTACACTCTACAAACTTGGAAGGAGATTCAGAAGAGTGGTTTTCAATTATCCATTTCATTTCCTAGGACAGTGACTCCTAACCTTTTTAGGGTTGTTGCACCAAATATTTTTGGTCTGATTTTGTGGTAAATACCATCCCCTACTATCTAAAGGTGCTAAATGCCTTACTTTTGTTTTGTGAACTTATTATAAAAAGACATTTATCGAGTGATTACTATTTGCAAGATACTTTGCTTGAAACTAGGGCTACAAAGATATACATGAAAAAGATCTAACGTTCTACAGAGGAAAGGGTACAACATGTCTATAAGCAATTAAATTCAAAGTATATGCCAAATAATCCCAAGTACTATGAGATGGATAGTATTAATATTTTTGGGGGGTGAGGGGTTTCATCAAGGCCTCATGAAATAGTTGGCACCTGAGCTATGCTATGAAAGGAACTGGGGACTGGAAGAAACAAGTGAAACAGAGCATTCCAGACATGTATATATACTTGGGCAAAAGCACAAGTTTTAGAATATAGTATAGGGGGCAGAGCCAAGATGGTGGAGCAAAAGCAGTGACTTGCTTGAGCTGTCCCCCAAACCCCTCCAAATACATGTAAAAATGGCTATAAATAAATTCTAAAGCAACAGAATGCACAAAAAGACACAGTGAAACAAATTTCCAGCCCCAGACAACCTGGCTGGTTAATTAGAAAGGTCTATCACACTGGATAGGGAGGGGAACACAGTTTGGTGTCAGTGCACAAGCAAAACAGACCTCAGTGAACCTGGAACATGCCTCAGAGGACTGATTCATGAGCAGCTGTGGTGGTTTCCAGACTTCTCGACACAGGAATGCCAAAGTCAACTTAGAAGGCCAGTGGGGAAAGTCTGTGACTGTGGTGAGAGAGAAGGTTGGTCCTATCCCCAGGCCCCATGGGTGGCCCCATGGCGGTGGCTGCTTTCAGAGCTTCTGGCCCATATACTGAAGGGGAATCCAGTGGCTTATCAGCAGGGGATTGCAGGGATCTCTTAGCTGGTACAGGATTCTATTGCTTAGCTTGTGCTCGAATCTGGGTCACAGTTCTGGGTGGTAGTCCTGGGGTGGAGAGGAGTGCTGGCATCGTGAGTTTATAGTGGTGGTGACGACAGAGAATCCTCCTCACAGTTGCAAGGCAGAAAAGAGTGCTTGCGGTCACTTATAGACTAGAGACCAGGCCAGGAAAGGAGTAAACACCTTGCCCTTGATCATACCACCTTGAAAGAACTTAAAATTTACAGGTCCTTAGAAGTATCTCTGTAAACTGCTACACAAAACCCCAGAAGCTTGGGACAGCACATTCTACACATCCGAAGCAGACCCTTACCATAACAAAGAGTTTATAGCTCAACTAATTGTCTAGGATCATGAGCAAACTACACAAAAAATGTCAGACCATAGAATCTTTCTTTGGTAACAAAGAAGATCAAAACATACAACCAGAAGACAACAAAGTCAAAGCTCCTGCATCCAAAGCCTCCAAGAAAAATATAAATCATTCTGAGGATTTTGAGAAGCAAATAAGAGAAGTTGAGCAAAATCTGGGAAGAGAAATGAGAGTGATGCAAGAAAATTATGAAAAACAAGTCAAAAGCTTACTAAAGGAGACTAAAAAAAAATACTGAAGAAAATAACACCTTAAAAAATAGCCTAACCCAAATGGTAAAAGAGGTCCAAAAAGCCAATGAGGATGCCTTAAAATACAGAATTGGCCAAATGGAAAAGGAAGTCCAAAAGATTACTGAAGAAAATACTTCCTTAAAAATTAGAATGGAGCAAATGGAAGTTAGTGACTTTATGAGAAATCAAGACACTGTAAAACAAAACCAAAAGAATGAAAAAATAGAAAACACTGTGAAATATCTCATTGGAAAAAAAAAAACAACTGACCTGGAAAATAGATTCAGGAGAAGGAATTTAAAAATTATTATACCATCTGAAAGCCATAACCAAAAAAGAGCCTAGACATCATCTTTCAAGAAATTATCAAGGAAATCTGCCCTGATATTTTAGAACCAGAGGGTAAAATAGAAATGGAAAAAATCCACTGATCACCTCCTAAAAGAAATCCCCAAAGGAAAACTCCTAGGAATATTGTAGCCAAATTCTAGAGTTCTCAGGTCAAGGAGAAAATATTGCAAGCAGCCAGAAAGAAATAATTCAAGTGTTATAGAAACACAATCAGGGTAACATAAGATTTAGCAGCTTCTACATTAAAGGACCGCAGGGCATGGAATATAATATTCCAGAGGGTAAAGGAAATAGGATTACAACCAAGAATCACCTATCCAGCAAAACTGAGTATAATCCTTCAGGGAGAAAATTAATATTCAGTGAAATAGAGGACTTTCAAGCATTCCTGATGAAAAGACCAGAGCTGAATAGAAAACTTGACTTTCAAATACAAGACTCAAGAGAACCATAAGAGGTAAACAGGAAAGAGAAATCATAAGAGACTTATTAAGGTTGAACTGTTTACATTCCTACATGGAAAGATGATATTTGTAACTAATGAGACATTTGTCTGTATTAGGGTAGTTGGAAGGAAAAAATATATATGTATGTATTTAGAATAGAGGGCACAGGGTGAGTTGAAGATGAAGTGACGATATCTGGAGAATAAAATTAAGGAGTGAGAAAGGATTATACTGGGAGAAGGAGAAAAGGAGAGGTAGAATGGGGTAAATTATCTCATATGAAACAGACAAGAAGAGTCTTTTACAGTGGAGGGGAAATGGGAGAAGGTGAGAAGGAATTAGTGAATCGTATTCTTATAGGATTTAGCTTAAGGAGGAAATAACATACACACTCAATTAGGTATGGAAATCTATCTTACCTTATGGGAATATGGCCCGGGGGAAGGGGACAAGAGAGCAGGGGGATGATAGAAGGGAGGGCAGATTGGGGGAGGGGGTAATCAGAAGCAAACATTTCTAAGGATGGACAGGGTCAAAAGAGAGAATAGAATTGGGGGGGGGATAGGATTATAGGAAATACACTTAGTTTTCCACAACATGACTAGTATGGAAATGTTTTGTATGACTACACATGTATAACCTGTATTGAGGTGCTGCCTTCTCAATGAGGGTGGGTGGGGAAGGAGGACAGAAGAAAATTTGGAACCTAAAGTTTTAAAAACAAATGTTAAAAAAATTGTTTTCATATGCAAATGGGAAATAAGTTATACAGGAAATAGGGTATAGAAATCTATCCTATGCTAAAGGAAAATTGAAAAAGAAGAGGATAAGAGAAAGGGGAGGAGATAAAAGGGAGGATAGATTAGGGGAAGGGGTATTCAAAAGGTATGCCATCTTGGTGTGGGGGGAGGGATGAGATGGGGAGAAAATTTGGAACGCAAAATCTTGTGGAATTGAATACTGAAAACTAAAAATAAATTAATTAATAAAAAAGAATATTGTATAAAGAGAACAGCTAGCATATCAGTTTAAGCAAAATGGAGAGTTCATGAAGAGAAGTAATATAAAATAAAACAAAGACAGAGCTGCATTGTGGAGCCCTTTAAATGCCATGCTATGAAGTATGTATTATATCCTAGAGGCAAAGGGGAGATATTGAAGATTTTAAATAAATCTATGTTTTAGGAATTTCAATTTTTTTTGAATGATTGAAGAGAGGAAAGGCTAGAAGCCATTAGGAAACTATTGTGACAGTAAAGATGAGTGGTGATAAAGATCTGATCTAAGGTTAAAAGACTATGTAAATACAAAGAAGTGAGAAAGATGTAAGAGAATGAGTGGAAGAAGAGTGGACAAGGCTCAGCGCAGTTGGTTAGATACAGAGAAGAAAAAGAGGGAAGAGAGAAGAATAACTTCATTACTGCAAATCTGAGTAACTCAGGATAGTGGCAACATCAACAGAAAACAGAATATTTTAAGGAGGGCTTGGGGAGAATATAATTATTTCTATTTTGAATTTATTGAGTTTGAGATGCCTGAGGGTTTTATAGGTAGAGATGTACTGAAGGTGAATTATTAATTAATTTATGGAATTATGAAATAGGGGCATGTATGTCCAGTTTTGGGGGTACTTGTGGGTAAAAGATCATGACGACAGGAGGGAATAATGTTTCAATCACACTTTAATAAGGCATATAGGGTGTAGGAGTAAACAGCAAAAAGTGAGAGGGTACAGAAACAGATAATGTGAGAATGGAGGCATGGAGAGGTGGAGGAAAGCAAATAGCATGAGCAGGAGAATGAGGAGTGAAAGTGACAAAGAGAGTCACTCATACAATAATGATCAGAATTGGGGGCACTCAGGCAGCATGGACCCAGATGAAGATGGAAAAGTGCTCAGAGGACAGGAGTTTGAGCCTTATTTTGGTAGAGTTTTAGTGAAGGACAGACTACCTCTTATCTGTGCCACCTTGGAGTTAGTTAATTAATATACTCACATAATCTCAGTTTTTAGCAATATTTGGTGTTCTGCTGGTCTTACTGTGGATGTATAGAACTTGTATGTAGTTTATAGATCATAGGACCAAAAGCTCCTGACAGAAAGGCCCAGATGGCTTCCTCTGATTTGGCAGATAATCTCAGGACATGTTTTTTAGTTAATATAATGATGGTTTGAAAATTATTCTCCTTTGACCTACGGGGCAGTCTGTAAATGAGTTTTAGGTTCCCTTTTGCAATCTTGCTTCCTGCTATTGTTGCTTTATACTGGATAGTAACTAGAGGGGGGCAGTCATCAGAGGGGACCAGAACAGGCTAGAATTTTGACACAGAAGGCAATTGTCTTTGGTCATTTAGCAGAGAGATTAGGAATGAAAGTTAAGTCATTCACTGAAGTTCTTTGCTATTCCTCATCTTACTGTAGCATAGACTCTTAAAGTTTGCTAAAGAAATAAACTAAACAAGCCTAGAACCCTAAATCTATAATTCCTTTAGGCTTGATTCTGTCTGTGGGCAGCTTGGATATAGCACTGATCTCCCCAGTGGAAAGCCTATCTTCATCATCATCAAGCTAGGCCAATTAAGTTTCCCATAAAGGGAATGCTTCATGATTCTCATTCAGCAACATGTCTCTGTCATCACTATGCTAGGGCATCCTCTGTACAAGCTGACCAAAGTCACTATTTTCCTGCTCCTTGCAAAGTTTGGTGGTATTATGTTATGTGATTATCTGAGTGCTAATTAGAGGAAATATTTATCATACTGCTGAGTTTATTTCAAGAGGTCATCTGCAGAATGATGGTCACTGAATGGGCAGTAATAGCATTAGAGATTTGAATTAAGGCACTCAACATTTGAAGTAAGTTAGGTTTATTATTGGATAGGGCACTGGACTTGGAGTTGAAAAGATCTGAAATTCAAATCCTACCTCATTTACCTGTTAACTATAATGCTTGGCAATTTCTCTAGCGGTTTCCTCATCTTTAAAATGTTGACAATAATGGCAGTTATCTCACAGGGTTATTTTGAAGTTCCTTAAGATAACACGTAAATCTTTAAGCACTATTTAAATGATAGTTATTGTTGTTGCTGTTACTGCTACTAATGTTGTTGTTGATGATGATGATGATGATGATGATGATGATGATAGCAGTAGTAATAATAATAATGATAAATTAAACCAAGCCAATCAACAGGGTTATCCTTCTATATTTGTTTATTAACTCACTATTCCACTCTCCACAGTGGTTCTTCTAAACATTTTCATCCCTCCTAAAGCCACCCCATGGATTCCTTAACCCCTACCCCCTCATTTGAGAACTTTGCCTAATATTTTATAGGAAAAAAATTGAAGCCATTCTCTGAAAGGTCCCTCTTCTCCCTTCTTCTTAAGGTCTTATCATTCAAATGCCTTCAGCCACTGTCTCTTTCACTTTTGTCTAAATGATGAGGTGATCTTACTCTTGAGTAAGCTTTCTACCTGATCAACAATCTTATACTATCCCTTTTCCACCAGCCTGCCCAAAGTGCTGTAGATCTCTCTTTCTGTCCTTCTAAGCTATCCTGGGATGAAAAAAAATAACCACTTTGACTTTTTGTTGGTTATACCTCTTAGAATTCCATTTGATGTGCTTTTAAAAAGTTGTTTAGAGGGGAATACTGAGAGAGCTTGGGGAAAATAATGCTATCTTTACTCCAACATCTTAGCCCTACCACTACCTCCTCTTCCTCCTCCTCCTCCTCCTCCTCCTTCTTCTTCTTCTCCTTCTTGATAATGTATTTATTTTTAGTTTTCAACATTCACTTCCATAAGATTTTGAGCTTTAAATTTTCTCCCCTTTCCACTTCTTCCCCCCAACCCAGCAGTATACAATCTGATTTAGGCTTTCCATACACATTCATGTTAAGTATATTTCCCCACTAATCATGATGTAAAGAACAATTAGAACTAATGAGAAGAACCATGAGAATCAAGTAATAAAAGAAAACAACAAAGGAAAAGGAGAGAAAATAGTATGCTTCCATCTGTATTCAGATTCCATATTTCTTTCTCTGGGTGTGGATAGCATTTTCCATAGTGAGTCTGTTGGAGTTGTCTTACATTTTTGCAGGGCTGTAAAGAGCTACATCTATTACAGTCACTCATCCCATAATGTAGCTATTACTGTGTAGATTGTTCTCCTGGTTCTACTCATTTCACTCTGCATCAGTTCATGTAAGTCTTTCCAAGTTTTTCTGAACTCTGCCTGCTCATTGTTTCTTACGGCGCAATAGTATTCCATTACATTCATATACCACAACTTGTTCAGCCATTCCCCAACTGATGGACATACTCTCAATTTCCAATTCTTTGCCACCACAAAAAAAGCTGCTATGAATATTTTGTACATGTGTATGCTTTTCCTGTTTTTATGCTGTCTTTGGAATACAGGCTTAGAAGTGATATTGCTGCATCAATGGGCATGCACAATTTAATAGCCCTTTGGGCATAGTTCCAAATTGCTCTCCAAAATGGTTGGATCTTTTCACAACTCCACTAACAATGTATTAGTGTTCCAATTTTACCAACATTTATCATTGTCCTGTTTTGTCAGTTAACCAATCCAATAGGTGTGATGTGGTACCTCAGAGTCATTTTGATTTGCACTTCTCTAATCAATAGTGATTTAGAACATTTTTCATATGACTATAGTTAGCTTTAGTTTCTTCCTCTGAAAAGTGCCTGTTCATATCCTTTATTTTATTTGTCTATTTATCAGTTGAGGAATGACTTGTATTTTTATCAATTTGACTCAGTTCTCTATATATTTTAGAAATGAGGCCTTTATCAGAGCCACTTGTAAAGTATCTTTCCCAGTTTTCTGCTAATCTTGGATGCATTGGCTTTGTTTGTGCAAAAACTTTTCAATTTAGTGTAATCAAAATTATCCATTTTGCATTTCATAATGTTCTGTAACCCTTATTTGGTCATAAATTCTTCCTTTCTCCATAGATCTGAAAGGTAAACTATTCCTTGCTCTTCTAGTTTACTTATAGTATCAGTCTTTATATCTAAATAGTGTACACATCTTGACTTTATTTTGGTATATGGTGTGAGATGTCGGTCTATGCCCAGCTTCTGCCATACATTTTTCTAGTTACCCCAGCAGTTTTTGCTAAATACTGATTTCTTATCCCAGAAGCTGGAGTCTTTGGATTTATCAAATAGTAGGTTATCAAACAGTAGAAATAGTCATTAACTGTTGTGTCTTGCATACCTAATCTATTCCACTGATCCACCATGATATTTCTTAGCCAGTACCAAGCAATTTTGATAACTGCTGCTTTATATGACAATTTAAGATCAGGTACAGCTAGGCCCAACTTCTCTTGCATTTCTTTTCATTAGTTCCCTTGATATTTTGGATATTTGGATATTTTTGTTATTCCAGATGAATTTTCTTATTTTTTCTAGCCCCATAAAATATTTTGGTAGTTTAATTGGCATAGCATTGAATAAGTAAATTAATTTAGGTAGAATTTTCATTTTTATTATATTAGTTCAGCCTACCCATGAGCAACTTATATTTTTCCAATTATTTAAATCTCTCTTTATTTCTGTGGAAAGTATTTTGTAATTGTGTTCATATAGTTCCTGGGTTTGTTTTTGCAGGTAGACTCTCAAATATTTTATAGTGTCTACAATAATTTTAAATGGAATTTCTCTTTCTATCTCTTGCTGCTGGGTTTGTTAGTAATATGTAGAAATGCCAATGATTTGTGTGGGTAAATTTTATATCCTGCAACTTTGCTAAAGTTGTTTATTATTTCAAGTAGTTTTTTACTTGATTCTCTAGGATTTTCTAAGTATGCCATCTTATCAGCTGCAAAGAGTGATAGCTTTGTTTCTTCTTTGTTTCTTCTAGTTCCTTCAATTTCTTATTCTTCTCTAATTGCTATAACTAGTATTTCTAGCATAATATTGAATAACAGTGGTGATGATGTTAGTTTGTTTGTTTTGCTTTTTTAGTGAACCAATAGGGGTTAAGTAACTTGCCCAGAGTCACACAGCTATGGACATACTTGTTTCACCCCCAGATCTTATTGGAAATGCTTCTAGCTTATGCCCATTGCATGTAATACTTCATGATGGTTTTTGATAAATGTTTTCTAGCATTTTAAGAAAGACTCCATGTATTCTTATGTTCTCTGGTGTTTTTATTGGGAAGGTATGTTGTATTTTGTCAAAATGCTTTTTCTGCATCTATTGAGATAATTATATGATTTCTGTTAGTTTTTTTGCTCATATGGTCAATCATGCTGATAATTTTCCTAATATTGAACCAGACCTACATTCCTGGTATAAATCCTACCTAGTTATAGTATATTATCCTCGAGATAAGTTATTGTAATCTCTTTGCTAATATTTTATTTAAAATTTTCACATCTATTAAGGAAAGTGTTCTATAATTTTCTTTTTCTTTTTTGGCTCTTCCTAATTTAGGTATCAGCACTATATTTGTATCATAAAAAGAATTTGGTAGGACTCCTTCACCCATTTTCCCAAATATTTTATATAGAATTGGAATTAGTTGTTCTTTATTTTATTTTATTTTATTTTATTATTTTTTTTTTGCTTTTAGGCAATTGGGGTTAAGTGACTTGCCCAAGGTCACACAGCTAGTAAGTATCAAGTGTTTGGTCTGAGGCCGGATTTGAACTCAGGTCCTCCTGACTTCAGGGCCAGTGCTCTATCCAGTGTGCCACCTAGCTGCCCCCAAAATAAATATTCTTTTTTTTTTTTTAGGCTATTGGGGTTAAGTGATTTGCCCAATGTCACACAGCTAGTACGTGTCAAGTGTTTGGTCTGAGGCTGGATTTGAACTCAGGTACTCCTGACTTCAGGGCCGGTGCTCTATCCTCTGTGCCACCTAGCTGCCCCTTAGTTGTTCTTTAAATGTTTGATAGAATTCATTTGTAAATCTCTCTGGTCCTGGAGATTTTTTCTTAGGGAGTTCATTGATTACTTGTTTAATTTCTTTTTTTTCTGAAATGGAGTTGTTTAAGTATTATTTTATGTCCTCTTCTGTTGATCTGGGCAATCTATATTTTTGTAAATATTCATCCATTTCACTAAGATGGTCAAATTTATTGGCATACAGTTGGGCAAAATAGCTCATAATTATTGTTTTGATTTCCTCTTCATTGGTGTGAATTCACCCTTGGTTTTCTTCTTTAATTTTTTTCAATCAAAGTAACCAAAATTTTATTTATTTTATTTTATTTTTTTCATAAAACCAGCTTAGTTTTTTTTTATTAGTTGAAAGTTTTCTTAATTTCAATTTTATTAATCTCTCCTTTGATTTTCAGAATTTCTAATTTGGTATACAATTGAGGCTTTTCAATTTTTTCTTTTTCTAACTTTTTTAGTGGCATGCCCAATTCACTGGTCTCTTCTTTCTTTATTTTATTCATATAAGCATTTAGAGATAGAAAACTTCCCCTAAGGGCCACTTTCACTGAATCCTATAAGTCTTGACATGTTGTCTTATTATTGTCATTCTCTTGGATGAAGTTATTGTTTCTATGATTTATTGTTTGACACATTCATTCTTTATGATTTCATTATTTAATTTCC
The DNA here is from genome assembly GCF_003287225.1 of Phascolarctos cinereus. Taxonomy (NCBI): domain Eukaryota; kingdom Metazoa; phylum Chordata; class Mammalia; order Diprotodontia; family Phascolarctidae; genus Phascolarctos; species Phascolarctos cinereus. The sequence continues at coordinate 343,545,242 of NW_027555625.1, forward strand.
AATTAATTCTTAGTCTATCATTCTATTGCCCTTTATTACATGTACTTTTTATTGCATCATGATCTGAAAAGGATGTATTTAATATTTCTGCCTTTCTGCATTGGAGTATGAGGTTTTTATGCCCTGATAAATGGTCAATTTTTGTGTAGATGCTATGTACCACAGAAAAAAAAAGATATATTCCTTTTTGTTCCCACTCAGTTTTCTCCAGAGGTCACCTATATTTAACTTTTCTAAGATTCTATTGGTCTCATTAACTTCTTTCTTGTTTATTTTGTGGTTAAATTTATCTAGTGCAGAAAGGGGAAGGTTGAGGTCCCCCAGTAGTATAGTTTTGCTGTCTATTTCTTCTTATATCTTCCTTAACTTCTCCTTTAAGAATTTGGCTGCTATGCCACTTAGTGTATATGTGTTTAGTAATGATATTACTTCATTATCTATGGTACCTTTTACCAGGATATAATTTCCTTTTTTTAATCTCTTTTAATTAGGTCTATTTTTGCTTTTGCTTTGCCTGAGATCAAGATTGTTACCTTCCTTTTTATTTAATTATTTTTTTTACTTCAGCTGAAGCATAATATATTCTACTTCAGACTTTTACCTTTACTCTGTGTGTATCCCTCTTCTTCAAATGTGTTTCTTGTGAACAATATATTGTAGGATTATGGTTCTTAATCCACTCTTCTATCCCTTTCTGTTTTATCCTATTCTTCTCCCCTTCCCCCATTTCTGCTTTTTTCTCTTCTTTCTCCCTCTCCCACCTCTGTAGAGTTTTGCCTTTGACCACTGCCTCCCTCAGTCTGCCTCCCTTCTATTAGATCCCTCCCTTTTCTTTTTCCCTTACCCTTTCTACTTCCTATAGGGTTAGATTTCTATATCTAACTGATTATGTTATTCCCTCTTTGAACAAAATCTAATGAGAATAAGGTTCAAATAATGTAATTGCCCTCCTTTCTTTCCCTCTATTGTATTTTGGTTTTGTGTCTTTTCATGTGATGTAATTTATCTTTGTCTGCCTCCTCATTTCTTCTTCTCCTAATGCAATCCCTTTTCACCACTTAATTAATTTTTTTACCATCTCGGCAAAGTCAACTTAAACCCATGCCCTTTTAAATGTCATAATGACATTACAATTCTTAAGAGTTATAAGTGTCATCTTCACTTGTAGGGATGTAAATAGTTTGCACTTATTAATAATATGTTGTTGGGACAGCTAGGTGAAACAGTAGATAGAGCACCAGCCCTGGAATCAAGAGTACCTGAGTTCAAATCCAGCCAGTTTTCCCCAATTTTTCTTCTACCTCTCTTATCTGACTTTGAAAATCCTTCTTGAGCTCTTTCAGGAAGGCTTTTTGGACTTGAGACCAGTTCATATTCTCATTTGAGATTTCAGATGTGTGTATATTAACAATGTTGCTGTCTTTTGAATTTGTGCCTTGATCTTCCCTTGATTCCCCAAAATAAGAATCTATGGTCATTTTGTGTTTCTGCTTTTTGTTCATGGTGTTTGCCTATTTCCTGAGTTAAAAAAAAAATGTTGAGTTCTCCTGCTGGAGCAAAGGGGGCACTTATCCAATCTTCTTTTCCTACTCACCCAGGCCTTGAACTTGAATTCTTGGCTCCTGCTCACCCGGGCCTTGCTCAGGGATGTTTTGCTGCTGGTGGATGTCTGTCATCCTGGAGCTTTGCCTCCTCAAGTTGTGCTTCCCAGAGTTGTGTTGGGGCACTGGGTAGCTTTGCTACTGGAGAATGCTATCACCCATAGTAGTTTTTTCAAAGTGGTGTCTACTGGTTCCTCTGCCTGTATTGAGGATCTCTGGGGATGCTGGTATTGGCTAAAGGTTTTTGCCAGGTTGATTATTTTTTTGGGCTTTCAGAGGTCAATGTCAGAGGGTGAGAATAACTTACTTCTTACTATACCATCTTGGCTCCTGGAAATGGAACCACACCTTCTTCTTGAAAACAAACAAGAAAAAAAAATCACTTCTCCATCATCATAAGTCTCCTCCAAAGGCAGAGCCAAGATGGTGGAGTGAAAGCAGTGACTTGCTTGAGCTCTCCCCCAAACCCCTCCAAATACCTATAAAAAAATGGCTCTAAACAAATTCTACAGCAGCAGAACCCACAAAAGAAAGAGTGAAGCAATTTTCCAGCCCAAGACAATCTGGATGATTGATCGGAAAAGTGTACCACACCAGGGGGGTAGAGAAGTGCAGTGTGGCATGGGCACACAGGCCACAATGAACCTGGAGCTGGCCTCAGAGGACTGAATCTCGGGCAGCTGTGGCTGGTTCCAGACCTCTCAACCCACAAACACCAAAGACAACTTAGAAGGTCAGTGGGTAAAGTCTGTTTCTCTGGTGAGAGAAGAGCTAGGTCTCAGAGCCAGGTCCAGAGCACAGAGCATGGGTGCCGGGGGCCCACAGATTGAGGGGTAATTGACTGGCTGATCAGAGGGGGATTACAGGGATCTTTTTGCCAGTTCTGAGGCAGGAATCTCTTCCTTTGCCCATGCTTGGATCTGGGTCACAATTCTGGGCAGCAGTCCAGGGGTAAGGAGGACTGCTGGTGTGGTGGAGCTTGTAGTGGCAGTGTAAAGGAAACCTTCCTCACAGTTCCAGGACAGAAAAGAGTGCTTGTGGTCACTAATAGACCAGAGCACAGGCCAGGAAAGGAATGAACACCTCTCCCCTTATCATACCACCTTGGAAGAACTGAAAATTTACAGGGCCCTGCAAGTATCTCTGAAAACAGCTGTATAAACCCCCAAAGCTTGGGATAGTACGTTCTCCACATTGGAAGCAGACTCTTACCTTAACAAAGAGTTTAAAACTCAAGTAATTGGCCAGGATCATGAGCAAGCAGTGCAAAATGAGTCAGAGTGTATTATCTTATTTTGGTGACAAATAAGATCAAAACATACAACCAGAAGAACACAACAAAGTCAAAGCTCCCACATCCAAAGCCTCCAAGTAAAATATGAATCAGTCCCAGGCCTTGGAAGAGCTCAAAAGGGATTTTGAGAAGCAAGTAAAGAAGTAGAGGAAAAACTGGGAAAGAAATGAGAGTGATGCAAGAAAATCATAAAAACAAGTCAACAGCTTGCTGAAGGAGACCCCCAAAAATACTGAAGAAAATAATACCTTTAAAAATAGCCTAATTCAAATGCAAAACAGGTCCAAAAAGCCAATGAAGAGAAAAGTGCCCTAAAAAGAAAAGTTGGCCAAATGGAAAAGGAAATCTAAAAGATTACTGAAGAAAATACTTCCTTAAAAATTAGAGTAGAGCAATTGGAAGCTGTTGACTTTATGAGAAATCAAGACACTGTAAAATAAATCCAAAAGAATGAAAAATTAGAAGACAATGTGAAATATCTCATTGGAAAAACAACTGACCTGGAAAATAGATCCAGGAGAGAGAATTTAAAAATTATTGGACTATCTGAAAGCCATGATCAAAAAAAGAGCCTAGACATCATCTTTCAAGAAATTATCAAGCAAAACTGCCCTGATATTTTAGACCCAGAGGGCAAAATTGAAATTGAAAGAATCCACTGATCTCCTCCTGAAAGAGATCCCCAAAGGAAAACTCCTAGGAATATTGTAGCCAAATTCCAGAGTTCCCAGGTCAAGGAGAAAACATTACAAGGTGCCAGAAAGAAACAATTCAAGTGTTGGGGAAACATAATCAGGATAACACAAGATTTAGCAGCTTCTACAGTAAAGGACCGCAGGGTATGGAATATAATATTCCAGAGGGCAAAGGAGATGGGATTACAGCCAAGAATCACCTACCCAGCAAAACTGAGTATAATCCTTCAGGGGAAAAAGTGGTCATTCAGTGAAATAGAGGACTTCCAAGCATTTTTGATGAAAAGATCAGAGCTGAATATAAAATTTGACTTTCAAATACATGACTCAAGTGGAACATGAAGAGGTAAACAGGAAAGAGAAATAATAAGAGACTTATTAAGATTTAACTGTTTATATTTCTGCATGGAAAGATGATATTTATAACTCATGAGCCCTTTGTCAGTATTAGGTTATTTGGAGGGGGAAAATTATATGTATGTATGTAGATAGAGAGGTAGATAGATAGATAGATAGATAGATAGATAGATAGATAGATAGATAGATAGGTAGGTAGGTAGGTAGGTAGAGAGATAGAGGACACAGGATGAGTTGAAGATTAAGGGGTCATATCCAGAGAATAAAATTAAGGGATGAGAGAGGATTATACCAGAAGAATAGGAAAGGGAGAGGTAGGACGGGGTAAATTATCTCAACACACACACACACAAAAAAACAGATGAGAAAAGGTTCTTTCAGTGGAGGGGAAACGGGAAGGTGAGAGGGAATGAGTGAATCTTATTCTCATAGGATTTGGCTTAAGGAGGGAATAACATACACATTCAGTTGGGTGTGGAAATCTGTCTTAACCTATAGGAAAATGGGGGGGGAAGGGGACAAGAGAGCAGGGGGATGATAGAGAGGAGGGAAGATTGGGAAAAAGGGTAATCAGAAGCAAATACTTCTGAGGAGGGACAGGGTCAAAAGAAAGAATAGAATAAATGGGGGGGCAGGGTAGGATTAAGTGAAATAGAGTTAGTTTTTCATAACATGTCTACTATGGAAGCGTTTTGCATAACTGCACATGTATAACCTATATTGAGTTGCTTGCCTTTTCAATGAGGGTGGGTGGGGAAGGAGGAAGGAAATTTGGAACCCAAAGTTTCAAAAACATATTTAAAAAAATGTTTTCACATGCAATTGGGAAATAAGAAATACAGGAAATGGGGTACAGAAGTCTATCCTGCCCTACAGAAAAACAGAAGCAGAAGGGGATAAAAGAAGACAGGAGAGATAGAAGAGAGGGCAGACTAGGGGAAGGGGTATTCAGAATGTATGCCATCTTGGGGTAGGGGAGGGGCGAGATGGGATGAAAATTTGGAACTCAAAATCTTGTGGAAGTAAATGTTGAAAACTAAAAATAAATAAATTAATATGAAAAAAATAAGCCTCCTCCACTCTAGAGGTATTTCCCAGTCAAGATTCAAAAAATGTTTATATAAGTTGTATCACTCTCTAACCAAAAGTGAAAAGAGTCATGATTAATCCTACCTCTTTCACATATTAGTTGCATGACTTTGGACAAGTGAGTTATACTATCTGAGTCTGAGGAATATTGAAGGAGGAAGAGGAAGAGGAAGAGGAAGAAGGAGGAGGAGGAGGAGGAAAATGGGGAGAGGGAGGAGGAGAAGGAGGAGGAGAAAGATGAGGAGGAGGAAGAGGAGGAGGAGGAAGAGAAGGAGAGGGAGGAGGAAGCAGGGAGGAGAAGGAGGAGGAGAAGGGGGAGGAGGAGAAGAAGGAGGAGAAGAACAAGAATAAGAAGGCAGCAGTAATAACCAACATTACTTTCCCAGTTACAAAATACTTTATATTCTTTTCTTCACAACAACTCTATGAGGCAAGGATAATTTTCTTTACTTCACAAATTAGAAAAATGGGACTTAAAGGTATGTGTTCATAGGTGCTCCTATTTAGGTGATGTGCTCATACTCATACAGCAAATTAGAAACAGAATCAGCATTCATATTCATGTATTTTGACTCCACATCCTGAGCTCTTCTTATTATATCATTTTGACTCAGTGATTAAAACAAAAACAAAAACACTAATCTGCCTAGCCTTGAAGAACAAACAAGTGATTTGGATGTAAAACACCTAGTAAACTATACAGAGGAGTACAAAATGCAGGAACATATGTAAAGTATATTGAAAGCATCACATTTTATTGCTGCTACTTCCCTGACTTTAACTCCTAGCCCATACACATTCTCCTGACACACTTTTCAGAACTACAGATAATTAGTTCATCATTAATTGTATTCAAATACACAGGGAATTAGACTGTATCCCATCCTAGTCATGCAAGTATTAATTCTTTTTTAAATGACATTTTACTTTTTCCCAATTTTATGTCAAGACAATTTTTAGCATTCACTTTTCAAAGATTTTGAGCTCCAAAATTTTTCCTCTCTCCCGTCCCATCTTCCTAAAATGGTAAGCAATTTGATACAGGTTATACATGTGCTATCATGTAAAACATATTTCTGCATTACTTGGACAAGTGAGTTACACTATCTGAGTCTGGGGAATGTTGAAGGACGAAGAGGAAGACAAAGAAGAAACAAATCAAAAGAAAAAACATAAAAAGGAATACAGTAAGTGAAAAAAGTTTGCTTCAATCTGCATGCAGAGTCCATCAGTTCTTTATCAGCACGTGGGCAGCATTTTCTTTGGTAAGTCTTTTCTATTTTTCTTGGATCATCATATCACTGAGAAGAGCTGAGTCATTCATAGTTGATTATCACACAGTGTTGTTGATGGTGTGTCCAGTGTTTTCCTCGTTCTGCTTATTTCACTTTGCATCAGTTCAAATAAGAATTTCTAGTTTGTTTTTTTCCTGAAATGTGCCTGTTCTTACTGCATTCCATTGCATTTGTATACCACAGCTACTTCAGACATTCCCCAACTGATGGGCCTCCACTCAATTTCCAACATTTTGTCACCACAAAAAGGACTGCTATAAATATTTTTTGCATATATAGTTCTTTTTCTCTTTTTGCTGATCCTTTTGGGAGATAGCCCTAGAAGTGGTATTCCTGGATCAAAGGGTATGCACAGTTTTATAGCCCTTTGGGCACAGTTCCAAATCGCTCTCCAGAATGGTTAGATCAGTTCACAACTTCACCAATAATGCATTAGAGTTCAAATTTTCCCATATCTTCTCCAATATTTATCATTTTCCTCTTTTGTCATGTTAGCTAATCTGATAGATGTGATATCGTACCTCAGAGTTGCTTTGATTTGCATTTGTCTAATCAATAGTGATTTAGAGCATTTGTTGGAGTATTGAACTGATCCAACTGATCCTCTCTCTATGTATATTCCTTCTAACTATACCATCAGTACACAATTTTTAAGAATTACAAGTAACATCTTCCCATGTAGAAATGTAAACAGTTTAGCTCTATTGAATCCCTTATGTTGTCTTTTCCCTTCTTACCTGATTATGCTTCTCTTGGGTCTTGGTATTGAAGGTGTAATTTTTGATTTAGTTCTTTTCTTCTCTTTATGAAGGCTTGAAATCCTTCTATTTCATTGAATGACCATTTTTTTCCCTTGAAGTATTATGCTTAATTTTGCCAGGTAAGTGATTCTTGGTTGTAGTCATAGATCCTTTGCTTCCAGAATATCATGTTGCCTGACTTCCAGTTCTTTAATGTTATAGCTGCCATTTCCTGTGTGACCCTGATTGTGACTCCCCAATAATTAAATTGTTTCCTTCTGGACATTTGTAGTATTTTTCCTTGACCTGATAACTTCTGAAATTTGCCTTCCTTGGGGTTTTTATTTTGGGATCTCTTTCCTGAGGTGATCAGTGGATTTTTTTCAATGCCTGTTTTACCCTTTTGTTTTTAAGATGCCATGGCCATTTTTCTTGATAATTTCTTGAATGATGCTGTCCAGGTCCTCCTTTTGATTACGGTTTTCAGGTAGTACAGTGATTTTGATGTTGTCTCTCCTGGATCTATTTTCCAGGTCGATTGTTTTCTCTTGAAGTATTTTACATTTTCTCCTATTTTTTTTTTCATTCTTTGGAACTGGATTCATGATATTTCATAGAGGCATTAACTTTCACTTGCCCAATTAGAACTTTTTAAGAAGGTTTTTTTCCCCCTCCCCTCAGTGAGCTTTTGTACTTCCTTTTCCATTTGGCCAATTCCACTTTTTAAACAGTGGTTTCCTTTTTCTAAGCTGTTGACTCTTTTTTTTCATAATTTTCTTGAATCATTGTCATTTCTTTTCCCAATTTTTCTTCTACTTCTCTTATATGCTTTTTAAACGTTTTTTTTGTGGTCTTCCATAAGGTTTTCTGAGCTTGAGACCACTTCCCACTTATCTTTGGGGTTTTGCCCTTAGATGTTTTGAGATTGCTGTCTGTTTCTGAGTTTGTGTCTTGATATTCCTTGTCATCATAATAGCTTTTTATGGTCAGATTCTTTTTTGTTATTGTTTTGTCATCTGTTTTTCTTTTTGTTTTATTCCTTTTTTAAAAAAATTGATTTCTGCTCCTGGGTGGAAGGGGCACTGTCTTAGCCTTCTTGTGCCAGGGGCTGCAGGACCTGGTTGTTTACCTGCTGCTGCACTGAGTCGCATGAGAGACCCTCATGTCTGATGCTGGGCTGACAGGGAGGAGTAGGGGATGCCTGGCACTGCTGGAGGCTGTAGGGATCTGGCAGCTTATGCGGTGCTGACCTATGGTCCTAGTGCTTGTGTCTAACACATGCTGAGGCCAGTGGGGTATTTTTGCATTTCCTGGAAGCTACATTGAAGGACATGGTGGTCTGGCCACTGGATGCCACCTCTTTGCCCATGGCTATGCTGAAACATATGGTGGTTCTTGGAGCTGGAGTCTGCCAGTTCTCTGGCTACGCTGAGGCATGTGACAGGTCCTGGTGGTGGTGTTTGTCTGCTCCACTGCACTGGGACTCCGGGTCTACCACTGGTTTACTGAGGTGGGACTTGGTGCAGGCTTGGTGGGATACTTCCTATCCTAGACTGTATTTCCCTTTCACCCAAGTGAGACAGACATTTCTTACCAATTTTCCAAGTTTTTGGGGCTAAAAGATTGTTTTACCCCTTCTTGCTGGATCTGCTGTTCTTAGATTTGTTTTGAAATGCCATTTTATGGTTGTTTGAAGGTGACTATGGAAGAGTTAGGGCAATTTATTGCTTATTCAACCATATTTGGCTCCTGGAAGTCATCAAGCAAGTATTTGCTTAAAGGATTTGCATAGAAAACTAACATTGTAAATTATATAAGTTATTCACATCTGTATAGAATTCAAACTTCATAAAGCCTCCCATATCAATTTAGTTGAATATGTATTTATTACCCCATCCCCAAACCTCAGGTACACCATTTTATGGACAGTCAATGTGGATACAAAAGCAAAACTGAAATGAAGAAATTGTTCCTGGTCTCCAGGAACTGACATTCTACAGGTCTTATGATATGTACATATATTTAAGGTAATTTAAATAGGGAGAGAGAACTAACAAGGGAAAGGAATGGACAAGGGATTTGAAAAATGGCCCCCAAGTTGATGCTTGAAAGAAGATAAGGATCTGAGAATCAGAGGTAAGGAAGAAAATGTTTTAGACATGAGGAATAGCATATGTGAATATGTGGAGGCAGAAAATGGAAGATCAATTTTGGAGAGCAGCTAGTTGACCAGTTTGACTAGCAGATAGAATGTGAGTGAAGAGAGCTGGTATGAAATAAGGCTAGAAAGGTAGGTTTGAACTGTATGATGAAAGAATTTGACTGTCAGGTCAAAGCTTTGTCCTAGAAGTGATGGGTAGGGCCCTAAAGTTTTTGAGCAGAGGATTAGCATGCTCAGACCATGTCAGTTTTGCAACTTTGTCAAGGATGAATTGCAGGGAAAATTGCCAAAGACAGAAAAACCTTTTAAGATTATTGTGAATATGAGGTCGTGAGAGCCTTAACCAGGGTAATGATATATCTGTAAAATGAAGGAATTGGACATAATAACAGCTAGTCAAAGATCTCAAAGGTCAAATCACAAGACCACAGCTTTGCAAAAGCAGCAATGATTCCCAAATCTTCAAAACAGAGCCTTAGGCTCATAGCCTAAAATTTGAATGATAACAAACATTTCTGTTAAACAAGCCCTCCTGTTCACCTCAGTCCCAATGTCCAGCATATCTACAATGAACTAGTAGTAAGTCAGGGGATCATTTCAGGTATGTTCTGTTCCTTCCACTCTGGTCTTTATCTGCACCAGAGTCATAGCTTCCAAACAGAATAGAAGAGCTTAGAGACCAACATTTTATCTTTCCTGGTTACTGTATGCAATGTCCCCTGATTTGGGGCTCTTTATACTTATTTAGGCATTTAGCAAAATGTTCTGGAAATCCATTTGCATTTCTTCTTTATGGTTTTTGTTCAAAATCCAATTAGAAAGCACAATAAGAAAAAATAAGGGGTCAGATTCTTCAACATTAATAAACTAGCTTATCGCTTTGGGGTGGAGGTAGCAGAAGCAAGGTTTCAGCCAAAAGAACAATTTGCTCAACCCTCTGGGCAAGTTTAATTTTTGTTCAGGAAAATTAAAAGCTAAAAGAAAATAGCTTTATGTGGTATGGTAGGCAGCGTCCTAGTCTGGGTATTCAGGAGCACTGGATTAGTTAGGATTCAGTCACTGCTACTCTCAGTGGTCTCCTTCTGTTGACCTCACTTTATCTCCCCATCTCTCAGTCTTCCCATGTTAAATTTCCAAACCACACCTAACCCCTAACTTCTGACTTCCTATCCATCCTTTACAACCTGCCACATTAATCTTAATTCATGGAAGAAAGAAAGGGGGCTGGGAAAGAGTGAGGGAGGGGGAGAGGCAGAGGGAGAAGCAGCAGGAGGTAGTAGACAGAGAGCTGACCCCAAGTCAGGAAGAAGTTACTAAAGTTCTGCCTTTGACAAATTGGTAGACTAAGTTCTCAGATAATTCTAAAAAACTATACATTGCAAAAAAGTTGTTGATATGCTCTGGAAGAGGAAATTTTCTCATGGGGAACTCCTACGTCAATAATCAGAGATCCAAACCCAAAACAAAAATTAATGGATCTGGTTATGTTATTCCTTAGTTGAGAACGCCTCAGGGGCTCCTCATTAGACAAGGTAAAACTGAAGCTCTCAAGCCTGATATTCAGGGCCCAGTATTCTCATATTATTCCCCTGACATTTGCCCTCTGCCTAGCCAAACTGGACAAATGTCAGCCCCCTATAAAGAGTAGTATGCTAGTGATTGTTTTAACAAGTGGCTCTCCAGAAGGAAAAACATATCCATGACACACTTTTAAGTTAAAACTACATTATTAACATTTTATCCATCTCTTTTTAAAGTCTAGAAGACAATCAGTGAAACAATATATCAAACCCTGATTTGTAACACTTGCTGAATGATGAGGTTTACATGTTCATACTGAAAATGTAACAATCAGCTTTCCAGATCCAGTTCTACCTGGCTTCAGCCTAGCCCTGAAGGTAGCCCACCCTACACCGCCTCACCTCAGTGCCTTTGCATGCACTCTTCCTGAGGGGTATAAGTAGTAATTGAAATATACTGGAAATCAAAAAGCCTAGGTAGGTTCAAGTCAATATTCTGGCATTCTACAATATTATTACTATACTCCTTTTATAACTCAAGGCAAATAACTCAACCTTTCTGAGGATTCTTATTTGTCGGTTAGAAAGAATAATAATTCTGCTATCAGCTATATAGGATTATTTCATTCATTCAATAAGCATTTGTATATCTACTTGGATATAAAATTATATGTTAGGCTCTGAGGGATGAATAAAGTTTATATATGATATGGTTCCTACCCTCAGAGCCTCACAGTCTGACAGGAGAATAAGATGCAAAAACCATTAACTCTTATATACAATATCATATGATAAGTGCATTTGAGAGTTGGCAGGAGGGGAGTGAGATTCCTACATGAGGTCCAAAGAGAGAAAGCTGTTACTAACCAGACATATCAGCAAAGGATAGTAGTTAAGTAAGATAGAGTTGAACACTTCTAGCTCACAGTCTTGTCAGCCATAGCTACCTCAGGCTGCTTTGCCTCCAGGGGGCACTCTTCCCTCTGTGATTACTTTCCTTCGTTAGAATGTAAGATTGAGTGCAGGGATTGTCTTGTTTTCTTGATTTTGTATCCTTAGCACTTACGACATCAGGCATGTAGTAAGCATTTAATAAACATTTTATTCATCTAATGTAAGAACAGTGAGAACAAAGACTTGATAATGAGTGTTTGGTAAGTTTAGAGGAACAGAAAATAGTCCAATCTGTCGAGAGCATAGAGATATTTAGAGAAGAATAATAGGACTTAAGACAGGAAAGGTAGAGTGGCTTCAGACTGTAATCACTAAATGCCAGACAAAATATTTTTCATTTTAGATGGGTAACAATAGGGAATAATCAATTATTTTTTGAGCAAAGAAGTAGCATAACCAGGGTAACTCATGATTTTTTTTTCTAGAAGTCTTATGAAAGATGCTTTTCAGAGAGGGAAACAGGAAAGGGGAAGAATGTTTGGAAGATATTATTATACTGCAGCTGGTCAGTAATGAATACTATCCTATACTAGGATGAGGTGCCAGTGGGAATAAAGAGGAGGGGAAATGATGTGAGAGATGTGGATGTACATTCAATAAGGCATGGTTATTGATTAGATATAAAAGGTGGGTCAAAGCTAACCCCAAAGTTATGGCCATAGATGCCTAGATGAATGGGATTGCCCCAGTTAGAAAGAGTAAACTCAGAAAGAGGAGCAGATTTATAGAGCAAGGGGGAAAGCTGCTTTTTGATATGTGGGGCTGGACTATTCATAGCATAATAAGATATCCTCTCACCAGATGGCACTAAGATGTCATGAATGGAGAAACCTATTTGAATCATCAACATAGAAGTGGTGTTTGAATTCATGGGGGACTCCAACCACAATGGAATCTATTGGAGCTCTCTTTCTGCCACAAGCAAAGCTGCTATTAATTCTTCATCTTCCTTAGATAATTATTTCATTTTTTTATTTTTAAAATTATTTTATCATGGGCTTAATCTTTAATAAACAGTTTGAATGCACACAGAACAAAAACATGGCATATGAAACTGTAAGCTTGTTATGAAGGGGTTTTTTTACATGTATATTAATTTTTTTTACATGTAACAAAATTGCTCTATTTGTGTCCCCTTCTAAACTTCTGTTTGTTTTCTTTATTTTAATGTTTTATTGATTCCTTTTTTTATTGATGCTCTTTCCCTTCCTTTCATTTTTCCTTTCCTTTCTTCCTTCTTTCCTTCCTTCCTTCTTCCCTCCCTGTCTCCTTCCTTCCTTTCTTTTCTTTCTCTCTTTCTTTTGTTCTTTCTTTCTTTCGTTCTTTTCTTTCTTTCTCTTTCTTTCTCTATCTCTTTCTTTCCTTTTTTCTTTTACTTTCTTCTTTCTTTCTTTCTTTTTTGCTGCCCATTCAATGCCCTCTCCCCCACCCTTCCTTGTAATAAATAAATATGTTCAAACAAAACACATCAACAAAACGGTCAGATCATCTAATTCTTCAAAAGATCTAGGAAATGATAAAGGAAATATTATTTTAGGCCCAATTCTGAACAATTAGTAGGAAGTGAAAATGTTGGGAATCTTTAGGTCCATTGAGTGAATCCATCATAGAATTTATAACAGCAAGGTTAGAAAGCCTGGGCATGATCTCTGAGGAGAAAGTATTTGAAATACTTAAGAGAAAGAATAGGTAGAATGTGATATCCTCGTACTTTGAGCATAGTAGGTTTTTAATAATTGCAGTCTCTGAAGCTGAGTTGTAACAAAATATGGATCAATTCTCTTCTGCTTATGCTAATTTTGGCCTAACAAGTAACAACAAGAAAACACAGGTGTTCACTAGCCAGACCAAACCATTCACACATGGAACCATCAATTACAGGAAATGGAGAAGTTTTGAGTAGATAAGCTCACTTACCTTGGCAATATATTTTTCAGGGATGTACAGATCGATAATGGTATTGACACACACATTGCCAGAACTAGCTCAGTGTATGGGAGGCTCTGAAGGGAAGTGTGAGAGAGAAGAGGTAATAGACTGACTACCAAAACTGAAGGTCTTATTATTGCTGTAATCCTATGAAACCTGGAAGTGCCACACCAGGAAACTGAATTGCTTCCATTTGAATTGTCTTAGGAAGATCACCTGGCAGGATAAGGTACCAGACACTGAAGTCCTTTCTCTAACTAAATTACCAGGCATTGAAACTCTACTGCAGAGAGTGTAACTCCAATGGGCTGGCCACATTGTTCAAATTCCAAATGTATGGTTGCCTAAAAGGCTATTTTACAGAGAAAATATACAAGGCAAGCACTTATAGGGAGGTCAGAAGAAGCAATACAAGGACACCCTTAAAGTCTCTCTTAAGAGCTTTGAAATTGATTGCATGACATGGGAGACTCTGGCAAAGGACCACCAAGTATGGTGTATCTGCATCAAAGAAGGCACTGTGCCCCACGAGTAAAACAGAATTGAGTACCTCAAAAGAAATGTGAGATTCACAAATTTTGTGCCTGACCTGTGGTAGAGAATTCCAAGCTCATATTGGTTTGATCAGCCATAGTCAGACACACTGTAACTTGATTCTAACATAGTGATGTCATTTTGATCCTCTTCAAGAACAAAGGACAACAACCACTGAATTTTATTTAATTGTCTAAGATTTTTACAAAGCAAATTGGACCAAGAGGAATAGGAATCTCTCAAATACGAAATCCTAAAAGCACAAAAAGAAAAAATTGTGAGGACAAAAAAAATGCAAGCATTTTCAAAAGGCTGATGTGGAAACATAGGAAACTCATGGACCACTCTGAAGATATATATAGGGGCTGGAAGCAAGGGAAGGTACAATAACAATGATTGCAAATGAATAGTACACAGAAGCACACAGTTTCACATACAAACCTCTTTTTTATTTGCATATTGAAATATCCTTATTTGTTTTTATTTGATAAGTTTATAGTATTTTTTGATTAAAAAATGAAGGAACCAAGATGGTGCAGGAAGTAATAAATCCTCCTAAGTCTTCCATAATCACCTCCAAACAGCCACAAAATAGTGCCTCAAAACAAATCCTGGAAAAGCAGAACCAGCAAAAAGACAGAGTAAAACAATCTTTTAGCTTAAGAAACTTGGAAGGTCAGAAAGAAACATCTGTCTCACTTGGGTAAAAGGTGAACACAGTGCAGGATAAGAAGTGTCCCAGAAAGCCAAAAGCAAGTCCCACCTTAGCAAAACATTGAGAGATCATGATATCCAGTGCAGTGGAGCAGGCAAATACCAATATCAAGACCCCTCACATGCCTCACCATAGCCAGAGAACTGGCAGATGCCAGCTCCAAGAACCACCACATGCTTTAGCAGAGTCCCAAGAAAACAGGCAACCTCCAGGGGTCAGACTTTCACAAGCTTCAGCATAACTTCAAGAAAATAGGCAATTTCTGACTGCGAGACTAACAAGTGCCTTAGTGTTGCTGCCAGAAAATGCAGAAACACCTCACTAGTCTCAGCACATGCCAGACACCAGCACTAGGACCCCAGATCAGTACCATATAAGCTGCCAGACCCCTGTGGCCTCCAGCAGTGTCAGCCATCCACTACCCCACCCCCTCAGACCAGCACCAGACACAAGTCCCTCATGGGCCTCAGGGCAACATCAGTGTAGCACCAGGTAAACAGCTATCTCCTGCAGCCCATGACACAAGAATCCCAAGACAGTGACCCTTCCACCCACGAGCATAAGTCAAATTTAAAAGAAAGGGAAAAGGGCCCCTCTACTACTTCCACCACCCAAAAAATGAACAAACAAACAAAAAGAATCTGACTATAGAGAGTTATTATGGTGACAGGGAAAATCAAGACAATAACTCAGAAGAAGACAACAATGTCAAAACATACTAACAAAAAAATGGGAAGTGGTCTCAAGCCCAGAAAGAACTCATGGGAGAGCTCACAAAGGAGCTTAAAATCCATATACAACATGCCGTGGAAGAGCTCAAAAAGGATTTTGAGAATCAAGTAATGGAAGTAGAGGAAAAACTGGGAAGAAAAATGAGAGTGATGCAAGAAAATCATGAAAAATAAGTTAATAGCTTGCTAAAGAAGACCCCAAAAATACTGAAGAAGATAATACCTCAAAAATAGACTAACTCAAGTGGCAAAAGAGGTCCAATGAGGAGAAGAGTGCTTTAAAAAGCAGAACTGGCCAAATGGAAAGGGGAGTCCAAAAGCTTACCAAAGAAAACACTTCCTTAAAAATTAATAAATGGAAGCTAATGACTTCATAAGAAATCAAGAAATTATAAAACAAAACCAAAAGAATGAAAAAAAAGAAGACAATATGAAATATCTCATTGGAAAAACAACTGACCTAAAAAAATAGATCCAGGAGAGAGAATTTAAAAATTGTTGGACTACCTGAAAGCTATGATCAAAAAAAGAGTCTACACATCATCTTTCACAAAATCATCAAGGAAAACTTCCCTGATACTCTAGAAACAGAGGGTAAAATAGAAATTAAAACAATCCACTGATAGCCTACTAAAAGACATCTCCAAAGAAAAACTCCTAGGAATATTGTAGCCAAATTCCAGAGTTATCAGGTCAATGAGAAAATATTGCAAGCAGCCAGAAAGAAACAGCTTAAGTATTGTAGAAACACAATCAGGATTACACGAGATTTAGCAGATTCTACATTAATGAATGGGAGGGCTTGGAATATATTATTCTGGAGGTCAGATGAGATAGGATTACAGCCAACAATCACTTACCCAACAAAACTGAGTATAATCCTTCAGGGGAAAAAATGAACATTCAGTGAAATAGAAGACTTTGAAGTATTGTTGCTAAAAAGACCAGAGCTTAATAGAAAATTTGACTTTCAAATACAAGACTCAGAAGAAGCATGAAAAGGTAAACAGCAAAGAGAAATTATAAGGGACTTACTAAAGTTGAACTGTTTACATTCCTACATGGAAAGAAGATATTTATACCTCATGAGACCTTTGTCAATATCAGGGTAGTTGGAGGGAAAAAATTATGTGGATAGATAGATAGAGGACATAGGGTGAGTTGAAGATGAAGGGGTGATATTCGGAGAATAAAATTAGGGGATGAGAGAGGATTATACTGGGAGAAGGAGAAGGGGAGAAGTAGAATGGGATAAATTATCTCACATAAAACAGACAAGAAAAAAGCTTTTGAAGTGGAGGGGAAGTTGTGGAAAGTGAGAGAGAATGAATGAATCTTATTCTCCTTGGATATGGCTTAAGGAGTGAATAACACACACACTCAATTGGGTATGGAAATCTATCTTACCCTACAGGAAAATAGGGGAGTAGGGGATAAGAGAGTGGGGCATAATAGAAAGGAGGGCAGATTGGAGGAGGGGGTGATCAGAAGAAAACACTTTTAAGGAGATACAGGGTTAAAAGAGAGAATAGAATTAATGGGGGGGCAGGATAGAATGAAGGGAAATACAGTTAGTTTTTCACAACATGACTACTATGGACTTGTTTTGCATTACTGCACATCTATAACCTGTATTAAGTTGCTTGCTTATCAATGAGAATGGGTAGGGAGGGAGGAAAAAAGGGAGAACATTTGGAGCCCAAAGTTTTAAAACAAATGCTAAAAATTGTTTTCACATGCAACTGAGAAATAATGGGGTATAGAATGGGCAATGGGGCACAGAAATCTATCCTGCTCTACAGGAAAATAGTAGAGGAAGGGAATAAGTGAAGGGGGAGATGATAGAAGGGAAGGCAAATTAGGGGAAGGGGCATTTTGAATGCAAGCCATCTTGGGAAGGGGTAAATGAAGAGAAAATTTAGAATTCAAAATCTTGTGGAAAAGAATGTTGAAACTGAAAATAAATAAATTAACAATGGGAAAAAAGTAGCCTTATTTCTTTTAAATAATAACACATACAAGAGGTAGAATTAAAATTGGAAAAAGAAACAAGTGTGATGCAAGAGAATTAAGAAAAAGAGTCAACAGCTTGGAAAAAGAAAACTGCTTAAAAAGTAGAATTGTCCACATGGAAAAGGAACACAAAAATGCACTGAAGAAAACAATTCTTTAAAAAGTACAATTGGCCAAATGGAAAAGGAAGTGCAAAAGCTAACTTAGGAAAACAACTCCACAAAAGTTAGAATTGGGCAAGTAGAAGCCAATGACTGTATGAGTAATCAAGATTCAATCAACCAACTTCAACAGATTTAAAAAAATAGAAGACATTGTAAAATATATCACTGGAAAAACAACTGACCTGGAAAATACATCCATGAGAGACAATATCATAAGCATTGGACTACCTGAAAGCTATAATCAAAAAGAGGACCTGGATAGCATCTTTCAAGAAATTTTCAAGGAAAATTGTCCTGATATCCTGGAACCAGAGGACAAAATAGGCATTGAAAGAATTCACCAATCACCTCAGGAGAGAGAAGCATACATTTTTCACTTACTTTATTCTTTTTCATGTTTTTGTTTTCCTTGTGATATGTTTCTTCTGTCATGACAGTGACTAATATGGAAAATATATTTTATATGATAGCACATGTATAATGTATATCAAATTATCTACCATTTTAGCAAAAAGGAAAATTTGGAACTCAAAATCTTGAAAAATGAATGCTCATAATTGTTGATGTGTAAATGGGGGAAAAATAAAATACTATGGGAAAAAGAGAAAGAATGAACTAAGCTTACTGTTTTTTTTATTAATTTATTTTAATTTATCAACAATCACTTCCATAAGCTTTTGAGTTTTAAATTTTCTTGCCCTCCTTCCCTAAGACACAATCTGATATAGGCTATACATATACATTCCTATTAAATATATTTTCACATTAGTGAGGTTGTAAGAAAGAATTAGAACCAACAGGAGGAACCAAAAGAAAGAGAAAACAAAACAAAACAGAAGAAAAAATAGCAAATAGTATGCTTCAATCTGCAATCAAAGTCCATAGTTTTTCTCTTGGTCTATGCCTACTTTCTTCCACACTATTCTCCAGTTTTCCGAGAAGTTTTTGTCAAATAATGACTTCTTACACCAGAAGCTGAGGTCTTTGGGTCTATCAAATACTAGATTACTATAGTCATTGACTACTGGGTCTTGCATACCTAACCTATTCCACTGATCCACCACTTCAAAGCATTTTCCATGAGACATTTGGAGGTGTCTTAGATCCTTGCATTGCTGAGAAGAGCTAAGTCTATCAACGTTAATAATTGCACAATGTGGCTGTTACTGTGTACAACATTCTCCTGGTTCTGCTCACTTCACTCAGTACCAGTGTATATACAAATCTTTCCAGGTTTTCCTGAAGTCTGCCTGCTCATCATTTCTTATTGCACAATAGCATTCCATTACATTCATATATCACAACTTGTTCAGCCATTCCACAATTGATGGGCATTCCCTCAATTTCCAGTTCTTTGCCAAGATAAAAGGAGCTGTTATAAATATTTTCATATGTGTGGGTCCTTTTTATTATTTTTATGATCTCTTTGGGATATAGCCCTGGAAGTGCTATTGCTGGGTCAAAGGGTATGCACATTTTTATAGCCCTTTGGGCATAGTTCCAAATTGCTCTCCAAAATACTTGGGTCATTTCACAACTCCACCAACAGTGCATTAGTGTTCCAATTTTCCCACGTCTTCTTCAACATTTATCATTTTCCTGTTTTGTCATATTGGCTAATTAAATAGGTGTGATGTGGTACCTCAGAGTTCTTTTGATTTGCATTTCTCTAATCAGTAGTGATTTACAGCATTTTTTTTTCATATGACTATAGATGGCTTTAATTTTGTCCTCTGAGAACTGCCTGTTCATGTCCCTTGACCATTTACCAATTGGGGAAATGACTTGTATTCTTACAAATTTGACTTAATTCTGTATATATTTTAGAAATGACACCATTATTAGAGAGACTGGTTGTAAAAATTCTTTCCCAATTTTCTACTATCCTTTTAATCTTGTTTGCATTGGCTTTGTTTGTGCAAAACTTATTTTTAATTTGATGTAAACAAAATTATCTATTTTGTATTTCATAATGTTATCTATCTCCTGTTCAGTCATGAATTCTTCTATTCTCCATACATCTGATAGGTGAACTATTTCTTGCTGTCCCAGTTTGCTTATAGTATCCGCATCAGCCTTTATATCTAAATCATGAACTCATTTTGACTTTATTTCGGCATATGGTATGAGATTTTGGTCTATGCCAAGTTTCTTCCATATTATTCTCCAGTTTTCCGAGCAGTTTTTGTCAAATAATGACTTCTTACCCCAGAGGTCTCACAGAAGCTGAGGTCTTTGGGTCTGTCAAATAGTAGATTACTATAGTCATTGACTACTGTGTCTTGCATACCTACCCTATTCCACTGATCCACCGCTCTATTTCTTAGACAGTACCAGGCAGTTTTGATGATTGCTGATTTATATAATACAATTTAAGATCTGGAATGGCTAGGCTACCTTCCCCTGCATTTCTTTTCATTAGTTCCCGTTATATTCTAGACCTTTTGTTCTCCCAAATGAATCTTGTTATTATTTTTTCTAATTCTATAAAATGTTTTTTGGTAGTTTGGCATGACATTGAATAAGTAAATTAGCTTAGGTAGAATTATCATTTTTATTATATTAGCTCAGACTACCCATGAGCAACTGATGTTTTCCCAATTATTTAGATCTGACTTTATTTGTGTGGAAAGTGCTTTGTAATTGTGTTCATATAGTTCCTGGGTTTGTTTTGGGAGGTAGACTCCTAAATATTTTACAATGTCTACAGTAACTTTAAATAGATTTTTTCTTTCTATCTCTTGCTGCAGGGCTTTGTTGGTAATACACAGAAATGCCAATGATTTTTGTGGGTTTATTTTATAACCTGCAACTTTGCTAAAGTTGTTTGTTATTTCAAGTAATTTTTTATTTGATTCTCTAAGTATATCATCATATTATCTGCAAAGAGTGATAGCTTTGTTTCTTCTTTGCCTATTCTAATACCTTTGATTTCTTTTTCTTCTATTGTTGCTAGAGCTAACGTGTCCAGTATGATGTTGAGCAACAGTGGTCATAATGGACATCCTTTTTTCACCCCCAATCATATTGGAAATACTTCTAGCTTGTCCCCATTATGTATGATGCTTGCTGAAGATTTTACATAGATGCTATTTATTATTTTAAGGAAGACTCCACTTATTACTATGGTCTCTAGTGTTTTTAATAGGAATGGGTATTGCATTTTGTCAAAAGCTTTTTCTGCATCTATTGAAATGATCGTGTGGTTTATGTTGATTTTGTTGTTGATATAATTAATTATGCTGATAGTTTCCCTAATATGGAACCAGCCCTGCATTCCTGGTATAAATTCTACCTGGTCATAGTGTATTATTCTTGTGATAATTTGTGGTAATCTATTTGCCAATATTTTGCTTAAAATTTTTGCATCTAAATTCATTAGCTAAATTGTTCTGTAATTTTCTTTCTCTGTTTTGACTCTTCCTGGTTTAGTATCAGTACCATATTTGTATCATAGAAAGGATTTGTTAAGACTCCTTCTTTGGATATTTTCCCAAATAGTCTATATAGTATTGGAATTAATTTTTCTTTAAATGTTTGATAGAATTTGCTTGTAAATCCACCTGGCCCTAGAGAAATTTTTCATAGGGAGTTCATCAATGGCTTGTTCGGTTTCTTTTTCTGAAATGGGGTTATTTAAATATTTTACTTACTCTTTTGTGAATCTGGGCAATCATATTTTTTAAAATATTCATCCATTTTACTAAGATTGTCAAATTTATTGGCATACAATTGGGCAAAATAAATCCTAATAATTGTTTTGATTTCCTCTTCTTTGGTGGTGGATTCACCCTTTTCATTTTTGATACTGGTAATTCAGTTTTCTACTTATTTTTTTAAATTGAATTAACCAAAGGATTATCTATTTTATTTATTTTTTCATAAAACCAGCTCTTAGTTTTATTTATTAGTTCAAAATTTTTCTTAATTTAAACTTTATTAATTTCTCCTTTGGTTTTCAATATGTCTAATTTGGTGCTTAATTGAGCATTTTTACTTTGTTCTTTTTCTAGTTTTTTTAGTTGTATGCCCAATTCATTGATCTCTTTTTCTATTTTATTTATGTAAGCATTTAGAGATATAAAACTTGCCCTAAGAACTACTTTCACTGCATCCCATAAGTTTTGGTATGTTGTCTCATTATTGTCCCTCTCTTGAGTGAAGTTATTGATTGTTTCTATGATTTGTTGTTTGGCCAAATTGTTTTTTTAGCATTAGATTACTTAGTTTCAAATTATTTGTAGTCTATCTTTCCATGGCTCTTTATTACATATAATTTTTAATGCATCATGATTTGAAAAGGATGCATTTAATATTTCTGCCTTTCTGCATTGGATTGTGAGGTTTTTATGCCCTAGTACATGGTCAATTTTTGTGTATGTGCTATGTACCACCAAGAAAAAAGTACATTCCTTTCTATCCCCATTCAGTTTTCTCCAGAGGTCTATCATATCCAACTTTTCTAAAAATTCTATGCACCTCCTTAACTTCTTTCTTGCTTATGTTGTGGTTAGATTTATGTAGTTCAGAGAAGGGGAGGTTGAGGTCCCCAACTAGTATAGTTTTGCTGTCTATTTCTTCCTGTAACTCCCTGAACTTCTCCTCTGAGAATTTGGATGCTATACCATTTGGTGCATATATGTTTATAATGTTATTACTTCATTATCTATGGTGCTTTTATTTTTTATTTTATTTTATTTTATTTTTGCTTTTTGGTGAGGCAGTCGGGGTTAAGTGACTTGCCCAGGGTCACACAGCTAGTAAGACTGCATTTGAACTCACATACTCCTGACTCCAAGGCCAGAGCTCTATCCACTGTGCCACCTAGGTGCCCCAAGCAATTTTTTTTTGGTTGGGCAATGGGGGTTAAGTGACTTGCCCAGGGTCACACAGCTAGTAAATGTTATGTGTCTGAGGCTGGATTTTTGAACTCAGGTCCTTCTGAATCCAGGGCCAGTGCTCCATCCACTGCATCACCTAGCTGCCCCCTCTATGGTGCTTTTAGCAGGATGTAGTTTCCTTATCTCTTTTGATAAGATCTATTTTTGCTTTAGCTTTGTCTGAGATCAGGATTGCTACCCCTGCCTTTTTTAAAAAATATTTTATTAATTTATTTTGATTTATCAACAATCACTTCTATATGCTTTTGAGTTTAAAACTTTTCTCCCCCTTCCTCCCTACTACCCTCCCCAAGACAGTGCAAAATGTGATATAGGCTACACATTTATATTCCTATTAAACGTATTTTCACATTAGTGAAGTTGTTATTAAAAATTAAAACCAATAGGAGGAACCATCTGAAAGAGGAAACAAAATTCAAGAGAAGAGAAAAAAAAAGATAGCAATTCAACTTTCACAGTTATGATTACTATCTGTGTCTTTTTCTCTATCCTTCCCCCCCATTTATGCTTTTCTTTCTCCTCTCTCCCTTCCCCTCCTCACCAGTACTTTGCTTTGGCCATCACCTCCTTCAGTCTCTCCTCCATTCTATTATTCCCCTCTCCCCTCTTCCCTGTCACCCCCAGCGCTTCTTCCCTCCCTTCCATCCCACTTCCCTTTTCTTTCCCCTTTTCCCTCTTACTTCTCATAGGGCACGTTAGAATTCCAAACCTGATTATGTTATTCCCTTCTTGAGCCAAACTGATGAGAGCAAGGTTCAAACAATGCCCATCCCCTCCTTTCTTTGCCTCTGCTGTAATAGGATTTTCTGTCTTTTCCTGTAATGTAATTTACCCTTGTCTGCTTCCTCCTTTCTCAGTACATTTTCTAAGATCAGACTAATCCACTTACTTGAATCTATTTAACCCACTTGATTAGATTTTTTTTATCATTAAATCAAAGTCAACTAATATCCACCACTTTATGTATACTCCTTCAACATGGTGTAATAACAGTACAGTTCTCAAGAGTTGCAAGTGTCATCTTCCCTTGTAGGGATGTAAACAGTCCACCCTTACTAACAACATTTTGTATCTTTCTGTCCTATTTACCTTTTTATGTCTTTCTTGAATCTTGTACTTAAAGATCAAATTTTTTTGTTGAGTTCTGGTCTTTTTATGAGGAAGGTTTGGAAGCTTCCTATTTTGTTGAATATCCATCTCTTCCCTTGAAGAATCATGCTTATTTTTACAGGGTAGTTGATCCTTGGCTGCAATCCAAGCTCCTTTGTCTTATGGAATATCATGTTCCATGCCCTCTGGTCTTTTAATGTAGAAGCTCCAAGGTCCTGTGTAATCCTGACTGTGGTTCCATGATATTTAAGTTGTTTCTTTCTGGCTGCTTGCAGCACCTTCTCTTTCATCAGGTAATTTTGAAATTTTGCTATTATATTCCTTGGCATTGTCAATTTGGGATCTTTTTCAGGTGGTGAGTGGTGTATTCTTTCTATGGTTATTTTACCTTCTGGTTCTAGGACTTCAGGGCAGTTTTTCTTTATGATTTCCCAAAGGATACTGTCCAGGCTCTTTTTTTCATCATGATTTTCAGGTAGTCCAATGATTTTTGAATTGTCTCTCCTGGATTGATTTTCCAGGTCTGTTGTTTTATCGATGAGGTATTTTATGTTTTCATCCATTTTTTCATTTTTCTGCTTCTGTTCGACTGATTCTTGCTCTCTCATAAAGTCATTAGTTTTCATTTGTCCAATTCTAGTTTTTAACAGATTGTTTTCTTCTGTTAGTTTTTATACTTCCTTCTTCAATTGGCCAATTGTATTTTTTAAGGACTCTTCTACCTCTCTCATTTGACTTTTAAAATCCTTCTTGAACTCTTCTAAGAAGGATTTTTGGGCTTCAGGCCAGTTCATATTCCCTTTTGAAGTCCCTGATGTGGGTTTGTTGACAACTGATCTCCCCTATTCCCATAATATGAAGCTCTCATATATTTCTTTTTGCTCATGAAGTTTGTTTATTTCCTTGCCTTTAAAGTGATT
This sequence comes from Phascolarctos cinereus, assembly GCF_003287225.1. Taxonomy (NCBI): domain Eukaryota; kingdom Metazoa; phylum Chordata; class Mammalia; order Diprotodontia; family Phascolarctidae; genus Phascolarctos; species Phascolarctos cinereus. Next base: position 343,569,965 of record NW_027555625.1, read on the forward strand.
CAAGCTCTTCTGTTGGGGAGCAGGGTGCACTGACCCAAGCTTCTTGTGTTGGGAGCCTAGGGCCTAGTCCCTGGCTTTGTGTGCTGGGGCCTCCTATGTTGGCAGTTGGAGGCTACAGCCTCCTGTTCTGGCAGCTTATTTTGCGTTGGGCTGGAATCAGCAACACTGGAACTCTATGGGAAGGACTGGGTAGTCTGGCTTCTGGAGGTTGCCTGCTTTTCCTTGCCTTTCACTTTCTTCAGCTCCTTTCATATGGATGTTTCAGGGTGTTTATCTGCCTGGGGCCCCATGGGAGTGCTGCTTCCCTTTGTTTTGCTGAGGCACTGGGAGACTTGGTTGCTGTAGAATGCCTTAGCACCTGGTGATTTTCCAAGCTGGTTTTCACTGGTTTCCCAGCCCTCACTGAGGTGCTCAGGGTCCAGGTGTTGGTGTTTGCCTGCTCTACCACCTGGGTTTCAGGATCTCCTCCTGGTATGTTGAGGTGGGGCTTTCTGTTAGCTTGCTGGGAGGCCTCCCATTCTGTACTGCTTTCCTTCCCCCAGGGCAAGAGGATCCTTTCCCTTTAATCCCTTAAACTACCTGGGCTACAGGAGTGCTGGACCCCACCTTTCTTCTGTTTCAGCTATTCCAGGGTTTTCCCTGTGTGATATTTTCTAGACTTTCACAGGTTACTACGGGAGGGTAAAAGCAATTTCTTACTATGCCATCTTGGCTCCTAGAAGCCATATGCAAACATTTTTGAAGAGGCACAGGGTGAAAGGAGAGAATATAATAAACAAGGGGTGGGATAGGATGGAGGGAATTATAATTAGTCTTTCACACCATGACTATTATGGTAGTGTTTTGCATGACTACACATGCCACAAACTACATTGAATTGCTTGCCTTCTCAATGTGGGGGGAGGGGGAGAGAATTTGGAACTCAAAGTTCTAAAAACAAATTTTTATGTGTAACTGGGAAAAATAAAATACCAGCTAAAATTAAAAATATATATACTTGAAGAGGCAGAGGAAATGGTAACAATGAAGTACCTGTGGAGAGAAGTGGGGGAAAGTTTTGTCCATAATCAAAACCCTAGTATAAGTCAGAAAGGTGACAGTGTTTAGATTGTGCTGTTCTCTTTGTTAAAAGACTGAGAAAAATAGTGTGGTGTGATAGAGGATGAGGTGTATATGGTTGTGGGAACCTGCTGGTAATACTTACCAGGTCAGTGCTTAATATTACTAGGAGATTCTGATCTCTGAGTCTTTTTGGGCATATTGTATTTGATTTGTTTTTGTTTGTTTTGTTTCCCTTAATCCTATCCTGACCCCCATTTATTCTATTCTTTCTTTTGATCCTGTCCCTCCTCAGAAGTGTTTGCTTCTGATTACCCCCTTTCCCAGTCTGCCCTCCTCTCTATCATTCCCCTGCCCTCTTGTCCCCTTCTACCTTTACTTTTCTGTAGAGTAAGACAGCTTTCCATACCCAATTGAGTGTGTATGTTATTCCCTCCTTAAGCCAAATCCTATGAAAATAAGATTCACTCATTCCCTTTCACCTTCCCCTATTTCCCCTCCACTGTAAGAGGCTTTTCTTTTCTTTTTTTTGTGAGATAATTTACCCCATTCTACCTCTCCCTTTCTCCTTCTCCCAGTATAATCCTCTCTCACCCCTTATTTTTATTCTCCAGATATGACCCCTTCATCTTCAACTTACCCTGTGCCATCTATCTACCTATCTATCTATCTCTGTATCTACATATATATGTGTGTGTATATGTGTGTGTGTATATATATATATATATATATATATATATATATATATATATGCATATATACACACATATACATATAATTTTTTCCCTCCAACTACCCTAATACTGACGAAGGTCTCATGAGTTATAAATATCATCTTTCCATGCAGGAATGTAAACAGTTCAACCTTAATAAGTCTCTTATGATTTCTCTTTCTTGTTTACCTTTTCATGTTCCACTTGAATCTTGTATGGAAAGTCAAATTTTCTATTCAGTTCTGGTCTTTTCATCAAGAATGCTTGAAAGTCCTCTATTTCACTGAACAACCATTTTTTTCTCCTGAAGGATTATACTCGGCTTTGCTGGGTAAGGGATTCTTGGTTGTAATCCTATCTCCTCTGCCCTCTGAAATGTTATATTGCATGCCCTGTGGTCCCTTACTGTAGAAGCTGCTAAATTTTGTGTTATCCTGATTGTGTTTCCACAATACTTGAATTGTTTCTTTCTGGCTGCTTGTAATATTTTCTCCTTGACCTGGGAACTCTGGAATTTGGCTACAATATTCCTAGAAGTTTTCCTTTGGGGATCTCTTTCAGGAGTAGATTGGTGGATTCTTTCCATTTCTATTTTGCCCTCTGGTTCTAAAATATCAGGCAGTTTTCCTTGATATTTTCTTGAAAGATGATGTCTAGGCTCTTTTTTTGATCATGACTTTCAGATAGTACAATAATTTTTAAATTCTCTCTCCTGCATCTATTTTCCAGGTCAGTTGTTTTTCCAATGAGATATTTCACATTGTCTACTATTTTTTTCATTTTTTTGGTTTTGTTTTACAGTGTCTTCATTTCTTACAGCTTCACTATTTCTCACTAGCTTCCAATTGCTCTATTCTAATTTTTAAGGAAGTATTTTCTTTAGTAATCTTTTGGACTTTCTTTTCCATTTGGCCAATTTTGCTTTTTAGGGCATTCTTTTCCTCATTGGCTTTTTGGACCTCTTTTGCCATATGAGTTAGGGTATTTTTTAAGGTGTTATTTTCTTCAGTATTTTTTTGGGTCTCCTTTAGCATCACTCTCAGTTTTTCCTCTACTTCTCCTACTTGCTTCTCAAAATCCTTTTTGAATTCATATTTTTCTTGGAGGCTTTGGATGTAGGAGTTTTGGTTTCATTGTCTTCTTCTGGTTCTGTGTTTTGATCTTCTTTGTCACCAAAGTGAGATAATATCATCTGACTCTTTTTGCACTGCTTGCTCATGATCAGGGCCAACTACTTGAGTTATAAACTCTTTGTTAAGGTAGAAGACTATTTCCAGTTTGAAGAATATACTCTCCCAGGCTTCAGGGGTTTTGTGCAGCTGTTTTCAGAGATACTTCTAGGGACCTGTAAATTTTCAGTTCTTCCAAGGTGCTATGATCAAGGGCTAGGTGTTTACTTCTTTCCCGGCCTGTGCTCTGGTCTATAAGTGACCACAAGCACTCTTTTCTGCCTTGGAACTGTGAGGAAGATTTCCTGTCCACAGCCACTACAAGCTTCACCAAACCAGTGCTCCTCCTTGCCCCAGGACTGCCACCCAGAACCATGACCCAGATCCAAGCACAAGCAAAGCAAGAGAAACCTGCACCAGCAGAGAAAGATCCCCACAATCCCCCTCTGATCAGCCACTTGATTGCCTCTCAGTCTGTGGGTTGGAAGCTCAGGAGGCATCCCCCACCCCTGGTCAAGATGGGGGAATGGAGTTGAGACCACCATTCTCTCCCAGCACCACAGAAACAGACATTTCCCACTGACCTTCTAAGTTGTCTTTGGTGTTCTCAGGTTGAGAAGTATGGAAACTGCCACAGCTGCCTGAGATTCAGTCCTCTGAGGCCTGCTCCAGGTTAGCTGCGGCCTGCACACCCACACCGAACTGCATTCTGCTCCCAGCCCGGCACAATATACCTTTCTGATCAACCATCCAGGTTGTCTTGGGCTGGAAATTTGTTTCACTCTGTCTTTTTGTGGGTTCTGGTGCTTTAGAATTTGTTCAGAGCCATTTTCATAGGTATTTAGAGGGTTTTGGGGGGAGACCTCAAGCAAGTCACTGCTTTAATCTTAGCTCAACCCCCCCCATATTGTATTGGAATGCATTTGTTTTGTTTTTGTACCAAATACTAAAGTCATTTTTTTCAGATGTTTTTGTGGAGCCTTTGAAAATAAATTAACTGTTCATCTTTCTTTAATAAGATTCATTTTCTTTATTACAGTGAATGTTTCTCTTGGGCAAACAACAACAACAACAACAACCTGTAAGTTGTAAAGAAAGGGATGATTTGCATTGGTATAGGGCATTACTTACACCAGTGAAATGCTAGGCCACATTTTGGTTAAAATATAAATGAATACACATACATATATGTAAATATGTACACCAATATATACATATATGTATACATATACATATACATACATGTGTTATGCCTTTTTTTTGTGATTTTGGCCAAATACTTAATCATCTGCAGCCAACTTTCAGATGACAAGCTGGTCTGATTCCCAGTCATCAGACAATCTGTCAACAGATTCATGCTCCCAGCCTTTTGAAGCCTTTCAGAGCAAAAGCAAAATTAAGCGAATGAATCAACCAAAAACACAAAACCAAACCCAACCAAAAAAATGTAATACTTTCCAGATTCATGATCTACTGCCATAGATTTTAAGATCTTTGGATCAGCTCCATGCCATGGACATAACAGTACAGCTTTTAAGGAGAAGATAAAGGAAACAAAGATGGAAAAAAACTCAATGCCTTTTTCCAGATATTTACTCCCTAATAAGAGAGATCTGATGTCTATGCAAAAAAAAGCCCAAAACAACAACCGCAAAAACCAAAAACCAACCAACCAACAAAAAACCAAACACAAACAATAGTAGGGAGAATGTGATAATGGCAAAAAGAATCAGACAAAGTACAATAGGGAAATTTAAAGAAGGCAAGATTGCTTTTAGCTAGTAGGATCAGGGAAGGCTTCCTGGAGCATGTAGTGGGACTTTAGGGAAAGAGAAGGATTTGAATAAGTAGAAATGTGAAGGAAGTGAATTCCAGATATGGGGATAATGTGTATAAATGTATAATTTGGGTGACAGGCAGATTTCATTTCAGGAAATGGCTAGTAGACTGGAACATAGAGCATGTAAGAAGAGTAATGCAAAATTAAGTTGGAAAGGAAAGTATGAATTTGTCAAGTTCTGAATGCCAATTTAAGGAGTCTGTATTTTACTAAGTAGTTAATGAGGAATCACTAAATGTTTTTGAGCAGTGAGATGACATGGCAAAACATGTTCATTAGATATCTTTGGCAGCTTTGGAAAATGGATTAAAGATCACAAGAGCTAAATGGAGGGCAACTAGTTAGGAGGCTATCATAGCAGTCCAGGAAAGTGATGATGAAAGCTATAATTAATGTGTTGACAGTGGAGATGGAGAGAAGGGAAAACAGTGTGATAAAGAATGTAGAAATAGAATTCATAGGATTTAATAACTTCTTGAGAATGGAAGAAGTGAAGAAGGGGAAGACTGAAAGATGACTTCATGCCCAAAAAGATAGTAGGGTACAAGGAAAAGTGTACAGGAAAGATGAGGAGTTCAGTTGTGGACATTTTAAGTTTTAAGTGCCTGGAGAGGGGAATCTGGGTAGAGGTTTAACAGACAGTTGAAAATGTGAGATTAGAGCTCAAAGGCATTAGGACCAAATAAATAGATTTGGAAGTCATAAGTATAGAGGAAATAACTAAAGGCAGAGAAACAGATGAGGCCACCAAGAAGAGGAGTGCAGCCAGAGAAGAAAAGAGGGCCCTGGACAGAACCAAATGCTACAGAGAGGTCACTCATGAAGTCTTTTCCAATCCTCCCAGCAGTTAGTTCTTCTTCCCAAGATATTACCTAGTAATCACATATATACATATATGTATCAATAGATACACATATGTGCATATGTATTTGTGTATGTATATATGAATTATATGCACGTGGCATTCACATGTGTGTATATGTATGAATATATACACAAAGGTACATTATATGTATATATGTACACATGCATGCATGTGTTTGCATGCACATGCAAATATATTGTATATAAAGCAAACATATATACACAAATATATATATACACTTGTAACCAGAAATTATCATTGTATCTGATATCCTCTAAATTCTAAATAAGTACTTGTTGAATTGAATTGAATCAAACTGAATTGCTTATATCAAGCTATCTATATGTGTTCATATGCATATATACATATACAGAAAGGCTAGGATTTTATATATAATAGAGTTAGGACTGAAACCTAATTTTTCTGACCCACAAGCCAGAGCTTATTTGCCTATACATCACTGTTTCTCAGCTACTCACTTGCTTTAGAAATTTCTCTTACTTCTCTGGGTCTCAATTGTCCCATCTCAAAAGTGAGGGGTTGTATTAAATGGTTTCTTCTCTGACATTCTATGACTCTGGGATCATAATCTCAAGTGTTCTTTGTCTCCTGAATCCCAAGGAAGCCCCTTATGAAAATAATGCTTTCTGGAAGGTGTTGTTTATTAGTTGAATCTGAGATTCTATAACAACACCAATTTCAAATTCCTTTTAGCCCCTGTTGCCAAGAGAACAGTGAGGCCTTAGGTGCAAATAGCTCTACTGCCTTCCACTGAGATTGACCAAGGTCACAGAGTCCCCTTTCTCAGTGTCCTTAATACCCAGGCCCTTGAAGAAATGATAAGTGATGTTTATCAGAAAGCTTGCAATAGTGGAAGGCAGCCAATTACAACTCATTTATCTTTGTTCTCCCTGGACCTGAGTGGCATGCCCTGTACTTCACACAGACACAGATAAACATCTGTAAAAGAGCACAGCACAAGTTAGGATGGGAGTTTGGAAGGGGAAGCACTCGCTGTCCTGACTCCTACTGTTCTGATTTTAAAATGATGTTATGTAACTGGAGAATCACAGAACCATATAATCGCAGGTAAGGTGCTTGATGTAAAGTCAAAAAGATGTAAGTTCAAATCCTACCTCAGATACCAAGCTGCATGAACCTGGGCAAGTCACTTGCCCTCTCTCAGTCTCAGTTTGCTCATCTTTAAAATGGAGATGATATACACATTCATTTGGGTATGGAAATCTTTCTTACCCTACAGGAAAATAGGGGGGAGAGGGGACAATAGAGCAGGGGGATGATAGAGAGGAGGGCAGTTTGGGAAAGGGGGTAATCAGAAGTAAATACTTCTGAAGAGAGACAGGGTCAAAAGAAAGAATAGAATAAATGGGAGGGCAGGATAGGATTAAGGGAAATAGAATTAGTTTTTCACATGTCTACTATGGATGTGTTTTGCATAACTGCACATGTACAACTTATATTGAGTTGCTTGCCTTTTCAATGAGGGTGGGTGGGGAGGGAGGAAGAGAGAAAATTTGAAACCTAAAGTTTTAAAAACGTATGTTTAAAAAAATGTTTTCACATGCTACTGGGAAATAAATATAGGAAATGGGGTACAGAAGTCTATCCTGCCCTACAGGAAAATAGAAGGGGAAGGGGATAAGAGAAGGGGAGAGAGATAGAAGAGAGGACAGAGTAGGGGAAGTGATATTCAGAATGCATGACATCTTGGGGTGAGGGGAGGGGGAGATGGGGTGAAAATTTGGAACTCAAAAACTTGTGGAAAGGAATGTTGAAACCTAAAAATAAATAAATTTATATTTGAAAAAAAACAAAGAAGAAAAAAAAATAAATTAAAAAAAATAAAATAAAATGGAGATGATAAGAACAATATCTATATCACAAGGCTATTGTGAGGATCAAATGAGATAGCATATTAAAATACTTTGCTAAACTTAGAGATAAATGTTTTAAACTATAAATGCTACATATTATAATTGCATACTCTAATGTTTCTATTTCAATTAATTCAGCAGTTTACAAAGAACTTTCCTTCCAATAACTTTATAATTGCTGCTGTCCTCTGGATTATTCTCCTCACTTTCTTGATAACTTTAGTCCTTAACTCAAGCTCATGTTTTTTCTTTCTACCCCATACCCTGACTTTAAGCTTGGGGATTTTAATATTCATGATAAAAATAATTCATGTTAATTTCTTAATGAATCACCTCTAAAGACCTCTGTTTTTTACCTCACTTCAACCACATAGTTACACTTTAAACCTCATTACCTTTTGGAACTTCTGCACCTCCAAACTCTGGGCTTTGAAATTCCATTCTAAACAATCATTTATCTATCCATTGCTTCAGGTCTCCCACATTAAATTTGCTTACAGCTGTTATTGTGACTTATGGTCCCTTGACCCAGTCTTATTTTCTTCCCTCTCTGAATTCACTTGGCTCAATACTTAGCCTTGACCCACATGATCTGTCACATGAATGTTTCACACTGTTGACGAACTAAGCTTGCAATCCACTAAAACCCTCAGAATGTTGTTTCATACTAACAATTGTCTAGCCACACCTCTCCACCTTATATTCCTGAAGTCTTTTTATTTATCTAAATTAATTTTTATTTTGTCAGTTACTAAGATTTATTTTTCTCCCTCTCACCTCACCTTCTGAAAAAGAAAAGAAAAAAAACCCTGATAACAAGCAAACACAATCAAGCAAAACAAATTCTAACATAGGTAGGATTCTTTATCATTATTCCTCTGGAATCATAATTAATCACTGAATCAAGAAAAGTTCTTAAATCTTTCATAATTGTTTCATTTTCAGTATTGATGTTAACTATAAATAGTTCAATTTTTGATTATTCCACTCTGTATCAGTTCATACAAATCTTCTCAGGTTCCCCTGAAACTCTTTCTTCCTTTCTTATAGCAAATAGTATTCCTTCACATTTTTATACCATAGTTTTTTCAGAAATTCTCTAATTTCTGGATACCTCCTTCATTCCTAAGTCTTTGACACTACAAAAAAGAGCTGTTATAAATGTTTTTTGTACATATGAATCCTTTTCTTTCTTTTTAACTCTTTGGAGTATAGAACTAATACTATTATTGGTGGGTCAAACAGTATAAAGTTTATCAACTTTTACACCAGAGTTCTAAATTACTTTCCAAATAATTGGACCAACTTAGAGCTCCACCAACAGTGAATCAATGAGCCAATTTTTAGCAAACCTTTAAAATATATGATGTTCTTTTATTTTGATTTTGCCAGTCTGATGGGACTGAGATAGAATCTCAGAGCTGTTTTAATCTGCATATTTCTATTAGTAACTACAGCAATTTTTTTATATGACTATAAGTAATTGAATTTTCTTCAGAGCTGTCCATTCAAATCCTTTGACCATTTGTCGATTGAGGAATTCATTGACTAATTTTTTTAAAAACCTAAATGTAGTGCTTTTAAATTATCTGTATTAAATTTCATCCCTTTACATTCAGTTAATCTTTCTAGCTTCTTAAGATTTGTTCAGATTATGAATCTGTCATTCTACATATCCCGCTCAGTTTCATGCCAATTGAAATTTGATAAAGAGTGCCACTTTGCCTATCTCCATGGCCTTGATGAAAGTGTTGAACAGAGCAAGACCAAAGACAGATTCCCATGGTACTCTCTCCAATTTGATATTCAATAATTAAAGATTACTCTTTAGTAGTATTTACACTGTATTCACTAAGTCTGTATTTTCACTGTATTTTAGTGTTTTATTCACTGTAGTTTTATATTTTATTCAATATTTACATTTAATATTTATATTTTATTTATTATTTTATGTATTTAGTATATATTCGCTGTACTTTAGTATTTTACTGTATTCACCAAGTCTACTCTTTATATTCACTAAGTCAACCATTTTGAATTCTACATATTTGAAATCCACCTGCTAACTATCATTTAGCCACATCTTGCTATTTTGTTCACAAGGAAAAATGGTTTGTGGGAATGTAGATAGAGATGGTATACTTCATGGAGTTAGTAAGACATGGCCTGTTTTTGATGGAGTTATTCTGGGTTTTATGATCACTTCTTCCTTTTCTAGATGTATGCTATCTCTTTAAAGATACATACTACAGTTTTGACAGAAAGCAAAATAAAGTTCATTTAGCCTATAGTTTAAAGGTTTTACCTTTTTCTTATTTAAATAAAAATCATTTCCCCTTTTTTACTCCTGAAGCACCTCTACTGTCCACCAGGATCTTTCAAAGACCACCTACAGTGGCTCAGTAATAATAGCCACCAGTTTCTTCACCATCCTGGGAAATGGTCCATACAAATTGGTGACTTGAACACATGGGTGATAACCAGGCATTCTTGGTGCATACTCATTTAATTTGGGCTTAAACTCTTTGTTAAGCAATTTAAAAAATTCTTCCCAGCCCAGACTTATTTATTCTAAATAAATTATTTGTGTCTTTTTAGGACAAAACCCCAATTTTTCTAACTCCTACACCAGGGTTTATTTGGCTATACAGCACTGCTTCTCAATCACAAAGTTGCATAACATGGGGTAAATCCTTTCACTTCTCTGAACATAGTTTTTCCATATGTAAAGTAAGAGAGTTGCACTAAATGGTATCTGCTCTGACATTTTATGGTTTCATGATCATAATCACAGTGGTTATGTACACACACACACACACACACACACACACACACATACATATATATAGCATCTTTCTGCAAATTATCAAGGAAAAGTGCCCTGAATTCCTAGAAACAGAAGGTAAAACAAACATAGAAAGAATCCACCAATCACCTCCTGAAAGAGATACCAAATAGCAAACACCAAGGAATATAGTAGCTAAATTCCAAAATTTCCAGGTGAAAGAGAAAATACTGCAAGCAGCCAGAAAGAAACAATATAAATATCATGGAACCATACTCAGGATTATGCAGGACCTTGCAGCATCTAGGTTAAAAGATCATAAGCATGGAATACAATATTCCTATAAGGCAAAGGAGTCAGGGGAAGAGATGGACATTTAGTGAAATAAGGGATTTCTAAGCTTCCCTGATAAAAAAGATCAGAACTCAACAGAGAATTTGATCTTCAAATACAAGACTCAAGAAAGACATAAAAAGGTAAATGGGACAGAAAGAAACAACATGTTATTAACAAGGGCAAACTGTCTACAACACTGCAAGGAAAGATGACGTTTGCAATGCTTGAGAACTGCATTGTTATTACACCATGTTAAAGGGGTATACATAAAGTGGATGGGTATAACTTGGCTTTGATGAAATGAGAAAAAAAATCTAATCAAGTGAGTTAAATGGATCCAAGTAATTGGATTAATCTGAACTAATTAGAAAATGTACTGAGAGAAAAAGAAAGGAGGAAAGACAAAGGTAAATTACATTATAGGAAAAGGCACAAAAACCCATTCCAGTAGAGGGAAAGAAGGGAGAGTCATAAGCATTGTTTGAACCTTACTCTCATCAGATTTGGCTTAAGAAGGCAATAACATAATCATTTAGGGATAGAAATCTAACTTACCCTACAGAAAGTAGGAGGGAAAAGGGAGGGTTGATAAAAGGGAGGAAAGAAGTAAGGGTAAAGGGGAAGAAAAGGGAAGAGGCTGATAGAAGGGAGGCGGGACTGAGGGAGGTGGTGGTCAAAAGGAAAACACTAGTGAGGAGGGAGAAGGAGAAAGAAAAGCATAAATAGGGGCAGGGGAAGGATGGAGAGAAAGACAAGATAGAAATCATAACTGTGAATGTAAAAGAGATGAACTCTCATATAAAACAGAAGTGGATAGCAGAATGGATTAAAAACCATAATCCTACAATATGTTGTTTACAGGAAACACATTTCAAAAAGAGTGACACATACAGGGTAAACGTAAAAGGCTGGAGCAGAATATATTATGCTTCAGCTGAAGTAAAAAAAGCAGAGGTAGCAATCCTGATCTCAGACAAAGCAAAAGCAAAAATAGATCTTATCAAAGAGATAAGGAAAGAAACTACATCCTGCTAAAAGCACCATAGACAACAAAATAATAACATTATAAACATATGCACCAAATAGTATAGCATCCAAATTCTTAGAGGAGAAGTTCAGGAAGTTATAGGAAGAAATAGACAGCAAAACTATACTAGTGGGAGACCTAAATCTCCCCTTCTCTGAACTAGATAAATCTAACCACAAAATAAACAAGAAATAAGTTAAGGAGGTGAATAGAATTTTAGAAAAGTTAGGTATGATAGACCTCTGGAGAAAACTGAATGCAGATACAAATGAATATACTTTTTTCTTGGTGGTACATAGCACATACACAAAAATTGACCATGTACTAGGGCATAAAAACCTCACAATCAAATGCAGAAAGGCAGAAATGTTTTTTTTTTCATTTTGTATTTTCTATTTTTTTAATTTTTATTTAAAATTTTTTTTCCCCATATGATTTTGAGTTGAAAATTTTTCTCCCTTTTCTCCCCCCACCCCCCAAGATGCGCACAACTGACATAGGCTTTACATTTACATACCCATTTAACGTATTTTCACATTAGTGAAAATGTAAGTAAAAATTAAAACCAATAGGAAGAACCATCAGAAAGATGAAACAAAACTCAACAGAAGGTAAAAATAAGTGAGAATGTTTCGACTTCCATAGTTCTTTCTTTGGATGTGGACAGCATTTTCCATCCCGAGGCCTCTGGAGATGTCTTAGATCCTCACAATGCTGAGAAGGGTTCAGTTTAACATTCTTAGTCATTTCATAATGTGGCTGCTATTGTGTACAAAGTCCTCTTGGTTCTGCTCACTTCACTCAGCATCAGACCATATAAGTCTTTCCAGGTTTTTCTGAAGTCAGCCTGTTCATCATTTCTTATAGCACAATAGTATTCCATTACATTCATATACCACAACTTGCTCAGCCATTCCCCAATTGATGGGCATCCTCTCAATTTCCAATTCTTTGCCACCACAAAAAGAGCTGCTATGAATATTTTTGTACATGTGGGTCCTTTTCCCATTTGTTTGATCTCTTTGGGATATAGCCCTAGAAGTGCTATTGCTGGATCAAAGGGTATGCACATTTTTGTAGCCCTTTGGGCATAGTTCCAAATTGTTCTCCAAAATGGTTGGATCATTTCACAACTCCACCAACAATGTATTAGTTCCAATTTTCCCACATCTCTCCAACATTTATCATTTTCCTGTTTTGTCATGTTGGCCAATCTGATAGGTGTGATGTGGTACCTCAGAGTTGTTTTGATTTGCATTTCTCTAATCAATAATGATTTAGAGCATTTTTTCATATGACTATAGATGGCTTTAATTTCTTCATCTGAGAACTGTCTGTTCATATCCTTTGACCATTTATCAATTGGGGAATGGCTTGTGTTCTTATAAATTTGTCTTAATTCTCTATATATTTTAGAAATGAGGCCTTTATCAGAGAGACTGGTTGTAAAAATTCTTTCCCAATTTTCTACCTTCCTTCTAATCTTAGTTGCATTGGCTTTGTTTGTGCAAAAACTTTTCAATTTAATGTAATCAAAATTATCCATTTTGCTTTTCATAATGTTCTCTATCTCCTGTTTGGTCATGAATTCTTCTGTTCTCCATAGATCTGATAGGTAAACTATTCCTTGTTCTCCCAGTTTACTTATGGTATCAGCCTTTATATCTAAGTCATGAACCCATTTTGACTTTATTTTGGTATATGGTGTGAGATTTGGGTCTATGCCTAGTTTCTGCCATACTCTTTTCCAGTTTTCCCAGCAGTTTTTTTCAAAGAGTGGGTTCTTATCCCAGAAGCTGGGGTCTTTGGGTTTATCAAATAATAGATTACTATAGTCATTGACTACTGTGTCTTGCATATTTAACCTATTCCACTGATCCACCTCCCTATTTCTTAGCCAGTACCAAGCAGTTTTGATGATTGCTGCTTTATAATACAATTTAAGATCTGGAATTGCTAGGCCACCTTCCCCTGCATTTCTTTTCATTAGTTCCTTTGATATTCTGGACCTTTTGTTTTTCCAAATGAATCTTGTTATTTTTTTTCTAACTCTATAAAATAATTTTTTGGTAGTTTGATTGGTATGGCACTGAATAAGTAAATTAGCTTAGGTAGGATTGTCATTTTTATTATATTAGCTCGGCCTACCCATGAGCAACTGATGTTTTTCCAATTATTTAGATCTGATTTTATTTGTGTGAAAAGTGTTTTGTAATTGTGTTCATAGAGTTCCTGGGTTTGTTTCGGAGGTAGACTCCTAAATATTTTATAATGTCTACAGTAAGTTTAAATGGGATTTCTCTTTCTATCTCTTGCTGTTGGGCTTTGTTGGTAATATATAGAAATGCTGATGATTTATGTGGGTTTATTTTATAGCCTGCAACTTTGCTAAAGTTGTTTATTATTTCAAGTAGTTTTTTACTTGATTCTCTAGGATTCTCTAAGTATATCATCATGTCATCTGCAAAGAGTGATAGCTTTGTTTCTTCTTTGCCTATTCTAATGCCTTCAATTTCTTTTTCTTCTCTTATTGCTAAAGCTAAGGTTTCCAGTACAATATTGAATAACAGTGGTGATAATGGACATCCTTGTTTCACCCCCGATCTTATTGGAAATGCTTCTAGCCTGTCCCCATTACATATAATGCTTGCTGAAGGTTTTAGATAGATGCTATTTATTATTTTAAGGAAGACTCCATTTATACCTATGCTTTCTAGTGTTTTTAATAGGAATGGGTGTTGTATTTTATCAAAAGCTTTTTCTGCATCTATTGAGATGATCATGTGGTTTCTGTTGGTTTTGTGTTGATATGCTCAATGATGCTGATAGTTTTCCTAATATTGAACCAACCCTGCATTCCTGGTATAATGTATTATTCTTGTGATAAGTTGCTGCAATCTACTTGCTAGTATTTTGTTTAAAATTTTTGCATCTATATTCATTAGAGAAATTGGTCTATAATTTTCTTTCTCTATTTTGACTCTTCCTGGTTTAGGTATCAACACCATATTTGTATCATAAAAAGAATTTGGTAAGACTCCTTCTTCACCTATTTTCCCAAATAGTCTATATAGTATTGGAATTAATTGTTCTTTAAATGTTTGATAGAATTCATGTAAATCCATCTGGCCCTGGAGATTTTTTCCTAGGGAGTTCATCAATGGCTTGTTCAATTTCTTTTTCTGAGATGGGGTTATTTAAGTATTTTACTTCCTCTTCGGTTAATCTGGGCAATTTATATTTTTGTAAATATGTATCCATTTCACTAAGATTGTCAAATTTGTTGGCATATAGTTGGGCAAAATAATTCCTAATTATTGTTTTAATTTCCTCTTCCTTGGTGGTAGCTTCACCCTTTTCATTCTTGATACTAGTAATTTGGTTTTCTTCTTTCTTTTTTTAATTAAATTAACCAAAGGCTTATCTATTTTATTGGTTTTTTCATAAAACCAGCTCTTAGTTTTATTTATTAGTTCAATAGTTTTCTTAATTTCAATTTTATTAATTTTTCCTTTGGTTTTCAATATTTCTAATTTGGTGTTTAGTTGAGGATTTTTAATTTGTTCTTTTTCTAGTTTTTTTAGTTGTATGCCCAATTCATTAATCTCCTCTTTTTCTATTTTATTTATGTAAGCATTTAGAGATATAAAACTTCCCCTAAGAACTGCTTTCGCTGCATCCCATAGGTTTTGGTATGTTGTCTCATTATTGTCATTCTCTTGAATGAAATTATTGATTGTTTCTATGATTTGTTGTTTGACCCAATCATTTTTTAGGATTAGATTATTTAGTTTCCAATTATTTTTTAGTCTATCTTTCCATGGCCCTTTATTACATATAATTTTTATTGCATCATGATCTGAAAAGGATGCATTTAATATTTCTGCCTTTCTGCATTGGATTGTGAGGTTTTTATGCCCTAGTACATGGTCAATTTTTGTGTATGTGCCATGTACTGCTGAGAAAAAGTATATTCCTTTCTATCCCCATTCAGTTTTCTCCAGAGGTCTATCATACCTAACTTTTCTAATGTTCTATTCACCTCCTTAACTTCTTTCTTGTTTATTTTGTGGTTAGACTTATCTAGTGCTGAGAGGGGGAGGTTCAGGTCCCCCACTAGTATAGTTTTGCTGTCTATTTCTTCCTGTAACTCCCTGAACTTCTCCTGTAAGAATTTGGATGCTATACCATTTGGTGCATATATATTTAGTAATGATATTACTTCAATGTCTGTAGTTTCCTTCCTTATCTCTTTTGATTAGATCTATTTTTGCTTTTGCTTTGTCTGAGATAAGAATTGCTACCTCTGCTTTTTTTACTTCAGCTGATGCATAATATATTCTGCTCCAGCCTTTTACCTTTACCCTGTATGTGTCACTCTTTTTCAAATGTGTTTCCTGTAAACAACATATTGTAGGATTATGGTTTTTAATCCATTCTGCAATCCATTTCCATTTTATGGGAGAGTTCATCCCATTCACATTCACAGTTATGATTACTATCTGTGTCTTTTTCTCCATCCTTTTCCCCCATTTATGCTTTTCTTTCTCCTTTTTCCTTTCTCCCCTTCACTAGTGTTTTGCTTTTAACCACCGCCTCCTTCAGTCCCTTCCCCCTTTTATTATCCCAGAAAGGCAGAAATATTAAATGCATCCTTTTCAAATCATGATTCAATAAAAATTATGTGCAATAAAGGGCCATGTAAAGATAGACTAAAAGTAATTCAAAACTAAGTAATCTAATGCTAAAAAACGATTGGACCAAACAACAAATCATAGAAACAATCAATAACTTCACTCAAGAGAATGACAATAATGAGACAACATACCAAAACCTATGGGATACAGCAAAAGCAGTTCTTAGGGGAAGTTTTATATCTCTAAATGCTTGCATAAATAAAATAGAAAAAGAGGAGGTCAATGAATTGGGCATACAACTAAAAAAAACTGGAAAAAGAACAAATTAAAAAATGCTTAATTAAACACCTAATTAGAAATATTGAAAACCAAAGGGGATATTAATAAAATTGAAATTAAGAAAACTATTGAACTAATAAATAAAACTAAGAGCTGGTTTTATGAAAAAATACATAAAATACATAAACCTTTGGTTAATTTAATTTAAAAAAATAAATAGAAATCCAAGTTACCAGTATCAAAAATAAAAAGGTTGAATCCACCACCAAGGAAGAGGAAATCAAAGCAATAATTAGGAACTATTTTGCCCAACTGTATGGCAATAAATTTGACAATCTTAGTGAAATGGATGAATATTTTAAAAAATATGAATTGCCCAGATTAACAGAAGAGGAAGTAAAATACTTAAATAATCCCATTTTGGAAAAAGAAATTGAAGAAGCCATTGATGAACTCCCTAGGAAAAATTCTGCAAGGCCAGATGGATTTACAAGCAAATTCTATCAAACATCTAAAGAACAATTAATTCCAATAACTATGTAGACTATTTGGGAAAATGGGTGAAGATTGAGTCTTAACAAATTCTTTCTATGATATAAATATGGCACTGATACTAAACCAGGAAGAGTCAAAACAGAGAAAGAAATTATAGAACAATTTACATAATGAATTTAGATGCAAAAATTTTTAACAAAATGTTAGCAAATAGATTGCCATAAATAATCACAAGAGTAATACACTATGACCAGATTGGATTTACAGTAGGAATGCAGGAATGCAGGGTTGGTTCAATATTAGGAAAACTATCGGCATCATTGAGCATATCAACAACAAAACCAACAGAAACCACACAATTATCTCAATAGATGCAGAAAAAGCTTTTGACAAAATGCAATACCCCTTCCTATTAAAAAATACTAGAGAACATAGGAATAAATGGAGTATTCCTTAAAACAATAAATAGCATCTACCTAAAACCTTCAGCAAGCATTATGCGTAATGGGACAAGCTAGAAACATTTCCAATAAGACTGGGGGTGAAACAAGGATGTCCATTATCACTACTGTTGTTCAATATCATACTAGAAACATTAGCTTTAGCAATAAGAGAAAAAAAAAGAAATCAAATGTATTAGAATAGGCAAGGAAGAAATAAAACTATCACTCTTTGCAGATGATATGATGATATACTTAGAGATTGAAGTAAAAAACTACTTGAAATAATAAACTACTTTAACGAATTTGCAGGCTATAAGGTAAACCCACATGAATCATTGGCATTTCTATATATTACCAACAAAGCCCAGCAGCAAGAGATAGAGAAATTCCATTTAATATTAGTGTAGACATCATAAAATATTTAGGAGTCTACCTCCCAAAACAAACCCAGGAGCTATATGAACACAATTACAAAACACTTTCTACATAAATTAACTGAGATCCAAAGAATTGGAAAAACATCAGTTGCTCATGGGTAGGCTAAGCTAATATAATAAAAATGACAATTCTACCTAAGCTAATTTACTTATTCAGTTCCATGCCAATCAAATTACCAAAAATTATTTTATAGAGTTAGGAAAAATAATAACAAGATTCATTTGGAATAACAAAAGGTTCAGAATATTAAGGGAAGTAATGAAAAGAAATGCAGGGGAAGGTGGCCTAGCCATTCCATGTCTTAAATTGTATTATAAAGCAGCAACCATCACAATTGTTTGGTACTGGCTCAGAAATAGGGTAGTGGATCAGTGGGATAGGTTAGGTATTCAAGACACAGTAGTCAATGACCACAGTAATATATTATTTGATAAACCCAAAGATCCCAGATTCTGGGGTAAGAACTCACTCTTTGACAAAAACTGCTGGGAAAATTTGAAAAGAGTATGGCAGAAAGTAGGCACAGATCAAAATCTCACACCATATACCGAAATAATAAAGTCAAAATGGGTTCATGATTTAGATATAAAGGCTGATACTGTAAGCAAACTGGGAGAGCAAGGAATAGTTTACCTATCAGATTTATGGAGAACATAAGAATTCATGACCAAACAGGAGATAGATAACATTATGAAAAGCAAAATTGAAAAGTGTTTGCACAAACAAAGCCAATGCAACCAAGATTAGAAGGAAAGTAGAAAATCGGGAAAGAATTTTTACAACCAGTCTCTCTGATAATGGCCTGATTTCTAAAATATGTAGAGAATTAAGTAAAATTTATAAGGATACAAGTCATTTCCCCAATTGATAAATGGTCAAGGGACATGAACAGGCAGTTCCTAGATGAAGAAATTAAAGCCATCTGTAGTCATATGAAAAAAAATGCTGTAAATCACTATTGATAAGAAAAATACAAATGAAAACAACTCTGAGGTACATCACACCTATCAGAATGACCAACACAACAAATCAGGAAAATGATAAATGTTGGAGAAGATGTGGGAAAATTGGAACACCAATGCATTGTTGGTGGAGTTGTGAAATGATCCAACCATTTTGGAGAACACTTTGGAACTGTGCCCAAAGGGCTATAAAAATGTGCATACCCTTTGACCCAGCAATAGCACTTCTATGGCTATAACCCAAAGAGATTATACAAATGGGAAAAGTACCTGCATGTACAAAATATTCATAGCAGCTCTTTTTGTGGTGGCAAAGAATTGGAAATTGAGAGGATGCCCATCAATTGGGGAATGGCTGAGCAAGTTGTGGTATATGAATGTAATGGAATACTATTGTACTATAAGAAATGAGGTACAGGTTGACTTCAGAAAAACCTGGAAAGACTTGTATGGTCTGATGTTGAGTGAAGTGAGCAGATTCAAGAGAACATTGTACACAATAACAGCCATGTCGTGCAATGACTAATATTGATATACTTAGCCCTTCCCAGCAATACAAGGATCTAAGACATCTTCAAAGGCCTCATGATGGAAAATGCTATCCACAAAGAAGAAAGAACTATGGAGTTTGGATGCAGATCGAAGCATAATATTTGCTATTTTTTTTCTTTTTTTTTTTTGTTTCCTCTTTCTGGTAGTTCCTCCTATTGGTTGTATTTTCTACTTACAACATCACTAATGTGAAAATACATTTAATAGGAATGTATATGTGTAGCCTATTTGAGATTGCATGCTGTCTTGGTGAGAGAGATGGGGAGGGAGGAGGAGACAAATTTAAAACTCAAAAGCTTATGGAAGTGATTGTTGATAATTCAAATACATCAAACAGCATTTTTATTATTTATAGCCCCTGAAAAGAAGAATAATACATTTAGTTTTGAAAAAGTATTAACAGAAGCAAAACATAATGATTTGCCAACTATTGGGAGGCATTAGCCCTTATGGGATGCATTTGCTGAACAGATTTTGAGAACATAAAGTTTATTTATGAATAAAGCTTCTTTATATTTTTCAAAAAAAGTTCACTTTTGATTACTCCCTCCCCCAATCTGCTCCCCTTTCTGTCACCCCCTTTCTCTAGTCCCCTTCCAACCTATTTTCCTGTAGAGTAAGATGGATTTCTTTACCCAATTGAGTGTGTATGTTATTCCCTTTCAAAGCCAATTCTGATGAGAGTAGGGTTCACTCATTCCCTCTTAACTCCCCCCTCTTCCACTCCACTGTAAAAGCTTTTTCTTTCCTCTTTTATGTGAGATAATTTACCCCATGCTACCTCTCCCTTTCTTGTTCTCCCAGTACATTCCTCTCTCACCCCTTAATTTTATTTTTTAGGTATCATCCCTTCATATTCAACTCATACCTGTGCCCTCTATCTATATGTACTCCTTCTAACTACCCTAATAATGAGAAATGTCTTATGAATTAGAAGTATCATCTTCCCATGTAGGAATGTAAATATTTTAACCTTATCAAGTCCTTTATGATTTCCTTTTCCTGTTTACCTTTTTTTTTTCTTGAATCTTATATTTAAAAATCAAATTTCTATTTAATTCTGGTCTTGTCATCAAGAATGCTTCATGGGGCAGCTAGGTGGTGAAGTGGATAGACACTGGCCCTGAAGTTAGGAGGACCTGACTTCAAATTTGGCATCACATCAAACATTTGACACTTACTAGCTGTGTGACCCTGGGCAAGTCACTTAACCTCAATTGCCTAAAATTAAAAAAAAAAGAATGCTTGAAAGTCTGGTATTTCATTGAATTTCCATGTTTCCCTCTGAAGGATTATACTCAGTTTTTCTGGGTAGGTGATTCCTTGTTATAACCCTAGCTCTTTTGACCTCTGGAATATCATATTCCAAACCCTCCAATTCTTTAATGTAGAAGCAGCTAAATCTTATGTTATCCTGACTGTGGCTCCACCATACTTGAATTGTTTCTTTCTGGCTGCTTACAATATTCTCTTTACTGGAACTCTGAATTTGCTTATATTCCTGGTAGTTTTCATTTGGGGATCTTTTTTAGGAGATGATTGGTGGATTCTTTTGATTTCTATTTTACCTTCTGGTTCTAGAATATCAGGGTGGTTTTCCCTGATAATTTCTTGAAAGAGGATGTGTAGGCTGTTTTTTTTAATCATGGCTTTGAGGTAGCCCAATAATTTTAAAGTTATCTCTCCTGAATCTATTTTCCAGGTCAATTATTTTTCCAATGAGATATTTCACATTTTCTTCTATTTTTTTTTTCATTCCTTTGATTTTCTTTTATTGTTTCTTGGTTTCTCATAAAGTCATTAGTTCTTTTTGATCCATTCTAACTTTTAAGCAATTATTTTCTTCAGTGAGCTTTTGGACCTTTTCCACTTGGACAATTATGCTTTTTAAAGCATTCTTCTCCTCAGTGGCTTTTTGAACTTCTTTTGCCATTTCGTCTAGTCTGTTTTTTAAGGTGTTATTTTCTTCAGTATTTTTTTGTGTGTCCTTCATCATGCTGTTGAATTTTCTCATGATGTTCTTGCATCACTCTGATTTCTCTTACCCATTTTTCCTCAACCTCTCTGACTTGATTTTCAAAATCTTTTTTGAGCTCTTTTAAGGTCTGAGGCCAATTCCTATTTTTCTTGGAGGCTTTGAATGTAGGTGCTTTGACTTTTCTATCTTCCTCTGAGTGCGTTTTGATTTTCCTTGTCACCATAATAACTTTCTATAGTCAGGTTTTTTTTCCATTGTTTGCTCACTTCCCCAGCCTGTTACTTGACTTTTAACTGTTTGTTAAAGTAGGGTGCTGTCCTGCTTCCGGGATCCAAGATGACAGAGTAAAAAGGTAGTCGTTCTCACTCTCCCCTATCAGCCTCTGAAAACCCAGAAAATATCACCCCAGAAAAAAACCCTGGAACAACTGAACTAGAAGAAAGATGAGGAGCATCAGTGCAGCAGCCCAGCAAAAGGGTCTCCCAGTGCCTCAGCCAAAATAAGGGAAGCAGCACTACAAAGGGCCCCAGGCCAATAGGCACCCAGTAGCATTCATCTGAAAGGAGCCCAAGAAAGCAACCTAAAGTCTTCATAAAGCCCCAGCCTTGCTGATTCCAACCCAATACCAGGTAAGCTGTCAGAAACTCAGGAAGGTGGTAGAGCAGGAAAACACCAACACTTGGACCTCCAAGTGCCTCAGTGAAGGCGGAGGAAATGGTGGAAACCAGCTCAGAAAACCACCAGGTGCCTCCATACTCTACCACAAAGGAATCTCCCAGTGCATTACCTGAAAGGAGGGAGGCAGCATTGCAATGGGCCCCAGGCAGATAAACATCCTGCATCATGCATTTCAAAGGAGCTGAAGAAAGCTAAAGGAAAGGAAAAGCAGGCAACCTAGAATTGCCTGAAAGTTCCAGCCTTGCTGATTCCAGCCCAACAGGAGATGAGCTGCCAAAACCCTACAGCCTCCAACTGCCAACATAAGAGGCCCCAGCACACCAAGCCAGTGACCAAGACCTAGGCTCCCAACACAAGAAGCTTAGGTCAGTCCCTTCTGTTCCCCCAGCAGGAGAGCTCAATCTTTTTAAAGGCCAGGGAATAAAGAAACACCATGAGTAAAAAGAAATGTACCATAGATTCATGTTTTGAGAAGAGTGAAGATCAAGAAAGAAATTCTGAAGAGGACAACATTGTCAACAAACCCACATCTGCAACAACAAAAGAAAATATGAACTGGTCTGAAGCCCAAAAAGCCTTCTTAGAAGAGCCCAAGAAGTATTTTAAAAGTCAAATGAGAGAGGAAGAAGAGTTGTTAAAAAATACAATTGGCCAATTGGAAAAAAAGTACATTGAAGAGAACAAGTCCCTAAAAAACACAATTGACCAATTAAAGGAGGAAATACAAAAACTACAGAAGAAAACAATATGTGAAAAGCTGGAATCGGACATATGGAAACTAATGACTTTATGAAAGAGCAAGAATCAGTCAAACAGAAACAAAAATTGAAAAAATACATGAAAACGTAAAATACCTCATCAGTAAAACAACTGACCTGGAAAATCTATTCAGGAGAGACAATTTAAAAATTATTGGACTACCTGAAAATCATGATGAAAAAAAGAGCCTGGACAATATCTTTCAGGAAATCATAAAGGAAAACTTCCCTGAAGTCCTAGAACCAGAAGGTAAAATAACCCTAGAAAGAATATACCACTCACCACCTGAAAGAGATCCCAAATTGAAAATACCAAACAATTTAAATTTCATGGGACCACAGTCAGGATTACACAGGACCTCACAGCTTCTACATTAAAAGACCACAGGGCATGGAACATGATATTCTGTAAGGCAAAAGAGCTTGGATTGCAGCCAAGGATCAACTACTCAGCAAAAATGACCATGATTTTTCAAGGGAGGAGATGGATAGTCAACAAAATAGGGGACTTTCAAATCTTCCCATAAAAAGGCCAGAGCTCAACAAAAAAAATTTGATCTTCAAGTACAAGATTTAAGAGAGACATAAAATGGTAAATGGGACAGAAAGATACAAAATGTTAATAAGGGTGGACTGTTAACATCCCTACAAGGGAAGATGACACTTGCAACTCTTGAGCACTGTATTATTATAACACCATGTTAAAGAAGTATACATAAAGAGGGTGGATATTAGTTGACTTTGATGTAATGATTAAAATAAATCTAATCAAGTGGGTAAAATGGATCCAAATAACTGGATTAATCTGATCTTAGAAAATGTACTGAGAAAGGAGGAGGCAGTCAAGGGTAAATTACATTACGGGGGGGAAAAGACAGAAAATCCTATTACAGCAGAAGAAAGAAGGGAGGGGGGTGAGTATTGTTTGAACCTTACTCTCATCAGATTTGGCTCAAGAAGGGAAAAACATAATCAGTTAGGTATAGAAATCTAACTTGCCCTATAGGCAGTAGGAGGGAAAAGGGGAAAGAAAAGGGAGGGAGGAAAAAAAGGCAGGGAATATGCAGTAAGGGTAAAGGGGAAGAAAAGGTAAAGGGATAATAGAAGGGAAGAGGGGCTGAAGGAGGCAGTGGTCAAAGGAAAACACTAGTGGGAGGGGGGAAAGGAGAAAGGAGAAAGAAAAGCATAAACGGGGGGGAAAGGATGGAGAAAAAGACACAGATAGTAATCATAACTATAAATGTGAATGGGGTAAACTCTCCCATAAAATGGAAATGGATTGCAGAATGGATTAAAAAACATAATCCTACAATATGTTGTTTACAGTAAACACATTTCAAAAAGAGTGACACATACAGGGTAAAGGTAAAAGGCTGGAGCAGAATATATTATGCATCAGCTGAAGTAAAAAAAGCAGAGGTAGCAATTCTTATCTCAGACAAAGCAAAAGCAAAAATATATCTAATCAAAAGAGATAAGGAAGGAAACTACATCCTGCAAAAACGCACCATAGACATTGAAGTAATATCATTACTAAATATATATGTACCAAATGGTATAGCATCCAGATTCTTAGGGGAGAAGTTCATGGAGTTACAGGAAGAAATAGACAGCAAAACTATACTAGTGGGGGACCTCAAACTCCCCCTCTCAGCACTAGGTAAGTCTAACCACAAAATAAACAAGAAAGAAGTTAAGGAGGTGCATAGAACATTAAAAAGTTAGGTATGATAGACCTCTGGAGAAAACTGAATGGGGATAGGAAGGAATATACTTTTTTCTCAGCAGTGCATGGCACATACACAAAAATTGACCATGTATTAGGGCATAAAAACCTCACAATCCAATGCAGAAAGGCAGAAATATTAAATGCATCTTTTTCAGATCATGATGCAATAAAAATTATATGTAATAAAGGGTCATAGAAAGATGGACTAAAAAATAATTGGAAACTAAATAATCTAATCCTAAAAAATGATTAGGTCAAACAATAAATCATAGAAACATTCAGTAATTTCATTCAAGAGAATGACAATAATGAGACAACATACCAAAACTTATGGGATGCAGCTAAAAGCAGTTCTTAGGGGAAGTTTTATATCTCTAAATGCTTAAAAACAGGAGATCAATAACTGGGCATACAACTAAAATAACTGGAAAAAGAGCAAATTAAAAATCCTCAATTAAACACTGAATTAGAAATATTGAAAACCAAAGGAAAAATCAGTAAAATTGAAATTAAGAAAACTATTGAACTAATAAATAAAAGTGAGAGCTGGTTTTATGAAAAAAACAATAAAATAGATAAATCTTTGGGTAATTTAATTTAGAAAAAGAAAGAAGAAAACCAAATTACTAATATCGAGAATGAAAAGGGTGAAGCTATCACCAAGGAAGAGGAAATTAAAACAATAATTAGGAATTATGTTGCCCAACTATATGCCAACAAATTTGATAATCTTAGTGAAATGGATACATATTTACAAAAATATAAATTGCCCAGATTAACTGAAGAGGAAGTTAAATATTTAAATAACCCCATCTCAGAAAAAGAAATTGAAGAAGCCATTGATGAACTCCCTAGGAAAAAATCTCCAGGGCCAGATGGATTTGCATGTGAACTCCATCAGACATTTAAATTCCAATACTATATAGACTATTTGGGAAAATACGTGAAGAAGGAGTCTTACCAAATTGTTTTTATGATACAAATATGGTGCTAATACCTAAACCAGGAAGAGTCAAAATAGTGAAAGAAATTTATAGGCCAACTTCTCTAATGAATATAGATGCAAAAATTTTAAACAAAATATTAGCAAATATATTGCAACAACTTATCACAAGAATAATACACTATGACTAGGTAGGATTTATACCAGGAATGCAGGGTTGGTTCAATATTAGGAAAACTATGAGCATCATTGAGCATATCAATACCAAAACCAACAGAAACCACATGATCATCTCAATAGAGGCAGAAAAAGCTTTTGACAAAATACATACCCATTCCTATTAAAAACACTAGAAAGCATAGGTATAAATGGAGTCTTCCTTAAAATAATAAATAGCATCTATCTACAACCTTCAGCAAGTGTTATATGTAATGGGGACAGACTAGAAGCATTTCAAATAAGATTGGGGGTGAAACAAGGATGTCCATTATCACCACTGTTCTTAGAATTCTACTGGAAATGTTAGCATTAGCAATAAGAGAAGAAAAAGAAATCAAACGTATTACAATAGGCAAAGAAGAAACAAAGCTATCACTCTTTGCACAGGACATGATGATATACTTACAGAATCCTAGAGAATCAAGTAAAAAACTACTTGAAACAATAAACAACTTTAACACAGTTGAAGGCTGTAAAATAAACCCACAGAAATCATCAGCATTTGTATACATATTACCAACAAAGCCCAACAGCAAGAGATACAAAGAGAAATTCCGTTTAAACTTACTGTAGACATTATAACATATTTAGGAGTCTACCTACCGAAACAAACCCAAGAACTCTATGAACACAATCACAAAATATTTTTCACACAAATAAAATCAGATCTAAATAGCTGGAAAAACATCAGTTGCTCATGGGTAGGCTGAGCTAGTATAATAAAAATGATGATTCTACCTAAGCTAATTTACTTATTCAGTGCCATACCAATCAAACTACCAAAAACATTGTTTTATAGAGTCAGAAAAAATAATAAGATTCATTTGGAATAACAAAAGGTCCAGAATATCAAAGGAGTTAATGAAAAGAAATACAGAGTAAAGTGGCTTAGCAATTCCAGATCTTAAATTGTATTATAAAGCAGCTATTATCAAAACTGCTTGGTACTGGCTAAGAAATAGAGTGGTGGATCAGTCAAATAGGTTAAATATGCAAGACACAGCAGTTAATGACTATAGCAATCTATTATTTGATAAACCCAAAGACCCCAGCTTCTGGGATAAGAACCCACTCTTTGAAAAAAAAAAACTGCTAGGAAAACTGGAAAAGTATGGCAGAAACTAGGCATAGACCCAAATCTCACACCATATACCAAAATAAAGTCAAAATGGGTTCATGACTTAGATATAAAGGCTGATACCATAAGTAAATGGGAGAACAAGGAATAGTTTACCTATCAGATCTATGGAGAACAGAAGAATTCATGACCAAACAGGAGATAGAGAACATTATGAAAAGCAAAATGGATAATTTTGATTACATTAAATTGAAAAGTTTTTGCACAAACAAAGCCAATGCAACTAAGATTAGAAGGAAGGTAGAAAATTGGGAAAGAATTTTTACAACCAGTCTCTCTGATAAAGGCCTCATTTCTAAAATATATAGAGAATTAAGACAAATTTATAAGAACACAAGCCATTCTCCAACTGATAAATGGTCAAAGGATATGAACAGACAGTTCTCAGATGAAGAAATTAAAGCCATCTATAGTCATATGAAAAAATGCTCTAAATCATTATTGATTAGAGAAATGCAAATCAAAACAACTCTGAGGTACCACATCACACCTATCAGATTGGCCAACACAACAAAACAGGAAAATGATAAATGTTGGAGAAGATGTGGGAAAATTGGAACACTAATGCATTGTTGTTGGAGTTGTGAAATGATGCAACCATTTTGGAGAACAATTTGGAAGTATGCCCAAAGGGCTATAAAAATGTGCATGCCCTTTGATATAGCAATATCACTTCTAGGGCTATATCCCAAAGAAATCATACAGATGTGAAAGGGACCCACATGTACAAAAATATTCATAGCAGCTCTTTTTGTGGTGGCAAAGAATTGGAAATTGAGGGGATGCCCATCAATCGGGGAATGGCTGAGCAAGCTGTGGTATATTAATGTAATGGAATACTATTATGCTCCGAGTCTGACTTATTATGCCATACTGCCCTTCATTTAGAGAAATAAACTGGTACATAATACCAATGATGGTATACATTAGTGAATGAGAAATGTTACCAAAGACATCCTAGGGACTTGAATGATCAAAGATTTGGAAGAGGAGGTCCTTTAGCAAAAGAGTGGGAACAACAAATGGACTGCCAAAGAGTTGCACTGGTATCTACAAAGTAGTTAAAGCATATAAGGAACATTACAATTCACTGTATGAGTTTTCTGTGGCAGGTGTATATAAAAATATGGATACAGACAAAAGTTGTAGGAAATGGGCAGTTATGATTAGTGCTGGTTTGGAAAGTCCACACATCAATATGATGATGCAGTATCAGGAAAGTCTCCGTATCACCCAGCACAAAGCCTTCTTCATAGTAAGTGCTTACTAAGTGTTTGTTGAATTGAGTTCCCAATGCACTACACTGATATTCTCACTCTCTCCTAAAAAAACAAAAACAAAAACAAAAAACAAAGCAAAACAAACAAATAAAAAAAACCCCAACAGCAACCAAAAAAAAAAAAGCTATTATTGGCTCTTGTTCACTTGAATGACAAGATACAAACTCTGGGTCTAGCCTGAACTTTGAACCTCTCCACAAGTTGCCCCTAACTTCTCTTTTCAATTTTGTTTATGCTTCTCTCCAATCTCATGTTCTTCTAGCCAACCAGAACTATTAGCTATTCCTCAGTCTTGTCCAGGCCCTCCCTGCCTTCATTCAATGCCCCCCTTGTCTAGAATGAACTATTCTAACATCTATGTTTATTGAAATTTTGCATTGATATGAAAGCCCAGGTCAAGTTTCACTTTCTCCATGAATCTTTCACTGATAAGTACCCCTAGTTTAAATGATCTGGCCTTATTTGGATCTCTCAGGACTCTCTGTTTGACCTCTTCTCTGCACTTAATTATTTCTATATGTCTTATCATCCTATTAGATGGGAATATTTAAGGGAAAACAATGTCATTTTCCTCTCATTTTTCTGTTTTCCACTCTCTAGTATACAGTGCAGTAGTCAATGCAGTATAATAGTGCATAGTAAATATTTAATAAGTGTTTGTTGGATCAAACTGAATATGCTACAACCAAATTGCACTAGTCCATAATGTAATCCATTTAAATCAATTTGAATCATTTAAATCAAACTTTAAGGTTTGTGAACCACTTTATGTGTTGTCTCATTTGATCTTTAAAATAGCGTTATGAGGTATTATTATGTACATTTTATAAATAAAGGAACTGAGACTCAGGAAAGTTAAGTGATTTGGTTGGGGTTACAGAGATCATAAGTGTCTGAGATAGGATTTGAACTCAGGTCTTCCTGACCCTAAGTTCAGCACTCTATGTGCCATGACACCTTGTTACCTCTGCCTGAGGTTTTAAACCATTTTCTATCAGTTCCATGGCAGAGTATAGGGGGAATGGCACTGGATTTATAGTGAGATGACAAATCCCAGTTTTGTTACTACATGTGTGACTTTAAGAAAGTCACTTCATCTCTCTGGGCCTCAGTTACTTTGTCTGTAAAATGACAAGTTTGGCATAGGTGGCCTGTATGGTCTCTTCCAGCTTTGATCTCAGCTTCTTTATGAAAATTAATGCTGTTTATTTGATAGCCCTAAAGGGATTGTCCACAACATTCCTGATGGGAATCACTGACCATTATAGGCAGCTGCATTCTCTGATCATTTCTGTCTCAGAGAAAACTTCGCTGAGGGATTACACATTACCTGGAAACCAGAGAAGGAGACAAATATAGGCTGTAAGTGATGGAGGCTTGCCCAAAACATGTTTTTAATTTAAAACTGCTGAGAAGTTAGCTCCCAGGCTCACAGAGACCTCTGTTTCCTTCACTCTCCACTAGCTCTCAAAATGATATCTTCCATTCCCCCCACTTGCATCTAGCCCCTTTTCAAACTTGGAATCAGGCAGAAATTTAATACAAAACAATGATGCTACTGTAAATGCCTTCCTACATCCCTCTCTGAAGTGGAAAGCATTTTATATGTTTGAGTCTCTCTGTGGATGTACATGTGAGTGTGTTTTAATTGTGATGCAATGTCCAGGAAGAAAAATAAGGCCACTTATGTGAAAGAAGTATTAGTGATGAAGCAAATGGGACCACGAGTTCCCTTTCCTTTCACTTGAGCATGCAACATGCAGGGGATATATGGGATATTCAGGGAGGACTAGCATCCCTGGTGTCTGGTGCCTTTGCTAAGCTCACCTACCTTTGGTGTCCATCTGTTACCCAACTCTCACCTGAGGCTCTAAGAAGCTGTAGAACCAGTAAACCATCTTGGCAGATGGTCTAAACTTGGTTAAGGGTAGCCAATAGGCTTTAAACCAATTGATGAGTTAGGGAGATGCCTACCCCAAGCATATGAAGACTTTTTCACAGCAAAATGGGTGGACAAGAACAATTTGTTCCAAAGGCCATGAAGGTGGCTGAAACAAGCTTTGTAGAGTGCTTAGATTTTGGTAAGACATCAAAGAGGCCAAGATCATCCTCTGCATACCAGGCTGTTGCCAGTCATCCCAACTTTTGTCTTGCTATTGGACTTCAATGACTCTTCAAGGTAGAGATTGAAGCTGATGATCTGTGCAATTCTGCCTCATTTAAATCCAATTCAAACACAAGTCAAGACATTACCCCATGATGTCATTGCTTTGAAAACAAACGATCAACAACAACAACATGCAATCAGACTCATTCTTATGGCACAGCCAAGGGACTGGGATACTAACTGGCTATAACAATCTGGCACATACATGAGATGCCCAGAAATTCAACAATCAAAGAGGGCTAATTAAGTGCTAACAATGTACAGAACATTATGCCAAGTGCCAAGGAAACAGAATAAAATAGTCCTTCTCTGCAATTAACTGACAATCTACTGTACATATTCATTATGTGTACTCTTAAGTCAATACAACACACACACACACACACACACACACACACACACACACACACAGAGGTGTCTGTTGTGTGTATTGCCAGTACAAAGTAATTTGAGAGGAGAGAGCACTAAAATCTAAAATCCTGGAAGATCAGTAAAGGCTTCTTATGGGAGATGATAGTACTTGAACTGAGCCTGCAAAGAAGCTACAGATTCTAAGAGGTTGAGGGAGTACATTGTCTGCATGAGGATAGACAGTGCAAAGGTGAGAGAACAGAATGCTGTGCTAACAAAAGCAGTTCCTAAGAGCCCAACAAAGAATTAGCCAGCAAGTAGCCCCATTTGTGATAAAGGTGTTTTCTCTTTATTTGCTTGGTTCATTCAGGGAGAACCTTTACAATGCTGAAATAGTCACTAAATAGTTAACAAGG
Organism: Phascolarctos cinereus; assembly: GCF_003287225.1. Lineage (NCBI taxonomy): Eukaryota > Metazoa > Chordata > Mammalia > Diprotodontia > Phascolarctidae > Phascolarctos > Phascolarctos cinereus. The sequence goes on from NW_027555625.1 coordinate 343,601,117, forward strand.
GCAGAATTCTGCATATGTTCATTAGCTGTCTTTGTAGGCTAGATATTAGAAAACATGGCTAAGGAATAGGTCATAGATTCATAAAATGGAAGACTAGAAAGAATTTTGGAGATTACCAAGTCTTGTATCTTCATATATGTGTGTGTGTGTGTATGTACATGTGTGTGTGTATATGTGCATATGTGTGTGTGTGTGTGTGTGTGTGTGTGTGTGTATATATATATATATATATATATATATATATTTTTTTTTTTTTTTACAAGTGAGGAAACTAAAGCCTACAAAAGGACACTGATTTGTCACACAGGGAGTTAATGGCAAACCTAAGATAGGAACTCAGGTCTCCTGGATCTCAGTCCAGTGATAAGTGTTTTAATGTTTCATGATAAAACTTTGGTAAAGGCCTTCCCCTGTTCTGACATTCATTTTCCCCATCTTAAATTCAGGGAGTTGGACTAGATATTTTGATTTTCTGTATTTCTATGGTCCAGGCAGTACAAATCCTATTGAAGTCTTATTGAAATTTACCTTTGTCTATTATTTTCCAGTGTCTGATGATCCGAAAATATTCAATTTTTTAAAACCACATTTCTCTGACATTTTAAGTTTTACAAACTTATAAACTTGTTGCCTCACATCAACCCTAGTAGAAGAGGTAGAAAATGTATTATTTTGCCCTAGATGAAGAAATCAAAGCCAAGAGAAGTAAAAGGACTTGCAAGATTCAAATCCAGAACTGACTTTAAACCTAGCACTCCTTTCACTACCGTAACTGGCGCTCACCACAAAATCAATTCTGCAGATGTTAATTAGAGAAGGAATCTTTTGTCTTTTTTCCTCAAGAAGGGAAATATTTAAGGATTCTTTTCCTTGTCTACTGCACAGCTTGTCTTTGAGATTACTGATTTATGTGTGGCTTCTCCACAGTGACCTCTATATCACACAAGCCTGCAAAGACCCCAAAGAGCTTCTTTTTAAAAGAAACACAAGGTGCATGCAGAAATTGTCAAATAAACCACAAAACAAGGAGAAAATCTTCATGATCAAAGCCACAGAAGTCACAGACACTCAATCCCCAACTGCAGACTTCAGAGTTGGGTCACTGTGGCCATTGGAAAGCACATACTATGTAAATGTTGTCCATTTTATTTGTTTTTTTTTTTCATCCAATTTTGATTAGGGGTCATTGACTTGCACCCTTATCTCCCTACAGCACCTGGGTGAATTGAAGAAGGAAATGAATTGATGGTCATTTAGTCTTCTGATAAAGAAAGTAAATGTGGAAATCTGCCATGTTTCTTTAATAACCAGCCAGTTCCACCCTTACTGTGACTATCTATCCATTTGATCTTTCTCTTGAGACCCTCCCTGATGATACACGGAAAGAAAATGGCATTTGAGAGGGGACAGAAGTGAAAAACTGAGTCCCTTCACCTTTGTTGCTAATTTTGAAAAGTCATGGAATAACTTAATTAGAAAGTACAACTTCAGGCCAATTGTTACCTCATTTCACCCCTTGTCAACCCATTGCAAACAACCATAAAAGTCTAATTGTGGTAGAAATGAAAGGACCCAGCCACCTGCTTTCCCATCTCCAGCCTTATCAATCATTAGGGCATCTAGTTATCTCTACCTTATAGCAGACAATAGATAATCAAATGCTTAATAACAGGAACAATAAAGCTAAAACCCCCCAGATGGCTGAAACATTTTAATTAAATAAGTAATGTTTATATTATAGACATGCTGTAGATTTCCATTTTTCTTGATAGCCACATTTTCCAGATTGCTAGGGAATGGAAGACAGGGGCAGGCACCAAGGTCTAGGATGCTCAGGATGAGGAATTATAGAATTGTGAAACAGGAAATTACAGTTAACTCTGTTACGTTGTGGGGATCAGGGGCATGGTTCTTCTGTGATCTAGAAAATCCTCGTAAAAATTTCTGGCCCTCCCTTCATACCAGAGAAGTTTGAATTATCATGGCATTAAAAAATATGTTTACATTATACAATGACATACATATATTTTATGCATTTCTGAATTTCTAAACTTTTTCTGTGTCACCTACTATCCGCTGTGTGTTGTCGGCAGCTTCTACAAAACTCCCAAAAAATTCCCATTTAATTTCTTATGCTGACCCACAATATATCAAAACCATGATGGGGAAAGTTGTAATGTGGAAGGGATAACTGTCCTCAGAAATCAGCTACTCTTGATTTGCAATTCCTTTCTATAACCATGTCATAAAAGTGATTATCCAGCTTCTTTTTGAAGAAGACCATTAAGGGTAACCTCATTTTCTCCTGAGGTGATCTAGTCCATTGTTAAGAAATCTATAGGTAGCAGCTTCAGAGTCCATCTAGCTCTCATTTTGTAGATGAGGAAAATGAAGAGTAGGGAGGTGAAGTGATTGTCCAAGGTTGCCCATGTAATAATTATCAAAGGTAGGATTTGAATCTAGGTTCTCTGACTCAAGTCAAAGTTTTTTTCTACTATACCATGCTTCCTCTATGAAATTATTCTTTGCTCCTAATCCTGTCCTGTGGAGCCAAGCAGAAAAAAAATCAATCTTTTTTCCACATGATAGCTCTTCAGACATTCAGATGTAATTATTGTGGGTCTCTACCACTTAATAAGAGGTTTGGTGGCCTCCATTAATCAGATAATTACTTTAACTCTTGCTTGAGGAGACCCAGTATACATGAAATGTGACCATTTGACTTATCATTCATACAAGTTTGAAATTGCATCATGATGAGAGGTCTTAACTCTTTTCTGTGTGTTTCATAGATTGAGAGCACAGAAAGACCTTGGAGACCATCTTAGCCCAATTCATCATTTCACAAAGAAGGAAAAAGAGGCTCAGAGAAGTGGTTTAATTTCCCCAAGGCCACATAGCAAATCAGCACAGATTTGAGATTAGAACCCAGGTCTTCTAACCTCTAATTTCATGTTCTAGAAAGAATATTAACCTTGCCACAGCTGCCTGTGATGTTTTCTTTAAAAACATTTGAACTGTCATCTTCTATGTCTGGGACTCCATGTAATTTTAATAGAAAAATTCTGCTGGCAAAGTAAAAAAAAAAGATTCTCTTTCACTTCTGTGCTTTTCACACCTGTGACTTTGCCTTCTGTCACATGACCAAGTACAATGGAGCTGATTCTGTTCCCCTTTCAAAACTCTACTATTTTCTCCGACCTACTTTTTTCACCATTACTCATAAGGTTAAATCTGAAGCCTTCCTCCAGGCAGTCTTTGTCTCATTTTCTTGTTTCAGTAAACTAGATATTCCTGGAGAAAATCTTCGCTTCTCTTTTTTCCTCCCACTGTCCAGTTTTTTTTTTAACTTGGTAAATCTTTTTTTTTTAAATAATATTTTATTTTCCCCCAGGTATATGTAAAGATGATTTTAACATTTATTTAAAAATTTTTTGAGTTCCAAATGATATCTCTCTCTCCCTCACTTCACCCCTCCTTGAGACAGTAACTTAATATAGTTTATACATGTTCAATCATGCAAAACATATTACTGTATTAGTTATATTGCAAAAGAAAACACAGACTCAAAGGGAAAAAATGAAAAAAATACAGAAAGTGAAAAATAGTATGCTTCAATCTGCATTTAGACCATCAGTTCTTTCTATGGAGGTGGATAGAATTTTTCACCATGAGTCATTTGGGATTGTCTTGGATTATTATATTGTTAAGAATAGCTAAGTCATTCACAGTTGATCATCACACAGTGTTGCTGTTACTGTGTACCATGTTCTCCTGGTCACACTCATTTCTCTTTGCATCAGTTCATATAAGTCTTTCCAGGATTTTGAAATTTGCCTGCTTATGTCTTACAGCATGGTAGTAGGGCATCACATTGATAGACTGCAACTTGTTCAGACATTTCCCAATTGATGGACATCCTCCCAATTCCTAATTCTTTGCTACCACAAAAGTGCTCATATAAATTTTTTTTTGTACAAATAGGTCCTTCCCCTCCTACATCTTTCCACCTATAGGGATGTAGACCTAGGAGTGTTATCGTAAGATCAAAAGGTATTCACAGCTTCCAATTGCCTTACATAATGGTTGGATCAGTTCACAACTCCAGCAACAGTGAATTAATGTTCCAGTTTTTCCACATCCCCTCCAGCATTTATTGTTTTTTCTGTCATATTTGCCAATCTGATAGCTTTGAGGTGATACCACAGAGTTGTTTTCATATTAATTTCTCCAATCAATAGTGATTTAAAGCATTTTTCATATGAATATAGATCATTTTAATTTCTTAGAAAACTGCCTGTTTATATCCTTTGACCATTAATCAATTGGGGAATGACTTGTATTCTTATAAATTTAAATCAATTCTCTATATATTTGAGAAATGAGGCCTTTGTTAGAGATGCTATAAAAATTGTTTCCCAGCTTTATGCTTTCCTTCTAATCTTGATTGCACTGGTTTTGTTTGTGCAATTTTTAAAATTTAATATAATCAAAACTGTCCATTTTACATCTCATAATGCTCTCTCTCTTATTCAGTAATAAATGCTTTCCTTCTCCATAGAACTGATAGGTAAATTATTCCTTGCTGTCCTGATTTCCTTATGGTATCATCCTTTATATTTAACTCATGTAGCCATTTTGATCTTTTCTTGGTATATGGTGTGAGATGTTGGTCTATACTACTTATTGCCAAACTGTTTTCTGGTTTTCCCATCAGTTTTTGTCAAATAGTGCATTCTTGTCCTAGAAGCTGGAGTCTTTAGGTTTATCAAATAGTACTGTCATCTTTATTATATCATCTCATCTTATCCATGAGCAATTCGTATTTTTTCCAATTGCTTAGATTTGACTTTACTTGTGTGAAAAGTGTTTTGTAATTGTGCTTATATAGTGTCTGGGTTTGTCATGGCGGGAAGACTTCCAAGTATTTTATATTGTCCAAAGTTATTTTATTAATTTTTATTTATTTTTAGTTTTCAAGATTCAATTGTACAAGATTTTTATTTCCAAATTTTCTCCCCATCTCTCTCCTCCCTGCCCCCCAAGATGGTGTGCATTCTGATTATCCCTTCCCCGAACCTGCCCTTCCTTCTATCACCCCCCCCTTTACAGCCCTCCCTACTACTTTCCAGTAAAGTAAGATAGGTTTTCATACCCAATTGAGTGTGTATGTTATTCTCTCCTTAAGCCAAATCCCATGAGAGCAAAATTCACTTATTCCCTCTCACCTCCCTACTCCCTTCCCCTCCACTGTAAAAGTTTTTTCTTGACCCTTTTATGTGAGATAATTTACCCCATTCTATCTCTCCCTTTCTCCTTCTCCCAATATATTCCTCTCTCACACCTTAATTTTATTTTTTAGATATCATCCTTTCATATTCAACTCACCCTGTGCCCTCTATCTATATATATTCCCTCCAACTACCCTAATAATGAGAAAGATCTCATGAGTTACAAATATCAACTTTTCATGTAGGAATGTGAACTGTTTTTTCCCATTGTTTGCTCATTTCCCCAGCCTATTACTTGACTTTTTAACACATTGTTAAGGTAGGTCTCTGCTTCCAGTGTGGACAGTGACCTGTCCCAAACTTCAGGGTTTTGTGCAGCTGTTTTCAGATATGCTTCTAGGGACACGTAAGTTTTCAGTTCTTCCAAGGTGGTATTATCTAAGAAGATGTGTTTACTCCTTATCTTATAGCCTGTGCTCTGGTCTTCACAAGCACTCCTTTGTCCACTAGAACTGTGAAGAGGGTTCCCTCTCCACTGCTGGCACAAGCTTTGCTATGTCAGCATTCCTCCTCACTTGAGGACTGCCACCCAGGACTGCAACCCAGATCTAAGTACGGACAAAGCCACAGAGTCCTGCCTCAGCAAAGAGACCCCAGTATTCTCCTTTTGATCAATTGTTCAATCCCCTTACTGTCTGTGGGTTGACAGCTTCAGAAGCAGGTGCTGCTGCTGCAGCTGCCACAGCCACAACCCCTGGGCTAGACTGTGTTCCTCTCTTACCCAGGTCTGATAGACTTTTCCTTCTGGTCTTCTAACTTGTCTTTGGCATTTGTGGGTTGAGAAGCCTGGAAACCACTACAGCCACCAGTGACTCAGTCCCTTGAAGCCTGCTCCAAGCCTGTTGGGGCCCAGTCTGTTCCAGCATGGCCTGTACTAGACTGCAATCCTCTCCCAGCCCAGCACAACAGACCTTTCCTAGACCATCCAGGTTGTCTTGGGTGGGAAATTTGTTTCACTCTGTCTTTTTGTGGGTTCTGCTGCTCTTGAATTTGTTTAGAGTAATTTTTACAGGTATTTGGAAGGATTTGGGGGAGAGCTCGAATCCCTGCTTTTACTCCACTATCTTGGCTCTGTTCCATGTCTACAGTTACTTTAAAAGGAATTTCTCTTTCTAGCTCTTGCTGCTGAACTTCATTGATATTATGTAGAAATGCTAATGATTTTTGTGGTTGTATTTTATACCCTGCAACTTTGGTAAATTTTATTTCAAGTAGGTTTTTTTTTTGTTTTGTTTATTTGGTTTTCATTTTCAACATTCACTTCTACAAGATTTTGAGTTCTAAATTTTTTCCCATTCCCTCTGCCTCCCCTTCCCTAGATGTCATGTAATCTGATATGGGCTATACATGTATAATCATATTAAACATATTTTCACTTTAGTCATGTTGTAAAGAAGGATTAGAACCAAGGGGGGAAATCAAGAGACAGAAGAAACAGAGAACGAGAGAGAGAGAGAGAGAGAGAGAATAGTATGCTTTGATCTGCATTCAGACTCCACAGTTTTTTCTCTGGATGTGGATAGCATTTTCCATCATGAGTCTTTTGGAATTGTCTTAGATCCTTGTAATGCTGAGAGCAGTTAAGTCCATCAAAGCTGGTCATGGCACAATGTTGCTGTTACTGTGTACAATGTTCTTCTGGTTCTGCTCATTTCACTCTGCATCAGTTCATATAAGCCTTTCCAGGTTTTTCTGAAGTATGCCTGCTCATAATTTCTTATGGAATAATAATATTCCATTACATTCACATACTATGGCTTCTTTAGTCATTCCCTAATTGACGGGCATCCCCTCAATTTCCAATTCTTGGCCACCACAAAAAGAGCTGTTATAAATATTTTTGAAATGTGTCTTTTTTTTTCATTTTTATGACCTCTTTGGGATATAGACATAGAATTGGTATTGTTGGGTCAAAGGGTCAAGTAATATTTTTAGTTGATTCTTGAGGATTCTGAGTATACCATACCATCTGCAAAGAGTGATAGTTTTGTTTCCTCAATGCCTGTTCTAATTCCTTCAATGTCTTTTTCTTCTTTCATTGCTATAGCTAACATTTCTAGTATAATATTGGATTATAGTGGTGATAATGGGCATCTGTGATCTTATTGGGAAGAATTTTAGTTTATCCCCATTACAGATAATGCTTTCTGATGATTTTAGATAGACACCATTTATCACTTTAAGGAAAGCTTCATTTATGTCTATGTTCTCTAGTGTTTTCATAGGAATGGGTGGTGTTTTTGTCAAAAGCTTTTTCTGCATCTATTTAGATAATCATACAATTTCTGTAGATTTTGTTTGTTATTGATATACTTAATTATGCTGATAGTTTTGTTAATATTGAACCAACTCTGTATTCCTGGCATAAATCCCACCTGGTCATAGTTTATGATGCTGGTGATACATTGCTATAATCTCTTTGTTAGCTTTTTTTTTTAATTTTTGCATCAATATTCATTAGGGAAATTGGTCTATAGTTTTTTTTCTCTGTTTTGGCTCTTCCTTGCTTAGGTATCAGCACCATATTTGTGTCATAAAAGTAATTTGGTATGATTCCTTTTTTGCCTATTTTCTCAAATAGTTTATATAGCATTGGAATTAATTGTTTTTTAAGTATTTGGTACAACTCACTTGTGAATCCATATGGTCTTGGAGTTTTTTCTTAGGGAGTCATTAATGGCTTGTTAAGTTTCTTTTTCTAAAATGGGGTTATTTGAGTATTCTATTTCTCTTCTGTTAATCTGGACAATTTATGCATATTTTTGTAAATATTCATCCATTTCACATAGACAATCAGATTTATTAGCATATAATTAAGCAAAATAGCTCCTAGTTATTATTTCAATTTTCTCTTCATTGTTGGTGAATTCACCCTTTTTAGTTTTGATACTGGTAATTTGATTTTTTTCTCTATTTTTTTAAAAATAAAGTTAACTAATGCATTATCTTTTTTTATTGCCCCCCATTAAGCAAGCTTTTAGTTTTACTTGTTAGTTCAATGGTTTTCTTATTTTCAATTTTACTAATATCTCTTTTGATTTTCAGGATTTCAAATTTGATTTTAATTGGTGTTTTATTTTAACTTGTTCTTTTGTTAGCTTTTTTTAGTTACACGCCTGATTCATTTATCTGCTCTTTCTCTATTTTACTGATATGAGTGTTTAGAGGCATAAATTTCCCTTGAGTATTGCTGTGGCTGCATCCCTTAAATTTTGGTATATTTTCTTATTGTTTTCATTCTTTTTAATGAAATTATTGATTTTTCTATAATTTGTTTTTGACCCATTCATTCTTCAGAATTAGATAATTTAATTATTTATTTTGTTTTAGTTTAGGATTAGATTAGTTAATTTTTAATCTATTTTCTATGGGACTTTATTAAATGTAATTTTATTGCATCATGATGTGAAAAGGATGCATTCTTTCTGCATTTTATTGTGAGGTTTTTACATCCTAATATATGGTCAAATTTTTTGGTGTGTAGGTGCCATATACCACTAAGAAAAAGGTATAGTCCTTTCTATCCCCATTCAATTTTGTTCTGAGGTCAATAATATCTAACTTTTCTAAAATTCTATTCACCTCGTTAACTTCTTTCTTGTTTATTTTGTGGTTAGATTTATCTAGTTCTAATAGGGCAAAGTTGAGGTCCCAGGAGTATAGTTTTACTGTTTATTTCCTCATATAATTTATTTAACTTCTCCTTTAGAAATCTGGATGCTATACAACTTGGTGCATATATGTTTAGTATTGATATTGCTTTATTGTCTATGGTGCCTTTTCACAAGATGTAGTTTTCTTCCCTGTCTCTTTTAATTAGATCTATTTTTTTTCCTTTATTTTGTCAGAGATCGTGAATGCTACCTATACTTTTTGTACTTTAGCTGAGGCATAATATATTCTGCTCCAGCCTTTTACCTTTACTCTGTGTGGTTCTCTCTGTTTCAAATGTGTTTCTTGAAAACAACATATTTTCAGATTATGATTTTTAATCCACTCTGCTATCCACTTCCACTTTATGGGTGAGTTTATCCCATTTACATTCACAGTTATGATTACTAACTGTGAATTTCCCTCCAGTCTATTTTCCCCCAGTTTATACTTTTCTTTCTCTCTCCTCATCAGTGTTTTGCTTCTGACCACTATCTCCCTCAAACTGTTCTCCATTATATTAACCTCCTCCTCTTTTGTCCCCCTCCCTTCCTACTTCTTTATGGGTTAAGATAGATTTCCATACAAAACTGAGTGTGTGTGTTATTCCGTCTTTGAGCCAAATGCAGTGAAAATAAGGTTCAGACACTGCTCACCTCCCTTTCTTTCCCTCCACTGTAATAGATCATTCATGCCTCTTCTTGTAATATAATTTACCCCATTTACCTCTTTCATCCCTCTTCTCCTAGTGCAATTCTCTTTCTCACCCCTTAATTTTTTATATCATCACATCAAAGTCAACTTATACCCATACCTTCTGTCTATATATACTTATTCTAACTGCTCCAAAAGAGATATAGTTCTTAAGAATTACAAGTATTATCTTCCCATGTAGGGATGTAAACAGCTTAACATTATTGACTAACTTATTTTTTTTTCTTTCTTCTTTACCTTTTTATGCTTCTCTTGAGTCTTTTATTTAAAAATCAAATTTTCTGTTTAGCTCTGGTCCTTTCTTCAGGAATGTTTGAAAGTCCTCTATTTCACTAAATTTCTGTTTCTCCCGCTAAAGCTTAAGTTCAGTTTTGCTGGGTAGTTTATTCTTACTTGTAATCTAAGCTCCTTTGCCTTCCAGAATAGCATATTACAAGGTCTCCAGTCCTTTAATGTAGAAGTTGCTAAATCCTGTGTAATACTGACTATAGCTCCTTGATATCGGAATTTTTCTTTCTGACTTTTCACAGTATTTTCTCCTTGATCTGAGAATTCTGGAATTTGGTTATAATATTACTGGAAATTTAAATTTTTGAATTTTTTTCAGGAGGCGATTGGTGGATTCTTTCAATCACTATTTTACCCTCTGGTTCTAGAATATCAGGGTAGTTTTCTTTGACAATTTTTTGAAACATGCTATTCAGCTTCTTTTTTGTGGCTTTTAGGTAGTCTAATAATTTTTAAGTTATCTATGCTGGATCTATTTCATCAGTACTTTGTTTTTCTTCTATTTTTTCATTGTTTAGATTTTGTTTGATTGATTTTTGATGTCTCATAGAGTCATTAGCTTACATTTGCCCAATCCTAATTTTTAAGGAATTATTTTCTTCTGTTAGCCTCTGTACCTCCTTTTCCATTTGGCCAACTATCCTTTAGGAATTGTTTTCTTCAGTGAAATTTCGAACATCTTTTTCCATATTTCATGCTTCCTTTACCAAGCTATTAACTCTTTTTTTCATGATTCTCTTGTACAACTCTCATTTCTTTTCCTAATTTTTCTTGTATTTCTCTTATTTGATTTTTAAATTCTTTTTGAGCTCTTCTAGGTGGACTTTTTGAACCTGAGACCAATTCATGTTTCTCTTTGAGGCCTGACAGGTAGGTGTTTTGACATTGTTGTCTTGTTCTGAGTTTTCATTTTGATCTTTCCTGTCACCATATTAACTTTCTATGGTCAGAGCTTTTGTTTTATTTTGTTTTGTTTTGTTTTGTTTTGTTTTGCATCATTTTTCAACCTGTTTCATGACTTTAAAAGTTGATCTTTGCTCTTGGGGTACATGGGGCCTTGTCCCAAGCTTCTTGTGTGTAGGTGGGGGATGGAGGAAGGCAGGGCCCAGGCCACTGGCTTTCTACATTAGGGATAATGGCTTCTCAACTGGCCTGCTATGCCATTGGCCTGCTAAGATCAGGGACCTCAGTTGCTGATCTATGCTGGGGCTAAGGGCCTTCTACTGGCTTGCCCAGACACTGCCTTTGCTGGGCTATGGTCCCCTCTTCCCCAAGTGAGACAGACTTTCCTGCAGTCCTCTTAATTATATTCCTCCGGAAATTTGTTTCACCCCATCCTTTTGTGTATTCCATCACTCCAGAATTCATTTTGAGGCACAATTTAAAGTTATTTTGAGGGGAATTGGGGAGAGCTCAGTTAACTTCCTGCCTTTTCTTGGATCTGAATTTGTCCAGTAATTTTTTAAATCACTTTACCCATTAACCTCTCCGACAAAGAGCCCTAGCTAAGTACAAAGGAGAAAAAACAGAAATTAATTTTAGAGTTGATGAATTATTATCTTAAAGGTTAGATTAGGGAGAAGATGAAAATTACAGGCATTAAAAAATAAATGTCAACAAATGTTAATTAAGCACCACTGACAGGCACTGTTCTAAGCAGATCAAAGATATTTGGGATAAGCCATAGGTGTCATACTGTATGTCCTCCATGACACTCTACTATCCCTAGCCAGTCTCAACTTCCCTCTTTGCTGTCAACTTTAGGGAATAAAAAGGGGAGGGAATGACACTAGCCTAATCCTCTGATTTCTCTACAATCCCATTCTGGTCACTTCAGGCAATTAACACAGACATTTTAGCTGAACGACTAGCTTTTATTTTGGAGTAGAGACTCTTTGTGAAAGGTTAACTTAGAATTATAGAACTAAGAGGGACCTTAAGGATCAGCCAGTAATGTCAAACTGAAATAGAAAGAGATCCCTGTGGCCAGCATATTGACTTGGAAAACAACAAATTAACATTACCTATGTTGTTTTGTACTTTCATTTATTTTTTTAACATTTCCCAATTATATTTTAATCTAATTCCAGGCACACTTGTTTTGCTAGCTTTGCTTTGACAACCTGTTTGTTTGAAGGATAAGGAGACTGAGGACCAACGAGAAGAAGTAATTTGCGTAATGTTATATAGCTTCTTCATGCCTAAACTTTATACTACAATCCAGACCACCTGACTCCCCAGACAGATTTCTTTCCACTTTCCTGAATAGTCTCCCATAAATACATGCTAAGCTCCAAAAGAGGCAGAATTTTTTTTTAAAAAAATGGACCTGGAGTAAAAGGATCTGGGTTAAAATTCCAGCTATGCCATATCTGTGTATCTGTGTGAACTTGGGCAAATCATTTCATCTCAGTGGGTCTCAGTTTCTTTTTCTGAAAAAAAATGAAGAGTCTGGAAGATATGATCTCTGAGGTCCTTTCCACCTCCAAGTCAATGATCTTTAGCTATTCTTTCTCCTTGAGGTCATGCATGTTCATATCAACCTTTACTTTTACTAAACTGAGCAAAAGGGTAACTGCATTTCTATAACCATGACATCAAGTACCATAAAAGCACAATATTCATCTGCACATTCATAGTTTCTGATTCACACTGTGGTGAGATAATTCTTTAGTCTATCAAAGTGTACATGTTCCTTAAAAGCTTGTCAGGGCACAAAAATGTTTTTTTTTCCCAGTCAAATTATATTTCTGGAATTCAAGCAAGTGTCTTTTTTGCTCTTCAATACATGAAACATTGTATATTACAGTTTTCTATATATGGATTTCATCTCACATTAGGTCACAAGCTCCGAAAGGGCAGAGGCTATGTCTTAGATTAACTTCATGTCTCTCTAGGACTTGAGTGTAGGACTGTGCAAACAGCAAGTATTTCATGTATGCTTGTTTAATTAAATTGAAAACCAAATGTCTGAAATTAAGTATAAATATCTAGAAGCATGGTGTTTGCCTGTCCCATAAATTGCAATTATTTTGAACATTTTTCAGAAACCCTCTGTTAAAATCCTCTTCCAATGTCTCTTCACAGAGTAAGATGCTTCTTAGTTCTTAAAGGGTAGATTAAATTATGCCCTCCCAAGCCCTAGCATGTTGTTAATTCTAATCTGGAAAGAACACAGATATAGGCCCAGTAATAGCTGATGTTTCTTTGACATGTACCAGCTAGTTAAATGTATGGCTAAAGCTTACCTTCAGAAAACTGATGAGACAATGATAGACAGTGCTCTGTTCTGGGCTCTCATTTCCCCCCATTACACTCAGTAGATGACTTCATTATCTTCCATGGGTTGAATTATGATCTTTATGCAGATGCCTCAGAAATCAATGTATGCATCTGTACTCTTTCTCCTGAGCTCCACTCCCATATCACCAACTGTCCGTTGGACATTTCAAATTAGACATACCCATAGATATTTCAAATTCATAATACTTACAACTCATCTCTTCCCCCAAAGCTATCTTTCTACTGAACTTTCCTATTCCTGTCAAAGGCACCACCATCCCTTCAGTCTCCCATGTTCCCAACCTCAGGATTATCCTCAGTTCCTCACTCTCTCTCACCTCATATATACAAGTAGTCTCCAAATTTTGACATTTTTACTTCCACGATGTCTCCTACATTCCTCCCTTTCTCACTACTTATATAGATACTGCTTTGGTTCAGGCCTTCATTGCCACTCACCTGGACTATTGTAACAGTCTCCTTATTACTCTCCTTGTTTCATGTCTCTCCCAGCTCCAATCCGTTCTACACACAGGTGCCAAATTAGTTTTCCTTAAGTACAGGTTTGAGCATATCATTCCTCTATTTGATAAATTTCAGAATGTCCCTGTTCTTTCTTAGACTTTTTAGATTCATGGACAACTTTGGCCCTCTGGTTAAGTCTATGGAACTATTCTTACAGCAATGTTTCTGTTGCTGTTTGGTTGTTTCAATCATGTCTGGCTCTTTGTGACCCTATTTAGGGTTTTGTTGGCAAAGATACAGGAGTGGTTTGCCATTTCCTTCTCCAGCTCATTTTACAGATGAAGAACTGAAGCAAACAGGGTTAAGTGACTTGCCCAGGATCACACAGCTAGTAATTGTCTGAGGCCAGATTTGAACTCATGAAGATGATTCCTTCCTAAAACCAGGACCAGCATTCTATCTACTGTGCCATGTAGTTGTCCAATATACTGTTTTTAAATCCATACAATAAAATATATAAGATTATTGAAATATAAGTTTCAAAACTTTTTTTAAAAATCAAAGTTTACAGACCACAGATAAAGAATCCCTATTCTAAGAAAAAGTATCTTCAGTGTAGGGTTTTTTTTTTTGGCTAGGCAATGAGGTTAAATGACTTGCCCAGTGTCACACAGCTAGTAAGTGTCATGTGTCTGAGGCTGGATTTGAACTCAGGTCTTCCTGACTCCAGGGCTGGTGCCCTATCCACTGTGACACTTAGCTGTTCCCAGGATAGCTTTTTAAAGCCCATTCACAATCAGGTCCAAAACTTGCCTTCCAACCTCAATATGCAATTTGTGATTTGGAAAAACTGTCCCCACCATTCATTGCTTATAGCACTCAGTCTCTCATCTCTGTGCTTTTTATTAGTTCTTGAAGTCAGTTAATCCTGTTTGCCTCAGTTCATCTGGAAAAATGAACTGGAGAAGGAAATGACAAACCACTCCTGTATCTTTGTCAAGAAAATTCTAAATGAGATTACAAAGAGCCAGACATGACTAAAATGTCTAAAATGTTCTCCTTTCTTGGCTTTATCTCAAAGCATGCCTTTCTCTTTTAAGTCTCAGTATTTGAGAGCAGGAATTGTTTCATTTTTATTTGCATCCCCATTGCTAGCATGAGACTTGGCACATAGTGGGAGCTTGGTACATGCTTGTTAATTTTTGGACATACCAATGTATGATCACTGGTTGAGAGGATAAAGATAGGGTTGAAAATAAGGATCCTTGGTTACATGAAAAAGAATGTTCAGAGGCTTCAGTTGCTTGGGCATTCTATTGGATCAAATTATCTTTGCTATTATGTAACTTGGAAACCTCTATTGCAATTCTGAGATATTTCATTTCAGCTACTAAGCAAGCTAGTGAATGTAATGAAAACAAGTGCACTTCCCTTTGTATTGCTGCAATAGGATTGGGCTTATGTTGCATTTTCAGCCTTTTTGATTCTGACCCATATAGTATTTTCCCTCTGCTTCTTCCCTCCTTTCCCTTCATCTCTCTCTCCCTCCTTCCTCCCTGTTCCCTTCCCCACCTGGGTAGGTCATAACCTTGTTGACATTTGTCAGAAGATTCTGGGACAGGCTGCATCAGTTGTGGCAGCTTCATTAATGTGGACCACACAGCTTTGCACTTTTCCTTGTTTGTTATGTTTGAGCTAATGTGGAACTTTGAACTTGTATGGAACAATGGAGTTCCCACCCTCTGAGAAAGAGATAAAATAACTTTAGGTTGAACTTTGTAACTGCTTAGCAAGCTGAACCCTTGCTCCAATCCATAAATCATCTCTCTGAACTCCTTTCCTTCTCCATTTTTGTTTTTGTTTGAAGTAAGAAGCTGAAAATTTTACTTAGGGAAACTGCTTGACAAGACCAAAGAATCCCATAATATATATAGTGGGAAGAACCATGGCATTGGAGTCAGAGGACCTGGGATCAATTCCTGGCTTTGCCACTTACTCTTTATGTAACTTGTGCAAGTCAACTCATTTCTCTGGGCTGCAGTTTTCTCATCTATAAAATGAGAGGAAAGAAAAAGGGGAGGAGTCACATGCTGTCTATGGGCTCTCAGTGTTCTAAAGCTGGTGGCCAGAGTCTTAAATTCCATCTATAGGATGTACTGAGGAGAACATCCAATTATGTCCGTAACCAGCCATCAGAATGATTAGGGAATGTAATGATTTGTTTGGATAATTAAGATGACCAAGAATAAATGACATTCATTTTTACAGCACATTAGGGTTTATAAAGCACTTTTCTCACCATAACCCTGTATAGCAGGTAGGGCAAAAAATATTATGTTTATTTCCTAAAAATACTGAGGCTCAGAGAGTTTAAAAGGCACAAAGTTAGACAGCTATGCACTTGTTCCAAGTGGTCTGACCCTAAGTCCACCACTTTTTTTCCCCCTATGTCATAAGGGCACATGTGTTTGCAGATATGATTTAGCATTTCTACTGTGGTATTCCACTTCTTTGTCATAACCATAATGTTATGACTGACATTTTCCATCTGAAAGCTGTGACGAGCTTCCTTCTTTGGAAGGAATATGAAAGATCATTGAGTCCAAACTACTATTAGCTAGTAAGAGAAAGAGCCAGGATTGAAACCAGGTTTTTCTGAAAGGCTCTATTCAGATGTTATTCATTTACAGATTCAAGAAAGCTATACCTCTGAGTTTATAGTCTGCTAAGTCCATAGAGATTAATACCTTGATTTGTTTGCTCTGAAAGTTAGTGATGAACCATTCAAGGACACGCAACACAATAACTCCCATTTAAGAATGGTGCCAAGGTTTCATTTCTCATCAGGCTGCACTTCCAACCTCTCCATTATGTTTCTTGCCAGTGCCTTCCATTCCAATCTCCTTTTATGTGTTATCTTCCTCCATTAGAATACAAGCTCCTTCCGGACATGTATTGTCTTTCCTTTTGCTTGTATTTGTATTCACAGTGCTTAACACTGTCTAACTGCTACATACACACATAGTAAGTGCTTAATAAATATTTGTTGACACATTGACTGCTGAAGACCAATTTGTAGAAATGACAAGACCAGGAGGATGATTCAAGCAGAAGGGTAGGTCTAAGAAGCAAAGAGAACAAACCGAGAGCTAAAAAGTATTGACTACAACAGAGTTAAAGTATGCCAGGATATGTTGAGAAGAAAGTATGGTTGTTATCTGTGACACTAGTGGTCAAAGTGGGCTAGGAGTTTCAGTCATAATCTTGAAACTTGAGAATTTCCACACCCTATGTTAACAGCAGAAAATTGTATAGTTTACACAAATTATTCCACTTAATTAATTTGAAAAAAATATTTCATTTCAATTTAATTAGATAAATCATTCTAAATCACCTATTACATTGCAAGAGTCTGTGTCTCTTGTCTTATATTCTTGGAATACAAAAGCAAAAATAAAATAGTCCTTGCCCTTAAGGAGTTTATATTCTACTTGGGAGGGTGGAGGGAGGGTAGAAGTACACATGTTCATAAGTGAGTAAATACAAGTGTGTGTAAAGTAATACAAAACAGTGTCAGGAAAGACAGTATGGTAGTAACTGGGCTGATCAGGAAAGACTGGGGTAAGTAACCCATGATTTAAAGGAAGCCAAGTATTCTACAGAGTAGAGATGAATGAGTGCATTAAGTACATAGGGAACCACCTGTGCAAAGCCAGAGGTGAAAGATGAAGGGCATCTATGAGAAACAGTCATGGAACCAGTAAGACTTGGACTGAGACTACATACAGAATAATATGTAATCGAAGTAAAAAAGCAGATGAGATACAGATTATAAGGAACTTTAAATGCCAGGCTAAGGAGTTTTTCTTTTATCATAGAGGTAATAGGGAACCACTAGAACTTTTTTTTTTATTGATGGGATGATGTAGTCATATATGAGTTTTATGAATAATCACTTATAACTATGCAGAGGATTGATTAGAGAGGGAGAAGAATGGAGGCAGGGAAAACAATTAGCCTATTGCAATAATCCAGGTGATAATTGAGGGGGGTCTGAATTATAATGGAGGCTATATGAGTTGATTGATTTTTACAACAACCCTAATACCATAATTATTGCTCCCATTTTACAAATGAAGAAACCGAGTCTTGGAGAAACTGAAGAACACACAATCACTTACCAATAGTGTCAAAGGTAGGATCTGAACCCAGTTCAGATGATCTGACTTTCTTCATCCAAAGTAGTTTTATCTGTAGCATTTTAATGTTTACAAACGGATTTCCTCACAACTCCCCTATAAAGTAGTACAATTATCTCATTTTTACAGATGAGAAAATTGAGACTCAGAGAGATGAAGCCAAGGCCTCAAAAGTTGTGACAAGCATATTTTTCCCTACAAAAATAATTGTATTTTTCCCCCAAATAACAAGCATTTATTTTCTCTCCTCATTTCCCTCCCCCCTCCAATTACAGAACAACAAAAAGAAAAATCTCGTAAGAAATATGGTGAAACAAAATGATTTCCTATATTGGCTATGTCTAAAAATGTATGTGTCATTTTCTATTTTAAGTCATCTCCTCTCTCTCACTGAAGGTGTATAATGAGCTTCACCTTTGGTCCTCTGGAATTGTGGTTTGTCACTACATTGATCAAGGTTCTAAAATCTTTCAACTTTGCATTTATTTATAATGTTACTGTCATTGTATAAATTACTCTCACTTCACTCTGTATCACATCATAGAGGTCTTCCTACTTTCCTCTGAAACTCTATTCTGTCATTTCTTATAATGAAATTATATTTCATTAATTCATATAACATAATTTACTTAGTCATTACCCAATAAATGGATACTCCCTGAATTCCTAGGGTTTTTTTTTTGGCTATTATTGAAAGAGGGTTTTTTTGTTTTGGTTTTTGGTTTTTACTTATGGGTCTTTTCCCTCTTTCACTATGGAGTATATGTCTAGATGTGGTATTTCTGGTAAGGGGGTGAATGTAAGTAGTTATGTAATATTTTCCATAGGACTCTCAAGCCATTGAATTTGCATGTCATTTCAATTTGTGCATGTAAGTGTGCAAGTGTTCATTCTACTGTAAATCAATCAATAGGCATTTACTGTCTATTACATTCCAGGCATGGTCCTTAGCACTGGGGACACAAATGCAAAAGTTGAACAGTCCCTGCCCTCAAGAAGCTTCCATCTTACTATGGAAAGCATATATTCTACTGAAAGCAAGCACATTTTTTTTCTCCACTGGACATGCAAAATCCTAGGACCCAAATATTGGAAAGGACCTTCGAGTTCAACAAGTGTATCTATCTAGTCAATGAAAACAGAGGGGAAACATTGGGAGGAGAAAGGATGTGCCTAACATCTTATAGTGAGTTATTAGCACAGTCAGGGTTCCTGCCCTCAAGCCCAAAGCTTCACACAGAAGACTTTCCATGTGTACCCTTCTTCCCTTCAGGGCTGAGGCCCCTGTTTCTTGAACTATTTGTGCCTGTCTCCTTGCCAGCTGAGCTGTCTGACACCTTTGTTTGCTGCAGGCAGGGGGATAGGAAGGTGCAAATAATCATGTTTATGGAATAAGATGAGGAACTTGTAAGCAAGATTTGTTTTTCCATCAGTCAAAAATGAATAACTAGTACTGGATCAGTCTGAGATAAACTTCAAGGGAGCTTAAACGCTTTTACCTGCTAATAATCAGATTTGGGGACATTAAGATCCCTCAGCTATATTTGATGGGGCTTTTGTCCATTTGTGCACACACAGAAGGAATGCCATTAGTTAAAATAGTAATGGTCTTTGGTAAACTCTTTTCAGGTGATTAAACAAATTCCTTCAAAATGACATTTTACGAAAGTGTTTTGTCATTCATAATGTACTCCCAATGTTGCTATAGACCCTCAGGTATATTTTTTAAAAATTCAATATTTCAAATGCCAGAATAATTGCTTCCCATCTAATAAGACCAATTTATAAAACCTCATCCAAAATCCTAGAGTTTGTACACTGTGTATTTATTTATGCAGTTTATTAATCATCCTTCATATATATATATATATATATCAGCACTTTACAATTTATTTAAAAGTTTATTTTCAGATGTCCTTGGATATTCACAATAACCTCATGTGGTTGGTAGATTTATTTATCTACATTTTCACAGATTAATACAATGAGACAGAAAGGCTAAGTGACTCCTTAGAGTTAGAGAACTGAAAGGGACATCAGAAGTCATCTAGATCAAGGCTCTCATTTTACAATTGGGGAAACTGAGGCCCAGAGAAAGTATCACTTGTCAAAGGGGTCACAGTGAGATGAGATTCAAACCCAGGTCTTTGGACTTTAAATCTAGCACTCTTACTGCTGTACCACGTTGCCCCCAAGATCACACATTATAATGAGGATTTGAATTCCCATCTTCTGGCAGATTATAGTAATAACTATAATGCCCACAAGTCATTCAACAAATATTTATTAAGCATTTGTTATGAGCAAAGAACTGTGAACTTGAGATTTCATTGTTATAAGAAACTTCCTACAACCTTCTCTGAAACTTTAGCTGTAAAGAGTTGTCTAAGCACTAAGATGTTAAATGATATGCCCAAGGTTACATAGTATGTGTTAAATGAATTTATATGTGTAAAGTGCTTTGAAAAGCTTATTGCTTTTATTGCTGGTGTAGTAGTAGTAGCAGCAGCAGCAGCAGTAGTGGTGGTGGTAGTGCTAGTAGTTGTAATTACCATCGTCATCATCATCATCATCATCCTTGTCATTGATGATCATTGTTAGGGGTAGCATTTGAATCTAGGTCTTCTGGACTTCAAAGCCTCTATTGATAATGATGATGATGGTGATGTTGTTGATAACAGCAGCAACAATTGGAGCAACAGCAGTAGCAACAACAGTAGTAATGTTCCATTGACCCAATGGATTAAGCTGTTACCTATATAAAAGTAAATGTGGATTTCAAGCTTACTGAGAATCCCTCATTGACTTCTCCATACTCTAACCAGCTTTAATAGGACTGATTCCCATCTGCCCCCCAAACTCCATCTTACCCACTATCCATCCATATCAATTAATATCCTCATCCTGCTGAATTGGAGTGGACTGTGGTGCTTGCTCTCTTAGCTGAGGGACACAAAACTTTGGCAGTTGTTCTCAAGGTCCTGGGAAGCATGACATATACCTTGGGGAAGCCTAAGCTACCATATGGTTTGGTCAATGCAGAGGGAGAGCCTAGAACCTTGCCCTCAGGCCACTGGCTCTCAGGTTAGAAAAGAGATATATTGCACACTCATTACTAACATGACTCCTAGCAGGATCACCAACTCAGATACGTTCAGAATGACTTAGAGTACCCTATAAAAGTCAGAGGCCATGAAGATCCCCTCCCCAAAGGAGCAGAGTTTCTAACTTTGTGTGCTACTCCTTGTTGCTGTTTTTTCCAGAAATCATGAGAATAGGCATCCTCAGATAGACCGAAGTCCCCCAGAGAAAGATGGAGAAAAGCTGTACAAGGGCTAATGGGAGGGGTGGTAGCGAAGGACTTGAGTAGAAAGTCTGTTGAAATGAGATCCAATGAGAAAATATATGTAAAGCACCTTGCAAACCTCAAAGTACAAAATGTTAGCTATTTTTATTTTAAAATATGAATGGCTAGCTTTTTTTAGTATCTTATAACAATGTGAGAAATAATATCAGCAAGAAGATGCTTCTAAACACTGAGACTTGACTAGTCCTTGGAATGGGTTTTTCCCCAGGAGAGGAGCCCTAGTACTCAGCTTCATAGGTTAAGTTCATAGGCCCTAGGCCTAGGGAAGAGATAGGAGAGCCCTAGACAAAGGAACAGAAAGGTGGCTGTCCTGGGTAGGAAGAACATTAAGATGCCCAGCTTAATTGGCTAGACTTGGACTTTCGTTCTACCAGAGGTCCTTGGTTGACATAGTAAGTGGCACTGAATGGCAGGGCTCATGTATAGGCAGCAGACCCATTTCCTAGGAAGGTAATTTGGAGAGGATGAGGCACTGAATGGTTCTTGGAGAAGGACATCCTTATGAGTGTTGAGAAGGAAAAATGTCAATTCTGTTGACTACTCAGTCTTGAAATAGCCTGAAGTCCCTCCCATAAGGGAGGCTGTGATCTTGATCACAGTCCAGTCATACCATATATCTCCTGGTACTGATGAGAATACTCTGGACATGGTAGGTGTTATTGCTTAGCAAAAAAGGCAGCTTCCCAGAAAACAGAGCAATATCATTCTTTTTCTTTTAAAAATATTTTCACATTAGTCACGTTGTAAAGAATTAGAATCAATGGGAGGAGCCATGAGAAAGAAATAAAACAAAACAACAACAAAAAAATGAAAGACAGAGTAAATAGTATGCTTTGATCTTCATTCAGACTCCATAGTGCTTTCTTTGGATATGGACAGCATTTTCCATCATAGTGTTTTAGAGTTATCTTAGATCTTTGCATTACTAAAAAGCAAATCTATGAAAGTTAGTCATTTTGTAATGTGATTGTTAGTGTGTACTATGTTCTGCTGGCTCTGTTTACTTCACTTAGCATCATTGTATATGTCTTTCAAAGTTTTTCTGAAGTCTGCCTGCTCATCATTTCTTATACCACAATAGTATTTCATTACTTTCATAAACCACAATTTGTTCATCCATTCACCACTTTATGGGCAACCCCTCAATTTCCAAAGATTTGCCACCACAAAAAGAGCTACTATAAATATTTTTGTATATGTGTGTCCTTTTTCCATTGTTATGATCTCTTTGGGATACAGACTTAAAAGTGGTATTGTTGAGTCAAAGGGTATGCATGGTATTATAGCCCTTTGGGCATAGTTCCAAATTGCTCTCCAGAATGGTTGTATCAGTTCACAACTCCACCAACAGTGCATTAGTGTTCCAATTTTCCCACATCTTCTCCAGCATTTATCATTTTCCTGTTTTGTCATGTTAGCCAAACTGATAGGTGTGATGGGGTACCTCAGGTTTGTTTTGATTTACATTAATATGACTACAGATAACTTTAATTTCTTCATCTGAAAACTGCCTGTTCTGAAAAGGATGCATTTAATATTTCTGCCTTTCTGCATTGGATTGTGAGGTTTTTATGACCTAGTACGTGGTCAATATTTGTGTAGGTGCCATGTACTGCTGAGAAAAAGATATATTCCTTTCTTAACTTCTTTCTTGTTTATTTTGTGGTTATATTTATCTAGTTCTGGATGGGGAGATTGAGTTCCTCCACTAGTATAGTTTTGCTATTCATTTCTTCCTGTAACTCCTTTAAATTACCCCCTAAGAATTTGATATTACTTCATTGTCTATGGTGCCTTTTAGCAGGATGTTGTTTCCTTCCTTACATCTTTTAAATAGATCTATTTTTGCTTTTGCTTTGTCCAAGATCAGGATTGTTACTCCTGTTTTTTTTTTACTTCAGCTGAAACATAATATATTTTGCTCCAGCCTTTTACCTTTACTCTGTGAGTACTACTCTGCTTCAAATGTGTTTCTTGTAAACATCATATTGTAGGATTATGGTACTTAATCCACTTTGCTACCCATTTCTGTTTCATGGGATAGTTCATCCCACTCACATTAACAGTTATGATTACTATCTGTATCTTTCTCTTCATCCTATTTTTCCTCTGTTTAAGTTTTTCTTTTTTCTCCCTTTCCCTCCTCACTAGCTTTTTTGCTTTTGACCACCACTTCCCTCATACTGCCCTACCTTCTATTAGCCCCCTTCCTTTTCTTCCACTTTTCCCTTAGTACTTCTTTCCTCCCTTCTATTTACCCCTCTTTTTAATTTTCCCTTTCCCTTCCTACTTTCTATAGGGCAAGTTAGATTTCTATACCTAAATGATTATGTTATTCCCTTTTTGAACCAAATCAAATAAGAGTAATATTCAAACAATGCTCATCTCCCTCCCTTCTTTCCCCCTATTAGGGGAAAGGTTTTAGTGCCTTTTCATGTGATGTAATTTACCCTTGTCTGTGTTCTCCTCTCCTCTTCCCCCAGTACAATCCCTTTTCACTACTTAATTAGATTTTTTAAATCATCACATCAAAGTCAATTTATACTTACACCTTCTGTCTAAGTATACCCCTTTTAAATGTCAGAGTAACAATACAGTTCTCAAGAGCTACAAGTGTCATCTTCCCTTTTAGGGTTGCAAACAGTTTGCCCTTATTAATAATGTTGTTGTTTGTTGTTATTGTTTTCTTTCTTGTTTGCCTTTTTATGCCTCTCTTGAGTTTTGTTTTGGGAGGTCAAATTTTCTGTTGAGCTCTGGTGTTTTCATCAAGAAGGTTTGGAAATTCCTTATTTTGTTGAATGCCCATCTCCTCCCCTGAAAGATTATGCTCAATTTCGCTAGAGAGTTGATCCTTAGTTGTAATCCAGTCTCCTTAGCCTTATGAAATAACATATTCCACCTCTGATCTTTTAATGTAGAAGCTAGAAGGTCCTGTGTAATCTTGACTGTGATTCCATGATATTTAAATTGTTTTCTTCTGACTGCTTGCAATATTTTCTCTTTGATCTGGTAATTTTTGAATTTGGCTACAATATTTCTTGGCATTTTCAATTTAGGATCTCTTTCAGGAGGTGATTGGTGGATTCATTCAATAACCATTTTACTCTCTAATTCTAGGACCTCAGGGACATTTTCTTTGATGATTTCCAGAAAGATGCTGTCCAGGCTCTTTTATTCATCATGGTTTTCAGGTAGACCAACAATTTTAAAATTATCTATCCTGGATCTATTCTCCAGGTCAGTTGTTTTTCCAATGAGATATTTCACATTGTCTCCTATTTTTTCATTCTTTTGTTTTTGTTTTAGTGATTCTTGATCTCTCATAGTCATTAGTTTCCACTTGCCCCACTTTAATTTTTGAGGAGTTGTTTTTCTTCTACTAGATTATGTACCTCCTTTTCCATTTGGCCCATTTTACTTTTTAAAAAGTTCTCTTCCGTGAGTTTTTGTGCTTCCTTTTCCATTTGGCCAATTCTACTTTTTGAGGAATTGTCTTCTTCAGTGTATTTTTTTTTCAATTTGGCCAATTGCATTCTTTAAGGGCTTGTTTTCTACAGTTAATTTTTGTCCCTCCTTTTTCAAGCTATTGACTATTCTTGCATACCATTTCTTTTCCCAATTTATCTTCTACCTCTCTTATTTGATTTTTAAAATCCTTCTTGAGCTCTTCCAAGAAAACTTTTTGGCTTGAGACTCAAGTTCTCCTTTGAGGTTTCAGATGTGGGTATATTGACAATGTTGTCCTCTTCTGAATTTGTGCCTTGATCATCCCCATTCCCATAATAAGAATCTAAGGTCACTCTCCAATTCTGCTTTTTCCTCATGATGTTTGCCTATTTTTTGACTGAAAAAAAAGTTGAGCAGCTAGGTGGTGCAGTGGATAGAGCACCAGCCCTGGAGTCAGGAGGACGAGTTAAAATCTGCCATCGGACACATAACACTAGCTGTGTGACCCCGGGCAAGTCACTTACCCCCTTGCCTAACCAAAAAAAAAAAAAGTTGAGTTCTCCTGCTGGAGTGCATGGAGGCACTTACCGAAGCTTCTCATACTAGGAGCCCAGGACCTAGTCATTGCCTTTGTGTGCTGGATCCTCAGGTATTGGCAGTTGGAGGCGGTAGGGTTTTGAATGTTTACCTGGTGCTGGTCTGGAGTCAAAAATACTGGAGCTCTTGTTGTATGGGTGGAGAGTCTGGCCCTGGGGGAAGCCTGCTCATCCAGGCCTTGAACTCAGGTGTTTGGCTCATGCTCTCCTTGGCCTTCCATAGGGATGTTGTGCTGCTGGAGGATATCTGTCAGCCTGGAGCTTTGCCTTCTGGTGTTGTGCTTCTCAGAACTGTGCTGAGGCAATGGGTGATTTGGCTGCTGGAGATTGCCATCACACATGGTGGTTTTCTGAGCTGGTGTCTACCTGTTCCCTTGCCTGTACTGAGGCACTTGTGGTGTCCTGGTCTTGCTGCTTGCCTACTCCACCAGCCTGGGTCTCAGGACTTCCCTCTGGTATGCTGAGATGGGGCTTGCCACTGATTTGCTAGGATGCCTCCTGTTCTGTACTGCTCCTCCTCACCCAGAGTGAGAGGGGACTTTCTCGTTAATCCCCCAAGCTTCCTGGGCTACAAGACTGCTGCACCCTATCTTTCTGCTGGCTAAGCTGGTCCAGGGTTTTTATTGGGTCAATATTTTCTGAGCTTTCAGAGGTCAATAAGGAGAGTGAGGGTGATTTACTTCTTACTCTGCCATCTTGGCTCCTGGATAGCTAAAATTATACTTCAGAAATTTGCAAAAAATATTTTGTTAGTTAATAAGTGGCAAATTCCTGTTCTACAAATAAAGACTTCCAAATATCCTGGAGAACTTAGCCAATAAACTCTACTGGAGTTTTACCATTATGACAGTTTAAACTGCTGTTCAAAATCACCCAGGCATAACTTTGATTCATAAAAACTTAAGAACAATTTTTTTAATGAACTTTATTATGCAAAATACCTATGGTGTCCAAGTTAAATAGATTTAAAAGCTTTCAAAATTCAGAGACTTAATATAGGAATGCAAAATCATATGAAAACAGGAGAAGATACCTAATGGGGTTCTATCTGCAAGTGGGCGTCTACCAACAATTCTTATAGTGGGTATATAGAGGATTAGTTTAAATCTTTTTTAATAATTTATTTATAGTTTTCAATATTCACTTCTACAAGATTTTGAGTTCCAATTTTTTCCCCATCTCATCCCTTCCCCAACCCCAAGACGGCATACATTCTAAATACCACCCAGAGCTATGACACAGATCCAAGCATGGGCAAAGCAAGATAATCCTGCACCAGCAAAGAGATACGTGCAATCCCCCTCTGATCAGCCACTTGATTCCCCTTCAGTCTGTGGGCCAGAAGTTCCAGAAGCAGCCACCACCCTGGGGCAGTGCTTGGGGATTGGGACTGGGACTGAACTTCTACCTCTCCATTGGCTCCTCCTCATCTGCCTGCAAACAATCTTAAGCCTTCCTCCAAACAGCCTTCCCTTGACCCTTCTATCCCAGCTTTCTCCTTCCCTTTTTCTTTTTTTTTCTTTTTTTAGGCAATTGGGGTTAAGTGACTTGCCCAGGGTCACACAGCTAGTAAGTGTCAAGTGTTTGGTCTGAGACTGGATTTGAACTCAGGTCCTCCTGATTTCAGGGCCAGTGCTCTATCTACTGTGCCACCAGCTGCCCCATCCTTCCCTTTTTCTATTGGACATCTTGAAACAGTTACCTGCACTTGATGTTTCCACTTCATTATTCAGTCTCTTCTCTGCCCTTCCCCTTCTGAATACTCTCATCTTTTGATTTCTGAGATATCAAACTCTTCAGTGTCTTTATCTAATTGTTTCATTGTTGAATCTTTATTCTCTGTTCTTCCACTCTCTCACCCCATGTGGGTGTTCTCCAAGGTTCTGTCCTTGGCCCTCTCACTTGCCCTCTTTTCATTCATACCTTTGGCAATGCCATATGCTCTGCCTGGGCACAACTGCTTTCTCTGCATAGATGAATCCCAAATCTAAATTTATAGTTCTAAATTTCCTTCCAAACTCCAGAATTTCATCTTAACTACCTACTAGATATTGTTTCCTGAAGATCCCACCATAAACAGCATATGCAAAACTGATCCAATTAACTTTTCCCCAAAACCTAATCCTAATCTCCCAGGTTGAGTTGTCCCATCTATAAAATGGGGATAATTTTAGCACCTACCTCACAGGCCTATTGTGAGGTTTAAATGAAATAACATATATAAAATACTTTGGAAACCTTAATGCAATTTACAAATGTCAACTATGAGGAGGAAGAGGAAAAGGAAAATTTTCTGTCTCCATATTAATTTTTTGCTCTTCCCTCACCCTTGCCTCTTTTATCCAATTACTTATCAGAACCTGTAAATTCTACCTGATAGGGTGGGCAAGGGGGATGGGAACAAGTATTTATTAAGTGCCTACAATGCCCCAGGAAAAGTTCTGGAGACTAAAAAGAGGCAAAAGATAGTCCTTGCCTTCAAGGAGCTCACAATCTAATAAGATAGGCAGAGGTCAAATGACTTGTCCAGGGTCATACTGCTATTAAATATCTCAGGCTGGATTTTAATTCATGTCTTCCTGACTCTAGATCCATTATTTTTTGCGTTTGTTTCCATTCTCTATTTCCACTACCACCACCCTCACTACTACTTGCCTAGATGCTTACAATAGCCTCCTAAAAGGACTTCCTGACTCTACTCTATCCCTGCTCCAATCCAACCTTCACACCCTGCCAGATTCATCTTTTTCATACATATATCTGGTTATATGACACTTCTACTCAAAATCCTTCAGTGTTTTTCTATTGCCTCCCAAGTAAAGTCCAAACTCAACTTCTTAGCCTGTTATTCAAGGTCTTTCACATGCTAATGTGAAATGCTAATAATGCTTTCACATGCTAATCTCTGCAGGCTGATCATGACAAAGTAATTTAACTTTCTCCTCCACATCTCCTTCATTCTAGCCAAACTAACTGGAGTTTAAGGAACACATTCTCTTTCACAAAATTTCAGTCAAAAAGGAGCTCAGGTGCCATCTAGTCCAGGGGTAGGGAACCTGTGACCTTGAGGCTACATATGGCCTTCTAGGTCCTTAAGTGCAGCCCTTTGACTGAATCCAAACTTCAAAAAACAAATCCCCTTAATAAAAGGATTTGTTTTGTAAAACTTAGACTCAGTCAAAAGGCTGCACCCATGTGGCCTCAAGGCCACAGGTTCCCCACTCCTTATCTAGTCTAATCCATTACTGGAAAATAATCCTCATCACAAGATAACTGACAAGAGATCATCATTCCTCAGTTAGATGACTTTCTCTGTGTGTGTGTGTGTGTGTGTGTGTGTGTGTGTGTGATGGGACTGAGGACATCTCTTTCTTCTGGTTCATACATACAAATGAAAAAGCAACATAAAGGACATCATTAACTGTAATAGGAGCTAGCTAACCTGAAAGGTTGGCTGTAGTTTGTAGCAAGTTTTATTTGTTTTACATAGACAATGGGTAAGCAGTATGCCAAGGTAAGTAGGGTGATAGGTTCCTTCCACATTCAAGGTCCTACTCCACATGCCAGTTCAATTCTCCAGAGAGTACATGTGAGTATGGCACTACATCTGTGCACAGAAACCATGCTCTGACCATACCATCTCTGCTATTGAATCTTCCTGCAAGAGTGCTATATCAGCTTCCCACTCTTCAGTCTTTAATTTGGGCTTGTTAATATTTTAATTGCAAGGGAGGTGTTGTGAAACCTCAAATTACAGATCCTCATTTAAAGTTTTTCCAGAATTTTGATTGACATGGCTTGCTTCCAGAATGGTCTACTGACACATAGAACCACTTGAGTAACCTTAGCAAAACTTATTACATCATATCACATGGAGCCCATTCAGAAATATGTGAGAAATAGTTTCAAGCAAGTGAAAATTCAGCTCAGTTTCTTAAAATCTAGCCATGGGCTAAGATTCTTAAAATTTGGCCTACCTTTTTAGAAATATAAATGCTTAGATTCCTTAACAATCTGCCCAATATGATGATGGTCTAAAAAACCTAGTTTTGGCTGAAAGAAGGCTTGGGTCAAATTCATTTGGGCAGGACATATGTGTCATGATTTCAGGATTCCAGCACCCCTAAACCTCAACATTTTGGTGGCCCATATGAGGAAAACTGTCTAACCACATTCTTCTCCAGTCAAGATTGGAAGGTATATAGGTCTCCCCCACTTTCTTTCTTGCCCTGCAGTTGGAGTCACTCTCCAAGCACCTAGGAAGTCTTGGAGGTGTTTTTTGGGCAGACAGTTACAAGGCTATCTCACACTTGGCCTGATGCTCTCAGGCTCTTGGTCCACTGGTCTGGTTCAAGGCCATGGACCTGGGTATACCTTCTGCAACATAGAGGACAAGGACAGATGACATATCCAGAAGCATACACCCAATTCTGTCAATTTTCTCAGCACTAAGGAACTGGGAAAACTGCAGGTGCTTTTTGGTTCTCTGAGGCTTACTTATTCCCTTCCCTCTACATCCCTGAATCCTCCATCATGTAGGTTATAGGGAAAAGTTAGAACAGCTAAAAATGTCTTAGAAGATTCTGGAGGTTTTGTGATCAAACATTAAGGAGTTTTAAAATGCCTCCTTACAACTCTGGTCTTCACTCCCTTCTCCCACTCCCTTCCCTTGAGTCAGGAGGGTATCTGTTAATCCTTCTCATAGGAGAAGAGAGTTTCACACACACACACACACACACACACACACACACACACACACACCCTCTGAAATCACCTTCTACTGCATGCTTCCCCCCACCCCACCCCAGGCAATGGCTTTGGGCCCTGGGGCAACCATTGCTTGGAAGCATCACCCAGGTTCAGCATATTCTGCTCAAGGTGAAGAAGCTAGCATCCAAACTTGGGTAAGCACACTCTTTTAAAGTTGCAGTTTTAACTGTCAATGATGAGATGTTGATTCTCTGTATCAAGTAATTTGGAAATGCATTAACAAAACTGAAGTCACCTGATTGGTAATGGGTTGTTTCAAGTTTCAAATTGGTGAACTTTTTGTATCAGTTATGTCATGCAACTTTTCATAATTTGGTTACAGCTGAAACAATTTGGCTATTGTTGGTTATTGTTTTAATGTGTGAACTTGCCGAAAAGTTTCTTAGGATTTTGTCTTGTTAAGAATTTGCAATTATATAGGAATAATCTCTAATGATTGGCTTTTTACACCAGGATAAATTTAAATTTGAGATGTAAATCCTGGAAAAGTTTTTCCTAAGCTTTGATCAGTGAAACTTGGTGTTTGAGGTGAAAACTCATGGGATTTTATTTTGAGTTATCTGATGGATCACAATAATCCATCGATAATCAGTAACCTACCATCTGCGAGAAATACCACAAGCTACTCAGAGAGAATGTGATACTGGTGGGAAGTCAGCATTGGGAAAAACTGAGAGGACAATTTTAGCCTTAGTCTAAGATGGGATCCTCCTGGCTCAGTTCCTCCTCCTTATGTTCCTTTGAAAAGGAATGTTATCCACCTGGCTATTCCTGAGTCTGGCTATGAGGTGGATTTGATACTCATGGTTGGAAAATTGAATTATCTGAATCCAAACAGAGCCAAAGATGTTTTATCCTGTCACATCTGGGCCCTGCAGTCTTTTCTATCAGATTTGTGTCTTCCACACTACAGGCCATTCACCTACAGTTGATAGCAAAAAGTGGGTACCAGTCAATGTCCCCTGATCATTCCCTGGATGCAGCCTGTGCTCGGTTCCAGGCAACCTCCTTTTTGGGACCCCCTCAAGGCAGGGACAGCTCTAAGCCCCTTGCCAGAAGGAAGTACTTTCAGAAGCCAAGACCTTTGCCCCTTATCTCGAAAGAATTTGGGTCCTGTTTGTTTGAGGGGGGAATGATGGGGTTGGTATCTGGACCCCAGAAAGGAAAAAAAAAAAACCCTGGACTTTCCCACATGGCCAAATCCCTTGGTGGCCTAAGGCTATAATCCCATCAACTGGCCTTTCACTCTGTCTATGACCAATCTCCCAATTCTCTGTTACCCTTAACCTAGCCTAGCCTTCCACTGTCTTACCTCTTTATGGCCTCCCGCCACTTCCTACCCTTAAACCTAGGTAAGCTCCATTCTCCCTTGGCCACATGGTCCAGGTCTGTTGCATTCTATTACCTCACAGTCCCTGCAGATTACTTGGCCACTCCTAGATCTCTCCTTCCGTCTTTCTGTATATAAGGTCCATCTTGTCTCCATTAAGGTGCTCAGATTCTTAAAATCTGGTCCACTTGCAATAGTGATACAAATGCTTAGATTCCTTAAGAGTCTGCCCAATATGATGATGTTTTAACAAACTTTGTCTTTGGCTGGAAAAAAAAGGCAAGTGAAAATTCTAAACAGGTATTTCATTTACTGGTTCACCCATATTTATTTCACTTGGCAGTGAAGGGGAAGGGAAGCTCCCAAATGTATACGTTGCCTTTTTGGCTGCATAAAGTACTTGTTGTGGTTATGCTCTTCATGACCCCCATTCGGGGTTTTCTTGGTAAAGATACTGGAGTGGTTTGCCATTTTCTTTTTCAGCTTATTTTACAGATGAGGAAACTGAGGCATAGTGCCCAG
Source organism: Phascolarctos cinereus (assembly GCF_003287225.1). Taxonomy (NCBI): domain Eukaryota; kingdom Metazoa; phylum Chordata; class Mammalia; order Diprotodontia; family Phascolarctidae; genus Phascolarctos; species Phascolarctos cinereus. Next base: position 343,633,039 of record NW_027555625.1, read on the forward strand.
GGTCAAACAGCTAGTAAGTGTCTGAGGTCAGATTTAAATTCAGGAAGATGAATCTTCATGACTCCAGGACTGTTATTCTACCCACCATACCACCTAGCTGCTGTGCATAAAGCACCACAAAGTGTTGTTAAATTTCAGGGTTAAGTGGACCAGTTGTACATTTTTACACTTTGATGTGTTTACAGGAATGCTAAAGGGACACTCTTAAACAGAAGTAATTTCTGTACCCTCATAGGTGGGTTATCAAAACCTTCCATGGCTGACATTTGCTTTTGAGATCAGAATCAACCATCTTCATATGCTTTCATGAAGATTCTTAGAGGATCTGAAGTTTAATTTTCCCATCTGCTGAACAGAAAAATAACCATCCCTAAAGAAGAATCACCAATTCAATTAAATTCAACATTTTTTTTAAAGTTCCTATCAGTGGCTAGGGTCATTGGACTAGGCCCTATGGGAGATACAAAATTGACCTCTCAGGCTTGTAAAGGCATAGATGACAAGATAAATAAAATTCTTTGAGCTCACTAGAAGAATAATTAAAAATGGGAATTTTTCATACCATTAGATACTTTAATTAGGAGCACTGACCTCATCAGTTATGTTTTATGTCTTCAAGTGAAAAGACTTGGAAGGTATTTATCAATTCACTTCATTAGTTAAACTGTCTGTCCTTGCATGAGAATAGGCTTAAGGGAGTTACTATGTAAAAACTCTACTAATAATTTCAGGATAACCTTCATAACCCTCATATTACATTTTCCTAGAGGCTCATGATTGCCTTCAATCAATGTGAGTGAAAAATCTGGCTTGAAACTTTTATGTCCAAGGCCAATGCATGAGGGCCACAATAAATAATATTTTAACAGTTAATTATTTACTTTGAAAATAGAAGAGTAGCAGTTAACAATTGACAAGGAGTTTTTGCTAGGTTCTGGCTCCATTCTCAATGACCATGCCCTATATTCTCCAAAACAAGTGTGATCATTTTTCTAGATGCTTTTGGAAACTAATTCCACAGTGTTGTCTTCTCTCTTCAGGTTGTCCCAGGTGACCCCATAAGGGCATCAGCCTTTTGTTCTGGTCTCAAGCTCTAGAAAGAAGACCTGGATTCAAGTCTTGGGTGGATTTTATATTACCATACGATCTGTGACAAATTCTGAGTCTCAGTTTCTTTATCTGTAAAATGAAACAACAATAATAGCACTACTCATGAGATTGCTTCATATCATCACTATCATCATCATCTCTACTTGAAAAGCTTAAAATCATAGATTTAGAGCTAGAAGGGACATTAGTACAACATTTACCAATTTTACAGGGGATGAAACTGAGACCCATTGAAGTTAAGTGACTTCCTCATAGTTATAAAGATAGTAAGTGACAGAAATGAGTTTTGACCCCAGGTCTTCTGACTACTATGCTCTTTCTGTTCCACCATGCTGTCTTTCAGTTCAACCACAAAAATGGTGGAACAAGCTATATTTACCAGGGTTTTCCTAGGTTCTGGCATTACTACTCTGCATAGATGATACCAGGTATAAAATAATCCTCATGCAATGAAATGGAAGGATTTTAAATGATTGTTGCCAGCAAACCAAATCTGTGAAAAGGCAAGACCTATCCCACCATGTGAGGAGCTATCAAGATTAAGGTTTGACCTGTTATCCTTTCAGCTGACTCTTCTTTGGGATTGGTCACAAAAGCTATCAGTTAGAGACTCATGGGGCTGGGAGAGTGGCTATTTGTCTTCTTAGATCTCTCTCCTTGTATGGTTCAAATACTTATGAAATAATTTTTCTAAGTGCCTTAGGATCTTACCTGCTGTTCTGAGCAAATTATGTAGTTAAGTAAGCCATTATATGGGAACTGGATTGGAGGTTATGTGGTAACAGTACACCTACCGTTTAGCTCACACTTGCGATTTGCCATTGCCATCAATTAATTTAGCTTTGAAAAAGTTACTCGAATGCCAATATTTCATTCCAATTGTTAAATCTGAATTGAGCCAATACTCCTTTCACATTCTATTAATCTTATTTGTTGTATTGCTTGTCATATGTAATCATAGAACCTGAGTGAGAGTGAGAAAAGTATCTTAGAATTTTTTTTAACTTGGCGCGTCTCCTGTTACTGGAGATCATCCAGTAGGAAATGGATGGCCAGTGGACACAAATATTGTATAAGTCAGTCATGCTTCAGGTAGGAAGTTGGACCAGATCACCCACAAGTTCTCCTCAAATTCATTATTTTAGTATTAGATTTTAACCTCTCACCTAGTACAGGAAAACTTTTTATAACATCTGTGATAGATAGTCATCAACATCTTCCTGAACACTTTTATTGATTGAGAACTTATTATTTCGTATGGCAGCTCACAACATTATTAGATAACTTTTATGGTTAGAAAATTATGTTGAGCTAAAAAAGTTAGGAAATGCTCGAATGTGGAGGAAAGAGTATTGCATATGGAATCAGAAGACCTGGGCTCAAATTCTCCCTTTACCATATACTACAGTGTGCCTTCAGCAAAGCATTTAACCTTTATTTTGTTATCTGCAAAAAAGAGTTAAACTAGAGAAGCTCTAAGTTCTCTTCTAGTTTTGTATCTATAATCTTAAGAATTTCCATTTGGGGACCCTAGTTTTCCACTCTGAGGCTAGACAAAGTCTAATCCCTTTTCCACATTATAGCCATTCATATGTTTGAAGATATTTCACTGTCTTTTCGTCTCCAATCTAAATATTTCCAGTTCACACAACTGTTCTTCATGTAACATAGATTCCAGCGCCCTGACCATTCTAATCACACTTCTCTGGATAGTGCAACATTTGAATGTTCCATTTAAAATATTGTGCTTACTACACATTTATCACATGGAGGACAAAGACAAAGGTGTTACATATACCAAAAATATTTTCAGCAGTTTTAGTGAGATTAAACAATGATCAAAGTAGCAAAGTACTTATCAACTACGGAATGGCTAAATAAATAACTGTATATGAATATAAAGGAATTATCATTGTACCACAAGAAATGACAATATGAGGAATTCAATGAGACTTGGGAAAACTTATCTGAATTGGTGCAGAACAAAGCAAGGAAAATTGATAGAATGATTTACATAATGACCACAATAATTTAAAAGTACAACAGTACTGAAAAACCAAAACATTGATCAATGTAGTAAATAGTAATGACTTCAAAAAAACAGAGAAACACACCTCTGTCCTCTTGACATAGGGCAGATTGAATTATAGATATGGAATTAGACATATATTGTCAGAAATGGCCAACAAGATGATTTAGTTTCTTAATTGCCTTTTTTTGTTTGTTTGTTCATTTGTTTGTTTCAAGGAAGGGTTCTGATGGAGGTTGGAGTAGGAGAGCCATTTAGAAATGATAGTGTTACATTTAAAATAGGAGCATAAGTTAAAAAAAGTTTAGAAATGTGATGCTCATAATTGAATACCAGATATTGAATATCAGATGTGATATGACTAGATTGAAGTTCAGTGGAACTACCTATGGATTCTTTCATTCTGGATACTACATTTTAATTAATTAATTGAAGATCTTTTAACAGTCACACATACTTTTGATTTCTATTAAGCTTATGTTCAATGAAGAATACTTAATTCTTGAAATCTTTGAGTCATAAACATTCTTTCTTTCCCAGGCTGACACAGCCCTAATTACTGATCTGCAATTAAAGTCCAAGGTTCAACAAACTCAATTATTCAAGAGTTGATTATTGTGTTTCTGAGTTAACCTGTCCTTTTGCTCTTTTTTTCCTTTCCTCTTCTCAGTCTGTAGGGCATTTCACAGCATATAGATCTTAAGCAATGGAAAAGGAATGGTTACACCTCTGTAGAATGAGAGAGAAAGAGAGAGATAGAGGGACAGAGACAGAGAGAGGCAGAGGGGGGAGAGAGACAGAGAGAGAGACAGAAAAAGACAGAGAGATTAAAAACACAGGTTCAAATGAGTTTGAGAATTAGATAATTTCAAATACATTCCATGTTTCTGTCTCTCTTTTTTATTACATATTGAATAATTGCATACTTGGAATGACATTCTTTAATTTTAAAGCTACCTACGAGGAAGGGCCCAGAGAAATGCATTAGCTTTCTTGTGTGGGTATTATAGTCTTTCCATTTTCATCTTGTAGCTGAATTGAGAAACTTAAAATCTTATAACACTTTTAGAGATATTTACACATAAATGCAATGGTTTGTAAGTTTCCTCAGGTGTATAATAACTGATATCTTTGCTGTTGAGATTTTAGGTGCCAGATTGACTTTATGATTATTTTGTTAGGTTTGGGAGTTCATATCTCTATTTATCACCTTTATGTGTACAATAAATTGATGAAATTCTTTTAGCCAAAAACAAAAATGAGAACAGTTGTACCAGCATGCTCATAAAGTGTTTTATTGATTATGTTTCATTTTCAGATTTAGACTTTTACTAGAGATTTGGGTCATGCAATCTCTGAATTTTATTCTCATTTTACAGACATTCTTTGGCTATATGTTATTTTGGTGATGAGAATGATACAATGTCGGGCTGACCATGCCTCAAAGACTGTCCAGCCTCCTCTCTCCTTCACTGCATTGTTTTCTGGGAGGGGAGGGTGTACATTGTTCCTCTGAGAAACTATACATCGTTAGAGTCTACTGAGTCTCACTATCACTTGAGACAATCCATGAAGGAGAGATTATATAAATAATGGAGGCATAATCAAGTTGAACAAATTTTCATTAAATACTATTAATCAATGAATCAGTCAACAAATATTTATTAAACACCTACTACAAGTCACCTGCTTTAGCCTATTCCTAAGGCAAGAATGAAATGATATTCCATCACTTTCCCTTCACTAGTAATTTGCCTGAGTTTGCCCCCTTACATGTACCACCTTTCCTACTGACCTTTCCAGCTACACTCCATAACCTAATGTCTTGTGAGGTCTCCACGCTGAGGAAAATCACCTAAGAATGTTGATAATCTACTTAAACTTATTTCTCAATGATCAACAAATTCCCAACCTGTCACAATGACACCATTGCAGTGATTCTGAACCCCTACCTGACATTATTCAAAATCATTCTCCATCTCCTATTACCCTCTTCTTTTGTCCCATCTCCATACCCCCAAGGCACAATCTAAAGCTAGCCACTCCTTCCACTATGCTCTTTAGTATGCCTGCCCCATAGGTAACAAATTTGCCTTAATCTTTAACATTTCCCCTTCCTGCTCCTTCCATCTTCTTGTACTCAATTAAATCTGGCTCCCTCTTAATAACATAGCTTCCTTATTCACCTTTTCCAATACTGATAGCACTTTCATTGAAAGACCTCCTCCTCCACTCCCTTCCCCACCACTGGTCAAGGTTGCAGAGTTGTAAAGCTCCTTGTTCTCCACTGCCATTTAGAGGCTCTCCCTCTACCTCCATCACTCAGTAACATCACCTTATTTGAGGTCCATTCAATCCATATGTACCACCAAATCAAGATTCTGGTAACTGTTATCTGTCAGACCTGAAGGATATAGTTTTTCTCTCCTCCCCAGCTCTTGCCCTCACATTAGAGGATTTCAACATACACATTGAAACTATTTCAAACACTCTAACCTGACAGCTCCTCAATTTCCTCAGTTCCCATGACCTCCCCTCCATCTGACCCCAACTACATAGAGATGATCATATCCTTAGTCTGCCCATCACCTACAAAGATTCCATTCCTATGTCATGACCTCTGAAAGTCATTCCATTTCTCCCTCTGCCTAACAATCCCAAATTCCTCACTGTGACCTCCAATTCTTTCACTCCTGAACTCTCTCTCAAGCCATCATTCCTATATTGGCTACATTCTCCTCCCTTCTGTATCTTGGCCCCTTGGTAAACCAGTTCAACTTTTTCTTTCTTCTCTTAAATCCAAAGCTCCCTTATCTCATCACTGATCTTATCTTGTCAAGCCTTTGATTACAGCCACCACCCACTGCCTTGCTTATTTCTAATTTATCCTGTCTATAGTTTCTTTGTATGTAGTTGTAGTTTTCTCTCCAATTAGATTTTGAGCTTCTTGAGAGGAAAGAGTGTTTTATTTTTGTTTTGCTTTTCTTTGTATCCCCAGCAGTTAGGACAGTGGCTGGCACATAGTAGGAACTTAAATGCTTACTGACTGATTACTATGTACCAGGAACTATGCTTGTTGCTGAGAATAAAAAGGCAAAAGTGAAGCAGCTCTTGCCTTGAAGAAACATATATTCTATGATATGATCTTCAAGATTGTGCCATATAATTCAATTCCATAAGCATTTATTCAGCTCCAAGATCACGTAATAAGCTGACCTGGGCACTGGAGTAATACAAAAGTAAATAAGACATAAGTCCTACTCTTATGGAATTTGAAACATAGTACTGAGGTACGGTATAACATATATACAATTAGTTTTAATATAAAGTAGAATGTGATAAGTACATAGAAGTAGTAGAAGCTAAGTGCTATTTGAGGTATGAAGTAGAAAAAATCATTTCCCACTGTGTGTATGAGGGTGGCAGGGAGGAGAAGGGATGGGAAATCAGAAAACACTCCACAGAGGAAATGGCATTTGAACTTGAAGTATGGGAAGGACTTTAATGGTTGGAAGATGTTGGTGATGAAGAATATCCCAGACATAAAAAACAGAATGAACATAGAAATAAATGTGGTAGACAAGAAAAAAATGCCCAAGCCACACAGTTAATGACTCATGTAGATCATATGAAAAGGATCACTTAGAAAATTAAAATAGAAGTAAATTGTGGAAAGCATTGAGTGTCAAACTAAGGAATTCAGACTTTCTTCAATAGACAATAAAAGAAGTCATTGAAGAGTTTTAAGGAAATGGAAGAAGGCATGGCATAACCCTTGTGTCATAGATTCACATGCACTAAGTTCCTGGGTTGCTTTTGGGAAGCAGCACATTTCTCTCGATTTGTACCCCCACCCATCAACTGAGGAAATCTTTTAAATAGATAGCTCAGAATAATGTTATCAGCTCCCTGTGTGAAAGCATATTGGATATAATTCATCAGAAGGAATTTTTATTACTAGGGAAAGGAGTTAGTAACCTAAGAATCGATAAGTCCAAGGTGCCCAAGGAGATACAAAGTGTTTTTTTAAGCTTCCAATTTATTTTACATTACAATTATTTTCAGAAATACTAACCTCTCCTTTTGCCCATTAAGCCAAAGCAATTGACATTCATACTCTCCCACCTCACTAATGAAAGGAAAGAAGTGAACTTCCTAAAGATATGAAGTTTAGAGAAGATGCACCCCATTCCCTCATCAGTTGTATAGCCTGACTGGGACTTGCGTATGAAAATGCATAGATTTATTTCCAGAAAATACATAAGGGCAAAACCTGGTCTGTGAGGGCTCAGTGGGAAAATACTTTTAAAAATGGGGAGACCAGAGGAAAAATTGCTACAGAAGGTAGCATCTGTAGTGGACTTGACAAGTTTGCTAGGAATTCTGTAGGCAAAGAGGGAGAAGGAGGACATTCTAGAAACAGACTTGTGTGAGCAAAAACACAGAAGTGGGACAACACAGAGTGTACAGTCAATAGAAATGCAATAGTTTGGCTTTTGTGACATGGGAGACATTGACACAGGAGCACCCAGCACGGTGTGCCCTCATCAGGGAAGGTGCTGTGCTCTTTGAGCAAAGCAGAATTGAAGCAGATCAAAGGAAACATGACTTGCACAAATTTAGAGAATCCATCCCACGTGTTCACATGGACTATATCTGCCAGACCTGTGGTAGAGCACTCTGAGCTTGTATTGGTCTGATTAGCCACAGGTAGACACACAGTAACTCCACTCTATCACAGTGATGTCATTTTGATCCTCTTTGAGAAAGGATGACAACCAACCACCCAACCAAAAGTATATCATAAGAAGTAATTGTAGTAGAAATAACCTTTTCCAAGCTGGAAAGGTAGAGTGATACCAGATAGTGGAATACTTTGAATGACTGGCTAAGGAATTTGAAGTTGTTTCACCAGGCAATGGGGAGAATAACTCTCATACTGGGGTTTCACTGTGGCTGACACCAATTCTCTTCTTTCTGGTAACCTCAGCTGCAGTACTGTGCTTCTCCCAGTTAGAATACTTTGTTGTGGGATCCTCTCATGTTGCCCTCTATGACAACCATTTCCAGACATCCTCCAAATGGGATGTCACTATTCAAGAGCTCTCTGGGTGACAGATCTCTTACACAGAGCTCATGGCTCTTGATCTAGAAATATACCCATGAGAGTGTCTTTTTGAGGCTCAGTATGAGGAAGTTTGGGGTATAATCTTGGAGAAAGAGTATACTCTCCATCCTTGGGGCTCTTTTTGTGGCCTTCTTGTCTCTTTAGTTCCAGTTGCTATATTAAAAAGTCTAGAGCACAATCTCTTTCCATGTTCAGCATTAGCTAAATTCCTGATTCTTTCCCCATTTGTCCAAGCACTAAAAAAGCTTCTCAGTAAAGGAGAAAAGAGTGCTGGATTTGGAGTCAGAGGACATAGATTCTAATTCTGGCTCTCCTGTTTGCTATCTTTGTGGCCTTGTTAAGCTCTCTGATTAGTCTAGAATACATATTTAATCTCCTTTCAACTCTAAGTCCTATAATCCTATTAAAGTATACCAATTTGCTTCCCTAAAGTGCTTATATGGAGTATTGAAATTGTTCAAATGAAGCATAGTATAGTGGAAAGGTTAGTCAGTCAGCAAGCATTTTTTAAGCACCTACTATGTGTCAGGCACAGCGCTAGAGAAATAGAAATATAAAAGTAATTCCTATTTCCAAGGAACCACATTTTAATGGAGGAAACAACATGCAAATATAACTGTGCATATGATATTGTGTGTGTATTATGTGTATATATACAGAATAACTTGAAGGTAACCTCAGAGAAAGTAACATGAAAGGGGCCTCCTACAAAAAGTGGTATTTGATCTGAGTCTTGAAGGATGTCAGGGAAGCTAACAGGCAGAGGTGAGAAGAGAGAGCATTCCAAGAGCAGTGAGGGAGGGCAACCAATGCAAAGATGGGAAGACAAGAGATAGAGTGTTGTGGGAAAAAGCAGCAAGTGGTCCAGTATAGAGAGTACATGGAGAGGAATAAAGTGGATCTAGAGTCAGAAGACCTAAGTTTAAAACCTACCTCAGACGCTAACTACCTGGGTGACTTTAGGGAAATCAGTTAATCTCCCTAAGTCTCAATTCTGAGGTGAAGCAGAAAATTTCTAATTCATTCGTATTTGTAGATAGCTACTGTATTATCTCCCTCATCAATCTCTCCAAGCTAAGCTTCCTTAGTTCCTCAACTGAAGCTGGTCCCCTTCCTTCCATGGACACACTTCAGGTGTCAGTGTCCTTCCTAAAATGTGGTTGCCATAACTGAATTTAATTCATCTGTGATCTGACTCAGCATGATCATTTTTCCCATCCTGGACACTGTGCCTGTCTTTTTGCACACTGTCATCACACTGATGTGAGGAGAAGCTAAAAGGGGATATAGCTGATTGCACTGACAATTCCACAACAGTATTTAAGGTATGGGTCTTAATCTGACTTATGTTATTTTAAAATATATATCTATATATCTATATCTATATCTATATCTATATCTATATCTATATCTATCTATATATATATACACACACACATATGTACACACACACATACATATATGTATACATATGTATGTATATATAAGTATAATTGGTTGTTCTTGGTATTTCTTTGTATTTTATGCATTTAAAACCATGATTTGAGAAGGAATACATAGGCTTTAACAGACTATCAAAGGGGTCTGTCTATGACAGAAAAAATGTTGAAGACCTTTAAAGGATTAAGGCACCTAGAATAGAGAAAATGAGCCAGAGTTCATGTATTTAGTGAAGGCAGAAATCACCTGTTCTTTACTGGTCAGAGTGCATCAGTAGTCAACTGCCCATGAGACCTTCTCTGATTCACTCCCCTTGTTAACTTTCTTCTGAAAATGTTTTATATTATGTTTTACATACTTTGTATTTACTTATCTCCATACATGTTATTTTAGGTCTCCCCATTCCCAAACTCCCACCAGAAACATAAACTCTTTGAGAGCTGAGACTGGTCCTCTGGTGCTGGTAGGTACTTAATAAATTAGAATTAGAAGAGAATAGAATAGTCCAGACTAAGTATGATTCATTCTTATTAAGGGATGTCATCCTATTGATTTGGAGGGAAGAATTATGATTTTGTCATGTAGTGAGCTTCTGATGTGGCTCTTGTTCAATTAATGCAGATTATTGTGATTATGATTATTATTGTTATAATTGCCATCATTACTATCAATAGATAATTTATATTTCCATATTTACAAATTCATAGAGAGATTTCTGCAAAACACTTTATAAATATTATCTCATATGAGCCTTACAGAAACCTTGGGAGCTAGGTACCATTATTATCCTCATTTTATAGACAAGGACCTTGAGGCAGACATACATTAGGTGACTTGCTCAGTATCTCAAAGCTATTGTTTGAGGCTGATTTCAATTTGGGTCATCCTGACTCCAGATTTAGTGCCCTATAGTCTATACAATATATCACCTCACCACCCACACATTCATAGGAGAAAAAAAAAACAGAGAAAAAAATTCAGGAGAAAAAACCAAGTGCAAAGTTTATTTCAATCTTAGAAATGATTTTTGCATTCAAGATGGTATTACTCATAGGATTATAAAACACTAAGGCTGGGAGAAACCTTAGAAATCTTATATTGTCTAAATTCTATTGCAACTTATTTAAAAAATGAAGAAACTGATGCTCAGTGAAGGGGAATTAGAGGTTTTAGACTCAGAGGACCTGACTTTGTATAAAAGCTCTCAAATTACCACCAAAAAGTAAAATCTGTAACTCTTCTGAACCTGTTTTCTCAACTCTAATATGAAAGGAGTGGCCTAGATGACTTCAAAAAAAATCTCCTTTTCAGCTCTAAATTCCATCATTCTAAATAGGAAAATTGGATTCAAATGTAGATCTTTTGACCATTGCTCTATGTACTAAATCTCTTTGGTTTCTCAGTTTATGTTATGCTTACACAGCACCCAAATAACCAAACACTTCTGCCTAAAATAAAAATCAATCCATTGGGAGCAGTGGAAATCAATAAGACTGACTTCTCAGTGTCATAAAGACAGAGCCACCTACACACACCAGAAAATAATACATTTGGAAGGGACCTCAGAGGTCATTTAGTCCAATGCAAAGCCCAACAAGAGTCCTATTAACATCTGCAACAAATGGACATACAGCCACTCCTTGATGAAAGGAAGCTCACTATCTGCCATAGCAACCCATTCTACTTTTCATCAGTTATAATAGCTAAAACATTTTCTCTGACAGCAAGCCTCAAGTTACCTCTTATAACTTCCTCCCATTGTTCTTAATTCATCCCTCTGAAGCCAAGGAGAACTCATCTGATCCTTAGCTTTGGGGATCCCTCAGCTCCAAATGTTGTCCAGGAGCTTAGTTGTTGTGTTAAAAACATAATTTCTCTAACATGTTCCAATAAGCCAAACCAGGATGTCAGATTGAGTGCTCTTAGACACATGAATGTGTTTCATTCCTGCTGGCATAGTTTTCTTCCCTTTAGCAATTTGTGTGGATGTGTTCGCCTCAAAACATTGGTGACTTCAATTGTCCCCCTTACAATCATAAAATTTATAATTATCAATGGAGTACATGAAGCTACTTTGACTGAACTTAGGCTCCCACATTAAAAGGAATAAAGGGTGGGGGTAAGAGAGAAGATGGCAAAGTAAAAGCAGCAACTTATCTGAGCTCCCCCCAAACCCCTGAAAATGCCTACACAAATGGCTCTAAACAAATTCTAGAGCTTCAGAACCCACAAAAAGACAGAGTGAAATGAATTTATAGCCCAAGACAACCTGAATGGTTGATTGGGAAGGTCTATTGGCATGGCTGGGAGAGGAGTGAAGTTCAGCATGGGCCACACAAACAAAGACCAGGCCTCAATGAACCTGGAGCAGTCCTCAGGGGATTGAATCAAGGGGAACTATGGTGGTTTCCAGACTTCTCAACCCACAAACACCAAAGAAAACTTAGAAGGTCAGTAGGAAAGGTTTGTCTGATCACAGTGAGAGAGGAGCTTGGTCTGTTCCCAGTCCTGGGGCAGCTCCTGGGTGGTGGCTGCTTCTGGAGCTCTTGGCCCACAGAAGAAGTAGGGATCTAATGGCTTATTGGGGGGGGGATTGTAGGGATCTCTTTGCTGGTGATGAGGCAGGATTCTCTTGCATTGCCCATGCTTGGATTTGGGTTCCAGTTCTGGATGGCAGTCCTGGGGTGAGGAGGAATGCTGGCCTGGTGGAGCTTGTGGTGGCAGTGAAGAGAGAAGCCTCCTCACAGTTCCAAGCCAGAAAAGAATGCTTACGGTTACTCAAAGAACAGAGCCCAGGCCAGGAAAAGAGTAAACACCTCACCCTTGATCATACCACCTTGGAAGAGCTGAAAATTTACAGTTCCCTAGAAGTACCTGTGAAAATAGCTGCACAAAATCCCTGAAGCTTGGGACAGTACATTCTCCACACTGGAAGCAGACCCCTACCTTAACAAAGACTTTATTACTCAAGTAATTGGCTGGCATCATGAGCAAACAGCACAAAAAAAGTCGAACCATAGACTCTTACTTTGGTGACAAAGAAGATCAAAACACACAACCAGAAAAAGATAATAAAGTCACAGCTCCTACATCCAAAGACTTCAAGAAAAATATGAATCAGTCCCAGGCAATGGAAGAGCTCAAAAAGACTTTGAGAAGCCATTAAAAGAAGTAGAGGAAAAACTGAGGAGAGAAATGAGAGTGATGCAAGAAAATCATGAAAAACTACTCAACAGCTTCCTACAGGAGACCAACAACAACAACAAAAACAATACTGAAGAAAATAACACCTTAAAAATAGATTAACCCAAATGGCAAAAGAGGTCCAAAAATTCAAATGAGAAAAAGAATGCCTTAAAAAGCAGAGTTAGCCAAATGGAAAAGGAAGTTCAAAAGCTCACTGAAGAAAATACTTTTTTAAAAATTAGAATGGAGCAAATGGCAGCTAATGACTTTATGAGAAATTAAGAAATTGCAAAGCAAGACAAAAAAATAGAAGACAATGTGAATATCTCATTGGAAAAACAAACAACCTGGAAAATAGATCCAGGAGAGATAATTTAAAAATTACTGAACTGCCTGAAAGCCATGATCAAAAAAAAATAACCTAGACATCATCTTTCAAGAAAACATTAAGGAAAACTGCCCTGATATTCTAGAACCAGAGGACAAAATAGAAATGGAAAGAATCTATCAATTACCTCCTGAGAGAGATCCCCAAGGAAAACTCATAAGAATATCATAGCCAAATTCCAGAGTTCCCAGGACAAGGAGAAAATATTTCAAACATCCAGAAAGAAACAATTCAAGCAGTGTGGAAACACAAGCAGGATGACACAAGATTTAGCAGCATCTATGTTAATGGACTGGGGGGCTTGGAATAGAATATTCTGGAGGTCAAAGGAGATAGGATTACAAGCAAGAATCACCTACTCAGCAAAACCGAACATAATTCTTCAGGGCAAAAAAATGGAAATTCAGTGAAATACAGGACTTTCAAGCATTCTTGCTGAAAAGACCAGAGCTGAATAGAAAATTTAACTTTCAAATACAAGACTCAAGAGAAACATGAAAAGGTAAACAGGAAAGAGAAAGCAAAAGGGACTTATTAAAGTTGAACTGTCTAAATTCCTACATGAAAAGACGGCATTTGTAGCTCATGAGACTTTTGTCAATATTAGGGTAGTTGGAGGGAAAAAATTATATGGAGAGAGAGAGAGAGAGAGAGAGAGAGAGAGAGAGAGAGAGAGAGAGAGAGAGAGAGAGAGAAGAGAGAGAGAGAGAGAGCATAGGATGAGCTGAAGATGAAGGGGTGGGGTGAGAGAGTATTGTACTGGGAGAAGGAGAAAGGGAAAAGTAGAATGGAATTAATTATCTCGCATAAAACAGATAAGAAACTTTCACAGTGGAGGGGAAGTGAGGGAAGGTGAGAAGGAATTAGTGTATCTTATTCTCATAGGGTTTGGTGTAAGGAGGGAATAATATACACACTCAATTGGGTATGGAAATCTATCTTACCCTACGGGGAAATAGGGAGTAAGGGGATAAGAGAGTAGAGGATGACAGAAGGGAAGGCAGATTGGGGGAGGAGGTAATCAGAACAAACACTTCTCAGGAGGGAAAGAGTTAAAAGAGAATAGAATAAATGGGGGTGGATAGAATGAAGGGAAATATAATTAGTTTTTCACAACATGACTACTATTGAAGTGTTTTGCATGATTACCCATGTATAACCTGTATTGAGTTTCTTGCCTTCTCAATAAAGGCGGGTGTGGAAGGAGGTAGGGAGAAAATTTGGAACCCAAAGTTTTAAAAACAAATGTTAAAAATCGTTTTCCCGTGCAATTGGGAAATAAGATTTACAGGCAATGGGGTATAGAAATCTATCCTGCCTTACAGGAAAATAGAAGGGGCAGGGGATAAGAGAAGAGGGGATAATAAAAGGGAGGGCACATTACGGGAAGGAGTATTCAGAATGCATGCCATCTTAGGATGGGAGAGAGGTGAGATGGGGCGAACATTTGGAACTCAAAATCTTGTGGAAGAGAATGTTGAAAACTAAAAATAAATAAACTAATAAATGTTTAATATAAAAAAGGAATAAAGTTTAGTTTGTGGTTGACATTACTTGAAGAAATTAGCCTCATTGTATTGCTTCCTTGTGGTAATTATCTGAAAAACATTTCCCAGTAGATGTTTAACCCTATAGTGCTGTTGCATAGAGAAATCATATGGGCATTAAGAATTCTCTATAGGATCTTAGCCTGTTAGAGCTGGAAAGTACTTTAGAGATCATGTACTTCAACATGCTTTTTTTTTGCATTAATAACAATAATAATAGAGGCTGCTAGGAAGCAGGCCTAACAATCTATAAGATCTAGGTTCATAACTTGCATCTAAATAATTACTGGCTGAGTCACTTTGGGAAAATCATTAACCTCTTAGTTCTCTCGGCAATTCTCTAAAATTATTAATTTCAAGGAAGGTGCTGACTTGCATTTGTAGATGGGAGTTGTATGTGTAAGATCACAAATCCAGTCCCCACCCCCTAACTCAAATAAATCATATTCAATGATTGATTTAATATTTGTGAAGTGTTTTCCTCACAACAGATATTTGAAGTAGGTAGTATAAGTCATGATGTTATAGATGAGAAAGCTAAGGCTCAGAAAGGTATTCAGAAAGGAATTCACTCAGGGTCACGCAGAGAACAAGTATAAAAAGTGGAACTATAACCCAGGTCTCCTAAGTCCAAATGCACTAATTTTCCCACTATGTAAAACTTCCCTTTACTATACAGAAGGGAAAACTAAGGCACAAAGAAATGAAGGGTCTTGCTTAAAGTCACAAGGAAAATTAGTTGCAAAACTGAATCTCAGATTATTGTTTACTTGTAGCAAGGAATTCTTTAGTTGCAAGAGGAAGGAAAGAAGGAAGCAAGGAAGGAACCAAGGTAATGGAGTGAGGGAGGAAGAGATGAAAGGGAAGATGGGTGGAAGGGAAAGAGAGAGGATGTATTAAGTATCTATAGCAATCTTCAACATTCATGTTTAACTTTCAAGAATTTGAATGATTTTGTTAATATCTTCATTTCACTTTCATGTTGTGCCATGCACATTTGTGGCTATGCACAGTAGAGCAAAAAAGAAGGCAAGTGTGTTGCATGCAAGTTTGTGGAATGATTGGTATCCTACTAGACACTTCACTGTAATGACCCCTTCATCTTCATTGTAAAGATGCTCCCATTCCTAGGTCAAGGAGAAAATATTACAAGCAGCCAGAAAGAAAGAATTCAAGTATTGTGGAAACACAATCAAGATAACACAAGACTTAGCAGCTTCTACAGTAAGGGACCGCAGGGCATGGAATATAATATTCCAGAGGGAAAAGGAGATAGGATTATAACCAAGAATCACCTACCCAGCAAAACTGAGTATAATCCTTCAGGGGAAAAAAATAGTGATGCAGTGAAATAGAGGACTTTCAAGCATTCTTGATGAAAAGACCAAAGCTGAATAGAAAATTTGACTTTTAAAAAAAGACTCAAGTGAAACATGAAGAGGTAAACAGGAAAGAGAAATCATAAGAGACTTATTAGGGTTGAACTGTTTACATTCCTGCATGGAAAGATGATATTTATAACTCATTAGACGTTTGTCAGTGTTAGGGTAGTTGGAGAGAAAAACTACAGATAGATAGATAGATAGATAGATAGATAGATAGATAGATAGATGGCACAGGATGAGTTGAAGATGAAGGGGTCATATCTGGAAAATAAAAATTAAGGGGTGAAAGAGGATTATACTGGGAGAAAGAGAAAGGGAGAGGTAGAACAGGATAATTTATCTCACAAAAGAAACAGAAAAGAAAAAGCTCTTACAATGGAGGGGAAACAGGAGAAGGTGAGAGGGAATGAGTGAATCTTATTCTCGTAGGATTTGGCTTAAGGAGGGAATAACATACACACTCAATTGGGTATGGAAATATTTCTTATCCTACAGGAAAACAGGGGGAGAAGTGGAAAAGAGAGCAGGGGAATGATACAGAGGAGGGCAGATTGGGAAAGGGGGTAATCAGAAGCAAACACTTCTCAGGAGAGACAGGGTCAAAAGAAAGAATAGAATAAATGGAGGGAGCAGGATAGGATTAAGAGAAATAGAGTTAGTTTTTCACAACATTACTATGGAAGTGTTTTGTATAACTGCACATGTATAACCTATATTGAGTTGCTTGCCTTTTCAATGAGGGTGGGTGGGGAGGGAGAAAGGGAGAAAATTTGGAACCCAAAGTTTTAAAAACACATGTTTAAATAAAAATGTTTTCACATGCAACTGGGAAATAAGAAATGTGGTACAGAAATCTATCCTGCCCTACAGGAAAGTAGAAGGGGAAGGGGATAAGAGAAGGGGGGGAGAGATAGAAGGGAGGGCAGACTAGGGGAAGAGATATTTAGAATGCATGCCATCTTGGGGTGGAGGGAGGGGCAAGATGGGGTAAAAATTTTGAACTCAAAATCTTGTGAAAGTAAATGTTGAAAACTAAAAATAAATTTAAAATTAAAAAAAGAGCTCATTGCATATTTTCATTGTTTGCCTTTAAAACTCAAGTTTTCTGCTGTAATCATGCCCCCAAAGCATAGTGCAAGTCCTTTGGGCTATAAACCTAAGCAGGCAAAGTCAGTTGATGGAGCTTAGTGAGAAAATAAAGGTGCTAGGTAAGCTCCCTGCTAGAATGTCTGCAGCCACTGTTGGCCTTGAGTTTAGTGTTAATGTATCCACATTTGTCATATATTCAAAAAGAAGGAAAGTATTTATAGTACTGTCAATTTCACGTGTTATGAAAAATGAATAGTGTCTGAAATAAATTTTTTTGCCTTTTTTTTTTGGTGAGGCAATTGGGGTTAAATGACTTGCCCAGGGTCACACAGCTAGTAAGTGACATGTGTCTGAGACTGGATTTGAACTCATGTACTCCTGACTCCAAGGCCAGAGCTCTATCCGCTGCGCCACCTAGCTGCCCCCTGAAATAATTTTTAATTGAGAATGTTGGCACATAAGGTCATGGAATTCTATGAAATTACTAGTGAGAAAAAAAAGCTTTTTGTGTTACCAATTTTATTTTGTGTGCTGCATTTTTGAGGTTATATCATGGTTACTGTGTTAGGAAGAGTGCATATTATCAGAATTAATGTCTTGTTATAATGAACTATACGCAGAAAAGTGTATTTTCAGCAACCTCTAGTGAAAAATTTCAGTTCTTGATGGTTTCAGGAACCTAACCTCCTATTTTCCATAGATTCAATGTATCAACATTCATAGTTTCTTACTTTTGCACCATTTTGTTATTTTTTTTTTCATTTCATTACCCCTTGAAAGTTGAGGAGCAACTCTAATATGTTTCAAGCATCATGTTAAGCAGTTTAGAATTATTATCTCGTTTGGTCCAACAATCCATGAGATAGATGCTAGTATTATCCTCATTTTGCAGATGACGAAACTGAAATAGACAGAGATTAACTGACTTGCCCAGGGTCACACAGCTAGTAATGTTTGAGGCAGGATTTGAATTCAGGTTTTCCTGATTCCAGATACAATGCTATATACAGTGCACCAACTACCAGCCTCAGTTCTGCAACCTTCCAACATGGAGGTCAGAGGTATACAGGTCAGTGTTGGTTGGTGATGATGGCAATGATGACCATGGTTATGAGAAGAAGCAGAGAGGAAAAGAAGAAGTATAAGATGATAGGATTTCTGTCCATGGAAAAGTTCAGTAAGAATTTTTTATAGGTACATGTTTACATTCCCTTAAACTAACATAACTAAGGTTATGCAAAGGGAAGGTTAGAAATCACTAAACTGAGCCCTGGAAGTAAGGGAGGGAAAATCATTCCATTTCTAAATTGCAGGAGCTGTCTGCATCTTCCTTGGAAAAAAAAACTAAATAAATGAATAAAGATTCATCTAAAGAGTTATGTTGATAATATACTCCTGGAGGAAACAAAAAAAATAGACAGCTAAACTCTCCTTAGTGCTACATAGATACAGAAGAGAGGGCATTGAATGGCATACTGGCAAAGCTAATACAATTCTATTTGTAATCACCCAACAAGTAAGATCCCCTTTTCCCTCTCAGGTCAACAACTCAATCTGACCTTATATCAGAGACAACTAGGGTGGGAATGAGGAGAACCTTGGGAAAAAAAAAGATTATCCCATCTTAGACTTTATCATTGATCATAATAAAGCTGAAAATAATCTCATATAAATATGTAATGTTGGGGAAGCACATTTAAAAGATATCAAAAGAAAGACTGATAGAATCAGGAAAGTGAAATCAAAGCAGATAGGATGCTCTCAAGAATTACACAGAGGACAAAAATATACAATCAGGCCAATACAGGCCCATTTCTGAGAGTGTGTGAAGGGGACCAAAGTCCAGTCTTCTTGACAACAACCCAGAGCCCTAGTTGCCACCAGGTTCCGTTGTAATAGTGCTGTGACCACCTACTAGTATACCTGCTTTGTGCCCAATCTTTAACTTTTCTTACTCTTTGATCACCAGCTTGCCTAGACTTCATCCTTGTTACCTAATATAAAATTCTCTTGACTCTCCACCCTCCTCTCTAAACTTTTACCTGTTATCCAGAGCCTTAACATTCCTATGTTTTCGTCCTTTCCTACTGTGTCTGTCTATTCTTTAGTTCTGATTTTCTCTGTTCTGGCCTATCCAACTGACATACAGGATAGCTTTTAAAAAATGTAAGTACCCAAACTCTAGTGAGGGAAGAGGAACAAACACTTATTAAGCACCTACTATGTGCCAGACACCATGCTGTGTTTCACAATTACCTCATTTGATAAGTGACCATTATTACTGAAGATTTTTAAAAATAATAGGAGTAGAAAATGCACATAAGTGGCTGGGATGAGGAAACTATAACCAGAAGAAGTTCACATGAAAAAAGAAAGTCAGGGTTGCACGGCTGAAAAGTACTTACTCTAATACAGTGGTAAGTAAATTACTTACTGCAGGCCAACTTCTCCTCTACCCTCTTCTTCGTACAGCTGGAGAGCTAAGAATGTTTTGAATTATTTTGAGTAAAGTTTTATTGTATTTCAAGTGAAAAGGGATGGATTTCACCTATAAGTCATAGTTTCCTGACCTTTATGTTAGTGTCAGAGGATGTGGGTTCAAATCCTGCATCGACATTTTCTACCTGTGTGAAGTTGTACAAGTCACTTAACTTCCTTGAGTCCTAGTTTCCTAATCTGTAAAAGGAAGAGGTTAGATGAGATGGCTATTTCCTTCCCAGTTCTTAATCTATGATCCTGTGATCTCAATATGAGGCAATGGGATGGCAATACAGACAAAAAATGAATGCAATCTTAAACTGCACTTGGAATCTTAGTACCAAGTTGAGGTATAAGATAAACCTATTGTCCTTTGTCCTCGTCAGACTGAATATCTGGACAGTATTATGATTAGGTCAGGAAATCATATTTTAGGGGCAATTTGACAAGCTAGAATATATGCAGGAGAAGAATAACAGGATAGTGAGGTGACTAGAAATGATACCACACAAGGATTAATTGAAGAAACTTGGTATGTTTAGCCCAGAAAATAGGTTAGGAAGGACATGATGGATCTTTCGAAAGTCTGAAGGACTGTAATATATGCAGGAATTAATTTACAATAGGTAATATTTATGTAGCACCTTAAGGTTTGCAAAACACTTTACAAATATCATCTTTTTATCTTCACAACTCCTTGGAATATTATCCCTTTTTGAAGACAAAGAAACTGAGAGAATGAAATTAAATTATTTGCTCAGGGTTGCAGAGCTAGAAAGCAAATAAGGCAGGATCTAAATTCAGTTCTTCCCTTTTCCAAGTCACATACTCTATCCACTATGCCAGCTAGCTATCTCTACTAACTCTACTTGACTCCAGAGGACTAAATTGAGAGTAATGGGTACAGGTTGATGTCAGTTCAAGAAAGGCTCCTAATAATTAGAACTGTCTACAAGTAAAAAGGGTTGCCTTATAAGGTATTAGTTTCCCCATCACTGAAGGTCATTGAGTATGGACTAGACTGTAGAGAGGCTTCCAGATCAAGTACAGGCAGAGCTATACATAACTTCTTGGTCCTTTCCAACTCTGAGATACTATGAGAATCAGAAGTAGAATTTCACTGGAGCGAAGTTAGGGAGAATAGAGGAAGTAATGCATAAAATCAAATTAGAAAGTGCAAAAGAAAGAAGTGGGACCTGGAACATGAGAAGTAGTCACAGTTAAATGAATGTGTACCTACAAGTTCTCCAGTTTCATTTTGTCATTGCTCCTTTCATAAACATCAACCAGAGATGCTTGAGGAAA
The DNA here is from genome assembly GCF_003287225.1 of Phascolarctos cinereus. NCBI lineage: Eukaryota > Metazoa > Chordata > Mammalia > Diprotodontia > Phascolarctidae > Phascolarctos > Phascolarctos cinereus. The sequence goes on from NW_027555625.1 coordinate 343,654,124, forward strand.
TGCAGGGTCCCAGGAACATATAATTTAAGATTAAAAATTAATCACATGTGACATATGAATGTTTGCAGACTGAGACAGACCGTAGAATACTTTGGGTGGAGGGTGGGAATGGAGAAATAATAAGAGTACACAAAGGAAGAGTGTGCATCAAATAAACTGAAAGTTGTTAAAATATATTAGAAAAAATATATTGGGTAACTTAAGGAGGTAAAAGAGAAATATTTCAAAGACAAGACTTACCTAGTGAATTGGGGCAAATGTTTTAAATTATTTCGAGTGGCATAGTTTCACAAGGAAAACAGCTTGGCTAACATAACATTGTCTGGGTCTGCTTCCACTCAACAAAAGTATCATTTCTGCATAGTGTTTAAAAAAAAAAAAGCAATGGAGATCATCAATTATCTGCTTTCTTGTGCCAGCCTGGAGAAATCAACTGAAGTAGTCATCTCTTTGGGGACCTAAATGATTGGTTTGACCTGAGACATGTTTCTTAACTTTGAGCTCGGTTGCTTCATCTGCAAAACAGGAATATGCCTGTAGTATCTGCCTCACCTGAGTGATTGTGGAGCTCAAAAAAGAGAGGAATAGAACTTCCACTTGTGATTTTATTGGTGTGTGGGGAACTCCTAGTGAGAAGTTCCCACTGCCAACACAGGTTGGCACCTTCTCTGACACTGTGGTAGAGTTGCCTAGAATACTGTAATTTATTTACTGTGTTAAGTTATTTACCCAGGGTCATATCACCAGTATTTGTAAGAGGCAAGACATGAACCCAGATCTCCCTGGATTTAGGGTCAGAGATCTCTCTGCTATGCCACATAGCTTCTTTCAAAACAAATAATATATGTGAATTTATTTGCAAATCTTAGTGTTATATAAAAGTCAGTTATTTTATTATTATTATTATTATTAATAAACCAATTATTGGTCAAATACTGGAGGAAATTTATTTGACTTTTTATTTGATGACCTAAGACAAAGAATCATTTATTTGGTGCTCCTAGTCATTTAATGTGGTCACCCACAGTGACTTAATTGATAATCATCATGGATCTACTTATTTTGTGTTGTGTAGAAACAGGACCAGTCTATGGAGTCCTTCAATGCCATAAAGATAAATTTGGACACGATGAACAATATGGAGCCAAGGTAGGTGTTTTAATTGAGGAAGAGAAGTAGCATGATGAAAATAATGAAGCATAGTCTGTAGAATGAACAACCCAGAAGTAAACAGGAAGCCCAACCAGGAGGCTGTTGTATCACAAACATCAACCAGTGTGGCACAACAGGAGTCTAGCTTTGAAGTCAGACAACCTGAGTTCAAACCCATTTGGCTTCTAAAGATTAATACTTGTATGACCATGGAGAAGTGAATTAAGACTCCATTTTCTCAACTGTAAGATGAAGGGGTTGGACTAGATGGCTTCTGGGCTGCTTTTCCAGCTCTGGATTCTATCCAGTTTTCAAGTGTACATTCAACAGACATGTTACAACTTTAGGCATATGTTCTGCTATGTCTTGGCTTGACTTCAGTTGTAATAACACAAGGTGGAAGGAAATGATGAGATTTAATATTAAGAATACCCAAAGTAGCCTGTTTCAATATTAGAGGAAAAGTCATTCTCCGTTAGACAATTTTCCTCTTTTTATGAGTGAAAAAGAACACAATTGCTATTCTAGAATAAAATTAGCTGAGATTGTCTGGGAGAAGACAATTACTTCAAATAAGGGAGAAAATGAGGTTCTAACTCCACTTCTGCTAGGTAGAATATGAGTGAAATAGAATTAATATTTAATTGGCTCTACTCTTCTTTACACAGGATGTCATGGAGACAGAGAGATTTATCTATAATAATGCCTGCATATGGCTTCTTTATTTCCCCAAGTTTAAGTCTCCCCTTGGAGAGTAACAACTTGGAGAGATTCAACAGCCTGCCACCTCAACCTGACTAGCACAAAGTTGCTCATGGCAAAATCTGTGCCATTTTCTGGAAAGTGGGAAAAAAGAGATGCCAGAGTAATTTCCCTAATGCTCAGTCCTTACTGTATTTTAGTATGACCTGGATTATAGTCACCTAAACAAATAACAAAGCTTAATAAAAATAATTTTATTTTTGTCTTTAGAAAGGGAATGGTTATTTTGAATGTTAGAGTCAAGTGACAACTGGCAATTTAGTGCAGTGCTGGTTCAATAAATCAGACCAAGTATAATTTGCTTCTCTGGGTCAAAATTCATAAAAAATGACATCATTAAGATGTTTCATTGGTACTTTTTTAAAACATCACTATCATTCCACAATGATACCCTCCCCCTTAGAACTAACCATTATTTAAAAAAAAAGTGAAGTTAAGCAAAACATACCAACACACATACCAACACAACACCTAAATCTACATCTGTAAGTCATCAGCTTTCATGAAGAGGAGAGAAGTATTGGCTTTACGATAGGGCCTTTGGAATCAATACTGATATTTTAATTTATTAGAATTTTATAAATTTTTTTCAAAAAATAAAATTCTTTAAAATATTTTTTGTTTTGCCATGGCCCATATTTTCCACTGTTTTCTTCATCCTTTTCCAGAGAACAATCTCCCATAACAAAAAAGAGGAAGAAAAAACATTTTGCACTACTAACAAATATATCAAACAAATCTGACATTATATGCAGTGTTTTATGGTCTCCTACTTCTGTAAAGAATGGGGGAAGTGTCTTCTTATATCTCTTTTTTTAATTGATTTTCTTTACTTCACTATCATTGAATACATTGTACTAACATTACTGGAGAAAAGTTTGTTCTTTATTTACATCACCTAGCCTAACCCTGGACTGCTGGAAGGCAGGAATTCTACCCTATAGTCAAAATACACATCAAAAAAATGCAAAAGACTTTCATGAAGATTATTCCACTCATTATTTGTACGTGGAATGTGCACACATTTATGGGGTTGTATTAATACAGCAGAAAAATATCTGTTTTTAAATTTTACAAAATACACAATAGATTCTCATTTTAGTTTTTGGCGACAAGACAAAGGAGAGGAAAGAATATGATTCCTAAAGAATAAAATTAATGGGAAAACTCCACATAAGAGCAAGGAGAGAGAAGTAGTACAAGGAGAGAAAGAGGCAAAAGATTATACAGAGGGTAGGGGGAGGAAGGGGACTCTTTAGAGTGTTCAATCTACATGCCAAAGAAAGAGTAAGTGAATTAAATAAGGTTATATTTCAAGAAAAGATAGAAGGGTAAATTATGGGAGACACACATGCAATGAAGCATTAACATAGTTCCTACTAGCTCTGAATTCATAATGATACAAATGTGAGATGAACTGAAATTTACCTTTGTAATAGAAAAAGAAAAAATAAGTTTTCTAAGTCAACTAATAGTTTGATTTGTTTTGGCAGAAAAATCTCAGAGTAAGACTGTAAAGATTTTCAATAATTGATCAACTCAGTGGCTTATTTTGATCCCATCTAGCTAACTCTTGGAAATTCTCAGTTAGTTGAAGTCTCAGGTATTAAATTCCATGGCCCCTGGGAAACCAAGACTTGACTATACCTAGGAAAGAGGGAGAAAAATGACAAATTCAGAAGTTTCCTTATTTATTTAGGTAGGGACATGAGCTATGATATTATTGCTAGGCTCCAAAATAGAATTTACTTTCGGCTTAGAATAGGTTCTAGAGGGACCCGATTGACAAAAAAGATCACAAAGATGGAAACTACATCATAAGGAGCATTTAACCATTTTCAGACAACAACTACTTTGAAGTTAGAATCACAAAAACAAGAAGAGCAGAGTCCAAACTCTGGTCTCAACTCTTCATTCAAAAGATAAGGAAACTGATGCCCAGAGTTTCTGAGTGACTTGCTATAAGTTACAGAACCAGGCAGTAACAAAATTGGGGCTAGAACACTGACTTTCTGACTTCTTAGCTAGATATTTTTTTCCTATAACACCATTACATTTCATGAAACAATAGCTTACTCGTTCACTAAACTATGCCTACAATAGGACTGTTCTGTACTTCTCAGTACTTGATTAGCCAAGTATTATATTAAAAAGAACATATACTTGAAAGGTACATTGCTTTTTCAAAATATTCTATAATTTAGACTTTTATCTATTTTGAATTGGCCTTCCCCTCAGGTCAGACTGAATTAATAATATTTTGCTGTAAAGATTTTTTTTTGATTGGAAGAAATGCTACTAAAATCAACAATATAGTGGTACCATGAGGGAGAAGGAAGTCCGGTAGACCAGATGCAACAAAAAAAGAAATGTAAGGAGATCAAGGGAATTATAAAGAACTTAAAACAGTAATCTAACAAGAAAAACAGAAAAGAGAACTAGTGACTAGATTAATGAAGAGGAAGAAACACTGGAAAGTAGGAAAAGACAGCTCACTCCTGTACCTGTGATAAATTTTGTAGCTACTGTATTAACAAAGCTCATGTTTATACAAATGTGGTTGTTAATAGGTCTAAAAATTCAATTTAATTCCTTAAGAAATTCAATGCAAACATCATTTATGCCTCCTAGCCTTGTCAAATCTAAAGTTAAGTCCCATCCTGAAGCATAAAGTAGATTTAATTATATTTTTTTAAAAAAATCTTTATTTGACATAAAAGAATCATTGGCTTTTTCAAAGGAAGAATTTGTTCTCAATGTGATTACCCTAGAACTTCTCTAAAGAAAAATAAGATAATTTTTCTTTTTTCAAATCAAATTAAATCCAGAGTAAAAGGAATCTATTTAAACTCCCATTCTTTAGCATTTACAGCTCCAGCAAGCCAGCGGCTCAAAACCAGACAACATGTTGATTAGCAACTCTGTTATTCAAAGGTTTATTATCCAAGCCCTTAGCTTTTCCTTTTTGTTCCTCCTCCCTTATACTTTATGTTTTTCTTCTAGTAGCACTTTCTGCAGTAGAAAAAATAGAGGGTAATAGAAGGAGCAGAAAGGAAATTTGAAAGTGAATTTTGTTCAAAGATCAGAGAGCATAAAAAGAATGTTCAATGCTAGAAGGAAACTTAGAGGCCATCTAATCCAACCCTCTCATTCTACAGAGGTATGATCTGGGCCCTATTGAGGGCAAGGGACATACTTAAGGTCACTCAAAGTAAAGGACAAGAACCAGGATTCTTGATTTTTAATGCTTCTTTCATTATAGAATTTGCACTATCGGTTCTGGAGAAAGATCCAGGAATGAAATAAAATGAATAATGCAAGTGGTGATAATGGGTATCCTGGCTTCACTGCCTGATCTTATTGGGAACATTTCTAGCTTATCCCTGTTACAGATAATGCTTGCTAATGGTTTTAGATAGATACTACTTTTCATTTTAAGGAAATCTCTATTTATACCTATCTTTCCATTGTTTCTAATAAGAATAGGTGTTATATTTTGTCAAAAGGTTTTTTCCTGAGTCTACTGACATAAGAACATGATTTTTGTTGGTTTTGTTATTCTTATGGCCAATTATTCTGATAGTTTTCCTAATACTGAACCAGTCCTGCATTCCTGGTATAAATCCCACTCACTCATAGTGTGTGATCCTAGTGATATATTGTTTTATTCTCCTTGTGAGTATCTTATTTATTCTTTTTTTGGCATCGACATTCTTTAGGAAAATTGGTCTATAGTTTTCTTTCTCTATTTTGGCTCTTCTTGGTTTAGGTATATGTTGCCAACAACCAGATTATACACCGAACGGAGAGGCGTGAAATAACTTGTGACATGGGCCAGGTGGAGTAGAATAACTGACTCAGTTTATTCATCTGAGGGTACAGGATATATAGGGAAAATCTAGCCTAACTTCAAAGAGTCCTCCTCACGAGATACTCCCCAGAACATCTGCTGAGGATGTGACAACATGAATTTCCTCATTATCAGGGTTCCTAGATTGGGTTGTATTTTCCAAGGTTTTCCCAGGTGCCTTGGAGCCACCTGCACAGAGGAGTGAATGTGTAAATCTAAGGTTCAAAGAGTGAGCTCAGGGACCTCCTAATCAGGAAGAGATTGGAGAGCCATACCACTTAATCAGTGAGCCATTTTGGGTAAAAGCCTGGGCAGAGGTCAAACTCTGCCTTGGATCTTAAACACTTATCAGACTCTTAAGATCGGCCCTCAACAGGTATAAGCACCATTTTTGTATCATAAGAGGAATTCATTAGGACTCCTTCACCTAATTTCCCAAATAGTTTATATAGGATTGAGATTAATTGTTCTTTAAATGTTTCATAAAATTTGCCTGTGAATCCATCTGGACCTGGGGATTTCTTCTTGTGGAGTTCATTGCTGACTTAGTAAATTTCTTTTTCAAAATGGAGTTATTTAATTATTATATTTCCTCTTCTGTTAATATGGGTAATTTATATTTTTTGTAAATATTCATGAATTTAACTTAGGTTATCTGATTCATTGGCATATAATTGCACAAAATATCACCTAACAATTGTTTTAATTTCCTCTTTATTGGTGGTGAATCCACTCTTCTTTTTTGTGATATTGGTAATTTGACTTTCTCCTTTGCTTTCTGAAATCAAATAACTAACTAATTTATTTCATTGATTTTTTTTTATAAAGCCAACCTCTTGTTTTATTTATTACTTCAATGACTTTCTTCCTTTCAATTATATTTATCTTTTCTTAAATTTTCAAGATTTCCAACGTGGTGTTTAATGGATGATTTTTCATTTTTTCTTTTTCTAGTTCTTCAGTTGCATGCTCAGTTCATTTATCTGCTCTTTCTCTGTTTCATTGATATAAGCATTTACAGATAAAAATATTTTGCTTTGTATTGCTTTGGCTAAATCCTATAAATGTTGGCATGTTGTTTCATTGTTGTCATTCTCTTTGATGAAATTATTTATTGCTTTTATGATTTATTCTTTGACCTACTCCTTCTTTGAAATTAGATTGTTTAGTTAACTATTAATTTTTAATCTACCTTTCCATTGTCCTTTACTGAATATAATTTTATTGCACGATCTGAAAAAATGCATGTTATTTCTGCTTTTTTGCATTTGTTTGTGAGGTTTTTATGCCTTAATACATGGTCAGAGGTTAAAATAGCCATTGAATGTATCCACCAATCACCATCTGAAAGAGATCCCAAAATGAAAACAAAAAGGAATACTGTAGCCAAATTCCAGAACTAACAGGTCAAGGAGAAAATACTGTAATCAGCTAGAAAGAAACAAATTAAATATGAAGGAGCCACAGTCAGGATTACATGTGACTTAACAGCTTCTACATTAAAGGATGGAAGGCTTGGAATATGATATTCCAAAAGGCAAAGGAGCTTGGATTACAACCAAGAATAAACTACCCAGAAAAATTGAGCAAAATCTTTCAGGAGAAAAGATGAATATTCAACAAAAGAGGTGACTTTCAAACTTTCCTGACCAAAAAAAAAAAAGAGGTGAACAGAAAATTTGATCTTCAATTACAAGACTCAAGACAATCATAAAAAGGTGAACAGGAAAGAAAAAAATCATATGTTACACTGTTTACATCCTTACATGGGCATATGATACTTGTAACTCTTGAGAACTGTATCTCTATTAGGGCAGTTAGAAGGAGTATACACAGACAGACTTAAAATGAACTGATTCTGAGAGATGTGAGCAGAACATTGTACACAATAACAGTAATGTTGTATGATTATCAACTGTGATAGACTTAGCTCTACTCAGCACTACAATGATCCAAAAACGCTCATGATAGAAACTGCTATTCCACATCCAGAGAAAGAATTATGGAGTCTGAATGGAGATTGAAGCATACTATTTCCATTTATTTTTCTTTCTTACAGAATTCTCTGTTTGTTTTCTTTTTTTACAATATGACTAACGTAGAAATATGTTTGACATGACTGTGCATTCACATACACACATATATCCTATATAAGATAGCTTGCTGTCCTGGGGAGGGGGATGGGAAGGGAAGGAGGAAAGGAGAAAAATTAGGAACTCGAAATCTTATAAAAGTGAATGTTGAATACTATCTTTAAATGTAATCTTAAAAGTACTATTTACAAAGAAAGAAAAAGAAAAAAAAAGAGTTACAAATATCATCTTGCCATGTCTGAATATAAACAGTTTAATCTTATGTTTTCTCTTTCCTGTTTCTTTTTTACCTTTTATGTTTCTCTTGAATCTTGTATGTGAAAATCAAAAATTTTATTCAGTTCTGGTCTTTTAATTAGGAATGCTCAAAGGTCCTCTTTTTAATTAAATGTCCATTTTTTACTCTGAAGATTTATACTAAGTTTTGCTGGGTAGGTAATTCTATATAATGCTATTTGCTTTGCTTTCTGGAATATCACATTACAAACCCTCCAGCTGTTTTGTGTAGAAGCTACTAAATCCTGCATTATGCTGATTGTGTCTCCACTATACATTGTTTCTTTCTGGCTGTTTGATGTATTTTCTCCTTGACCTGGAAGCTCTGAAATGTGGCTATGATATTCCTGATAGTTTTCATTTTGGTATCTTTCTCAGATGGTGATTAGTAGATTCTTCCAATTTCTATTTTCCTCTCTGGTTCTAGGAAATCAGTGCAATTTTCCTTGAAAATTTCTTGAAACATGATGTCCAGGCTCAAGAACTCAATATTAGGTAAAAATTCCTCTGAAAACTAGAAAGCAGTTTGGCAGAAATTTGGTATAGACCAACATCTTACACTGATAACGTAAAAATGGATAAATAATTTAAACATAAAGGATGATATCATAAGCAAATTAAGGAAGCATGGAAAATTTTACCTGTAAGATCTGTGGATAAGGGAAGGATTTATGACCAAACAAGAAATAACAAGCATCGTGCAAAGTTAAATGAATAATTTTGATTATATTTACTTAAAATATTTTTGCATAAGCAAATCCAATGTAGTCAAGATTAGCTGTGGGAGGGGGAGAATTACAGCAAGTTTCTATCATAAAGGTCTTGTTTTGTAAATATGTAGAGAACAAAGTCAAATTTCTAAGTGTATGAGTCATTCTCCAGTTGCTAAATGGTCAAAGGATATGAACAGGCAGTTTTCTGAAGAAGAAATCAAAGTTACCTATAATCATATGAAAATAATGTGTAATTGTTTATTTTGACTATTGCTTAGAAAAATGCAAATTAAAACAACCCTGAGGTACTGTCTCATACCTCTCAGATTGATTAATATGACAGAAAAGGAAAATGACAAATGTTGGAGATGTGGAACAATTGGGGCATTAATACACTATTACTGGACTTACAAACTGACCCAACCATTCTGTAGAGCAATTTGGAGCTCTTCCCAAAGGGTTATAAAACTGTGCATACAGTTTTACTCGGCTATACCATTACTAGGTCTGTATCCAAGAGAGATCAAAGAAAAGGGAAAAAGACCTATATGTATGAAATATTTAAAGTAGCTCTTTTTGTAGCAGCAAAGAATTAGAAATTTAGGGGATGCTTATAGTTGGGGAAGGGCTGAACAAGTTGCAGTATATGATTGTGATGGAATATGATTATTTTGGCATAAGAAATGATGTGCATGCTTTCAGAAAAAGCTGGGAAGATTTCTATAAACTGGTGCAAGGTGAAGTGAGCAGAACCAAGAAAACAATTTTACACAATAACAGCAATTTTGTATGATGAATGACTTGGGTATTCTCGCAATACAAAAATGACCCAATTCAATTCTGAAGTGCTTGTGATGAAAAAATTCTATCCACCTTCAGAGAACAAGCTGATGAACCCTGAATGCAGATGAAAGAAAACTTTTAAAATTGTCTTTTTTTCCTGAGATTTTTAGTCTGTATTATCTTTTGCAAAATGGCTAATATGAAAATATGTTTTACATAACATCACATGAGTATTCTATATCAAATTGCTTGCCTTCTCAAAGAAATAGGGTGGGAATATGGGAGAGAATTTAGAATTCAAATTTTAAAAAATGTTAAAATATTTCTCATGTAATTGAGAAATATTTAATGAAATAAATAGAACATATTGGGAAAGGAAAAAAAAGTTGTTAAGTGTAAGAAAAATCTGCCATGTTATAATATTGGGAAGTTGGCCTAGATAATCTCTAAAGTCTCTTCCAACTACGAATTTTGAATAATGTAACTAAGAGATTATCTCATTTCAAAATATCTAATAAAGATGAGTTATTTTTGTAGTTTCCAATATGTTAATTTTTAATACATAATTTCCTGGTTTCTCCTTATAATAATACATTTATTGAACTTCTTTTCCTAACTCTTCAATTATTTCAAGATCAATATTGTTTTCTTTCTCAGTCTTCAATTGCAGCTACTCATATAATAGATGTCAGAAGTTCTGCCTTAATATGTCACTGAGAGACAAGATGGTTCAGTGGGTATAGATTGAAGTTAAAATCAATGACTGGATTCAAGTCCTGCTTTAAGCAAATCACTTAATTTCTCAATATCCCCAGCCAACTTTCTATTACTATATATGTTACATATTGACCAGGTGGCAAACTGTACCAGTCGGTAGAATTTCAACACCAGGATTTCTCTATACTGATAAAATCACAGGTTATAGCAAAAACAACAACTATCATACAATGGAATGGATAACTTTGGATGGGGTCAAATGGTAGTCATTTTTACCACCATGTTGAGACCTGATACTTTGATATTACTCTACAGTAGGACTGAAATGAGAAGAAAAAAAGTAGAACATCATTGGAACTAAATTCACGTAATGCCCATGCTTACCAAAATAGCTTCTTATTTGGCAGAAGATCTATAGTAGTACTGAGATCAGTAGTGGTGGAATGGAGACCTCTTTCTAGCTGAAATTGGCTAAATGTATTTGATTCTAGAAGTTTAGACCTTGATTTCCTATGCAGAAGAACTTATTTACACACGCATCTCTCACACTAGAGTGAGTGAAGTATGTTTTGCTTACTATTGCTTCTGTCCAGGAAAAAGAGCATGATCTGGCCAGTAATCAAACAAATGATTCCAATGTACTATTAGTGATATATCTTATAACAAAGCAGGATAAAAATAAGTGGCATCAATGTTTTCTACAACTGAAGGGATAACTTTCTAACCTAAGGTTTCAGTTTCTGGAACAACTTCATGATGATGATGACGATGTTGTTCTTGATGATGATGATGTTAACACATTTTCATTGTGAATAGATAAATGAAAGCATGAGAGAAAATGCAATAAAGAACCTACTTTCTGTCAGGCACTGATATGGGATATGAGTTCAAAAGTCAGACAGTCCTTGACCTGAAATAGTTTACATTCTAATAAGAAAAGACAAAACACAGAAAGATGACCACAGCAGGGTATTTTATCCTAGAGATTCACAAGGAGGGTGGTTGTATGCAGAGGTAAATCAATTGTTATACACTTTCCAAAAGCAATGGTACTGTTGATTTGTTTAATGTTCTCTTGATTAATTTTTTTATCATTACATCAAAGTCAACTTATATCTACCCCCTTTTTGTATACTCCTGTAACATTGCATAATAAAAATAAAGTTCTCAAGAATTACAAGTGTCATCTTCCCTTATAGGGATGTAAACAGTTTGCCTTTATTTACAGCATATTATATTTTTCTGTCCCATTTACCTTTTTATGTCTCGCTTGAGTCTTGTATTTGAAGATCAAATTTTCTGTTGAGCTCTGGTCTTTTTATCAGGAAGGTTTGGAAGTCCTCTATTTCATTGAATATCTATCTCCTCCCCTGAAAGATCATGCTCATTTTTGCTGGGTAGCTGATCTTTGGTTGTAATCCAAGCTCCTTTGCCTTACAGAATATCATGTTCTATGTCCTACAGTCTTTTAATACAGAAGCTGCAAGATCCTGTGTAATCCTGACTGTGGTTCTATGATATTTAATTGTTTCTTTCTGGCTGCTTACAGTATTTTCTCTTTAACTTGGTAATTTTGGAATTTGGCTATTATATTTCTTGGCATTTTCAATTTGGGATCTCTTTCAGGAGGTGATTGGTGGATTCTTTTTTTTTAATATAAATTTATTTATTTTTAGTTTTCAACATTCATTTCCACAAGTTTTTGAGTTCCAAATTTTTACCCCATCTCACCCCTCCCCCCACCCCAAGATGACAAGCATTCTGAATATACCTTCCCCTAGTCTGTCTTCTCTTCTATCTCTCCCCCTTCTCTTATCCCCTTCCCCTTCTGTTTTCCTGTAGGGCAGGATAGACTTCTATACCCCATCTCCTGTATTTCTTATTTCCCAGTAGCAAGTGAAAACATTTTTTTAAACATATGTTTTTAAAACTTTAGGTTTTGAATTTTCTCTCTTCCTCCCTCCCCACCCACCTCATTTAAAAGGCAAACAACTCAATATAGGTTATACATGTACAGTTATGCAAAACACTTCTAAAGTAGACATGTTGTAAAAAACTAACTCTATTTCCCTTAATCCTATCCTGCCCTCCCATTTATTCTATTCTTTCTTTTGACCCTGTCCCTCCTCAGAAGTATTTCTTCTGATTACCCTTTCCCAATCTGCCCTCCTCTCTATCATCCCCCTGCTCTCTTGTCCCCTTCTCCCCCTATTTTCCTGCAGGGTAAGACATATTTCCATACCCAATTAATTGTGTATGTTATTCCCTCAAGCCAAATCCTATGAGAATAAGATTCACTCATTATCTCTCACCTTCCCCTGCTTCCCCTCCACTGTAAGAGACTTTTCTGTTTTCTTGTGAGATAATTTACCCCATTCTACCTCTCCCTTTCTTCTTCTCCAAGTATCATCCTCTCTCATCCCTTAATTTTATTTTCCAGATATGACCCCTTAATCTTCAATCACCCTGTGCCCTCTATCTATCTATATATAATACATATAATTTTTTCCTTCAACTACCCTAATACTGACAAAGGTCTCATGAGTTATAAATATCATCTTTCCATGCAGGAATGTAAACAGTTCAATCTTAATAAGTCTCTTATGATTTCTCTTTCCTGTTTACCTCTTCACGTTCCACTGGAGTCCTGTATTTGAAAGTCAAATTTTCTATTCAGCTTTGGTCTTTTCATCAGGAATACTTGAAAGTCCTCTATTTCACTGAATGACCATTTTTTCCCCTGAAGGATTATACTCAGTTTTGCTGGGTAGGTGATTCTTGGTTGTAATCCTATCTCCTTTGCCCTCTGGAATATTATATTCCATGCCCTGCAGTCCTTTAATGTAGAAGCTGCTAAATCTTGTGTTATCCTGATTGTGTTTCCACAGTACTTGAATTGTTTCCTTCTGGCAGCTTGTAATATTTTCTCCTTGACCTGGGAACTCTGGAATTTGGCTACAATATTCCTAGGAGTTTTCCTTTGGGGATCTCTTTCAGGAGGAGATCTGTGGATTCTTTCAATTTCTATTTTGCCCTCTGGTTCTAATATATCAGGGCAGTTTTCCTTGATAATTTCTTGAAAGATGATGTCTAGGCTCTTTTTTTGATCATGGCTTTCAGATAGTCCAATAATTTTTAAATTCTCTCTCCTGGATCTATTTTCCAGGTCAGTTGTTTTTCCAATGAGATATTTCACATTGTTTTCTAATTTTTCATTCTTTTGGATTTGTTTTACAGTGTCTTGATTTCTCATAAAGTCACTAGCTTCCAATTGCTCTATTCTAATTTTTAAGGAAGTATTTTCTTCAGTAATCTTTTGGACTTCCTTTTCCATTTGGCCAATTTTTCTTTTTAGGGCATTTTTCTCCTCATTGGCTTTTTGGACCTCTTTTGCCATTTGGGTTAGGCTATTTTTTAAGGTGTTATTTTCTTCAGTATTTTTTTGGGTCTCCTTTAGCAAGCTGTTGACTTGTTTTTCATGATTTTCTTGCATCACTCTCATTTCTCTTCCCAGTTTTTCCTCTACTTCCCTTACTTGCTTCTCAAAATCCCTTTTGAGCTCTTCCAAGGCCTGGGACTGATTCATATTTTTCTTGGAGGCTTTGGATGTAGGAGCTTTGACTTTGTTGTCTTCTTCTGGTTGTATATTTTGATCTTCTTTTTCACCAAAGTAAGATAATGTAGTCTGACTCATTTTGCACTGCTTGCTCATGATCCTGGCCAATTACTTGAGTTTTAAACTCTTTGTTAAAGGTAAGAGTCTGCTTCCAGTATGGAGAGTGTACTGTCCCAAGCTTCAGGGGTTTGTATAGCTGTTTTCAGAGATACTTGTAGGGCCCTGTAAATTTTCAGTTCTCCCAAGGTGATATGATAAGGGGCAAGGTGTTTACTCCTTTCCTGGCCTGTGACCACAAGTACTCCTTTCTGTCCTGTAACTGTGAGGAGGGGCTTCTCTCCACAGCCACTACAAGCTCCATCATGCCAGAGCTCCTCCTCACCCCAGCACCGCCTCCCAGAACTGTGACCCAGATCCAAACATGGGCAAAGCAAGAGATTCCTGCCTCAGCACTGGCAAAAAGATACCTGCAATCCCTCCCTGATCAGCCACTGGATTCCCCCTCAGTCTGTGGGCCAGAAGCTCAGGAAGCAGCTGCACTCCCGAGGACCATGCTCTTGGGGAATGAGGTTGAGACCCCGCCTTCCTTTGTCAGCACTGACAGAAACAGACTTTTCCCACTGACCTTCTAAGTTGTCTTTGACATTCATTGATTGAGGAGTCTGGAAACTGCCACAGCTGCCTGCGATTCAGTCCCCTGAGGCCTGCACTCCCAGCCCGGCCTGATACACCTTTCTGATCAATCTTCCAGATTGTATTGGGCTGGAAATTTGTTTCACTCTGTCTTTTTGTGTGTTCTGCTGCTTCAGAATTTGTTTAGAGCCATTTTTTATGAGTATTTGGAGGGGTTTGGTGGAGAGCTCAAGCAAGCCATACTTTCACTCCACCATCTTGGCTCTGTCCCCCCCTCACCCCCCCCCGTGGATTCTTTCTATGGCTATTTTACCCTCTGGTTTTATGACCTCAGGGCAGTTTTTCTTGATGATTTCTTGAAAGATACTGTCCAGGCTATTTATTTTTTCATTGTGATCTTCAGGTAGACCAATAATTTTTAAATTGTCTCTCCTAGATTGATTTTCCAGGTCAGTTGTTTTACCAATGAGGTATTTTACGTTTTCATCTATTTTTTTCATTTTTTTTGTTTCTGTTTGACTGATTCTTGCTCTCTCATAGAGTCATTGGCTTATATTTGCCCAATTCTAATTTTCAACAAATTGTTTTCTTGTATTAGATTTTGTGCCTCCTTCCCCATTTGGCAAATTCTACTTTTTAGGGACTTGTTTTCTTCAGTGTCACTTTTTTTACAGTTGACCAATTGCATATTTTAAGGATTCTTCTACCTCTCTCATTTGACTTTTAAAATCCTTCTTGAGCACTTCTAAGAAGGCCTTTTGGGCTTCAGACCAATTCATATTCCCTTTCGAGGTTCCAGATGTGGGTTTGTTGACACTGTTGTCCTTTTCAGAGTTTCTGCCTTGATCTTCACTGTTCTCCTAATATGAATCTATGGTATGTTTCTTTTTCCTCATGGTGTTTCCTTATTTCCTGGCCTTTAAAGAGATTGATCTCTCTTGTTGGGGAGCAGAGGGCACTGATCCAAGCTTCTTGTTTTGGGATCTTTGGGCCTGGTCACTGTCTTTGTGTGCTGGGGCCTCAGATGTTGGCAGTTGGAGAGTTCTAGAAGCTTACCTGGTGGTGGGCTGGAATCAGCAACACTGGAACTCTAGGAATAGGATTGGGTAGTCTGGCCCCTGGATGTTGACTGCTTTTCCTTTCCTTTCACTTTCTTCATCTCCTTTCAGATGGATGTTGCAGGATGTTTATCCACCTGGGGCCCCTTGGAGTACTTCACAGATTTTTGCTGAGGCACTGGGAGACTGCTGTAGAATGCCAAGGCACCTGTTGGTTTTCTGAGCTGGTTTCCACCAGTTCCTCCACCCTCACTGAGGCACTCAGGGGTCCAGCTGTTGTTGTTTGCCTGCTCCACCACCTGTGTTTCAGTATCTCCTTCTGGTATGCTAAAATGAGGCTTTCCGCTAGCTTGCTGGGATACCTCCCATTCTGTACTTCTCCCCTTCCCCCAGGGTAAGAGGGGCCTTTCCTGATAATCCCTCAAGCTACCTGGGTTACTGGACTGCTGTACCCCATCTTTCTTCTGGTTCAGCTGTTCCAGGGTTTCTCCTGGAGAGATATTTTCTAGGCTTTCAGAGGTTGATATGGGAAGGTGAGAACAACTTCCTTTTTACTCCACCATCTTGGCTCCTGGAAAGCAGAACTCTGTTTAATGTTCTCTGAGCAGGGTGGGGGGGGGGTGAGGAAGAGATAAAGTGGAAGGGAAATGACAAAATTTCCAAGGTGAATGCCTGAATAGGTTGTGAAGCATGTTTTATGAACAGCTAAATATAATGAGTTGAATGAGTTTGCATTCACTTAATTCATTCAGCAACCAGCATCACTCAACCCTAGGACAGAATCCCAAAGCTGAGTAGATTAAAGTTCCCAAAGGAGAAGGAATATTGCTTCTGAAAGACCAGTTGAGAGAATTCTGGTTCAAGCAGGAAGGAAAGGCATATTACCACTGAAAGATGAGGAAATGGTAGGTGTATAGAGATTTAAGAATTTGATGAAATTACAACAATTATCCTCATTTTACAAATTAGGAAACTGAGTCTTAGTGAAATTAAATGACCATAGCCACACAGTTAGCAAATATTGGAGCTAGTATTAAACTTAGGTCTATTGATTCCTAATCCAGTGTTCTTTCCACAATTCTGTTTCCAGCACTTCATGGTATATCAATCAAAAAGTTAAATAATGAATGCTTTCTCAAATTTTTGTCAGTGTGGGAGTCAAGAAAGGTGTCACCTGAATTTTTATTGGTGCATTTGATATTTTCATTTACTTAACATTGGTCTTTTTTAATAGATATTCCACATGGCATACACATACATATTCTGTTATGTTTTTTTAAGTGCTGACTACTAATGAGCACACAGGGAAGCTGCATCATTCCAAAAATTAATTCTCTTCAACCATGGCATTGCCAGTAGCAATCCACCCTAATTCTTTATTATGCTTTCAGTTAATATTGCAAAAATAATGGGAAATTCATTCTTTCATCTCAACATGCTCATTTGGTACTATTATTTCTAAGAAGTCACAAACAGACCTTTCTAAAATATACTTTTTCATTATGACTATCTTACTTTCTAACTCTTCACTAACATGATGGTGAGTGTTCCTATATGGGAGAGACTATCAGGACTAGAGAAATCCTTTCCTCTCTGTCTAGTGGCTATTTTCTTAATATTTACAAACATATCCATATCTCTTCATCCTCAAAAATATCCCTCATTTGATCCCACTATCTATCATTTCATATCTCTCCTCTCTTTTTTGGCTTAATTCCTTGAGAAAGCTATCTACAATGAATGTCTCTATTTTGTTTCCTGTAATTCTCATCTTAACTCTTTGCAGTCTGACTTCTGACCTCATTATTCAATCAGTGCTGCTCTTTCCAAATATACTATTTGTCTCTTAATTATCAAATCTGATGGCTTTTTCTCAAAGCTTACCATTCTTGACCTTTCTATAGCCTTTGATGCTGATCAATCATACTCTTTTCCTTGATATTCTATTCTCTCTAGGTTTTTGATACACTTTTCTCCCCTGGTTCTCTTCCTTACTGTCTGTTTCTATTGCTCACTGTCTCTTCTTCCACAATATTTTGCTTGGTAATGCCATGAATTCTCACATATTCAACTATCATCTCTATGGGGATGATTTTCAGATTTATTTCTCTAGCCCTAACCTCTCTCCTGACTTCAGTCTCCCATCTCTAGCTGCCTATTAGGCATCTCAAAGTCAATGTTTCATAGACATTTTAAACTCAATGTCCAAAGTATTTTCCTCTTTGTAATTTTTCTAATACTGTCAAAACTATCACCATTATCTTAGTCACACAGGCTCACAACCCACATATAATCCTTAACTCCTCACTCTCTCTAAGCACTCATATCTGATCAATTACCGAGTCTTCTCATTTCTACCTTTGCAACACTCCCTTTTCTCATCTGACATTGACAGTACTATAATGCATACCCTCATCAACTCATTCATGGACTGTTGCAATAGCCTGCTTGTTGGTCTCCCTGCCTCATCTCTCCCCACTCCAGTACATCCTCCATTCAGCTATCATATTGATTTTCCAAAAGTGGAGGTCTGACCATATCAACCATCTTCCTAGTCAATATACTCCAGTGGCTTCCTATAACCTCCAGAATGAAGCATAAAATTCTTTGACATTTTAACCACTTTATAACCTAGTCTTTTCCTACTTTTACAGTTTTGTAACTTACTTCCATCCCCACCATACTCTGCCCTCCAGTGACACTGCCCTGCTTTTAATTCCTTGCACTTGTTGCTCCATATCTTGAATACAGGTATTTTCATAGGTTGTTGCCCATACCTGTAACTTTCTCCCTTCTCATTTTCACTTCCCTGGATTCATTTAAGTCTCACCTAAAAATTTGCATTCTTCAAATTTTTCACATTCCTCCTTAATAAGATTTTTTTTCCCAATCCTCCTTCCCTCTGAGATTATCTCTTATTTACCTTGTATATTTCTTGTTTGTGCATAGTAACTTGCATATTGTCTCTCCCATTGGACTGTGAGTTTCTTGAGGGCAGGAACTGTTTGCCTTACACTTAGCATAGTAACTGGCATATAGTAGGTGCTTAATAAACATGAGTTGACTTGGATGTGTAAGAAATTTGTACTGGCTTCTTATTTTGTATTCTGTTGTTTAGGTGGCTACTTTATTCATTCATATTTGCTGCAGAGCTCTCTAAATCACACTATCTTGGTTACATACTCTGAACCTAGAAAGTATGACAGTCATTCTGAAAAAAAAAAAGATTTTTCTTGGAGAAATCTGATTTCACTTCTTACTACCCAGTACAGAACAACATCCAACACTGGAAAGCCTTGGTGGATACTGAAAAGAATAAAATACATGTGTTGTCATTTTCTGACAGTGAGATTTCTTTACTAGAAAGCTGGGCTGCCTTTCCTTGAAACTTCGGAAAAATATCTAGCTGTGTACTAACTAGCCAGTAAGATCAATATTGGCTAGCATCTCACATATAAACCCCAAAAGTCAATATGCAAGACGCACTTCAGTCAAACTATTTCATCAGAGACTACATTCACACACAGATGCTGTCTTTAAGGGGTGCCAATTATTCATTAGTGAAGAGATTTCAAGGAATAAATAATAACCAAATTTATTTTTGTGGAGCCCTAGAGAGATGCTTCATATCAAGTGATGGTTTTTACGTGAAATTATCACCCCATATTAAGGACAAAAGAAGTGTCCACGTACCTTAAGATAGCAGTGAGGGCAGGGTCAAGAACTGGTAAACAGTGGAAGGAGTGATTCTAGGAAGCATGTTTAGTTAGCAAAACTTTAAGTTACAAATGGAAAATTCTTTTTATTTTAAATCACAATTATCCTCTTTATCACCATTGGTCTCATCAACATTTGGAACAAAAAAATTACCAGAAGAATCAAAATGTAATCAAGTAGCAGGATAAAGTTGAAAGTAGGTCAATCACGGGAAACAAGATGTAGCAGTGATTTTAAGATGATTTATTGGGCATTATTTTTTTTAAATCTACTATTTTTTTCTTTTCCCAACTCCTACCTTCAAAAACAAAAACACTATCACAACCACAAAAAAAAAATCCCAACAAGTAGGAAGACAGCTCATCTCCCTGTTTCTTTTGATAGAATTTGATAAATGCTCCTTTCTGCCTTACATAACTGTGAGTTTGGAGGAGGGGGTTCCTGTCGGGGTTATGGTGGTGAGAGAGAGAGAGAGAGAGAGAGAGAGAGAGAGAGAGAGAGAGAGAGAGAGAGAGAGAGAGAGAGAAAGAGAGAGACTGAGAGAGAGAGACAGAGAGAGAGAAAGGGTTGCTCCTTTTCAAAGCAGCAGACTGTGGGGAAAATACACAACCTATCACCGCACCACATGCCAGTCTCACACACAATTCTTCCTCCAGAAAGTCACTCCGTCATGTTTCTTGGGAAATTTTCCCCAGATTAAGAAAAAAAAAAAAAGACCACAACCTGGGTCTGTCTCACAAGGCGGAAACATTACATTCACAGGACAAAGGAGAGCGGGTCTTCACAGTCTCAACTCGGGCTTTCTAGACTGCCTGGAGTACTAGTTCAGCACCACGGACAGCTGCACTTCAACGGTTACCACCCTTGGGAAGCCTGATTCCCTCAGCTTTGACCCGGATTCCAGCAATCTAGAGAAGGAGTTATACCCGTATTCGTGAACCTCAATGTAAGATTTTGTGATTCTATCTAATTTATATTGCAGGGGGGGGTTTTATTTTTATTTTACAAAATTGGGCGACTAAAGTTCAGTCTATGTGGGCGCCATGCTCTTTAAGATGTAAATCAATAAAAATCCTTCCTTGAAGTAGGGATTATTCACATAGGGAGGGAATCTTTTTTAAAAAACTATATATTAAAACTACCTAAGTTTACTAAGTCATATAAGGATAAACAAATCAATCTGGGATCCCAATGTCTTGTTACGCTTGCATAGTTATATACCTATGAAAGAGTATTTATGTCTAGTCTTTCTACCATCGCACTTGAGGGTCTTTATCTCTTAAAGTAAGATTAAAAGGTAAGGGGTGGCGGAGATAAACCACTACAAAGAGTGACTACCCATACAATACTAAAGGTACAAGAAAAAAAAAAAGACTGGTTTTCTCCTCGTTTTGAAAAGGTCTGTGCTGTGCCTCACTTTCCAGTTCAAAAAGACACTATTAATAAGCGTGGGGGAGAAACTTGCTTTGGGGCTTAGAAGTCTAGGTGTGAAATTTTCCTGTTAAGGTTTGGAGTTTTCAACGATCATTTATGAAATAGATAAAACCTGAATGCCACTACCAATTACTGCGTGTTTAATGTGCTTAAACATTTGGAAAGGGGGGAGGGATTTGAGAGAAACTAAAATGATTGAGATAATCAGCATGCCTCGGGCTCTGAACGCCACCTGCTGGAGGTTTTTTGTTTTTTCCTTTTTTTTTTTCCTCAGGACACTGGACTAGGCTGGGCTGAGTGTACTAATCAGATTTATGAATGAATATTCGTTAAAACCAGAAACGTTCATTATAGCACGCAAATCCCTTTCGTGGGGACTTTTTCACAATGGAATTGTTTTGGTTATTTACAAGTTTACCAGCAGCTCCATTTCCTGATTATGTTTCCATAATAATAAATACTTTAGAAACCTCTTCTTCCTTTCCAACTTCCACCCCGTGTTACCAAAGCCTCAAGCACAAAAATTTATAGGCAAGAAATATGCACAGCCTGAAGTAGGAGAATTGTAAAATCCACGTTGTCTCTTAGTTTGGAGGTGTCTAAAAGATGATATTCGACACAAGTAAATATTACAATTTTCATTTTTACTCAGTGTTGTTTCCTGTACTAGGCAACCATTTCTCCATTCCTGGTATTAGATGTTCATATCTAAGTTTATCCTGGAATAGTGTTCAGTTAAAATCACAATAGTTTCCAAAGATTACAAAAGGATTTCAATGTTAAAATGAGCCTTTGAAATCATTCCATGCAGTGGTGGTTCTTCCATCTTCAGTGGTTAATCATGCGTAATCATAGTAAGACATAGGTTCACTGCAAGTCAATGCATTAGATACAGCAAAAATCAGAGACGACTTTTGCAAAATATTCTATCATTTGTCCCACCAATAATACACAGTATGGGTGAATAAACACTGAAAAAAACTGATAAGGAAGACTATATCCTCTTAGAAATAGTCACTCCTTTGAGGAAGAGAAAAGTATCACTAATAGGGTCATGCAATAACATCCAGTAGCAGTAGGTACTTGGGATCAATGCAAGATAGTATAGGAAAAAAATAACCTGTTACAACAGAATTGGATGGTTATAACATAATATAAAAAAAAATTCAAAATCCACTCAGAATGAATTACAATGTGAGATTTCCTTAGTCACATTAGAATTAATTCTGATTAATTATTGGTCTACTGTTGAAAAGTTTGTCTCCTGTTAAGGAACAAAATGGTTTGAGTGTGTTATGCAATAGTATAAAAGGCATAGTCAATTATTTTATACAAAATCATACAAGATGCTAAAAAGTAATGCCACAAAACTAGAAAACTTGCATATATTTGGCTGACAGTTATTTTCATTGAAGTGAGTCAAATTTATCACAACACAAAATAAAGTTTAAATAAAATCCTTCTTGGGTAATAAGCTATTTGACTCTGCAGCTGAATTAACTCTCTATAGCCATTAACCCTAGTGACACTGTAGTAAAATAGGCTAGTAATTTCTACATGTTATTCGTTATGGTTTCAAAATGTTAATGTACCACCCAGGAAAGAGCCATTCTGTGTTACAGCTGATTAGGCAAGAAAATACAATAGTGTAGGGAAATGTTAATAATGAAGAATTAATAGTTAGTGCAGTTCCTTGCATCCTATACTCTGGATAGAGCAAAGCACTGAACTTCCACACATTTGGTCTTCTTTATTGTCTATATTTTGAAAAAAAAATTATAGCCCAAATGATTGACTCAAAAACAGTTATTTGGGATGGCAAATGGAAGAAAATAAATATTTATTAAGTTATACGTATGTGTCAGGTGCTATGCTAAGTGCTTAACAAATATCTAATTTTGGGGGGAAATCAGATGATTATATAATTCTAGATTAGAACATGGGATAACCTACACACAAAAATCCCTGAATGTGTTTTAGAGTTTTCAAAGTTTCTTTGAAATGCATTATCTCCTTTGTTCTTCATTTGCCTCTTTTAAGGAAGGCAGGGGAGAATTTATTGTCCCCATTTTGCACAAATGGAGAAACAGGGGCTCAGAGAAATGAAATAATTTGCTCAAGGTGAAATAATTTGCTGAAGGTCATATAGCCAGTAGTTGATTGTCAGGACTTGAAACCAAGACTTCTACTTCCTAATTGAGCATTCCTTCTATTTCCCTGAAGTAGGGTATTTTCCCCTCTTCTGTATAGCTATCAAATATATTTTTTAAAGTATATGTTTAGAGGTAACAGTTCCAGTCAGTAGTGTTTTCAAAGTGGAAGATAAAAAGACATTTTGTTCCAAGATTTTATTTAAGATTTTAGAAGAAAGAATTTTAGTTTACTATTCTTGTCTTTGCCAGTGATTAACTAAAATATCTCTCTGGAAATTATTCTGTGATTGTGTTTGTGAGCAGTTGGTTTTAAGGGACAGAATTCACACTTTTCATGGATCACTAAAGTCTGACCCCCATTCAAACTGCATGATGCATCTGTGAAGACAGTGAGATAAAAATAGCAACTGAAGGATCAAAAGGGGAGCTTAATAATCAGTCTTTCTCTAAACATACAGTTTTGCATCTCCTGGAACATTTCTTTTCAATGATGTGAAATGTCAATGTATGCATTTCTCAATGATGAAAAAGCATACTATTTTAATGAAGATGTTTGATGAGTCTGATCACTCATTATCTCAATAATATATGCAAATAAAATCATTTAAATTCAAAGTACCTTTTTAAGAAAAATATTAAAATAGGTGCAATCAAAGGCCAATTACATTTTTAAGAGAAACCATTTTGCATTTTGATCTCCACAATTAGTCTTGAAACAGAGACTATATAACCCAAGCAGTACATCAGACATAGCAGAAGCGTATGAAAAGCTGCTCTGTACCTAATGACTTCGTTTTCTTGACACATTACAAGTTTAGATTATTTCCAACCAACATGATATGCCTGACTGAAACAGGTTTTTGCCAACTATTTAAAAGCAAAAATAAATCAATATAAATACCCTTGATCTTACAGTACGCACAAGTGTTTATTCTACTTCAATGTTCATGAATATCAAAATTCCTTTATCTGATCATATATTTTTTTCATTTTATCTTTATCTATGCCTTATGACCAGCTCTTAATCTTCATCATGACCTCCATTCATTCCATTTATTAGTTCTTTTCTAGCTCCATTACCCCATGTACTGGCTTCTCTTTCCTCCATATGGTTGTTTGACAAACTCTATTCTCTGTTCTAGAATTCCTTTCCCCTTGTCCTATTGTTGATTATGGCTTACCAAACCCAAACCCTGTATTTCTCCCAGAATCATGTTGCTGAATAGAATTGGAGGAAATCATCAAATTATGCTGATTAAGTCAATTATAACTTCTTTTTTCTAATTTCAACTGGGCTCTCATTTCAGCAAGGTATTCCATTTAGTCTTTCTTAAATGATTCCCTAACTCTACCTACAGAAGTAATTCCATGCTTTGTCATCTGTCTTCAAGTTTCCCATGATACCCTCTCTTATCATTCTCTCAGCCAAAGACCTCAACTCATATTTGACTGAAAAAAAATATGGAATGAGCTTTCTCTCTTCATCTCAAATCACCCAGATATCTCCTCTCTTTATATTCTCTTTTACTCCTCCCTCTAAAGAAGAGTTGCCCCTTCTCCTTGCCAAAGTCAACTACTCTACCAACTCATCCACTCTTCCATTCTCTGATACATTGCCACCATCATTCTCTCTCTCTCTCTCTCTCTCTCTCTCTCTCTCTCTCTCTCTCTCTCTCTCTCTCTCCTCTTCTCTTTCTCTTCTCTTCTCTTTTTCTCTCTTCTCTCTATTCAGATTGATAGATAATATGTATGAATGCATGTATGTATGCATGAGTATATGTATGTATGTATATATGTATGTATGTATGTATGTATGTCTATGTATGCATGTACCCCTCTCCATTGACTTTCCCTGCTGGTTACAAAGACAGTCAATTTTTTTACATACCATCCCCCCCAAAAAAAAAACCTTATTTGATCCCACTTCCTGAGTTGGCCATCGTCCTATATCTCATCCCTTTCACAGCTAAACTTCTTGAAAAAGTCATCTGCACTTAGTGTCTCAGCTTCCTCTTCTTTCACTCTTTTCTAAACCTTCTATAATCTGCCCTCCAATGTCATTATTCCAACTGTCCTTTCCAAAGTTAACAATGATCTCTTAATTGATCAGTCTAATGATCTTTTCTTCATCATCATCCTTCTTAACCTCTCTGCAGGATTTGGCTCTATTAGTCAATCTCTTCTCTTAGATATTGCCCCCTCTCTAGGATTTCACAACCCTAATTTCTTTTAGTTCTCCTCCTACTTGTCCAGTTACTCCTCTTCAGTCTCTTTTGTTGGTTTTTGGTCCATGTCATGCCCACTAATGGTAAGTGTCCCCAAGGCCCTGCTCTAGATTCTCTTCTTTTTGTACTCTATAGTATTTGCACTTAATATCAACTCATCTTTCCCATAAACCCTTCCTTATTACTGTTAAGAGCACTACCACCTCCTAGTCATCCAAGTTCATGACCTTAGTGTCATTCTCAATTCTCACATATCCATTGCTTGCCAAAATCTAGGCATTTCTACCTACACGTCTCTCAGATATACCTCCTCTCCAATCATACAACTGCTTCCCTATTTTAGGCCCTCATCACCTAAATAATAAATAAATAAATAAATAAACAAACTATTATAATAACCTCCTCATCAATTTCCCTTATTCTAATTCAAGTTTCTCCACTCTAATTCAACCAAAGTGACTTTTCTAAAGCATAGGTCCAATCATATTACTTTCTTACTAAAATTCCAATGGCTCCCTACTACCTCCACTATCAAATCTAAAGTTGTCTGGAATGTAAAGCCCTTCACAAGCTAGGGTAGTTCTTATACTTTACTTCCTTCCACATACTTTACAATGCAGCTACAATGGTCTTGTACAATGCAGAATTTTACATTCCTCAGCCATGACACCACATATTTCATTTCACTGCCTTTTTGCTAACTTACCACATGCCTAGAACATTCTCCCTCATCACCTATGCCTTTAGTTTCTCTGACTTCTTTTAAGACTTAGTTTATCCCCTAGCTCCCAAAGTAATCTATGAGATTACTTTGCATTATGTCTTAATGTATCCTTTTGCTGTTGTTTAAGTAGTCTCAGTCATGTCTGACTCTCCATGACCCCATTTTGGGGGATTTCTTGGCAAAGGTACTGGAGTGATTTGCCCTTTACTTCTCCAGTTCATTTTTCACAGATGAAGGACTGAGGCAAACAGGATTAAGTGACTTGGCTAAGGCTACACAGTGTCCATGCTGGATTTGAACTCAGGCCCAATGCTTTATCCACTGCATTACCTAGCTTCCCCTAACGTAGCCTACATTTACCTTGTTATTTACATGTTGTCTTCCATTTAAAATGTGAAATCCTTCGAAACAAAGATTATTTTAGCCTTTTTTTTTGTTTTGCTCAGCACTTAGTACAGCGCCCAGTGCATTGTAAACACTTAACAAATGTTTGTTGACTGACTGAGTGACCAAGGTTGGGCACCACAAGTCCTTATTGTCTACCCTGCATCTATCCCCTCAGCACACCTAGCCCTAACATCAGACCTACTGATAAAGTCTAAGAACCCCTGGGTCTTGCCTTCTACCACACTGTTAACTCTTTATGATTTCCAAGTCTTTCTACCTGTCTTATCATTGAACTTTCTTTCATATAGTGTCTCTTCCAATTAGAGTGTGAGTTTAAGAGCAAAGAATGTCTCCTTTTTTCTATTTTTATCCCTAACACTCAGCAGACTACTTCAAACATAGTTACCAATATTTTTAATTAATTCAGTCTGACAAAGGTTGATTTCAAGGTCCTCTGAAAACAGGGCACTCATTGGTTAACTGTTCAGTTTAGTAATATAGCCATCAAATTTCTATTTGGAAATGCTAGAATAATCCTTATCAATACCCTCTTCTTTGGTTCTACTCTCCTGTCTCATAGCTCTCTTATTCTTTCAAAAAGCTAAGGACCAGTAACTAGATCCAAGACACTTTACTAGGCCCTAGAGATACAAAAAACAAATCGAAAAATTGTCTCCACTCTCAAGGAGCTTACAAACTACTGGGATGATGCAGTGCTTACTCTGATAAGTAAGTACAAAAGAGTTTGAAGAAAGAGAGAGTATATTAGCAACTAAAGGGACCAGAGAAAGTTTCCCATAGAAGGTGGCACCTGAGTTAAGCTCTGAAAGAAGCTCAGGAATCTAAAAGACAGACATGAGGAGGGAGTGCATGTCAGGCATGATGGATATCCTGTAAAAAAAAAAAAGCATGCGTTGTAATATAGAAATATCAGCTTGTTGAATAATATGTGAACCAGTCTGTTTTTAACATACAGTGCAAGAAGGGAATAATATGAAATAAATTTGGAAAGGTGATTTGGACCACACTATCAAGAGCTTTAAAAACAAAAATGAAGAATTTATATTTCATTTTACAGATAATAATAGCTACTGATGATTTTGAGGAGAGGAGTGACATGGTCAAATCTTGGCCTTAGGAAGACAATTTTAGCAGCCATGTGAGGAATAAATTGAAGAAAAGAGACAGTGGGATCAAGGAAACCAGTTAAGAGATTATTGAAATATTCCAGGCAAGAGGTAATGAGGGCTTGCACTAGGGTAATGACTGTGTGGATACAGAACAGGTGATGGATATGTGAGAGATATGGAAGAATAATTAACAAGATATGGTACCTGATTGCATATGGGAGAGTGAAATGTCTCTGAGGCTGCAGATCTGGGTGAGTGAAAAGATGTTGATATCCTCAATAGACAGAGATAGATAGATAGATAGATAGATAGATAGATAGATAGATAGATAGATAGATAGATAGACAGACAGACAGACAGATAGATATAGATATAGATAATGGGTTACTTTAGGGAGGGACATCATGAAAATCCTTTTGGACATACTGAGTTTGAAGTATCAGCCAAATATGAAGTATTTAGTCTAGTTAAACTAAATAGAGCTAAGCTATCTAGTTTAGCTGGGCATCTAGCTAAAAGTTAGAGATGTCCTGGATGCAATTAATGATATAAGATCCAGGAAAGACTAAGGCTGAATATGTAAATTTTGGAGATATCTGCATAAAGCTGATAATTACACCTGTGGGAACTGGTAAGATAGTTTAGAAAGAGAAGAGATCCAGGACAGCCATAGGGAACACTTTTGGTTGGGAGTGGTACTGAATGATGATTCAATAAAGGATACAGAGAAGGAGGTATTGGACTGGGAGGAGGATAACTAAGAGTGCACCATCATCAGATCAATGTAGAGAAGTGATGGAACAGTCAATAGTATCAAAACCTCCAAAGAGGATGAGAACTGAGAAAAGAACCATGTTGGATTTAGCAGTTAAGAGGTTGTTAGCTCTTTGTAAGATCCCCCCCATTAGACTGTAAGCTCCTTGAGGGCAGGGCTTGTCATTTGCCTTTTTATATCTCTAGTGTTTAGCACAGTGCTTGGCACAGAGTGCTCAATAAATGTTCAGTGAATAAATGAATGAATTCTAAATCGATGGTTTGTCTTCAGTCCCACATTAACCAGGCAAATGATGCCTTTGCAGGAATATGTGTTGAGAAAGAACCTGTCATATGTTTCCTTTTCCTTGAGCTTCACACTAGGGAGGCATAGTTGCCAGTTGGCTCTAGAATGCAATAGACATTTGCTACTCTCTCTTCTCAAAGGATTTTACAACTCCTCATTTTACTTCTGATATCCCTTTTGAGGTTCTTTTGCAAATAAAAAAAATCACTATACTGAGTAGTTACATAGTTTTTCCTTGGGGTAAAATGACTCAATCAGAATTAGAATCAGAAGATTAGTCTCCGACCTTGATCCTTCTATAACAATTAGAACTCACATTTCAAGGTTTATAAAGGACTTTCCTCACAAAGACCATGAGAGGTAAGTAATTCAATATAATGATTTATTTTTTTAGACAAGCATACTAAATTCAGAAAGGTAGCTTAGAATAGTAGAAAAAAATGCTAAACTTAGAATGCTTAACTTGGAGGAGTGATACTTAAATTTGAATAGCAGCTCTGCCACTTAATACCTTTGTGATTCTCTGCAAGTCCCTTAACCTCTCTAAGCCTCAATTCCTTGATCTTAAAAGTGAAGAGGTTGAAGCAGATGGTCCTAAATTCCCTATAACTTATCCACAATAACATAACTTAGAAGTGGCGGAACAAAGGATTGAAGCTCTTGTCTCTTACCTGGAAGACCTGATAGGAAATTTCCACGAGGAAAGGGGAATATACAATAATGTTATGTACTCAACAAGGAACATCTTCATTCTACCTCAGGAAAGGAAGCAACCTTAGTAATGCTTCTTTACTGGGAAAAATGTAAGATTTCCCCCTTATCTAAATGAGTGACTCAGCTATTCCTTAAAACCAGAAAGAAAGTTATCTTATTGACTGTACTGGCTGATGTTCTTCTGTATGGGTTCCAAAACATTTGAATAGAGTTTGCAGAATTTGATAGAAAAATAAGAAAGAACAGGAGAGAACAGAATCTGTAGGTATAACAGGATTTGCAACTTGTGCCATTGCTTGCTAAAGTCAAAATGGTCAAAAGTTAAGATTAATTAAAATATAGGAAATCAAAAACACCATAGTTCTAAGTGCTATAGAATGGGGACTTGGGAGTAGGGGTCAAGGCCAGAAAGCTTGGATTTTTTTTTAATGATTATTTTTCTATTTGGTTCAGGAGATTGAAGTAAAATTCTAAATTCATTTTACACTTAGATATATGTCAATATTTACAATATTATTCAATCTTTTTAATCACTTCTTCTATAGTTTGATACAGCAGCCAAGAAAGAGAAAGAGAGTCCTTCTAGGATCACAGAGGTGGTAGTACAGTTGTACTCTACTGAGGTCAACATATGTCCAGAGTATCATGCTGAATGCGAAACATTATATGTTGAAGGACATTGATAATCTGGAAGATGTCCTGATGAAGTGACTGTGATCATGGTCGATGCCATGAGGGTGAGTGGAGGGATCATGAGAATTAGTTGAAGAAATGGAATATTTAACCTAAAGAAGAAAAGAATTGGGGCAAAGAAAGTGTTAGAAGGATTATAATATGGAAGAAGAAATGTCCTTGAATAGTTTGCCTGTCAGATTTATGGAGAATAGAAGAATTCATGACCAAAAAAGGAGCTAGAGAACATTATTAAATGCAAAATGGATAATTTTGATTACATTAAATTGAAATGTTTTTACACAAACAAAGACAACACAACCAAGGTTAAGAGGGAACCAGAAAACTGGGAAAGAATTTTTGCAACCAGTGTCTCTGATAAGGGCCTCATTTCTAAAATATACAGAGAATTAAGTCAAATTTATAAGAATACAAGTCATTCTTCAATTGATAAATGGTCAAATGACATGAACAGGTAGTTCTCAGATGAAGAAATTAAAGCCACCTATAGTCATATGAAAAAATGCTCCAAATCACTATTGACTTGAGAAATGCAAGTCAAAACAACTCCGAGGTACCACATCACACCTATCAGATTGGCCAATGTGATAAAACAGGAAAATGATAAATGTTGGAGAAGATGTGGGAAAATTGGAACACTAATGCATTATTGGTGGAGTCACGAAATGATTCAACCATTTTGGAGAGCAATTTGGAACTATGCCCAAAGGGCCATAAAAATATGCATACCCTTTGACCCAGCACTTCTAGGGCCATATCCCAAAGAGAGCACAGGGAAAGGACCCACATGTACAAAAATATTTATAGCAGCTCTTTCTGTGGTGGCAAAGAATTGGAAATTGAAGGGATGCCCATCAATTGGGGAATGGCTAAACAAGTTGTGGTATATGAATGTAATGGAATACTGTTGTGCTGTAAGAAATGATGAGCAGGTGAACTTCAGAAGAACCTAGAAAGAACTTATATGGACTGATGCTGAGTGAAGTGAGCAGAATCAGGAGAACTTGTATGATGACTAACTTTGATAGATTTAGCCCTTCTCAGAATTCAAGGATCTAAGACATCTTCAAAAATCTCATGTTGGAAAATGCTATCCACATCCAAAGAAAGAACTATGGAGTTTGAATACAGATGGAAACATACTGTTTCTTTTTTTTTCACTTCTGTCTTGTTTTGTGTTTTCTTTCTTGCAGTTCCTTCTATTGGTTCTAATTATTCTTTACAACATGACTAATGTGAAAATATGTTTAATAGGAATGTATATGTATAGCCTATATCAGATTGCATGCTGTCTTGGGGAGGGAGGGGGAAGGGAGGGAGAGAAAAATGCAAAACTCAAAAGTTTATGGAAGTGATTGTTGATAAATAAAAATAAATGAATAAAAAAATCTGAAGAATTATCCTTGTTGTGCTTGACCCCAGAAGGAAGAACTAGTAGCAAGTGGCAGAATTTGCAAAGAGGCAAACAGGTTTGATCTAAGAAAAATCTTTTTAACAATTAGAACTGAATGAAAAATGAATGGGCAATGTAGGGGGAGATTATGAACACTTGTTAGACATGTTGTAGAAGGGATTCTTGTTTGGGTGAGTCAGACTAGATGGGCACTAGATGGGTTTTTCAACTCTGAAATTCTATTATTCTAGGCTTATGTGTACATATATATATATATATATATACACACACACATGCATATACATATATGTATATATATGTATATATATACACTATATATATATGACAGAGGAAATCAGTTTATATATCATATATACTATTTATATATATATATATGTAAATATACATAACAACTAAAATATATTCCTGATATTTAGTGCTTAGGTCATAAATTCTTTAGTTAATATCTGGTCATTTACGCTATATTGATAATGGGAATGAGATTGATATGTAGAAGTGCCAAAGAAAATTTGGGAAAAAAAAGTACAAGTACATATTAAGCACCAATTATGTGCTATGAACTTCAGAAATTTATATTTGCATTAATAATTATATTAATTGTATTCATATTGACAATCACATTAATCAAATATGTTAGCATTTGATCCAATAACCTGGAAAGTAGATGCTACTATTTTCCCCAATTAACAGATCAGGTAACTGAGGAAGACAGAAGTTAAAGGACTTGCCCAAGGTCACACAGATAGTGAATATCTGAAGTCAGATTTGAATTCTGGTATTCCTGACTCCAGGTCCTAGACTCTATCCACTGGGCCACCAAGCTGCCTCATAATGCAGGAACTATAAAGGAACTTGGAAATCATATAGTGGAACCTCCCCACTTAATAGGTGAGAAAATTGAGGTCTAGAAAAGGGAAACAAAAGTTACCCAATGAGTTAATAATGGAGCTGTGATATGAATCCAGGTTTCTTTTTCCCTAGTCCAGTATTATTTTCATTGAGTCATACTATCTTTTCCTATTGCCTTTTTAAAAATACATTATTGATGTTCTTTTTTTTTAACATCACCAAAAATTTCCCTAGTAATCTTCCTTCTTCTCTTCCTCCTCCTCCTTCCAAAGATCCATCCTATTTAACCAATAATATTTTTGGCATAATCATAAATAGGGTTGCTTAATTTAAAGTGACTCTATTCCCACAAGTTCTCTTCCATCTCCTCTTTGTCACCCCTTTCCCTAATTTCAGAGTTTTATTTAACTCATTAGTTCCTTTTTGTTTCTTCATTCATCTAGTTATCTAATTCTTCCCTCTTTTTTTCTCTCAGTTAAGTAGTGAAGTAAATAAAATAAGTCTTTCCTCTCTTTCAACTTGTTTTGCTTCTTAGTTTTTTTAAAAATCTTTTTTTCTTTTTCTTTCTTTTTAGGTAATTAGGGTTAAGTGATTTGCCTAGGGTCACATAGCTAGTAAGTGTCAAGTGTTTGGTCTGAGGACAGATTTGAACTCAGTCCTCCTGACTTCAGGGCCCATGGCTATCCACTGTGCCACCTAGCTGCCCCCTTTAGTTCTTTTTCCTAAAAGCATTTCTTTTCCTGGTTCTCTCCATTATTTTTCTACTGTTTCTATTATTCTAGACATCTGTTCTTTTATTCATGGCCCTTATACTCATTGAGTCCTTTAGTCTCTGTATCCTTCATAGAATTAAAGCTTTTAAAGGACTTATTTTGGGTTCCTTCTTTTATACAAGCTCTGTGCTACTGCCTTGTAGATCCTTGTCCCCTAGCCCCCTTTTTCTATTGCACGTCACTCTTAGAAATATAAATTCCTGCAAGAGATAGAAAGAAAAAAAAATTGTCCCTTATTGCCCTGTCTATTACTACTTCCTTGTCATCCCCATAACAATTTTCCCCCATTTGCCATGAAATCTCCTCTCTGGGTCCCTGCCCTCCTTGTCTTCTGAGTATCAATTTTCCCCAGATCCTTGATTTCTCCCTTTTCTGAAGCCAGATACTATCCATGGAGGCAAAGAATGTTCTTAGAGGTCTCCCTAAGCATTCAAACCCTGAAGATTATACCCATTGTAAGATCACAATTTTGGCTGGTGGGGGAGAAATGCTGAATGGATACTTTAGGGATTTAGCTTGCTCTGTTGACCAGGTGGGTACCTCCTTTGGGTTTTTGCATCTTAGAACATGGAGACAGATAAAATTGATTTATATCTTGCACATAATTCCTATTTTAGAGAAGTTTAGCATTCAATTCTTAGCACAGCACATGGCACTAAGTAGGCAAGTTTGAGAGGTTGTGACAGAAAAAGTTTCAAGTCCTTAGTGACTCAGAAGTTCTCCTATTGTCTTTTAAAGTAGTTTTAACAACATGTGGAGATTCAGAGAAATTAGAAGCTAGCAATTAGGAAAGAGGAAGTCAATGGGTTTTATTCTCATCTTTTGAGTGAGGCTTCCCCCTGTGTCCTCCTTAAGGGGCCTAGGAAATAATGTTTTAGTTCATATAAAATAATATCTCATTTATATTTAAATACAGCATGAGGTTGTCTCCATATTTACAAGTTGTAAAGTTTTCAGAAATATTTCAGCTCTTCAGATAAAGAGCTACTTAATCCAAAGGTGGGAATGTGCTATGAGGAATGTACAACTTGCACATTCTAGGCATGGATGCAGAGAAACAGAGCTAGATTCTTTGAGGACTCATCTACTAAGGAAGGGAAATGGGAGGGGGGGGCGGGAAATGACCTATGGGCCACCTTGTATATTCATTCTCTCCCACCCCTGACACTTTCAACTAAACCTCAATTTTAGGTGTGGTGAAAAAAATAATGGGGACATTTGCCCAAGGAGGGATATTCTATCACATCTCAAAAAAAACAAAACAAAACACGAAAACACATATACATGGGATATTTAGCCTAGGTACA
Organism: Phascolarctos cinereus; assembly: GCF_003287225.1. Classification (NCBI taxonomy): domain Eukaryota; kingdom Metazoa; phylum Chordata; class Mammalia; order Diprotodontia; family Phascolarctidae; genus Phascolarctos; species Phascolarctos cinereus. The sequence continues at coordinate 343,688,357 of NW_027555625.1, forward strand.
AACTAAAAGAATCCCATGATGCCTTAAAACCTTTTTTTTTTAATTACAAACATTTTCAACAGTATTTGCTGCCTCCCAGGGATCCAAAAGTCATTGAGAAAATAATTAATTGACTTCATCTCATTTTAATACAGGTTGGAAAATAGCAACTTTAAAAACATGCATCGCAGGCACACAACCCTCCGGGAGAAGGGAAGGAGGCAGGCTATCCGAGGCCCAGCCTACATGTTTAATGAGAAGGGGACAAGTCTGACCATGGAGGAAGAACGCTTTTTGGACTCTGCTGAGTATGGTAACATTCCAGTGGTCAGGAAGATGCTTGAGGAATCCAAAACACTAAACTTCAACTGTGTTGACTATATGGGACAAAATGCCCTGCAGCTAGCAGTGGGAAATGAGCACCTAGAGGTCACAGAACTGCTGCTGAAAAAGGAAAATCTGGCCAGAGTTGGTGATGCACTCTTGTTGGCTATCAGCAAAGGCTATGTGAGGATTGTTGAGGCAATACTGAACCATCCAGCCTTTGCCCAGGGGCAGAGACTGACCCTCAGTCCCCTGGAACAGGAGCTACGGGATGATGATTTTTATGCCTATGATGAAGATGGAACCCGCTTCTCTCATGACATCACCCCCATCATTCTGGCTGCCCACTGCCAGGAGTATGAAATTGTACACATCCTCCTTCTTAAAGGGGCCCGTATAGAAAGACCCCATGACTATTTTTGCAAGTGTAATGAATGTGCTGAAAAGCAGAGAAAAGACTCCTTCAGCCACTCAAGATCCAGAATGAATGCATATAAGGGATTAGCCAGTGCTGCCTACTTATCTCTGTCCAGTGAAGATCCTGTCCACACTGCCTTAGAGCTAAGCAATGAGTTAGCCAGACTGGCCAACATTGAGACTGAATTTAAGGTAATCCTATAAAACTCTATCATGTCTGTCCAATTATCTGAAGGTTCTTTTCCAGGTGTATCCAGTATTCAAAGGAACTGCCTTTAGGGCAGAAATTCAGTTGCATGTGGCACTGTGGCTGAACAGCTAAAGAAGGTCAAATGATTTCTTTTTACTTGTCTGAAAAGTATACTGAACAGTTAGAAAGAATCCCCAGAGCCAATCAAACCTGACAAGTTCAATAAGGTTTCTGTATCGTGTGTCAGAGAGACAATAAGGTAGAGTTGTTTCCCATGCATATAACCTCGTTCAAGGCTCCAGAGAGAATACAGGAATGCTTTCCCACCTGCACAAAGCTTCCATTATAGTTGTAAAGATAAACTTGACCAACAAAGATTAAGTGCCTTCTATATGCCAGGCAAAACTAAAATAATCCCTGTCCTAAAGGAAATCACCTAAAGTAGTAAAGGTATAGATAGCACTTTAAGGTTTTGAAAGTTCTTTACATATATTATCTCATTTTATCCACACAATAAACCTGGAAGGTAAATGCTATTATAATCCCATTTTATAGTTGAAAATACTGAGGCAGGTAGCAGTTAAGGGACTTTCCCAAAGATCACACAGCTAGTGAGTGTCTGAGGTTAGATTTGAACTTAGATCTTTCTCATTCCAGATCTGGTGCTCTATTTACTGTGCCCCCTCTATAACTTGTATTCATATGTGTATACAAAATAGATACATTTGGCAAAGGAAGACCCTTTCTTTTGGGAGAAGAGCTGTCACAAAGTAATGTGTGGTCAAGCATCAAATGAGTGCTACAAAAAAAGTCCTAACAGAGAATAAGAAGGGCTTTCTGTAGGTTGAGGGATCATACCCACTCAGTGGAAAGCAGAAGTCTTACCTCATCTATGTATCCCTCAAACAACCTAATACTAGGCCTTAAAATAATGGATGCTTATAAAATGTTTGGTCATTTGATTTGAATGCTGTCTATTTGTCCATCTATTTCTGTCTTAGGAAACACTTTTACCTAAAACATCTAAGTAATCTAAGGGGAAAATGTTCTGTGGACTGATTTTTCTGGATAATTACCACAATTATACATTTCAATTTGTCTAATTAATTGAGATAGATCTTGTCTATCTATCTCTCAAATGAAACAATACTAAAACTACAATTGGGACCACATATGGGCTGTTCATCTCCTTTAGTGAAAATTTGAAATTCTATGTCTTTAAGAGACTTAAGATCTAGAATTGGAAATTACTTAGAACTCTAGGATCATAGTTTTAGAAAGAGAAGATCCCTCCCTCCAAGGTCATCTAATCTCATCCCTTCTTATTAATGAGAATAGAGTTACAGAAAGAAAAGGATGCCTGAGGGCCATAGAGAATTGGTAATACTGCTGGCCTTTAAAAGACACATTTCAACATTACAGTCTTAGTTTAGAATAAGAACAAGTGTAAAATCAGCCCTGTGTGCCACATTTTTGGAAGGACAGTGATATGTCCAGGGGACAACAATAAAGATAATGAAGGATATTGATTGCACTCCATGTAAGAATCAGCTGAAGGAACAAGGGATGCTTAATCTAAGGAAGAAAAGACAGTGAGCATACAACTGAGCTACCTTCAGATATTTGAAGGGTTTTTTATGCAAAATATGGATTAGATGCATTCTGCTTTGTTTTAGGCACAATAACTACAAAGTGGATAGTAGCAATTTTGGAATTTATTTAAAGAAAAAGTTGCTAAGAATTAGAGCTATACTAAAATGAAATAGGCTGCCTGAAGAGGTAATGGATTTTCCTTCACTGGAAGTCCTTGAGCAAAAGGCTTCTCAGGTAAATTGTAAAGACAATTATTGTTTAGGTAAGAGCTGTTCTAAATGGCCTCTGGGCTTCTTACTGACTCTGAAATTCCATAATTTTATGATTTTTGATTCTATCAAATTTATCTAATTGCTAGCAGTTACTTTTGTTTGAAATGGGGTTTTCAGATTACAAACAAAGACATAAAATCAATGTTCATGGGTTCCTTTAGGGATTTATTACTGATTTTATGTATCACTGTGTGTGTAGTCTTAACACTATAAATCCTTTCTTTTTTGGGGGGGGTTGAGAGAACATCTTAGCGGAAGAGAAGTCAAGCTGTAATGAAAGAGTGGAGATTGAGGAGATGTGTTCTGAAATGTATTCAATGAGTACATTCAGCAAAATCAGTGAACTGCTTCTTGGTGTATTGCATAATTTAGCAAGTATCATTAATTGTTTAATAAGAAATCATTGTAAATGTCATCAATCATCTTCCATGCTTTTTAAATTGAAGGATTCATTAGTCATTCATTATGGAAATGACTACTCTTCTCAGCTAAGCAGCAGCATCCATGAGAGTTTTTTGTTTTGTTTTGTTTTATTTTTCAGTGATGCAGACTACAAACTTCATTTGAGTTAATATGCAGTACAGCTACTGTTAAGGTCCCTAATAAATTTTAGTTAAATAATTGCTAGTGATTCTTTTTTTGTTTCTTTGCTTGTCTGAAAATTATGCAGCTGTTCAAGTGTTAGTTCCAGTATTTCTTGATTCTTCTTGGATTTAACTCTTTGGTGCACCAAAAATTACTGACAATTTGACAGTCATCAAAGGGTTAATTCTGAATAGACAGTATGTTCACCTACTGATATAAGGGATTTTCCCCCTGTGGTTTGTGATCTTTGGTAACTACTGATTGAAGAGACGTTCTCTTTGACTGGAAACTGGATGGGTGTGCTTCAGGGATGTGAAATGTAGCTGTAGCATCCTGCAACAATGTGCTAAAATGGAAATATCCAGAATAACCAATTTGGAAATATTTCTCCAGGTGAGGCTTCCAGATTCCTTGAATCTCAAAAGGCTAAGAAAGCTGGCCACCATTAATACTCTAATTGAATCATTCAGTCAAAATCCAATAAATACTGTATGTTTGGACCTGTACTAGGTGCCATGGAGTCAAGTCAAGTCAATATGCATTTATTAAGTGCTTACTATGTAGTAGGTACTGTATTAAGTACTAAGCATGCAAAGAAGAGGGGGAGGGGAAGTCCTTGAACTCAAGAGTCTCCCAGTCTAATGAGGGAGATATATAATATATACAAATTATTACGTACAATCAATATGGGATAAATTCTAAGTAATTTCGGAGAATAAGACTAAAGAAGACTGAGAAAGGCTTCTTACAAAGGGTGGGAATTTAACTGAAATCAAAAGATAGAAATAAGAAGGGAGAGAGTTCCAGGCTTGAGGATAGACAGTGAAAGTGCTTGGAGTAAGTAGGCGACATGGAGTGTCTTATGTGAGGAATAATAAGGAAGCCATTGACACTGGATCATAGAGTACGCAGGGGTGGGAGTGAGGAGCAAGCTGTAAGAAGACAGAAAAGGTAGAAATGGGGGAAGCAAGTTATGAATGGCTTTAAATGACAATCCAAAGATTTTATATTTGATTCTGGAGTTGATAGTGAGCCAATGGGGTTTAGGGAGATCAATCTGATAGCTAAGTTGAGGATGGATTGGAGTAGGGAGAGATTTGAGGCAAGTAAATCAACTAGCAGGTTATCACAACAGTACAGGCCTGAGGTAAGGACAGTTTACACCAGGTGGTAGAAATGCCAGAGGAGAGAAAGAGGTGTATATGAGAGATGTTACAAAGGTTAAAGATGACAGGATTCAGAAAGTGATTGGATATGGGTGGATTGAGATATCGAGGAGCCAAGGATGATACCCAAGTTGTGAGCCTAGTTGACTAGTAGAATGGTGGTATCCTTGACAATAATAGGGAAGTCTGGAAGAAAGGGGGATTTGGGGAGAAAGATAACAATTTCAGTTTTGGATATAATTGAATTTAACATGTCTTTTAGAACTCCAGTTTGAGATGTCCAATAAGCATTTGGAGATATGACTCTGGAGACTGGCATAGATGTGGTAAAATTCAATAACATTACACTGAGTCAGGGGTCCAATTCCTATTTTTGCCATTTATTTGCTATGTCACCTTCTGTAAATAACTTTGCTTTCCAAACCTCAATTTCTGATTACATGATCTCCAAGGTCTTTTCCAGTTCTGTATGCTATGATTCTATTATATGTGAGACACTATTAGGTCCAATAAAAATATAAAGGGACTGTCACTGACCTCAAAGAGCTTACAATGTAGCTAGAGGAAAAAAAAACCTAACACATAGAACAATTGGAGAATGAGGGTCAAAAAAATGTCACAATCTCAACTAGACTGCAAACTCCTTGAGTGTGGTGCAGTTTTTTTCCCCTTTCTTCCCCACCTCCCATGCCTATCACAAAGTCTCTAAGACAAAATGTTGTGGGAAAGTGAGGAATTACTTCATTTCAATTAATCTAAAACACCTGCTACCGACGACACAATGGACTATTAAAATTTGGCCTGAATGATTGAATAGGACTCTCTACACTGATTGCTTTTTGCTGTACAAATTATTCATATAACTTCTTCATCTTACTGACTTCATTCTTTGGGCAGACAATTATTAAGTGCCTACTATGTGCAGGATCTCAGCGAGTAATTAAGGATACAAAACAAAAACCTTCCAGTCTTTGACCTCCCAAGTCCTTAACTCCTGAGGGTTTCTTTTTTTATTAATATACATTGTTTTTCTATGGAGACATTCAACAGTCATTCTTCCCTAAAGCTCAGTGTCTAGACAAGAGTGATGAAAAAGTTTCTTAGTAATTGGAATAGTGTCTGGGGATGGAGAGAAGGAAAGGCAGTATTCTGGAGTAAAGATTAATAGTACTGGAAGAGAGAAGGAAGCAGGAGTAGGGAAGCAGAGATCCTTCTTTACCTTAAGTCCTTTTGTTCTCAGGACAAACTGTGAAAATTCAAGTATACACTAATCAATATGCTAGTACACACTAATTAATATTTTGTCCTACTTCAAAGCAAATATGCCTTATGTCAAGAATCTGGAGATAATATTGGAGACAATAGATAGTGTCTTGTACTTTGGGAATTCAGGGTGTAAAGATTGTTTCAATGGATTCTTAGAATATAGTGTTGAGAAGAAGAGGAAGCAAGCCAAAGATTCAATTGTAACCCTGTTTTTAGAACATTAATGATTCCTGTTTATGAATGGAATGTTAACCAAACATATTATGAAAAATGGATTATGAATTATGTATTGATGTTTGTGCTGCTATTTATAATTTCCCACAAAGTAATTCAAGCCCCAAATACCACAGACTAAAAATGCAAATAATGACAAATCAACACAATCTGCCACCTGCTATGTCCTCTAGTTAGATCCTATTGTATGATGTAGAAATATTTTAATGTCACTAGTAATCTGCTTACAAACTTATCAAAAACCAAGAGGATTAAGAGGACATAGAATGAATTTTAATTTCCTATACATGATGCTTGAGAGGCAATAGAATAGGAAACTTGGAAGTCTCTCTCCCCTGAGTATTCATAAATTAAACCTAGGGGATATTTCAGCTACTATTGCCTAGGATTCTATAGATGTGTTCTGTGTCCATAAAGTTGACTATTAGAGTGCTATTTAAAGAGAATATTCTATCAATCCATAAATGACCAGTGTTGGAGTTGGGAAGACCTGGGTTCAAGTCCTATTTTTGGTACATAGTAGCTATGTGACTATGGCTTCTGGGAGGTATAATGGAAAAAGTACTAGACCTGGAAGCAGGAAAACTTGAGTTCAAATCCAGCATCAGACATTTACTAGCTGTGTGACTCTGCCTCAGTTTTATTAGGGATAATAATAGCACCTATTTCCCAGGATTATTGTGAGGACAAAATAAGATAACATTTATAAAGTGCTTAGCATCATGCCTGGCACATTAATAAATATTTGTTTCGTTCTTGCCATGGACTTAACTAATCAATGCCTCCAGGTAATTCTCTAAGACTACAGAAAAATTACCAATTTGCATTTGTCAAAGGAGTTTTCACACTGGAGCTCTACATGCCACTGAAATTAAAGGACTTAAAATACCCTCCACCTTTTGAAAAATTCACAAAGCACAAAACCAGAGCTTTCAACTTTAGGTAGCTGTCATGGGATGTGATTGGAAGAATACTGGATTTGGACACCCTGAGTTCATATCTTTGCTCTGTCACTTGCTACTTGGGGCAAGTCCATTCTCCTTTCTGGGCCTCAATTGATGCCTCTGTAAAATGATGAGTTTGGCCTATCTGACTTTTATGATTCTTCCAATTCTGACATTCCACATTACCCTATTAACATGGGGCCAGGGTGAGTGTGCAAGGATCTCTACCATGTGTCCAGGATATTCTTGACAGACTAGTGTGCTAGTTCACCCTAGCCTCAAATATTCCAGATTGCTCAATAACCTCTTTCCTTTTTTCTTTGAATACTAAAAAACTTGTTTAAAGATTAATACTTTAGGAGCCAATTCTTTCATTTTGATATCTTAGCCAGTGGCATAAAGAAATTCCTCTTTGATATGCAGGGATGACTTAAAAACAGTTTCCCTAAATGTTAGTATTTCCTGCATTTATTGATGGTTCAGGTGGTCTAAAAAAAAGTATCTTAAAAAATTATAGCACAAAAAATAATAGTCCCAAGGGATTTCCTTCAAAGTCACCCACAGTGATCTTGTGAAAAGGACAGAATGTATGTCCTGAATCATTCTCTTTGGGGATCTCCTTGGTCTGAAACTGAGGCCAGCACCTAGAGAATGGGGAAAGATTATAGTTCCAACAGTAAAAAAAAAAATGGTGACTGAATTGTGACTGCCCTTTGACATGGTATGTGCCACATAATCAGAGCTCTTGGCTCCTGCCCACAACTCTGTTTGGAGGCTTAGGTAAGTACCCAGGACCAACACTAATAAATGAGAACCCCAGAGATCTACCCTCACTCAGGAGAGTGACATAAATTGATGTTGTATTCTCACTTTTCAGTCTTTTGCTTCTCTTTTCATTTTAGCTAAAAGTCTGGTCAAACTTTTTTACTGGGACATTAGACTGGCATTGTTAGGTGCATAGTGTCAAGGATGTTCTTTTATTGGAAGAAATTTTCTTTGGCCAGAGTCCTCTGAAAACTATAAAGTCAGGTCACTGTCTATCTCACATTTCCATTTAAGTGTCATCATGGTCTCTGGTAGCTGTATTATTATTTTTCTTTTTAAAAGAAATCATTTAGTATCCGCTTGTCTTTACAGAACGTGAAACCAATTAGATATAAATGTATAGCAATTTACATTTAAAAATGAACTTCTACAGCCTCTGGATATTTGTTTTCCATAATGTTTGAAACTAAAACAGCCTCACTCATTGGGGAAAATTCTCTAGATTACACTTCTCAAAAGTCTTTGAATGCACATTGAAGCTCATTGAATGGTGAACCTACTTGTGTACAATGTAATTGGATGAAGACTACTCCCTTCATGGGAAGTTTGTTTTTGTGTGGTATGGTATACTTTTTAAAAGAACTACAACAGTATCCCAAGAACTGACAGATAACAGAGATAGAGGCAGTGAAGAGAGATATGGACGAAAATATAGATGCCATGGACCTCACCATGGAATTTTGAAACTCTAGTTTCAAACTCTTAGCATCTGTTTCCCAAATCAGCTCTCTAAAATGTTGCACCAAGAGAAGTCAACATTCTCTACTTGCCATGTTGAGTAAAATCAGTACTTTCTAGACTACCACGCCAGGATAGAAATGGAAGTGATTGAGTGGAGCAGCCTTAGACTCTAATCTTCAGCAATGGTACCATGAGTATTTGATACTGTCCCACTCATCCTCCCTCTTGGAAAACAGAGTAACTAATTGAAGAAGTTTCTAGAGCTCCTCCGGAAGTCCATGAAGTAGTGGTCATTTGGTGTGAGTAAAAAGAAAGTATAGCAATAAAATGATCATGATTTGACATGAAGTTACATTTGGGAGGGCCATTTCTGCTACCAATGCTTTCCTTCCCACAAGATATTCATAACCCATTAAAAACAAAACAAACAAAAACCTACCATACTAAGAGTACTCTACCAAATCAGAGTCTGATATGGGTTCATGCCAAACCTTCTGGGAAGTATAGCCCAAAGGATTTTCTTCCAAGTAAGCAAGATTCTCCAGGCCACAAGTATTGTGGGAAAAGGAGCATCCAGGGATGTCTTTTACATCCTAGTTCCTCATCAGTTAAAAAAAAATGATTTTAGTCTTTGAAAATCACAATGTTTACATAAAGACATCAATAAGAACATACCTTAAACTTTAGTCACATATAGAACAATACTCAAATACTTTATTTGGGCAGATATGGGTAACTACCTCAAATACCCAATCCTTGTGCAGAAATATAGAATCCACTTTAAGATTACATACAGTAAATCAGACATAAAGGTCATGTGCAGAAGCTGTGGCAGAGTGCACACTGTAGACTAAACATTTAGACAACACATAATATACCACATGCTTGGGGTTACATACCAAATAAACATTATGTACACTCAATCAAGAAGCCTCTTTTGGCTACATCTGGCTCCTATCCCGTTACTTTTGGAGTATCATAGGTCATCCTGCTTACTGATCATAGAGTTCTGTCATTCCAGAAGTGTGGCATGATGTCAGTTTGGCATCAGTACCCTTAAACCCATTAGTCTATAGTCCCAGTAGTAGACTTGTGAATAGTCCAGGCTAGCTATTGCTGTTTCTAAGACCCAGTGATCCAGGTCCTTTAGTTTGCCTCCATTCTTTGGGATCTCCCTGCCTGGGATAGTAGATGGGAAATGGATGGTTTATAGATTCAGTCCTTCCCCTTTATTTGAGCAGAGTACCTTCTTGGTCCTGGGTAGTATGGGCAGGTATCTCTGACTCCCCAGAGAGAGTCAATTTACAATTTCCTCTTCATCTGATCATAATCTGGATTCTCTCCATGTAAGTTATCATAAAGCTCTAACAGTCCATCAATCCTTCTCCAGGCCATTTTAGCCATGCAACGCTCCATTGAACTAACTCCTTTAAGGGTAACAGAAAGTCTTTTTATTTTTGCAAAGGGGTTAGAAAAATATTCTCAAAGATTATCCAGAAAGTTTCTACTGATTTGCAGTTCCACTAAAAAAGGCCAAAAACACATGTTGGGGGAGGCATATAAATAGTAGTATGGATGACTGGGGATGGGGGACTGTTGTTTGAAGAGACCACCTTCCCCTTCCCTATAAGAAGATAGCAGGGTTATGGCATAGTTGAAAACCCTAAGGACTTTCTTTAACTCCCTTTGTTTTCACTTTCTTCACTATATGTCAAAACTGTTTGCATTCAGGGCAAACAAGACTCAAACTTCCCCAATAACTACGTAAAAGTTCCAACCTAGTGTCTTGAAGGCTACTAAGCTGTCATAACCACCTCTTCTCCCCACCAAAAACATTACAACAATTTTCAGGAAGACTCCCACTTCTGAGTCCATTTTCCCATTTTGCCGTGACCCTCTTCTTACAGGGCCCTGTGATTATAACTGACAGAGACTTTAGAGACAATTTCATCTTACTCCATTATTTTATAGCTTCCACTTTTGTAACATCTCTCATATATACCTCCTTTTCTACTCTCACACTGCCATTTTCCTGGCTCAGGAGCTTAGCACCTCAACCTGCACCATTGCAATAGCCTGCTAGGTGACCTCTCTGTCTCGAAACTCCCCCCATTCCAATCCGTTCTTTGCCAGGCTATCAAAATGATCTTCCTGAAGTGCAGGTTGGGTCTTCACTCCAGTTCCCCATCCAACCATCTCTACTAACTCCTCATAACCTGTAGGATCAAATGCTTGGCTTTTAAAGGCCTTCACAGCATAGTCCCTTCTCACCTTCCCAGGCTTCTTAGACCTTCCTCCCTTTCATGTGCTTTATGATTTAGTGACCCTGGTCTCCTTGTTTTTCCTCAGACATGACATACCAAGACCTAACTCTATGCATTTTCACAGGCTTTCTCCTGTTTCATGCCTGAAACTCTCTCCTTCCACATCTCTGCCTCCCAGCTTCCTTGTCTTCTTTCAAGTCTCTCCTGAAGTCTTATCTTCTACAAGAAGCCTTTCCTAATCCTCCTTAATGATTGTCCCTACAATTCGGAATTTATTTTCCTGTATATAATATAGTTTGTACATAGTTATGTACATATGTTGTATACCTCATTAGACCATGAGCTTCTTGGGGGCAGGGACTGCTCTTTACCTTTCTCTGAATTCTCAGTGCTAAGTACATGGATGGTGCTTAAAAAACGCTACTTACCTGACTGACAAATGAACCTATAGCTCTTGACAAACAATAATAATAATAATACGATTTTCAAAAAGAAAGTGAGTATAGTTCCCTTTCCATTGCCAATGTGATATAAATGCTAGGGGATTTGCATCATGGCCAGCAAGTTTCCCACGTCCAGCATCCATGTCTCTTTGGAAAACCAAAAGGGCATGATATAAGGATTTGGAACAATGAAAGTAAGGAAAGTACGGGAAATGTAAAATGAGCACAGGTCTAAGATACTACTGGCACACGATTCAATTTATGTGGATTCATACTCTCACCAATGTGAGCATTCTCTCCACTAGGGCAGCTTGCACCCCACCCATATCTTCTTATCCTGCAATTTTTGTTAATATCTTTTCATATGTTACAGGATCAGCCTAACATATTAGAGGCCTTCCTCTATGTCTTTTAATATTTGACAGGATAGAGTAGTGGAAAGACTTGTAAAAGACCAGGTCAAAGTACCTGGATTCAAATCCTGGCACTATCACTTACACGAGTTTGGGCAAGTCATTTAGGCCTCAGTTTCCTCTGTGGAATGAGAGGACTGAATTACAGGACCTAGAAGGTCCCTTCCAGCTATGTATCTATTATCCTAAGATCCTACTGAAAGCCTCAGGCAATCTACCTATTAACATATTCCTCAGGATGTCAGGGATAAGAACTCATAAGCTGAAAAGATTGAGAGCACAGAAGGGGTGAGGGAGAGAAAATGTGCAGAGCATTACAGCTGCTGAATATGGAAAAGGAAGATTCTTTTTGACAAATATCAGTGAGAAAGATTTATCACCACATACAAACAATTGGGAGAAAGTCATTTCCTATATAAGTGTAGCTATCTGGCTCAAATATCAGAGATAGGGGGAAAAAATGAAAGGGAGTTCTTAGAGGATATTAGGAGATGAATAACAGTTTAAATTAAATCAAATGGAAATGTAGAGATGCTTGTTGAAAAATATTAAAATATGGTCTAAATGAATAATAACAGCACAATGATGTGGCATTAGCAAAGAATACTGTGCATAGGATAAACAAAGAGATGAAAATTTTAAATGTTTCAGTGAAAACCAGCATGAGTTCAAATGTCGGGATGGAGCCCTTAAGTTCTAATACTCATAATACATTAAAACTGGAATGGACCTTAAAGATAATATAATCAAAAGATTTTAGAACCAAAAAGAGCCTTGGAGATCAGCTAAATCAGTTCATTTTTTTTATGTTATTAATGGAGAAACTGAGCATTTAAGAGAGGAAATTATTTACCTAAGGTCATATAGCTAGATAAGGATGCGACTCAGAATGTTACCAGGTCATAGAATCATAGAATCTCAGCAAATGGAATTGACCTTATAGACAGTAACTCTCTATGCCTCTCTGTGTGTGTGTGTGTGTGTGTGTGTGTGTGTGTGTGTGTGTGTGTGTGTGTGTGTGTACGCGCGCACTGAGGGTGTACTCAAAGGAAAATGTCAGCCCTACCTACTCTAAGTTTTCCTATAGAAATGAAGGATTACATTTAATGATAATAATATTTTCCCAGTTCTCCTATTGCCAAATTCTCCTTCTCTGTCTTCCCAACCCAAATCGGATGGTTCCCAACATCTTGTCTTTGATCGTCTTTACTGTGCCCTCTCCCTTGATACTCTCATTCACTCAGGTTATTTCACCTATCATCTCTATATGTATGGCTCCCAAGCCTAATATCTCTAGTCTTGACTTGTCTCCTGTGCTTCAGAGCTGTATCTAGCTACATTTGAAGGGATTGTGCTAGAGCCGGGTCATCTTGTCTCAAGAAAGCTGATTGTTAAATTTTCAATGTAAACATTTATACCTCAGAAACTGGTAAATGTTAAAAACCAGCATGATGTATTGTTTTGTTCACAGTCTAAGCTTAAAAGAAGTGATGGGAAAATGTTAATAATGAATATTCAACTGAGAAGTGTGTTTTACATATTTTTTTCTTTTTCTGGAGAGCTAGTGGTTAAAATATTTACCAGCACCCCTGCCTAGAGAACATCTTCACTTGGATGTCCCGCCAAGCGCCTCAAATTCAACACGTCAAGACCTAACTTGTTTGTTTGTTTTTTCCCCAACCCTAATTTTCCTTCTGATATCACTATTTCTGTCAGTAGGACAATCATTCATCTAGATTTCCAAGTCTGAAATTATATCTGAAGAGACTTTAATTAGCCTCACCTAGATGACTTTAACACACACTTTCTCATAGCTCCAACTTATTCTTCATATCCCACCCCAACTAATCTTCTGTATCTATGCTATTTTTTAGTTCAAAAATTTTAATTGTCTCTCTATTACCTACTGAGAAACATCTAAATATTTTCCTGGCATTCAAGGCCTTCTATAATCTGGGACTTCTCCTCCAGCCCCCTTTAATTCCCGGACTTAGCATTATGCCTTTCTCCAATTTTGCCAAATTGAACTATTCTTAGTTCCCTGAATGCATAACTTATTTTCCTCCTTGTGTGTCTTTGTCCCATTTTCGATGTAAAGGAAAGAGCTTAGTTCAATGCAAAGTGCACTGACTCTAGAGTGATAGGATCTGGGTTTGAATCCCTCCTCTGACTTATCTGACTATCCTTGGGCAGTCATTTGACCTCCCTGGGTCTCAGTTTCTTGTCTGTAGAATGAAAGGATTGAAATAGCTATCCTCCAAAGACCCTCCCAGTCTAGATCCATGATCCTGTAATTGCTGCCTTTCTTTGTCCCTTGAATTCCTACCAAGTCTTTAAAGCTATCTCAAGTTTCATCTCCTCCAGAAAACCTTCTATGATCCCACAGCTAGTAACTATCCTTTCAATTTTGGACTTCACTTAGTACTATCCTTATGTATGGATTGTATTAATCTACTTAATTCCATATCCCCTTCCTAGATTCTAAGTTCCTGGGTGGGGGGGAAAAGCTTGTTAAATAACTGAATTTATGAATGGAGGGCAAGACTGTCCTGTCTAAACTTTGTATCTCTCTCAGTACTTTAAACAATACTTTAAATGCAGCAAGTGCTTAGTAGGTATTTGTTAGGCTGAATGGAATTGAACAAATACTTATTTTGTAACTATTGTATTCAAGAGCATCTGCTAAGCACTGGACACAATCTAAATCTTAAAAAGAAGCTTCTGGGCTAATTTGTTATAGGTTTGCTTTAGTTTTTGAAAGTATGAGCTTTTTGATAGCCACAAAACATCTTTTGAAACTTGTAAACAGGTTAGCATATTCATAAGTAATAGATTCAGGAACTGCGGCTCAAGTCTTTTTCTTCTGGAGGCCAGCTAGGTGGCACAGTGTATATTGTGCCAGGCTTGGAGTCAGGAAGACTCATCTCCTGGAGTTCAAATCTGGCCTTAGACACGTTCTAGCTGTATGACCTTGGGCAAGTCACTTAGCCCTGTTTGCCTTAGTTTCTTCATCTGGGAAAGGAATGGCAAACCACCCTAATATCTTTGCCAAGAAAATGCCAAATACAGAGTTAGACAGGATAAAACAAGTTCAAGCTTTTTCTTCTTTGCTTTTCTTATCATTCATATCAAGCAAGCTCCCTGGCACTGATAGTGTTCAGGTACAGGACAAAATTTCCTGGTCAGCAATGCTGTCGTGGAGATTTCTGGCCTGGATAGGAATAATGCACATATTGTCAGGCATGTTAGCTATGCATTTTTATTTTGCAGAACAAATTTTTTCTTTGTTAATAATTTTTACATGGAAGACTTTTTGGGGCAGGAGAGGGAGAGTACAAAAGAAGTATCAATAAGGAAAATATGATTTAAAAACATTCAAAGCAATTGATTCTTAGCTTCCTTTTGAAAAACAGAAACCATTTCTCCGGGTTGTCAATGCTAAGGCAGTCTAGAAGGCTGTTCTGCATCATCAGAATAGCCCTCTGTAGGTGGCTGTCTGTTGTCACAATTTTCTGGCAGCCTCCCTATCAAGAGAGAGACCTAAGTGGGATTGTTAGAAGCATGCCTTTGATGACTCTCTATTAATGTTACAAAGAGGGCCCCTCTTCAGGCTCTTGTCAACCAAGGAGGGCCAGCCTCATTTTCAGTTTGGCCTGGTGACAGGTTGTTGCCTGCTCATATGCTGTTTATAGTTTATAGGTTAGATGAGACAGAAATGGATAAATCGTTCTTACTCTCCTGAGTAAGCTCTCCTGAGGGCTCTAGAATTTCACAATTTCTAATTAGGATGTAATTTTAAAAGACATTTAGAAGAATGACAAAGAGCTAGAAATCATATATCAGGGCTAAAGAAACTGATTGTTTAGTCAGGACAGAGGAAAGCTAAAGTATGAACTAATAAGGTTTAAGTGTCTTAGAGCTTTTAGGAGAAGAATGAAGAATTACTTCCATCTCCCCTGGGCATGGACAACAGGGAATGGGAATTAAAGCAGGTGATAAAGGAGAGATAAGCGATTTGTTCAAATAATGTCTGCAAATAGATGAGCCTGATTTCTTTGTAATCATATTCCAGTTAAAGAAAAAAATTCATTACATTCAATTAAAAGTATTAATAATCAAGAAGAAGCATGGCACAGTGGATAAAAGGCTAAGCCTGAAACCAGAAAGATCTGGATTCAAATGCTGCCTCTGATACATACTGAGTATGTGCTTCTGGCTGAGTCACTTATCCTAAAGTTGTATATGTAAGAATTATATATAAAATAAATAGATTAAAAAATAGATAAAAGTTAATTTGGAGGAAAGACACTATCATATGAGGGGATCAGAAAGATTTCTTTTAAAAGGTAGTGCTTGAGCTGAGTATTAAATAAAGCCATGGATTCTGGAGACAGAGGAGAGGAAGGAGTGCATTCTAATCATGAAAACCACACAATGCAGAGGCATGGAGATGGGAAATTGAGTATCTTATATGAGACATGGTATGAAGACCACTTTGGCTGAATCACAGGTGTATGAGGGAGAGTAATATATAATAAGGCTTGGAAAGTAGGTTGGAGTCATTTTGTGGCTTTAAATGCTGTACAGAAGAATTTATACTTACTCCAAAAAGTAATAGAGAACTACCAGGGTTTACTGTGTCAAGAAGTGGCATGGTAAAATTTGCTCTTTAGAAATATCACTTTGAATGCTGTGAGGAGAATGTATTGGAACAGGGGGAAACTTGAGGAAGGGAGACCTATGGAAATAAGTGATTAATAAAGAAACCACCATCTTACTACTACTCATATGTCTCTCCTCTTTTTAGCAAATTACCAAAATGGATTTTCCTTTAACACGGCCAAGAAGACTTGGTTATTTTGGAAATATAAAACAGGGGAATCCTAATGCAATAGAAAGTAATAACAACAAATAAAGTAGAATGCTAGCAGAACCAATCATCTGCTTGGCAACCAAATTTCAACACTTAGATTTTTCTCAAGGTAATAGCTTTGAAGTGAGAAACAGGAAAAGCCATACATATTCAGCACAGTACTTGGGGAAGGGAAAGGGAAAATATAATTATTTTTCAGGACTTCTATTACTTTGGAGAGTGATTTTTCAGTAGGGTCTAAGGCCTGAATGTTTTTGAGATGCTGTTGCCCTTTGAGTTCTTCACTGAGTCATTACAAACAGAGAACTAGTCAACTCAGTAGCAGCCATTGAGGGAATATAATTAATGAAAACAAGCTAAATCTATTAATTTAAAAACTAACTTTTCTCTAGATTATAAAATACAAGCAACAACTTCTATATTGAGCAACAGCATAATGATACATATAATTAAAGTGTATGAGTTGCTCAGTTCTAATTGATGATGAAGATGATGATATTGATGATGGTGATGACAATGACTAAGCGTTAGGAGATTATGTACTTTGTGTTGTTTTTCTAGTGTAACACAGATCACTCAGGTCCCACCATCTGAAGGTCAAGTATGTTACATTTCTATTCTTTCCCTAGGGTTCTCAATTAAGGAGACTGGGGATCCCAGCTCTCTGCCACTGGTTCCAGACCTCACTGATGGTATTCTCTCAATTGTAGGGGCTGGGTCCCCTGCACTCCAGTTCCATTTAATGATTGATATTTAGATTCATTTTTATGTAGAAACATTCAGTTTAAAAGGTATAATTACAAATATCCAAACTCACTCCCCTAAGAGTGAGACATAATTTTCCTCTCCTTCCATACCATCTCAGTTTCTGGGGAGTGGAAAAAGTTAAGGTTCATAGCTTAGCTCACTTCCTATAGAGGACAGTCTTGTCTCTAAATTCAAAATCCTTCTAGGACTAAAGTCCCAGGCACCCTGGCTTCTTAGACCTTAACCACCAGGCTGGCTTGCTACATCACCCCACCTGTAATCTTGGCTTTAAGGTCACCATGGCTTGGACTTCCAGGTCTAGTGGGGATCACCTCTAGGACCTAAAACTGAGTACAAACAACACAGAACAGAAACAAACACTACCAGACATATTTTCCCAAGCTGGAGTAAAACAGAGGGAGCAGGGGAAGGTAACTCCTTCCCTTTTCATTGGTTCAATTCATGGCATCCAACCTGAGCTGGCAGCAGCAGGGAAGAATTACCATGCAACTAAAAAATGGTGGACAAGAGTGCAGCCAAAAAGAGAGATAATCGCTCAGTTGCACCAGTTTTAAAGATTCAGGCAGCCAGTGAAATGAGGTTATTCCTGCCCCTGTGACAGGGAAAAAAGAAGTCTCTATTTTTGACAGTCAGGATGTGCTCCAAAGGTCCCTCAAGGATATCTCCATGTTACTTAAACTGGGCATGTCCAAACCATCCTAGCTTATGGTTTGTACTGAGGTAGCCAAAACTCAAACTATCACTGAAAAAAAAAGTACATGACCCCCAAATGCTTAGTGAAAATTCGTTTCATTTTTATACACACAGAAAAGGATAAACTATAGTATGTCGTTTATTGCGGTTGATTAACAAGGACTAAGAAAATCAGACTCCTGAATTTCCCTGAAGAATAGTTGAAGGAAATTATGCTTAGGTGTGCAATCCATCACCATGTAATTTCATCATGTAAATTTAACTGCCTAATGTGAGGTGAACCTTATTAGCATTACCTTCTAACTAACTAAACTAATTAGCATAATAAGTCATTTACGTTCACTTTGACTCTCATACATAGGTTTAATCACCTAAGCAGTGAGGTGGTGCAGTGGATACAGTGCTGGATTTGTAGTCAGAAAAGCTTGAGTTCAAATCTGGCTTCAGTCATGTATTAGCTGTTTGATATTGTCACTTAATCCTGTTTGCCTTAGTTTCCTCATCTGAAAAATGAGATGGAGAAGGAAATGGCCAACTATGTAGAAGGAAATGGAGAAAGAAAAGCAAACTACTAGAGTATCTTTGCCAAGAAAACCCCAAATGGGGTCATAAAGAGTCAAGTAAGACTGAAATGACTGAACAACTATTACTAGGCACTTAATTAGTGTTTCAGTTTAGAAAATGCTTCAGATGCATTATCTCATTTGATCTTCAAAAATGAATTCGAGGATAGAACTACAGGTATTATTGTACAGATTAGGAAAAGACACTAAGGTAGGTTAAATGACTTTGCCTGGATCACCTGGCTAGTAAATGCCAGAGATGGAAAGTGAACCTGTCTTCACTTTTGATGCCACTTCCAATGTTCTATATGCCTTTTTTTAAGGCAGTTGGGATTAAGTGACTTGCCCAGGGTCACACAACTAGTAAGTGTCAAGTGTTTGTTCTGAGGTCAGATTTGAACTCAGGTCCTCCCCTGGCACTCTATCCACTGCACCACCTATCTACCCCTCTATACACTCTTAAATTGTGATTGTAGAAATGTTTTATTCAAAAATAATATGTGGCATGACTGTACTTTGAAGTGTAGAACTGAAAAGTTGTAGCAATAACAACTGCTCCTTAATTTAGACAAATGTGAGAATGAATGATACTAGTGTATGTAAAATACTATGAACTCTCAAATAGAAAGGAATTCTCCAAAGGAAGGGTATCATAAAAATGATGTTACTCTCCAGGTCTCTGCTCCCTCATCTACAATATGATGCTTATAACAATCACGACATTTTTTCTAGTCTTCTGACTAAGCCTCATAGTTAAAGAGTGGTCAATGCATTGAAAATGAAAAGGCATCATATCATTATGCTAAGCAATACTGTTTTCTCTTCATCTCCCTGGATATATACTAATACAAGCTATTTGTGTAAATGCATTAAGCCAATAAGAGCAAAAGATCACATTTTTATCTTCTGGGGCTCAGCATGGGGTGTTGCAGGATGTCCAACTAACATGATGAGAAATATGGTTTTGCTATTGATAAAATAGCAAAGATCTCAAGAGCCTTGTCATTATGCCCTTCATTTAAAAAAAAATACCCTGGCATTTTACATTTTGTCAAAGAATTTTGAAGGAGACTTCATGAAAAGCTTTCCTTTCTCCAGTGATTACTGATTTTGTTTGAACTTCACAAAGCATTAAAACATAGAAAGTACATTGATTCTGAAGTCAAAGGACCTAAGTTCAAAATCTGCCTCTAAAATAGGGCATAACAACGGCCATTCAGAGATGGCCACTGTGTGAATCTATGTTCCCTGACTGTGCTTATCTATTAGAAGAGAGAACTTTCACGGGGGCAATGAGGATTATGGGCTAGGGGAAGGGGTAGAGAATTGCAGAGAAATTGATAGTAATGCCCAGAAAAGAGTGAAAAGAGGAGAAGGAAATTGAGATAGCAGCACAGACAAATAGGGGGCTTTTGAAACCACTGTGTTAAAAATTAATGAAACTTACAAGGAAGCAAAGAAAAGGTACAAAGCTCTCAATACAATATTTAGTATTTATTATATAGACTTCCTTGACATGGAAATTTATTGCTGTATGTTTTGGACCTCTCTCATGTTCTGCTGTACACATGGCAATGCTTTATTTTTTTTATTCTCTTATTTTGTATTATTTTAGTTTTAATATTTAAGTTTGTTTCTTTTTTCTTTTCTTATTTTCAGTGCCATACCAATCAAACTACCAAAATGATTTTATAGAGCTAGAAAAAATAATAAGATTCATCTGGAAGAAAAAAAAAGGTCCAGAATATCAAGTGAATTAATGAAAAGAAATGCTAGGGGAGGTGGCCTAGCCATTCCAGATATTAAATTATATTATAAAGCAGCAATCAACAAAACTACTTGCTACTGGCTAAGAAAAAGAGTGGTGGATTATTGGAACAGGTTAGGTATGTAAGACACAGTCAATGACTACAGTAATCTACTGTTTGATAAACCCAAAGACCCCAACTTCTGGGACAAGAACTTACTATTTGACAAAAACTGCTGGGAAAACTGGAAAATAGTGTGGCAGAAATTAGGTATAGACCAAACTCTTATACCATATGCCAAAGTAAAGTCAAAACAGGTATGTGATTTAGATATAAAGGTTGATGCTATAAGCAAATTAGTAGAACAAGGAACACTTTACCTGTCAGATTTATGGAGAACAGAAAAATTTATGACCAAAAAAAAATCAAAATGACTCTGAAGTACCACATCACACATATCAGATTGGTTAACATGACAAAACAGGAAGATGATAAAGGTTGGGAATGTGGCAAAAGTGGAACACTAATGCATTGTTAGTGGAGTTGTGAAATGATCCAACCATTTTGGAGAGTAATTTAGAACTCTGCCCAAATGGTTATAAAAATGTGCATACCCTTTGACTCAGCAATAGAATTTCTAGGGCTATATCCCAAAGGGATCATACAAATGGGAAAGGGACCCACATGTACAGGCATATTTGTAGTAGCTCTTTCTATGGTGGCAATGAGTTGGAAGTTGAAGGAATGCCCATCAGTTGGGGAGTGGTTGAGTAAGTTGTGGTGTATGAATGTAATGGAATACTATTGTGCTATAAGAAATAGGGAGCAGGTGGACTTCAGAAGAACCTGGAAAGACACGTATGGACTGATGCTGGGTGAGATGAGCAGAACCAAGAGACATTTTACACAGTAACAGTCATGTTGTGTGATGACTAACTTTGATAGACTTAGCTCTTCTCAGCAATGCAAGGATCTAAGACATTTCCAAAAGTCTCATGATGGAAAATGCTATACATATCCAGAGAGAGAACTATGGAGTTTGAATGCAGATGGAAACATACTATTTGTTCTTTTTTCCCTTCTATTTTGTTTTGTTTCTTCTTTCTTGTAGTTCCTCTTATTGGCTCTATTTCTTCTTTACAACATGACTAATATGAAAATATGTTTAATAGGAATGTATATATGGAGCCTACCTATATCAGGTTGTAAGCCACATTGGGGAAGGAGTAGGGGAGGGAGGGGGAGAAAAATTAAAACTCAAAAGCTTATGGAAGTGACTGTTGAAAACTAAAAATGAACTAATTTTAAAAACCATTTAATTAGTTTGGAAAATCAAGACCATGAAGTTTCCTTGGGATAAATAGATTAACACTGCAAAGCAAAGAAAAAGCAATTATTTCTTAAAATGATTTACTTCTTACCCTGAAAGGCTAAAGGGTAAGATTTGACATTTTAATCCCTGTCATTATCAAAAGAGGCAGGAAGGAATAATGGATAAAGAGCTTACCTCAAAATCAGGAAGACCTGTATTCAAATCCTGCCTTTAGTAAATCCTGGCTGTGTTACCCGAGGCAAGTCATCTAACTCCTTAGTACTTCAGGAAACACTAGTTGTGGAGTAGCTGTCTATTCTCATTGGTGGAGGTTGTTTCCTCCCACAGTTCTCTCTGAACTATTGCTATCATGTGTACAGTTGAAAAAGAAAACTGTACTTATTATTATCAAATGTAATGTCTTCTCTCAGAAAAAAAAATAGAATATTCTCATGGCATATCCAGTTTAGAAGATGCCTTAAGGGAATTCAAGAATGTAACAAAAAGTGAAAAGAGCTGCTTTAGGAGATAGTGAATGCCTTGTACTTGAAGGTCTTCCAATGGAGACTGGCTGGCCATGTATTAGTGATTTTGTAATTAAAATAACATATTTATAAAGCACTTTGGGACAGCTAGGGGGGCACAGTGGATGAAGCATTGCTTCTGGGGTCAGGAAGACTTATCTTCCTGAGTTCAAATCTGGCCTCAAGACACTTCCTAGCTGTGTGACCCTGGGCAAGTTATTTAATCCTGTTTGCCTCAGTTCTTCATCTGTAAAATGAGCTGGAGAAGGAAATGGCAAACCACTGTAATATCTTTGCCAAGAAAACCCCAAGTAGGGTCACAGAGAGTTGGACAAGAGAGTGACTGAACAACATCAAAACTCTGACTTTACTATGTTATACTATTACTTTGCTTTATTATACTATATTATGGTACATACTATATAATACTATGCTATACTATACTGTTGAGGTTTAGAGTTGGGAGAGCTGGTTCAGGTGTGAAAGAATTCACTTAGACCTTCTCTGCAACCATTGGGAGCTTTATTTCATGATAGCTTCTCGGGCTTGAGGTTAGCAAAGAGCTAAACAAAAGCCCCAATATAGGAGGAAAAGACCCAGGCTTACATAGGCAGTAAACTACACAGGATAAGAACAAACAAGATGAGGAACATAGTCACTTACAAGGAAAAACTGTTGTGACACAGGATGAGGAAAATGAATGACAGGATAATAAGCACAGGGAAAGGGAAACAAAGGCAATTTTGGGAGGTACAAATTGTATGGTGTTTCAAGATAAGGGAAAAAGGACTTGAGAAGCTCTCCAGTTCCAGGATCTCAAGGTACAGAATGGGCTACAGAATGAGCCTCAAAGTCCCTCAGGGGGTTTGGGAAAGTAACCGTTAATATTATTTTTAATCCTAGGGCACTCTTTGTACCCACATAAATACCATACTATATTTTATACCAATACTTTATCATCTGGAAATGCTTCAGTATAGATGGCACTAACCACCATGAATACACATGACACAGACTAAAGTTATAAATCCTTTCATTACATGCTACAACTATGGTAAAAACAAAATCATAATAAATAAAAGTTTCACCAGATATAGGCAAGGGCATTCTAATGCTCTTGTCAGGGCAACATATGGAGTCTTAGTACAAGGTAATAGTTAAAAATGCCTTCATCACTAAATCTATGTTAAGTAAAATATGAAGTGAAATTAAATACTCAATAACATGTAAAGAAAGAAGGGCCTTAAAAATCTTCACCAAATATAAATTTCAGAAACTATACCTATTAGCAAAATAACAAAATCAATATATCAATATATTGATATCAATATATCAAATGATTTTGAAAAGGCAGTGTGCATACTTAGACTGTAATTTTTAAAAAGTCTTTTTGAGTTTGAAGACGTGAATTCAAATAGAAGAGCAACATATCAAAATGGAATAATTTTTAATTATTTGTAACTACTGTAGCTATCATAAATGAACATATTCTCCTATAGTATTTGATAGGAAACATAAAAATGTATCAGGACCTACATAGATAGCTCAGTCTATGCAGTGGTTTTTGCCAAAGTGAGAACCATAGAAAGAAAGATAAAATTTTAGAAGAATACCCTAAGGACAGGCATCAAACACTGTCATGGCAAAAGTAAGTTGAGAGACCTATTAAAGATCCACAGAAAGGCACTAGAAGATTACATCAATGTCTAGCTCATCCCATGGTAGAAAATCTGAATTTCATATTGCCCAATTAAAGGCAACCAAAAAGAAATGCAGAATTAGATAAATGAAAGAATGTCAGAAATTCTAGATTCCTTTAATCAGCCATTGAAGGCAAATTTCAAAATGTTATTATAATACAAAGAGGCAAGACAGTTGAAGAATAAATAAACAATTGAACCTCGATCAAAAACTTTATTACAAATTCTTAAGAAACATTTGGAAAGTTTCTGGTCACCTGTGTAGTTGCCAAAAACAATACAACGCAGGAAAAAAATGCCAGTTAGATCAAGTAAGAAACACAAAGCTTGCTCATCATTAATAAAAATGAATGACAGTTATGTCAGTAGAGCAATTATGTCAAGGAAAGTGACTGACACCCTAACTTCTCTGAAACAGTTGAAGGTGGTAAGACCAGATAAGATTCATAATTAGTGGCTCAAATACTTCGCAGTGGCACACAAATCATCAGTGAGACACTTGATCAGATTCCTCTATTACAAGCTCTGTCCTATCTTTCTTAATAAAAGGTATCATATATCTATTACCTGAGGGGAAAATTGGTGTCCCCTCCAAATATAAACTACTATGTACTTCATACAAAACATTCAGAAGAAAGTAACTTCTTGACTAAAGAATAAAAGGTACATGCCAAAGAGTCCTAAAGGTATAAAGAATAATTTATTATCAATTCAGTAACTATTAAACTGCCCCAAAACAGCATAACATTCATGCTACTTATTCATATACTATGAATATACAAAATAGAGTGAAATATAGTGAAGACAGTAGAGAATTTAATGCCCACATTGAGAACTTCTGCCTACTTAAAACACACCACTAAGATAATGTCAAGAATATCGCTATAAACTATAGCATTTTTTCAAGGAGATAGAATAGTCCATTCTGATTCTATCTGCCTCTATATGGAACTAATAATGACTTCCAAATTAAATATTTGGCTGAATTAACATATCTTATCCATTATTTGATTATATAAATGATATTAGATACATAGATCCTCTTGGAGGGGTGCAGGAAACAAATTAAAGAGTTCTTCCATCTCATGTAATATTTCTCTAATGATATTAGAATGTTATATGGACCAGATAAGCATATGATTCCTACCACACTACAAGGAAAGAGAGGCTGTAATCTTTAAACTTGAATCTACAGGTTATTTTTATCAAATAAATGATGATAACCTACAAATACTGTTCCTTTCTATGCAAGACACATTATTATAAAGATATAAAAGTGGGGTAGCTAGGTGGGATGATGGGTAGAGTACAACCCTGGAGCCAGGAGGACCTGGCCTTAAATCCAACCTCAGACACTTGCTAGCTGTGTGACTCTAGGCAAGCCACTTAATCTTAATGGCCTCTGAAACAAACAAAAAAAATTGAATAAAAATTTTTTTAAAGATATAAAGGAGAAGTCTATGGCTGAATATGCTGGGAAATTTACCAGCCTCCAGAATTCAAAGCTGAATGAGAATACAGTTTAAAGTAATAAATAGGTACAAATACCAAATTCAATGTACAGCTTCAGAACTATAAAATTGACTGTAACAGATTTGGAAAGTATCCTAACATGTAGTCTTAATGAAACACAGGCAACTGGAGAAAGACTAATATTTCCTTGCCAAAATCGAGGAAGGGTATTGATAAATATTCTTAGAGCACATGATATTAAGATTAAAAAATAACTGGCAAATGCTTTTGGAATACAGATATTACTTCACTAAAATTGTGAAGGAAAAATGCCATCAGATTCGTCAAAAGTGCTTTGTCTCCAGGTGGAGCCAATGAAACCAAAAGGGCCTCCATGAACAATAGCTGTATTAACTCAGTTACAAGTACGTTGACAAAAGGGCCTCAGAAAAATGGCTGTCATGTAGGATTTCTTTGTGGAAATGCAAATGTTTATGATGGCCCTTTAGGATCAGCTCATCCTCATCCAGACTGCGGAAGTGTTATCCCTCAGGGTGCCTAGTTGGAACGATCAATGTAAATTTTTCAGGGAAATGGCAAATAACACAATACACTGTTGCAAGCTGCAACAATTTAATACCTACCAAATGTCTAGCAAATCATCACCTGGTGGTGAAAAATACACACCAGAAGCCTGCTTTCTTTCACAGACTGACATAAGACAAATTCCTATGCTAAAATACAGACCTCAAAAAATTCTGGAGTACTCAATCAAAATATTGTACTGGGACCAGACCATTTTTCACATAGTGAACAGTCACCCAGGCATGACAACGATCCATAAAAACTTCAGAAAATGATTTTGATAGGTGTTGCTGTACCAAATATCTATAATCTCCAAGCTACATAGAACTAGAAACTTTCATAAATCTAACACAAGAAATCAACATCACGACGAACATATTAATACCATTGTCTTACTTCTTAATACTTTTATTCAATTATTAAAAAATATTTTATTCACCTGTACAATAATCTGCAGAACATTAAATTGAACAAGAATAATAGCAGGGTGAGGTAGTTAGGTGGTATAGTGTATAGAACTCTAGGCTTAGAGTCAGGAAGGCCTGAGTTCAAATGTGACCTCACATAATTTACTTGTGTGATCCTGAGCAAGTCGCTTAATGTCTGTTTTCCTCATCTGTAAAACAAGGGAAATAATAGCACCTACATCCCAAGGCTATTGTGAGAATCAAATGAGATAATACTTGTAAAGCTCTTAACAAAGTGTGTGTGTGTGTGTGTGTGTGTGTGTGTGTGTGCGCGCGCATGTGCATGCATGCATGTGTGTAAATATATAGTATACATATTAGCTATTATTATTACTGCTGCTGCTGCTGCTACTATTACTACTACTACTACTACTACTACTACTACTACTACTACTACTACTACTACTACTACTACTACTACTACCTTCTAGCTGAACCCAATGAAAATATGATGAGATAGTACAGTGACTGGCATATAGTAAGTGCTTAACATTGCCTATTTGCTTGTTTTTGACCAATAATAATATAAAAACTTACTCTGGGACACCTGTTCCATCTCACTTCTCATTGATCCAGGTCCCCAGAGTGATTAGTATTACCCTTCACATTCCAGGGGTAACCCTGAGGGGCTTGGACTTCTAACACTGTAGCTCCATACCCCCACTAATATGGTCTCCTTTGTCAATCAACCAGTTGATTTTCATTGGCTTTTATGAAAAGGAATTAAAAAAATTATAGTGAGAACAGTTATTACAAAAAATTCTCTTCCAACTGGGTCATACTCTCCCTTTTTGCAAAAATGGTGCCTGGAGAGAATGGGTGCAACCTTAAAGTACAGTAAAGGAAACAAGAAGGAAAAAAATAAGTATTTATTATATGCCAGGCACTGTGCTAACCCTGAGAATATAAATACAAGAAAAAGAAAGAAAGATAATCCCTGCCTTAAAGGAACTGGCATTCCAGTGGGGGAAGACAACAAACAAAAGCAAGCTAAAAAGTAGAGATGGTGGTAGGAGATGGAGGTGTTTGGCATGGAGACATAGAGTCTGGAAGTCAGGGAAAGAGCTGAGAGGGGAACAAAGGCTAGCCTGGGACCCTATAAAAAACTTATTTGCCCAGGGTCATATAGCTAGAAAGTATGTGAGGACAGATTTGAACTCAGGCACTCAGATCTTCCTGACGTGAGGCCCAGCACTCTATCCATTGTGTCATGTATCTGCTACATAGACAATTCTTCTCTCCATCATAAGAAATCATGATCCCTGACACCTTAACCATCCAACTATCTTTCTATATCTGTATGGTGATTCCAAGTCTTCTGGCCACTGCTACTATTCATGATGGACTCTTCTGGTTTTGGTGAGACCTCTGCTAGGACCTTTGGATCTTCCAAACTTACATGGACACCTCAGCCCTTCCCTAGAGGAATACTCATTCACCTAACATCAGGAAAAAATAAACACAGAAGAAACACGTGTTGTATGCTGATGGACACATGGTAGCCAGGTAGGGGAATGCAATCAGATGCCTCTATGCCTTCTCAATTTCCCTGCAGGTCAAAGTAGTTCTGCCTTCCTTGTTAAAGGAAGGAAAGAAAAGAGCCTGAGAGATGAGCGAGGTGTCTGTCCTTTTTGTACGCACACAGGCCAGCTCTGCATGTTCTGGGTTATCACTTCTTTTTTGCCGCATAGTTGGTTAGAAGACATCATGATGCTCATGACTGAAATAAGTTAGAAGACATTCAGATGCTTATGACTGAAATAAGCTCACCAAGGTTGCTATATTTTCACTTTGATTGGAACCAGACTGGAGGATATTTGGATAAATTGGATAAATTTTAAGTAAAGACTGCCCTGTATAACAATATCATCATCAACAACCAACATTTATATAGTTTGTTAAGTTTTCAGAGCTCTTTACATATGTTATATCGTTGTTAGTCTCACAACAAATCTGTGGGGTCACTGAGGCTCAGATAGGTAATTGATTTGGCCAGGGCTACACCACTAGTGTAATGTATGAACTGAGGCTTAAAATGTTAAGTGACTAACTCATACATTAGTTCAGCTCCATTCACACTGGGCCCCAACATGGTCACACAGCTAAGTAAGTATATAGATGTAGTATTCAAACCAAATGTTTCTAACTTCAGGTTCATTCTCCTTCTTCTGTGTCATGCTGTTAGTTCATGCTATTTAGTCATTCAGTTGTGTCCAACTCCTTGTGACCTTGTATGGCATTTTCTCGGCAAAGATACTGGAATGGTTTTCCATTTCCTTCTCCAGTGAATTAAGTCAAGCAGAGGTGAAGTGATTTGTCCAAGGTCACATAGCTAAGAAGTGTCTGAAGCTGGATTTCAACTCAGGTCTTCCTGACTCTAGGCCCAGTGTTTTATCCATTGTACCACCTAGCTGCCTCCATTCAGTTTGTATTAGATGATTTGGTATCCATCCCTAACATGGTATCCTTTTGTCTGCGAATATGTTGAATCCCTGTACTAATGCTCTCATTGAATCCTCAGCTCTGGGATTACATTATAGGTGAGACTGTGTTATAACAAGAAATCATAGGTAACTTTTGACTGAAATCCAAGACAGACCAGCATTAGACTGAATTCCAGGTCATAGGAAGACACCCATGTGTATTATCTTCTTTGCACACTCACCCGAGGCAAGCACTGACACAGAAGTCAAAAGTGATACAAGGACACTCCCAAGGTCTCTCTGAAGAACTTTAGTATCGATTGTGAGATGAGGGAGGTGTTGGCACAGGGTCCACCCAGGATGCCATGCCCTTATCAAAGAAGGCACTGTGTTCTATGAGCAAAGCAAACTTGCAGTAGCACAAAGGAAATGTGAGATGCACAAATCTAGAGATGCACACATCTCCATCCCAAATGTTGAAATACATTATTTGTGTCCTCCCTATGGTAGAACCTTTCAAGTTCATCTTGGATTAATCAGCCACAGTCAAACATGCGGTTCCTTGCCCCCAACATTGTGATGTCACTGGCCTTAGAGTACAAACAGTCAAAAATGTTCATCATCTTTAGTTTGCCATATGGATTTAAAGTAAGAATTTTGATTTTCTAAGATAAGAACTAGTTTTATATTTAAATGCAATCGCTTAGTAATCACTGCATCAGCATTTTTAAAGGTGCCTTGGAAGACAAATTTCTTCCACGGAACATATGAGGGCAATTTGTATCTAAATATAGCCTAGATTTCAATTGTCTCTTCACATTTCCTGCTTTGGCCACCTGGTGTTATGACTGATAAAGTAGCTATGGATGGACAGACATCAAATGCATATCAATATTAAACACAAAACTCACTTGGCTCTGATTCCTAACCTGAGAATGAGGATCTTTCTGGAGGACTGTTGTCTATACTTTATTGTATTTATTCATTTCTATATGTTGTATTCATTTTCCACTTATTAAATGCATTCTGTGTGCAAGGCCTTAGGGTGGGTACTATGATATGTAATCATTTGAGTCATTATATCATGTGACAGTAGCTTACATTACCTGGAAATACACAAATCCTTGGGAAATGGGTTTGAAGAATGGTTTTATAATATAAAGATTGCACTGACAATCAAATTTGTAAATGGGGATTGATATGGCTTAGCTGATAATTTATTTGTTTAAAAAAAGTTGCAGTCACAGTTCCTTTTTGAGGTTTTCCTTATCCTTCTTTCCATTTTAAAGATCCTCTTTGTTGGATTATCTGCATGTATACTGGGTTTTTAAGTCAGGCTTTATCTCCAGATATTTGAGGATTTTAGGCTCTTTTCTTGTTATTCTCCCACTTTATTTGGCTAACTCCCAGGGGCACAGCTGTTGGGTGGTCACAGCCTCCTCATGTTGAAGGTCATGTATGTCAAAGTCCCTCAAGCAAAGAAGATTATCCCCAGCTCTTTCCAACCTCCTTCGTATCAGCTCTGACATTCTTTCCCACTCCCTAGCCCTCTTGCAGTGCTCAGTGGCATATTTTTAGCCCTATCCTATTCCTCCACCTCATCTGTTTTCTTGCCATTTCTTGTGGGTAAGAGGATGTAAGATAGAGCCAACGCTGTGGAGCTTCCTCAGGTAGTCAGAGTCTGAGTCATAAGCCTGAAAATTTATTTGTGCTCCCTGGGTATGGGTGTATAGTCAGTAAGAAGTAGGCGCTCTGAAGGAAAGTTCTAAGTATTAAAGTTCTCTGGAGTTAATTCATGGGATTTTTACCTCGTCTTCTTATCTTATGGAATTAAATGAAATTACTTTCTATATGGTACATAATTCCTTTCTTTTGAGGTTTGCATACAGTTTCACCATGTTGCCAGTTAGGTGGCTTAAACATAGTTTCAGGGATGCTGTGCTGGGTAGAGTGAGGATGGATTAAAAGCAAGAGTATGCTAAAGCTGCTCAAGCAGGCCTTTAAGGCTATTGTTATATTTTCAGTGTGAACATTTACACCCCAGAAATTGGCAAATGCCACCAATCAAGTTTTAATTTATTGTTTTATTAGTTGTCTAGGTTTAGTAAAATGATGAAGAAAATGTTAGTAATTCAATTAAACATAAAAGTGTGTTGTGTATACATTTCCTCCCCCCAAAGAGCTGGTTGTTAAATGTTTACCAGCACACCACTAACTGGATTGTTCTTTTCAGCTTTATCATTCTGTCACCATCTTACTCTGGAGTCCAGGGTTCTTTCTGCTGCGCCATGGAATACTTTGGCTGAGTATCAATCTATTTCTTCTAGTAACTCTACATACCCTAAAAAGGGCTGAAAGGTAAAAAAAAAATTTCCCACTGGCTTTTTTATCAACATAATGCCAAACAATTGATACCATTTCCTCCTAGTCAGTTGGCTAGGTATTGGACCTCCTTGGTGGTTATGTGGGCTGCTGAATATTTGGTGCTGAATATATCACAGCAATAGGGCAAGCTAGGTGGCACAGTGTATGGAGTATGGGACCTGGAATCAGGAAGACCCAAGTACAAATCTGGCCTCCGACATGCACTAGCTGTGTGACCCTGAGCTAGTCACTTAACCCTGTTTACCTCAGTTTCCTTATCTATAAAATGAGCCGGATAAGGAAATGTCAAACCACTCCAGGAGCTCTGCCAAAAAAACCACAAAGGGGGTCATGAAGACTCTTACTGAACCACAACTTATTACAGCAGTAACTCAGCATCCCAAGGTATGCAGAGCTGTATGGAACATATCCTTGCTCTCTATATACCTTTAATTATCCCCAATTTCTCACAGGATTTAGCCTATGTGTCTCTTTTGCCCTCCTCCAATTCATGTCCTAGTTCTGTGTATATGCCTCTTATCCACCTCATTAGACCATAATCTCCTTGACAGCGGAGGTTGTATCCAATTTCATCTTTGTATCCCTTCACGTCTCAATACCTTCAGATTTACAGAATTATAATTGAAGGGACTTCAGAGACTCTATCTGAAAAAAGAATCCTTTTATTTCACAATCTGCCTTCTGGTCTTTTTCTCCCACCATAAACTCATAGATTTAGAGCTCGAAGAGGTCTAAAAAGCCATCAAGTCCAACCTGCTCATTTTCAGATGAGGAAACTGAGGCATGGGGGTTCAGTGACCTTCTCAGGGTCACATATCGATTGACTGTCTGAATTGAAGTTAGGTCTTCCTGACTCTGAATCCATTGTTCTTTCCTCTATAGCCCTGGTATTTATCTTATTTGGCCCTACTCAAATTCATATATTTATATCCTCAGTAGAATGCTCCAAGACCAAGGACTGTTTTTCTTTGTTTTTTGCCTTCGTACCTCCAGTGCTTTGCACGTAGCAGGTATTTCAAGATACTGAATTGACTTCCCAGAATGTTCTCAATTAGCCCTGCACGTAGTAGGATTCTTAATAAATGTTTGCTGACTTGAATTGAAGAAGACTTAATATCTGACCTCATATACTCTAGATGAAAACACCTTGGCTCTAGATAAAAACTTCTCTAGTGTCAAGAGTATCCTTAGCAGAATGCAGGGTCTGGGGCCAGTTACACTGAGCTCCTTACCTCCAACATATATACCTAAATTCAGGTTAAGGAAACATTGAAGGTGCCTGTAGCTATGGATATGAATCTTTTAGCTCCAGGTTTTCCATCAATTTTCTTCTCCTTTCTCATCCCCTGCCCAAAATAAATGAACAAACTAGCAAGCAAGCTAATTAATTAATAATCAAAGGAGGTGAGTTTAATAAAAGTAAAAGGAAAGTTTGCCTCAGATCAATCTATCAACAAGCATTTATGAAGTCCCTACTCTGTGCCAAGCAAAAGTAAACTACTACTTGTCTTTAAGCAGTTTACAAGCTATCTAATAATTATAACAATGATGACAGCTGGCACTTAAATAATGCCTACTATATGTCAGGCAATGTGCTAAGTGCTTTACTGATATTACCTTATTAGATCTTTACAATAAGCCTGAGAGGTAGGTATTATTTATCTCTATTTTTAATTGAGGAAACTGAGGCAAACCAAAGTCAAGTGATTTGCTTAGGGTCAGGTGGCTACTTGGTGTTTCAGCTGGGGTGTGAACTCACATCTTCTTGACTCTATGCCCAGTGCTCTATCTACTGTACCACCCACCTGCCTCTCCATATATGCCATTTACAGAATGGATACAAGGTTATTTGGGAGGAAGAGACACCCAGGGATCAGTACATATGGGGTAGTGCTTGAGCTGAGTTCTTCATTCCAGGCATTGTTTTAAGAATAAACTCAAAAATTTTAAATAGCTTTAGAAAGAAATTCATTAGGTCATATGGTAGAAGAGAGAGCCAGAAAGAAGGCTGCCCTCCCTAGGTTCTGGAAGATTTACCTTATATAGGATTTTGACAAAGATTTCTGCACACAAGTCGCATACAAATCTTCTGAGAAAAGTATCACACGCAGATCACATATGAATCACCTGAAGGGAACCCAAAACACAATTTTGGATGGACTCCAACAAGTCCTGGGTATGGAGACCTAAAACAAGAGTGTTTAAGGTGGATACAGGACCTGGGGAAACCTAAAACTCCTTGTAATCATCTCCAGCATTCCTGGAGAGTTACTAAGGGTCCGATGACATTCTGAGTGCAAGCTTCAGTCACATAAAGTTGGATCCAAACATCATTATAAATGATAAATAATTTACACAGGCACTGGGGAGAGCCCATTCAAAGACTCTGAGATGAGAAGTGGGCTACCATGGAGGCCACTTAGACCAATAAATGAGGAGCATACATTGTTGTTATTGTCATCCTTCCAGTTTCTTCATTAAATGACCTGTGGATGATCTTGCATAGTTAGGTCTACAAAAAGAATTAGGGTACAAAGAGAAGCAAAATCAGTCCCTACCTTCAAGGTGCTTACATTCAAAAGGGGGAGACATTTAGAGAAATAAGAATACTTAAGATATATACATAATTGATGGAATGAATCCTCAGAGAAGAAGGCTGTAGCACAGGGGTGGGGAACCTCACCTCAAGACCACATGTGGCCCTCTAGGTCCTCAAGTACAGCCTTTTGACTGAATCCAACCTTCACAGAACAAATCCTCTCAATAAAAGAATTTGTTTTGTAAAACTTGGACTCAGTCAAAAGGCCACACTCAAGACTTGGAAGGTCACATGTGTCTTCAAGGCCGCAGGCTCTGCACCCCTACTCTAGCAGTTTGAGAGGGGGAGAGGAAGAAGGCAAAGTCTTCTTGCTTAAGAGCTCTCATTTAAGCTGAGTCTTAAAGGAATCCAGGTATTCTAAGAGGCAGGGGTAAGGAAGGAGAACATTCAAAATATATGGAGAAATTTAGCCTGGGCAAAGGGGCATGGGTGAGAAATGAAGTGTTTTGAGGGAGAGTAAGAGCAAATAGAACAGTGGAGTAGAACAGAGTAAGTTGTTGTTCAGTCATTTGCATTTGCATCTGATTCTTTGTTACCCCATTTGGGGTTTTCTAGGCAAAGATACTGGAGTGTTTGCCATTTCCTTCTCCAACTCATTTTAAGAAGAGGAAACTGAGACAAACAGGGTTACACAGCTAGTGATTGTCTGAGGCCAGATTTGATCTCAGATCTTCCTGACTCCCAATCTGGCACTCTACGAACTGTGCTACCTCACTGCTAGAGTAAGCAGGCCATCTTAAAATGCAAGAAGACTGAAAAGGTAGGAAAGGACCAGGATGTAAACAGCTGTAAATGTCAGAAGACATTATATTTGATCCTTGAGGTAATAGAGAACCTCTAGAATTTATTGAGTAGTTTTGGAGGAAAGGGAGTTATATCTATGCTATAGAAAAAGTATTAGAAAGGCAGGTTGGGGTTATATAATGAAGGAATTTTGTTCTGAGCTGGGCCTGCTTCAGGTAGTTTGATACTGGAACAAAATGAGACACTCAGATCTTTAAATGGTAGAAAGAGTTTTCAATACTTTTTGAATAAAATCTAGCCTAATTTGCATGAGGTAGGATATTGCTCCTAATACAGCTTTAAAATGCAAAAGAGAAGAGTCCTAGAACTAATAGAGAGTCACTGAAGTTTATTTAAAAGGGGAAGGACATGGTCCAACTTCTACTTAAGATTGAGATGTTCCATATGAAATGCCCAATGGACTTGGTGATGTGGGCCTGAAACTAAGGAGATATCAGCTAATAAACCCAGGCATTTAATAATCAATGGACATTTACTGATATCCTTTTGTGTGCAGAACACCTGTCAGTTAATGGGGAGATACAAAGCTTAGATAAGACAAAGCACCTTGGGAGGACCTAAAGGGAACAGAGGGCATCAGAGGCTTACATATTCAAGGCAACATTTCAATTGGAATTTGTGCTCTCAAGGAGTGGCACAGGTAAGATATAAGAATAAATTCCAAAAAGGGTTGGATTTGGATTTTTTGGGGGGGTTGTTTGTTATTCTTCCAGTCTCATCTCACCTGGAGATGGTTTTCTTTAGTTTTTTCTAAAACCAAATTTTAAAGTTTTTGAAGAGATGATGCTTCTATACAAAATCTCCCACAATCCCCCTCTGTATGGTTTTACAAATTAATTTGCATTCTAAACTGCTGCTCCCCATGAATATCATCTCTTTTCACCTGGCAAGAAAAGCAAGTGTTTGCTGGCTGAGGTAATTTCTAGGCTCTTTTGATCCCATTATGTAAATTTCTTTATATCAGATAAATGTTGTTAGGAAATGGTAAATCTTTGTCAATGGATAATGTCTGTTCTTTTATTCATTTCTCATTTTTCAGTTGAAAGTGCCTCAATTGAATGCCATTATTTTTCATTTTCATTCTATCTTTTACTTTGATATTGATTTTTGTTTTTGTCCTAGTAAGTTAGTGCTCTCAGTGTCCGCTACATTTGACTTCTAACCAACCATACAGTCACTCATAGGCTCCATGAGGATCTAGCAATGAAACTAAAGTAAACAAAGATGACAAGACCAGGTTGGGCAGACCAAGTATATGTGGATGAAGTCTTGTGTTGGAGTGAATTCTGAGTGAATTGAGGGATAAAATTTCAAGGTTTCTATAAGGTATCTTCTTGGGGAAAAAGAAAATCTCAGTCGCTAGTGTCAAATGGGAAAGTGCTGAAACTAATATGCTTACTTTCCTATCTCTATTAAATTTTATGAGAGTAATTTGCACATGAGTTCTGAGCTGGTCAGCACAGAATGAGATACATTCAGCTATTAACAAAAGGAGATCTACTTAGCCCTATCGGAAGAAGGATAATCAGTAAGGATATACATTGAGAACATCTCAATGCCTAGGAAAAATTAGTCCAATTTTGATGGGGACAAGGTTTAGCATATTGTTCCTATGCTCCACCCTTAACAGTAAGATCTTTAAGATCTCCTAGACAATATTCCACCACTTAAATAACTATTGCTTTTACTGATCAACCCCATCTTCTAATATTTGAGAAGCCTGATGTAGGTAGCACTAAAGGAAGAAAAGAAAAACAGAAATAGCAAAAACAAAATAGATAACATAACAGCTCAGCAAAGGCATGACTCAATCTAGAAGTGTCCTAGGAAGAAGTGAATCCCAGGTCTAAATGATCAGATCCATGTAGCAAAGATGATGATACTTCTTGCATAGCCACCAATCTTTGTCACAAGTCAGGGAAAATTGTCCTGTACCACAACCCATTAAGTGTTACTTGACCCGTTAGCCAAGAAATCTCATTCCCTAGAAGTCATATGATGGAAGAGACAGAATAACAAATCTTTGCCCTGTGAGAAGCCCCTAAGAACCTGCTCCCTTTCTTTTTTTGATGTGGCAGGGTAGGCACTTTTACCTTCCCTTTATTGACAGATCATAAGTGGCTTCAAAACAATCCCTCCCCCTCCCCCCTTTGGTTCAGCAAGGCTCCCTGGAAAGGAGCTACACTATGATCACAGGGTGTTCTGGAAGCAACAGGGAGGGGATAATCAATTGTACATTACAGAATGCAGTGGGCTAGAGTGGGCCTGTCTTTTGCCACTGCACATACCAGTGCCCACTCTTCTGCCACTTGTGCTGGGAGGTGCTACGTTGTTTTCGGCCAGTGGGACTTAGATCGCTGCTACTGCTGTCTGACCATTCTCTCTTGTGCTCAACTGATATTGTCCCATGAGAGCTAGGCAATTGCCATTACTTGGACCTAGACTTTTGTGTCCCACCATGGGAATATTTTTGCACTGCTACTGCCAGAGATTTGACTTTTTCCCCCATGGAAAGCCTCTCGTGCAGAACTCTGCCCTCCTGAGGTCTGTCTGGGAACTACATGATAGAGTCTGACTATGCCCTCCTATGGTAGGGCCTGGGCCGCAGCCCAGAGTGTCTCTGCCTCTGCTGGTCTACCACAGGCAGAGTTCTGTGGTCTACCACAGAGACTGCCATATGGCTCAGGTAATTCCAAAAGACTACGGCTCATCATCTCAAGGAATCACTCTTCTTGTCAAGGATCATCTTCTCCAATGCAGGAAATTATTCCTGTTGAAACTTGGCCCCCACTGGGGGAACCCAGAAACTCCTGCCATCTTGAACTTATAAGGCCATCACCAAAACTAAGTATGTTCACCTTAGGATCAGGCCCTTAAGCTTAGGGAAAGAATCAATTAAAATGAAAAACATCAAAGGCAGAAACTCCTCTAGGTCAGTACATGTTCTCTATTTCCTAAGCGTAAGCAGTAATATTTCTGTCAGGGTAGGAGGGAAGCACCCAGGATCTCAGCTCTATGCCCTACAGGGGACCGTCACTGGAAGTTCAAGAAGTGGGGTAACCCTAGTTTATAATTTGGGGATGAGAATGGGGAAGGGAAGAGAATGAGCACTTATATAGTGCCTACAGTGCCAGGCACTGTACTAAGCACTTTCAGTTATTTTCTCTTTTGATTCTCGCAACAATCTTTATTATCCTCATTTTGAAGTTAAAGAAACTAAGGAAAACAGAAGTAAGTCTCTCCCTCAAGGTCACACAGCTAGTGAGATTCTGAGACTGGATTTGAAATAGGTCTCCCTGACTCCAGGCCCAGCATCCTATGCACTGTCCCAATGAAAACTTTAAAAAAAAAATTAATGTAGCAGTGCTGCTTGTTCTCAAGAATTAAATATTTTACAATTAGTAATTTTGTCCATATTCCTAATTCCATAAATGTCTCTGGGCTCCTAGGGAGAAGTTCTTTCAAGTTCTTTACCCAATGGCTTACACCAAAGAATCACAACAAATTCTAATTGACCTCTCCATTGCCAAATTACAAGCAAACAAACAAAGCTCAAATAGTTCCTTCCACACAATTGTTAAAATATCCTAAAATTCCAGGGCTTTACCTTAGTTTGCATGCTCTCATTTTGGGGGTCCCTCAAGCTAGTCTCAATGGTTAGCTTTGAACATATACAACTATAGAACTAAGGATTGCCTGTTCAGCTGCATTGGCATTCCACTTCTGTTCCAAACCAGAGTTCTTTCCCTATTCACAAACAAATACAAATCCCTTAATGCTTTTAGGTGATATATTTCAAAATTTCTCTCCTAGGCAATTGAGCTATCATAACCATTAGCAATACAAAAGCATCCAGTCCCAGCAAGGAAATAGTTCTGAATTTTTTCTTACCTAGTGAAGGGAAAATCTCTTTTTCCATTTCCCAAAATTTAATTATTCCAGGCTGTTTTGAAGGTAAAATGAAATGAGAAGCTCTTCTAGTAGAACTTGGAAGAAGCTCAAACTGCCAGCTTGGAAGGCCTACCTACAACACTTCTAGAGTGATTAAAAGATAGTTTAGCACAATTATCTTTGAGGTATACTTCTCAAGGATCCAAAACATAGTCACATTTGTCTTTCCTTGCTAAATGGCCACAGGTAGTTTACTCTCTAGTCTTAGGGGTGGGGTAGAACTTTCTCAATAAGCAATAAGCAACAGGCATCTAGAGGCATCACCAAAAACAGCATTCGAAGCATAAAGGCCTACCCTAGCCAATCTTCCTCTACATTGTCTATCCCCTACTCCAACAAGACAACTATGTTCCGGTTCTGCACAATTACATTCATTGTTGTGCTAGGCCTGCTTCAAGCTGGTCTCCTGGTTCAATATTGGGACAAAATGAGACACACAAAGATCATTCAGCAGTTAATGAAAAGAGATTTCCTTACCCAGGACAGGAGAAAGCTATTCAATAAGAATAAACATTGACTCTCTTACCTGAGTTGTCCAAAATGGTCCACCAAGCATGAGAGAGAGCGCGTCTGAGGCTCCCCTCAGTTGTTGTTGTTGCTATTGTGGCTGTTTTTGTTTGTTTTTCACCTAGGCAATAAGGAAATAATGTCAATGGCCTTCACTTTTGATCCCCCTAAGGCAACAAAGTCTTGAGGATGCTCCCAATAACTTTTAAGGAAAGCTAGTGTTATTTGCATGAGGATAAGAATTAGAGTACTGCTCCCACCAAAATTGACACATGAAAGTATGAAGAGGAAAAAAGAAGAGTTTTACAAATAATATTTTTTCAGCAGATGATATCATTCTAATCACGTAATGGAATGAAATGCTGTTCAGTAGTTCATTTATATCTTACCCTTTGTGACCCCTTGGACCATGGCATGCCAGACTTTTCTATCCTCCTCTATCACTCAAAGTCTATCCAAGTTCATGTTCATTGTTTCTATGACACTATTTAATCATCTCAGCCTTTGCCATCTCCTTTTTCTTTTGCCTTCAATCTTCTCAACATGAGGGTCTTTTCAAATGAGTCCCATAGTCTCATTATGTTGCCAAAGTATTTAAGCTTCTGCTTCAGTAATTGACCTTCCAGTAAATAGTCTGAATTAATTTCTTTAAGTTTTGACTGATTGGATCTCCTTGTTGTCCAAGGGACTCTCAAAAGTCTTCTCCAGTACCACAATTCAAACATATAGAAAATTTAAAAAATCCCGCTGTGTTCATTGCTGAGTATAAAGCAAATTTGTTTTGGTAATGCAAAACATCACTTTAAATATTTTCATTCATCAATACGTTATCTGTGTATGTTAGAATCACACAAGATTTCTTGAAATATGTAACAAATGAAAAACTTTGTCCAAAAATCTTCCAGTCATTATTATCAATTGAGGTACAAAACAGTGAGCCATGTGCTTAACAAGCGTATTTGTCATGTTTGCAGAGGATGTTGAGCAGAGTCCAAATGGAAGAGTGATTTCCTAAAGCTCATGACATAATGTTGATTGCATCTAGCCTTTGAACATTACAGTCTACTAAATTATATAATTCAGTCTCACTAACCACACTGAAAATGCCAAGTGGATGAAAAATGGCCGTGCTATTTAAGTGCATGTATGACCCATACAACTAGTCCATCAATGTCCCAATATCTGGGACAAATACTGCCCATAGCAAAGAGTCTGACCCAGAATTTAATAGGATGAGGAGAGTGGGCTTTTGGGAAATTGTGCAATGTTTTTAATGATCCCAAACTTCTCCACAAAAAAAGGCTCATCTGTAACTATGTTACTCTTCCAGAGAATCCTGGGAAGATGATGGAGAGGTAACCTAAAGCACAACTCCCCCTCCATCTCAACCACACCAAATAAACAAGAAAAGTGCCCCCTAAATGCAGCAAATACAGCAATGACAGGAAGAGAAAAATTGAAAGAACCAACCACAAGGTAATTCTTATAGAACAAATAAATAATCATCTGCCCAATGTTCCTATCCCATGTGCCTCACCTCTCCTGCAGTCAGCTCCTCTGAATCCTTTATGCTAGCTTCAATATTAGGTACTGGCTTTTGGAGTCAACCCCTTGACTGTGTTCACACAGAGCACCAATTTCCAGAGTAGGTTGAAGCCTATGAGATCAGCCTGAAGATTGAAACAATGAAAGAGAATAGTTGTGAAGGAGTATGGATGTAAGGGGAAAAGACTGCCTAGGGAGGGAGAAGCCCAGAAGTGCTGTGCTACTCACAACTATTTAAAAATGCACAGGAAGAATTAGAGAACCATCATAAAGAGTGAGAACAAGATGGAGAAGGAAATCTCCTTACAAAAGCTTCTCTAGCTTTCTTCTCAGCAATGTCCCTGGAGTCCCTGTTCCAAATCTTCATAATCAGTCTCCTAGGGTCTTCCTAGGGACTGAACAAAGTTAATCATAGAAAGAATGCTGGAACCAAAAAATTAGGACTGGAAAGCAGGAAGTAGACATCTGGAGTGTACCTTTAACAGCGTCTTAACAGGTCAATCTCACTCCTTCAGGAAACCAGACCTTGTGAAAGCCCAATAGTCTGAGAGAAAGGAGGATAGGTAGCAGGGGCC
This sequence comes from Phascolarctos cinereus, assembly GCF_003287225.1. Lineage (NCBI taxonomy): Eukaryota > Metazoa > Chordata > Mammalia > Diprotodontia > Phascolarctidae > Phascolarctos > Phascolarctos cinereus. The sequence goes on from NW_027555625.1 coordinate 343,729,427, forward strand.
AGGAGTAGGGTGCAAAATTGATAGGGTACAGAAAAGAAACTATAAATAGAAGCATATTTACAGCAAGGACATCATAGAAAATTCAACATCTACTAATGACAGATAAATGCTGACTGAGAAGGTAAAATGAGCTTGACAAGGCAAGAAAAGAGCCATCTCAAGGAATAAGTACTTTGCAACAAAGAAAGCTGAATCAGAGTCTCCCACAGAACCTAAAAGAATTACAATAAATTTGGCAAAGCCCACTCAGAATGACAATAAGGTAATTTTCAGAATAACTGCAGTGGTTCTAAGAAGCCCAGAGTTATAGGGTTTAAGAGTTGGAAGAGAACTCAGTAGCCAACTAAGCCCTACATGAAAGTGGCTAACCAGCCCTAGTGAAGGCCACCAAGGTGAGGAAGCCATAATCTCTCCAGGAAGCTTATTCCACTTCTGGACAGTTCTAATTATGAGGAAGTCCTGCCTGACATGAAGACAAACTTAGTCTCTTTGCTCCACATATTATTTCTTCTTCTGCCCTTTGGGTTCAAACAAAATAAGCCTAATCTCACCTCATATGAAATAGTTATATCTCCCCCACCCCCATCCTAGTCTTCTTTTATCCATGATGAACATGTCTACTTGCTTCAACTTATCTTCATATGCCCATTTTGGAGGGTTTGTTGTTTATTTCTCTAATTTTTGATATGTCTTTCTTGTGATTATTGTAGATTTCTTGGCTTTTTAATTTCTTAAATGCATCTTCAGTTCATTAACACTCTCTTTTTCTGTGTTGTTTCTAAGGATAAAATATCTTCCCCAAGATCTGCTTTAACTGCATTTTAGCAATTTTGACATATTATTTCATAATTATAATTTTCTTTGAAACAATTATTATTCTTATGATTTATACTTTGTTTCACTATTTGGGATTTCATTAAGTCTCCATTCAGGTCTGTCTTTTTGTGTGTGTGCTCTCTGAAATAATGACTAGTTTAATCATATTATTGTCTGCAGAGGATGTGTTTTGTATTTCTTTTTTTTTACATTCACATGCAATATCTCTGTGACCTGTTACATGGTCAGATTTTGTAAAAATTCCATATAGTGCTTAGAAAATAAAAGTTGTTTAGTATTCCCATTCAGAAAACACAACATATGTTTTTATCTCTGGTTTCTCCAAAACTGTGTTCAGTTCCATATTGTACTATCAATACTACCCTTGCCTCCCTTTTTAAATCTTACTGTTACATTTGTCCAAAAATGAGAGCAGAGCTTGAAGTTTCTTGTTTTTATTGTATTACTGTCTACATCTTGTACTTCAGCTGATTTTTCCTTTATGAATTTAGCTGCGAAGGCAATTGGAACATGTAAGTTCAATATAAATATTAAAATTTTCCTTTCAGTAAAAATTAGTTCCCTTTTTTATCTCTATTTTGTAAGTACTGGCTTTTACTTTGCTGCTAGCTTGATTTCAATTCCTGCTTTTTTAAAAAAAAATTCATCTGATGCAAAGTAAATTGTATTCTAGTCTTAATTTTTATTCAGTGTATGGCTTTGTTTTTAGGTGTATTTATATAAACAACAGATTGTGAGTTTTTTTAATCTAATCTATCACTGTTTTATCAGATTGTTTAGTCATTAGCATTTTTCTGAACATTCTGAACTTTATGCTAAAACATTAGCATGTCTTTTTTGGTTCTCCCACTGTAAAGACAGTAATATCTTATCAGACTATATCATTTTATTATAATTTATTTCTTCAGTTACTTTTGCCTAATCTGCTTAAGACAACCCTATTCCTGAAATGTTCTTTTTCCCTTTCTTTCTCCCTTCCTGTTATTACTCCAATCCTTAGTCTTGCATTTTTACTTAATTTTTCTTTCTTCCTTTTATCTAATTCATTTCCTCTTTTTTTCTCTCTCAATTAATTTAGTAAATTCTTCCTTCTCCTCTCTTTCAACTTCTTTTGGGCTTTTTTTTCCATTTCTGAACTTTATTCTAAAAAAAAGATTTCTTTCTCTCATTTTCTTCATTGTCTTTCCATTTATTCTATTTTGATTTGATTATTTGATTATTAACCCTTTCCTTGTTTATTTTTTGGTGTCTATGTTACTTAATTAAAGTTTCCAAAATACGTCATTTTCCTCTTCAAAATTTTTTCTGCGTTACTGGCCTTGTAGATCATGTTCCCTCCTCATTTTTTCTTAGTTATGCCTTCCTTTTAGAAGTATCAATTCTTATAAGATATCAAGAAGATAGAAGCATTGCCCCATGATAAAAATTTTATTGTGTTACTGACTGTATGGTTCATTACTGCCCCTTGTCTTCCTCATGATAATTTTCTTTCTCATTTGCCATTAAATTTCCCCTCTGGCTCCAGAACTTCCCATCTTCCTGAGTAGTGGTTACCTCCTAAGAACTCAGATTTCCTGTCTAATGAAGCAGAATGCCACCCATAGAGGCATAGTACTCTCCCAGAGGAAATGGTAGATGGAAAGAGAGGAGAAGAAATGGAACTGGCCTCAGATTGATTGATTGCTAGTCCCCTTTTCTTCAGAACTGATGCAACCCAACTGCTGCACTCTTAATTCTCTGGCTGGGCATTGATTGCTGCAGCCCAGCATACTGCTATCCCTGGAATATACTCCCCTTTCCTATACCTCTACCTCTTCAACAACAGAGTTGAGTTCTGTTTTTTATTGCCAGAGAAACTGAGCTAAGGTTAAAGTAGGGCATGCTGTCAGAAATTATGAAATGGCAATGAAATTGCTAGGTGGATCCCAGATTTGGAACCTCAGAGGTCTAGTTTTTGCCACCTGCCAGATACTGGTGAGTGAGGAGTAATGAGTGAACACATTAGGGATTACTGATTAGCTTTTGCTTTTAATTAATCAGATTGTCACCTCATTGTACTTCTTGCTTTCTTGGCCTGTAGAGAAAGCAGCAATTACTTTAACTCTTGAACATAATTCTTATTTTAGGGAGCATTGAGAGTTCAGGAGAAATAGATAAAATGTTCCATCCTCCATCTTGTGGTCATATTCTAATGGTCTTTTTACTATATCATATTGTTTCTCAGTGTGACTGGTGAATGGATATTAAGCTCAGATATTTTCATTAAGCTATTGGAGAACAAGCACAACTAAATCCTTGTCTGAAGGATTTGCAACTATGATAGCATGGAACAAAACATTACCTACATATTCTACTTGTTGCCAATTATATTATCAGCTCAGAGCTTTTTTCCCCCAGCTCATTGTTGAGATCAACTCATAAAATAGCTCAGGCACCAAAATATCTAACACATCAATGTGCACTCACATAATTTAGAGTTGATTGTGTAATTCATGTACCTTTGCACTTAGTCATGACATCCACATAGTGAAGTCATTAGCAAAAAAAATAGTTTGTTTTGTTTTCATGGCTAGTCATTGGGCTTAGGAATTCTAGGTGATCTCAGATGTAGAGAATTTCAGTGAAGATCCATACGAACCAGAGCAAAAGGGTGAGCTGAGAAGCCATGTTTGATGAGCTGCTACCCTATTCTTCACTCCCACAACTTGTGCTGGTTTCAAACTTGGAAATTTCTAGCACCCATGTGAGTTAGCTGTAAAGAACATTCTTCAATGTACCTCATTTAGTTGTGTCCCAGAAAATTGGTTATTTGTTTTGCTTCATTTTCATTTTTTCAAAGTTACTCACAAATTCCAATGTTAGTGCTGAAAAAACCAACTCATTAATCTTTTTATGTCAAAAGTCAAGTGAGTTTTGAAGTCTCAGGATTCCCAGAATGCTTCCTGGATATGATGCTGCATAACTGATGATTTCTTAACGAAAGGCTTGAAGTACTTGTCCAGAACTTAAGGGATGAAGTTTTCATGAGGATCTTTGAATGGAAATATAAATATTGGCTTGCCATCAGATACAAGTGTGCACTGCAAAGGTGGGATGCTGTTCCTGACTTTTGATGTTGAGATTTAGATAAGGGCTTATCTGAAAGCAAGTACACCTCCCAGAAAACAAATTTTGCTTTTATCTTTTGCATTTGAAATGTTCCTGAGGAAGGCTGGTTATAATTTGAAAAGAAGCAGGCTAAGGCGCAACCTGGTACCATCCTGTTTTTCTAGTCTTTTTTGACAATACTCCTCATCCAGCCAAAGTAGAATGCCTAGAACAGTACAATTTCATGATTCTGTGCCTTGGCTCATGCCATTCCTTCTGCCTGGAGTACATTTCCTTCCCACTTTTCCTTGTGAATTCTGTGTTTATTTTTTGAAAGTTAAATGAAATACCTCTCTTTCCCCCAATGAAACCTCCCACAAAACTTTTTTTTTATAATAGCTCTAATGCACTTGTCATGTAGAATCATGCATTATAGTGATATGTGTATGTGTCATCCTTGTCCTTTTTAAATTATTTAAATTAAAAAAATATTTATTACATTATATACATGGCACCTTACTATCTCTTAAGGATGTGAATATAAAAAGACACAGTTCTTGCCCTCAAAAAGCTTATATTCTACTGATAGAGAGGATGGTCTAGTAGAAGGGACTTGAGGGCAAGGAAACTGCTTAACCTAGTTTGTACTTCCCTAAAGTTTAGTATAATATTCTACTTCTGTCCTAGAGGACAAACACTAATAAACTATACAAAGATATGGTACAGCAGATGGTCTCATCCACTGTTGTAAAAATCACTTGGTGTCCTTGGATATAAGAAACATACAGCTTTCTCTAAAGATTAACTCACTTCTTCACCATAAATCAAATGGACTTTTATACCAATTGTAAAAATATCTGGTTATCCTTTCTTTACTTCCCTTGAAAAGGAAGCTGTTCCTCACCCTTATGACAATCCTCTGAGGTCCATAGCTCCTTCCAGAACTACCCTCCCTTTTGTTCTCCCTGTTTAATTCTCCTTTCCTCTATTCCTCCCTTTCCTATGAAAGACATTAGTTATCTGGCCTAAATTGTTTCAGAACCCTGTTGATTGGTTGTGCTGCCAAAGTGGGGGCGGGGGGTCCTAAAAAGATATATAAATCAAAGCTGAAACCTTGGCAGCTAAAGTTACTGCCAGCAAGCTGTTTTTCTCAGAATACCAATAAATTTCAGTGTATCTGCACAGTTTATTTTACCTCTAGGCTTTGGACCAGTATGCTAGTGGGCCAAATTCTCCCTGAGCTCTCCAGAAATTCTAATTGAGAAAATCTCCAATAATGTTCAATATATTTTGTTGTCTTGTATTATTGAACTCTGTGTGTGTGAATGCGTATGTATGAATGCGTGTGTGTGTGTGAATTTATGTGTGAATGTGTTAGTGTGTGTACCTGTATAATTCCTTCCTTACCTCTGTGAAAAGGGAGCTATCTGATGACGGCAATCAGGCACAGAAGTCTCACTTATTTTCTGTTCTCTGGGATTGGTGGTGATCTAAGCTTTTTTTTTTTATTGACATCTCTGGATCCCCTAATTTTGTGACTGATTTGTATTTAAAAGACTCTTTGTATTTAGAAAAGGGTTTCATTTTATGGAATAATTTTTTAAACTTTTTGGTTCTACTGTGTGACCTCATTGTTGTAGGGAACCTCCCAAGAGAAAACTACTTCTGCCAGTGCAGAACAGAAACTCTTATTTACATTATAGTATGAGAGAGATGTCCAGAGTACTGGGAGAATAAGTGCTTTACTTAACATCACACAGCCACTGTGTCTCAGAGGAGAACCTGCACTGAGGTCTTCCTGAGTCTAAGTTTGGGCCTCAACTCACTATGCCAGAACACCTCATTCATACTGTTTTCAAATTTTATTGAAGTGTCTGAGTCATATGACCAACAAGATAGAGGAGTAGATGTTTTCTCCAATCCTTATGACCCCTTAAACCTCTCCAAAATAGAAATCATTTATGAGATAAGGCAATTTTAGCTCTTTCCATAGTCTAAGACAAGAACTCAAAGTAAAAACCTGAAGAACTAACAGCAGAAAAAGCTAATAAATCTCTAAGCCCCAACATATTCACTCAACATCACCTACCCCATGGCCCACCAAAATCCAGCATCAGGGTTGCGTAAGACCAGCCACAGTTTGCAACAGAACTCAAATCTAACCCCTCCATTCTCTCAGTGCCAGGAAAACCAAGACAGAAACTTGTTCTGGCTGAGACTTTCTTCTTAAATGAGAGGTAAGGAAGGAAGACTCATGATCATTTATCCAGGTATAAATAAGTCATTAGCAGTCAGAAAGACTCAGCAGAAGAAGATTAAGGGGAACATGTGGTATACCTTAATTAAGTCAAAGATTAACAATGAAGGAAAATAACTCCTTACTTCTCAGGAAGAATACCTACAGGAAAATGGGCAAGGAGGCAAAAGGAGAGGTTGAAATAGGGGGAAACAAGGGGAGAGATCTTATTTCAATACTAGGAGAGAGTACCACTGATAAATGCTCTTATGGGAGAAGATATTCCATAAAAGGAGATGAGGACCTTACAAAGGATATAAACTGTAGGAATTTGTTGCTTAAAGAGACCACTCATCCTGCCTCAGGAGAAGAGGAATCAGAGCTCTGGGGGACAACTGAAACCAAGAAGAGTGGGAGGGGATAAACCCAAAGGAGGAGATTTCATGGTAAATAGGTAGGGTGGAAGAAATGACCATGGAATTGATAATGAATGACAAAATCAGGGACATAGGAAAATTCTATCAAAAGACAATATTCTTTCTATCATTTCCAGGAATAAGCATTTCTAAGAGTGAGATACAATGAAGAAAAGGGACCAGGGGTCAAGACTGACAAGGCAATAACATAGAAACTACATAGAAGAGAGAATCCAAAATAGGTACCTTAGAAAATTTAATTCCTTGAGGAATACCGAAACTAAAGAACTAGGTAACTACAAGGGCCATGAATAATAATTTTAAAATTACAATCTAGAATAGATAGAAATGAATAATAAATAATGGAGGGAAAGAAATATTTTTAAAGGCATAGAAAATTGGTTTTAAAAACTAATGAACCAAATAAATTGAAGAGAAGGAAAATGGAGATTTTACTTGGCTACATATCTGAAAAGAAAAAAAAAACAGGAGGAATTAAATAACTAGATAAAAGCAAAAAAAGGCCAACAGTTAAGTCAAACTCTAAAACAAAAGGAAAAAGGTAATGAAAGGGCAAGGCTTAAGAACAAGGGGAAGAAAGCCAGTCATAATGGGGTTGCTTTACAACAGATTAAGTTAAAATAACTGAAGGGACTTAGTACTATTTTTACAGAAAAAGAAAGAGGGAAAAAAATCTAATTTGAAATATATGTGTATATAAAAAGACAAAACGAAGAAAATATTAACATAAATCTTCTAATTTTAAATATGAGTGGAATAATCAATACAATAAAATAAAAAAGAGTGACAGATTGGGTAGGAAAAAAACACAATCTGCTGCTTACAAGAAACACATTTATAAAACAAAGATACACACAGAATAAAAATGAAATGCTGGAACCAGGAGGACCTAGTTGGTGTCTTGACTCCAACACTTATTCTCTATGTAACCTTGCATAACTCTCCCCTGTATGACCCTCTTTACTTCTCTCAGTCTCAGTTTCCCCATCTTGAAAATGAAGGGATTGGCACTCCATGACTTCTTTTTTATTATTATTAATTTATTTTTGCTTTCCAACATTCGCTTACACAGAATTTTGAGTTCCAAATTTTTTCTCCATCTCTCCCCTTCCACCACCCCAAGACTTGTGAATACCCCTTCCCCAATCTGCCCTCCCTTCTTTCATGTTTCCCATTCTCTTATCCCCTTCCCCTTCCATTTTTCTGTAGGACAGGATAGATATTTCTACCCCATTGCCTGTATATCTTATTCCCCATTTGCATGTAAAGACAATTTTAACATTCATTTTTGAAACTTTGAGTTCCAAATTTTTTCCCTTCCTCCCTCCCCACCCACCCTCATTGCGAAGGCAAACAATTTGATATGGGTTATACATGTGTAATCATGTATAACACTAAAGACTATATTTCACTCCATTCTATCCTGCCAACCTCATTTATTCTCTCCTTTGACCCTGTTCCTCTTTAAAAGTGTTTGCTTCTGATTCCTCCTCCCCCAATCTGCCCTTCCTTCTATCATCCACCTCTCTCATCTCCTTCCTCTCTATTTTTTGTAGTGTAAGATAGATTTCCATACCCAATGGAGTGTGTATGTTATTCCGTCCTTAAGCAAAATCTAATGAGATTAAGATTCACTTATTCCCTCTCATTTATCCTCTCTTCCCCTCCACTGTAAAAGCTTTTTCTTGCCTCTTTTATGCAAGATAATTTACCCCAGTCTACCACTCCCTTCCTCCTCCTCTCTCATTCCTTAATTTTAGTTTTTAGATAGTATCCCTTCATATTTAATTTACCCTGTGCCGTATATTCCCCCTAATAATGAGAAAGGTCTCATGAGTTACAAATGTCATCTTTCCATATAGGAATGTAAACAGTTCAACTTTAATAAGTCCCTCATGATTTCTCCTTCCAATTTACCTTTTCATGCTTCTCTTGAGTCTTGTATTTGAAAGTCATATTTTCTATTCAGCTCTGGTCTTTTTGTCAAGAATTCTTGAAAGTCCTCTATTTCATTGAATATCTATTTTTTCCTCTGAAGGATAATAATCTATTTTGTTGGGTATGTGATTCTTGGTTGTAATCCTAGCCACTTTGCCCTCCAGAATATTACATTCCAAGCCCTCTAGTCCTTTAATGCAGAAGCTACTAAATCTTGTGTTATTCTGATTGTGTTTCCACAATACTTGAATTGTTTCTTTCTCGCTGCTTGCAGTATTTCTCCTTGACCTGGGAACTCTGGAATTTGGCTACAACATTCCTAGAAGTTTTCCTTTGGGGATCTCTTTCAGGAGGTGATTGGTGTATTCTTTTAATTTCTATTTTACCCTCTGGTTTTAGAATATCAGGGCAACTTTCCTTGATAATTTCTTGAAAGATTCTTGAAAGATCTAGGCTCTTTTTTTAATCATGGCTTTCAGATAGTCCAATAATTTTTTTAAAAATTATCTCTCCTGGATCTGTTTCCCAGGTCAGTTGTTTTTCCAACGAGATATTTCACATTCTCTTCTATTTTTCTCATTCTTTTGGTTTTGTTTTACAATGTCTTGATTTCTCATAAAGTCACTAGCTTCCATTTGCTCCATTCTAATTTTTAAGGAAGTATTTTCTTCAGTGAGCTTTTGGACTTCCTTCTCCATTTAGCCAATTCTGCTTTTTAAGGCATTCTTTTCCTCATTGGCTTTTTGGACCTCTTTTGCCATCTGGGTTAGGCTATTTTTTAAGGTGTTATTTTCTTCAGTATTTTTGGGGTCTTCTTTAGTAAGCTGTTGACTTGTTTCTCATGATTTTCTTGCATCACTCTCATTTCTCTTCCTAGTTTTTCCTCCACTTCTCTTACTTCTCAAAATCCTTTTTGTGCTCTTCCATGTCCTGGAACCAATTCATATTTTTCTTGGAGGCTTTGGATATAGGAGCTTTGACTTTGTTGTCTTCTTCTGGTTGTATATTTTGATCTTCTTTGTCATCAAAGAAAGATTCTATGGTCTGACTTTTTTTGCACAGTTTGCTCATGATCCCAGTCAATTACATGAGTTATAAATTCTTTGTTAAGGTAGGAGTCTGTGTGGAGTCATTGTGGAGAATGTACTGTCCCAAGCTTCAGAGGTTTTGTGCATCTATTTTCAGATATACTTCTGGGGACCTGTAACTTTTCAGTTCTTCCATTGTGGTATGAGCAAAGGAGAGATGTTTACTCCTTTCCTGGCCTGTGCTCTGGTCTGTGAGTGACCACAACCACTCTTTTCTGCCTTGGAATTGTGAGGAGGAATCTCTCTTTACTGCCACCCAAGCTCCACTACACCAGTACTCCTCCTTGCCCCAAGACCACCACACAGGACTGGGACCCAGATCCAAGCACTGGCAAAGCAAGAGAATCTTGCCTCAGCACCAGCAAAGAGATCCCTGCAATTTCTCTCTGATCAGCCACTCAATTCCCACCTCTGTCTGTTTGCCAAGAATCTAGAAGCAGCTACCATGCCACCAGGGCCCTAGGGCTGGTCCATAGCTGGTGCTAGACCATGCTCCTCTTTCACCCAGGTCTGATAAATCCCTCCTACTGACCCTCCAAGTTGTTTTTGGTGTTTGTGGATTGAGAACTCTGGAAACTGGTACAGTTGCCAGTGATTAAGTCTCTAGAGACCTGCTTCAGGTTCACTGGGGCCCCATCTTTGTCTTCATGGCCCAACTTGAACTGTGCTCCTCTCCCAGCCCAGTGCAACACACCTTTCTCATCAACCATTCAGGTTGTCTTGGGCTGGAAATATGCTTCACTCTGTCTTTTTGTGAGTTCCACTGCTCTAGAATTTGTTTAGAGTCATTTCTTACAGGTATTTGGAGTGGTTTGGGGGAGAGCCCAAGCAAGTCACTGCTTTCACTCCAGCATCTTGGCTCTGCCCCCCACTCTATGACTTCTAGTTCCAAAACCATGATCTTCTGAAATGTTTTTTCTTCCCTATGAAATAAGGAAATTAGACAATATAATATGGCATCAAAACCCTTTCTAGGTCTAAATAAATAAAATAAAGTCCAATTGTTCTGTAAAGTGATATGACTTATGATATATGATTAATCAAAAAGGGTACTTTGCATAGACCAGGACACTTACTACCCAGTTCTCACATTGGGTTCAAAGTCCAAGGTCATTTAGGTTCAAGGTTAACTGGTATCACCAATTCTACTTTTTATCTTATATTTTATATTCTACTTAATGAGGTTTCTTTCCCCCTCCCTTTTTTCTTTCAATTTTTTTAATAAATCAGTTATCTTTATTAAAAATAGTTTAAAACTTTCCTTCACAATCATATGCAAATCCATTTTCTGTGATACCACTGTTCCCCACATTTATTACAAATGATGATTACATTTGCTCATTTGGGTTTCCATTGTGAACCTAGCTTGAAAAGAAAAGTGTTCCTCTGGCAATTACAGTGATCTTGCAATTAAACTTCTCACAGGGCCTACATTTAATTTTGTTTGCCTTTGTGCCATCGACCACTTGAAGAAGAGAATGTTTCTGTATACAGAACTCTGGATATGAAGCCCTCAATTTTTTTTTTTTTATCATTTACCATTTCTATGACTGTCATTGCAACAAATTCTTTTGGAGATAAGGTCCCAGAAAACAGATTTTTTTATAAATGGGGATTTTTTTTTGATTCTTCAAAGTTCTGAATTTTGAGCTCTACTTTTCATCCCACAGGATTATTCCCATAGAACAGACATGACAGTGTGTAGTCAGCAGGTAGGAAGCAGGTTTTTATAGTGGCAAGAACTCTGGCTAGAGAGTCAGAAGACCTGAGTTCTATTATTTACTTAGCCAAGTCCTTTTCCCTCAGTTTCTTCATCTATCAAATTATGATATTAAAACCTATGCTGCTAACTTCACATTACTGCTGTGAACATCAGAGATAATGCTTATAAGAGTACTTTGAAAAACATAAAAGCATGAAACAAGCTAAGGTATTATTGTTATTTAGTTAATACATAATGACAGTGATGTTACAAAATTGCAGGCTATGGACCATCAACCTTTGAGAAATGGACACTTTAGAGACATGTTTGTTTTTCCTCATCCCACTGCCTCCCTCCACACCCACATGTGCTCACCTTTCAAAGAAACCAAAACAAGCAAATAAGTTAAACCCTGCCTTTTAATTTTTCAAAGTCTCTCATTTTGATAACTTGAAGAGAAAGACTTTCTCACATATACTGCCTATGAGACTCCGGACAGAACACTGAACCTCTCAGTACTATAACCTATTCACAAAGACTATAAGTTAATTACTAATGAGTGGGCATCTCTATCAGTGAAGGGAGTTTTTTCCAGAAAAATGAAACCATTGGTATAGAGAAAAATAAAAAGAGGAAAAATATTTTAATAAAAACCACAAGTCAAATATTCATTGTGCTGTGCACACATGTAGCATTCATATACACACAGAACACAGGAATAGGCATATGCCCATACACACATACTCATACTTATGCAAATAGAAAGCACATGTAGATATATAATTTTCACCTACACATAAATAGGTCCATGCACACAACACACGTTTACACAAGATACTAATACTATGATACATTTAATATATGATAGGCAGCTAGGTGGCTCAGTGAATAGAATGCTTGGCCTGGAGTCAAGAAGACTTGAGTTCAAATCCTGCTTTAGACACTTACTAGCTGTGTAACCTCTGAGCAAGTCACTTAAGCTCTGTTTGCTTTAAATCTACTGGGGGAAAAAATGGCAAACCACTCCATTATCTTTACCAAGAAAATTCCATGGACAGCATTGGCATGCTATGATCAATAGGGTCATGAAGAGTCCAGCATGACTGAATGACTAAACAATGACAACAACAAATACATTTAATATATGAGAGGAAGTATAGTATAATGTATAGAGAGCCAGACAGCAAGCTAGTAAAACCAGTTCAAGTCTCACCTGTGACACATACTGGCTGCATGATCTTTAACAAATCACTGAACCTCTCAATACTTTAGGCAGCTCTCTAAGCAATGATGGGGCTAACCAACATTGGTAGACAGAGTCTGCTAACTTGGGAGTTCTCTACACTAACGAAATCATAGGTCCTATTCCCATCTCCACTCATAAACAGACTCATATCAATGCACATTTGAACAAACAAATTATTTTTGGATGCCATACACATACCCTAAACTACACACAAAGTTTATGTGTATATTAAGTACAAATACAGGTACACATCCATATACCTCCATGCTCTTAAATACATACATACTACAGAAAGTCCTCTTTGACAGATCATGGACTTCCAAAATTCTGTAGATCCAAGTGATGCTTTAGCATCAGCAGCCCAGTGCCTTGTGCTATCTATTCCAGTTTGTAGCTTTCTACTTAATTCCACCTTCTCGTCTTCAGCTGCATTGCTCCTGATTATATAGGTAAAAGCTAAACTATACATACAAGCTTCTTACACACACTCCTGCTTCAGAAACAGGTGCCGTGTGTACATAGGGTGTTTGGTTATTGTGCATCAAGTTGACCATTTACTCCAATCTTACAGCAATCCACCTTACAGAGTAGGTGTCATTCAATACATTTTTCCCAGAATTTGTATAACCTCGTTTAACTTCATATACAAATCCACTAGTTTAATTGATTTTTTAATTAACTAGATAAGAATTGGACCTAGAATTTTATTGACATAGGAAACTCCCAGATGTAGAAATTTCCTTTACCAAAAGCAGGCTGGCAACATCTCTGCAATTAATATTCTTGGAGAGCTGCCTAGAGCATTTAACAGCTAAGTGTCCTGCCCAGGGTCATACAACCAATAAAGACTTTCTGGAAAGCAAACAATGTTGCTTCCCTTTCTAACAAAAGTTTGAGAAAAAATAATCTGCTATTTAGGCTTATAAACAAGTCAGCGATAATGGCTATGAGGCAGTTCTAGGGCCTGAAAGTTTGTGGTAGCTATTTATTCAGGAGGACATATTTGGTCTCTCATTTCAGACACTTTTTCATTATCTAGTGTCCAGGTGTTTCCCAGAGCTCAACTTAAATCACCAGAATGAGAAGATCAGAAAGCAAGAATTATTTGGCTCCAAAAGCTGCTTTGTAGGAATGATTTTTAGCTTTAGGTCAGCTACAAAAATATTGAAAAAGATCAGATGTTGAGAGTATTCAAAACCAGAGAAGGTTGAGTCTTAGTAAGGGGGTTTGCTACCCTGAAAAGCAGCTTGCTCCTTTTTCAGTCCATCAAGACACCAATGTTCTAAAGATGGTATGTGGAAATGGCCCAAGAAATGTATTTAATCAAAACACTCATTAGTCATTACCAAAATGTGTGTCTCATAAAAAAATCTATGACTGGAGTGAAATAAGCAGAACATGAAGAATAGTACTCACAGTGACTACAACAATGTAAATTAAAAGATTACTGAAAGGGAGGCCAACTGAGTAATTTAAAAGCCAATCATGGTCCCAGGGAATAAATAATGAAACATTTTCTTCCACTAAGTAGAGAGATAGGAACCTACTTTGGCAGAATGTTGAATAAATTGTAATATAAGGCCAATCTATCGGTTGCTTGCGCTTAATTATTTTTCATTGTTACGATAGATGGTTCAATTTGCCATGGAGTAGAATAAGGTGATATACAAAAATGACCACTACAAAAAAAAGTCAATATTTTTTAATAGAATGCATGCTTGTTAGCAAAGATAGAATATAATAGGACTCTTTTTCTGCACAAGCTCTGTGTTCATATCTTAAAATATGAAAAAACTACAGATAACCAGTGAGAATATTTTCTGTCCTGATAGCTGTCAGGCAGCAAATCATAAGATACATAAGCTTTTCTGACCCTTTTGCAGTTGCTGTTCATTGGACCAAGGGAACAGAATGCACAATCAATTCTTGACTGTTCAAGAGTTGAATTCCCAGTTATGGACTATCTTGGTCATTTTCTAGACATTTCACTGCCTCTTGGCCCCTTCATAGAGAAAACAAAGGAAGAGAAAGAATAGCTCCAGTGGTTAAATTTAGTTTTGTCTTTGGCTGTAGTTTTCCATTATATAAGCTCTATAAAAGCCTCCGAGATAATCAAAATTGTCTTGAATAGAATCTCTTGTTTTCCTGGTGGCATTGTGTATATGTGGATTACTAAGAAAACAATTTTTTTGAAGTAATTCTGAAGGCCTCAGGTGTAGCCTTCATCCAGCTTCAACTCAATGAGGAAAGCTGCCTTGCTCCTTGGAGTTCATTGTCAGTGTGAAATCTATTAACACAGAATTTGCAACAAGTATTAAGGTAATTGTCATTCATAATGAGCTGGTGCCCTGGAATTTAACCGTTTAATCTACAGTTGTGCTCAGCTAATTTTCCAGCTGGAGTTGTTCCCTAGGTCATTGCCAGCTGACCTTCAGACCTCTTTTGGTCTCTAATCTCTGCTTAGTAACAAAGGGCTAATTATGAATTTTTGTTCATAAAAATTGTAAGTAAATGATTATAAACAGGAGACTGTCCCTCATTACAGGAGAAATGGAAATAAATGCCTAGCATGAAACATGAACCTTTCAGCAGACATGGAGCCCAGATTAAAATCAAAACAGAAAAATGAAAAGAGGCTTTGACATTGTTTTGCCAGGGCATAGCAGGCATTGGTCCTGTGGAAGGTAATATGGGGGATTAAAGATTGGCAAGACCTGGCCATAGCATCAATTATGTACAGCCTTCCCCCAACTTCACCTTTTCTTGCCCTTCGCTTTCTAAAGAGAGGGATCCCAGTTCAATTCTGGAGAAGATAAAGTCCCTGATGAGGTCTAACTAATGTGGATGATATACATTTCATAGAGAAGGGGGAACAAAAAATATCATAGCTTTTAAGCGGAAGATAAGGAAAGAGTTTTGAAATGGGACAGTAACATGTTAAGATTTCATAGTATCAGAATTTATTAAGAACAAGAATCAATTAAGAGCCTTCTGTGTGGCAGATCATTATTATTAGGAACTGTGGTAAACGTGAAACAGTGCCTGCCCTTAGTAAGCATACAATCTATCTGGAAAGGACAACATGTACCCAAAGACAGTTATATGCATAATAGATACATAATAATTTAAGAGGAACACTAGAAGTTGTAGGAATTGGGAAAATCATCATGTAAAAGGTCTTGAAGGAAACAAGGGATTCTAAGAGGCAGAAGAGAGGAGATGATGAAATGGAGCTGAGGCCAGTGAGAAGAGATATCAAGTTCTGTGTAGGAGGGATAGGAAGAAGAAAAATTTGGACTGGGCTGAATTATATATGCAGGGGAGTGTATGTACTAAGTTTGGAGATGTAGTCTAGAGAGAGGTTGTGAAGGGCTTTAAATGTGAAATAATGGAATAAATATTTGCTCCTGGAAGTAAAGAGGAGCCAGTGGAGTTTATTGAGCAGAAGAGTGACATGGTTGAAACTGTACCTTGGGAAAAAATATTTTGACAGATTTGTGGAGGGTAGATTGAAGGAGAGAGACTTTAGGCAGAATGAACAATGAATAAGAAATTGCAATAGGACAAATGATAAGTGATAAAGACCTGAATTAGGGCCATGGCTATAGAAGTAGAGAGAAGAGGATGGATGTAAGGGAGATTAGGGAGCTAGAAATCATAGCATTGGGCAACTAACTGACTATGTGGGGTGAATGAAAATGACAGAATTTAAGTTAATATTAAGGTAGCAAATCTAGAAAACTGGAAGAATGGTACTGCCCTCAACAAAAATAGGGAGGTTTAAAAGAGGAGGTAGTTCTTTTGGGGAGAAAGTTCTTTTGGACATACTGAGTTTGAGATGACTACAGGACATCTAGCATCTCATTTAAAATGTCCAGTATGTAGCTCATGAGAGATTAGAACTAGATACATATATCTTAAACCCTGAGTAGGTCACCAAAAGAGTGTAGAAAGAAAAGAGAAAGGGGCCTAGGACAAAGCCTTGGGGCATGCCCACCAATAGAGGGCATGATATAAAAGATAATCAGCAAAGGGGCCTGAGAGGAAGCATTCAGACAGGTAGGGGGAGAACAATGAGAAAGGAGTATCACAAAAGTCCAGAGAGAAGAGAATATCTAGGATGGAGATGGCCAAAAGTGACAAAAGCTGAAAAGAAGTCATTAAGGACCTAGTTTAACAGAAAGAACACTGTTTAAGTCAAAGGACCTGGACAAAACTCTACTCCAAACTGTGAGCTTAACACAAGTGATTGAACTTCTGCGGGACTCAATTTTTTTATGTGTAAAATAAGACTGAATTCCTCTCTGTCACTCTAAATGATTGTTCTATGATACACTATCCAGGTGGTACAATGGAGAGATCACTGAACCTGGAGTCAGAAAGCCCTGGTTTCAAATCCAGTCTTAGACATTTACTATTTCTCTGGCTCTAGGCCAATCACTTAATTTTTGTTTGCCTCAGTTTCTTCAACTGTAAAATGGAGATAACAGCATCTACCTCACAGGGTTGTTGTCAGGATCAAATAAAGTAACATTTATGAAAGTGCTTAGCATAATACCGGTTAAATACATGCACAACGATGACTAACTTTGATAGACAGCTCTTCTCAACAACGCAAGGATCTAAGACATCTCCAAAAGTCTCATGATGGAAAATGCTATCCACATCCAGAGAAAGAACTATGGAGTTTGAATGCAGATTGAAGCATCCTATTTCCTCTTTTTTTTTCTCCTGTTTTGTTTTGATTCTTCTTTCTTGTCGTTCCTCTTATAGGTTCTAATGCTTCTTTACAATATGTTTAATAGGAATGTGCATGTATAGTTTATATTAGATTTCACGCCATCTTGAGGAGGAAGGTGGGGAGGGAAGGAGAGAAAATTTACAACTCAAAAGCTTTTAGAAGTGATTGTTGAAAACTAAAAATAATTAATTAAAAAAAATACCAGTTATGTAGTAGTGCTTAATAAATATGTGTTACCTTTCCCTTCCCATTCTGGGAATATGAATTGCAGAAAACAGGTCTGTGGTTAAATAGTTGGCATAGCCTATTCTGGTGGGCCAAAACAGAATCCAAGAAGGCCTCCCACATCATTCCTTCACACTATGTTTTCTCTTTTCCTTGGCTCACTTGTATAAAATGAAGTGAGCAATAGAGATAAAGCTGCCATAAAAAGCAGCTCTTCCAAAAATAATAGCTACTATTTTTGTAGGGCAGCATGGCACTGCAGATAGTGCCCTGGACCTGGAGTCAGGAAGACTCATCTTCCTGAGTTCAAATCTGGCCTCATGCACTTATTACCTGTGTCACCCTGGGAAAGTCCCTTAACCCTGTTTGCCTGTTTCCTCATCTGTAAAATGAGCTGAAGAAGGAAATGGTTTGAAAACCCTAAATGGGGTCACAAAGTGTTAGACATGACTCAGTAACGACAACAACCATTTATGTGGCACTTTAAAGTTTGTTAAGTGCCTTATACACATTATAGTACATAATCTTCATAGCAACCCTGTGAGATAAATGCTCTTATTATCTCTACCTTACAGATGAAGAAATTGAGGCTAGGAGAGGTTGAAAGACTTGTCCAGGTTCATACAGCTAATAGGTATTTGAGTTGGGATTTTAGGTCAAATCAAGCACTATATTCATTCACTACACTGCTTTTCTTCCACTTAGTTGATTTTTCTTGATATTCCATGTCCCCTTTCCCAGATCTAAAGCAGTTTCTCCCAACAGCCCCATGCATTTCATAGTATATTATGGATACAACTAATACTTTTTCCCATAGCTTCATTAGATGAACTTTCTTATTGTGCAATCTTTGTAAGTTCATTCATTCATTCATCTAACATTTCTTTTGGACTACTGTGTGTAGAATAGTGTATTATATAGCCACATAGGGAGATATACTGCTTAAATAACATATGTCTACCATTCTCTTGGAACTTACAGTATGTTATAGAGATAAGACATAGCCACACTTAGCTCTAATATGTGTCATTTTGTAAGTGAATGAGAGTGCTATACAACAGTGTCCTATGAGAGGTACAAGTGAATACATGGGGACATCAGAAGAGATTTCATAGAGGAGGTGGCATTTGAGTTGGGTTTTAAAGGAGGGACGGTAATTCAACAGGTAGAGAGGGAGAGGAGAGCATTAAAAGCATGGGGAACAGAATGAGCTAGGACAGTGAGGCAGGAGAGGGCATGATTTGTTCTGTTTGGCTGAAACAGCTGTGGTTTCTCCTTTATGGTGTCAAAATAACTGACTCCTATTAGAAATGTGAATAACAACTAAAAGTAACCAATCCAAAGATTCTTAGTCTCCCCTTTTCTTGGTAAAAAAAGAGAGAGAGAGAGAGAGAGAGAGAGAGATACTTATTTACTTACTCTTATTTCCAACACAAAATGACAGTTTAATGTAACTCTTCATGAAAAGCACTGAGGGTCAATGAACAAGCCCATAGTGGCCTGGTCCAGTTTCAAGTATATGTCTGGAGGAAAAAAGATTTTTCAGCAAGCTAGATGTCCTTTTTTTTTTCCTTTCAGCAACTGGAGCAGTTGACAGCAACTAAAAGTGAAAGTGACATTTAACTTCTCCTGTAGTCGCTGGATAAATTCATTTCAACTTTGATCAGAGAATCCTAGAATATCAGAGTTGGAAGAAATCCCAGAAGCCATCTAGTTGCTGGTGAGGGAACCTCAAGGGAATGAGATTTTTCTTTCCTGCAAACTAGGAGGTTGTAGGGGTAGGGAATCATATTTAATAAAGATGCTTATGCACATTTGAGATTCTTACCTGAAGCACATAAGAAAACAAAATGAAAATAAAATGACATGGGGGGAAGAAAAGTGAGGAAGAGGCAGGCTGTCATTCTATCCTGAAAAAGAAATACTGCCTTAATAAAAGTAAATTCCAAGAAGAAGAGAAGCCCAAATATACTTTAGGGAAAAAAAATTGTGCAAAAAAAAAAACATGTCCTTAGGATCATAGAATTAGTCAGAATTAGAAAGATTCTTGAGATGATCTAGCTCAAGTCCCTCATTTTACAGAGACAAAAACTGAGAGTGGAAGTGACTTCCTTAAACCCACACAAGTAGTAAATAATAGAGTCTCATTTTGAATCTTCATCCTCTGACTTCGAATCTAGTGCTCTTTTCATGTAGATGTATTTCCTTTTCATTATAAGTAGACAAATTAAAGGATTATCATTCACTTTTGAAAGAGTATGATTTATTTCTTTAGAAATGGTACCTTCAATATACAATTTAGCTTCACAGGCCCAGTTTATACATAATTTTCAGAAATGCACATACTATGAAAAACAATACACACCTGCACACAGTTTTGGCAATCCTGCATCTTTCTAATTTCAAATTAGAAAGCTGGATTTTTTTCTCCCTATACACCTTATTTATAAAGGAGGTGGTTCAGATGAGTAGGAGATGGTGACAATAAAGCCTTTCAGTTCTCTCACACATCATTTTATTTATCAAATCACTAATCTAGTTGGTAAGTAGCACAGGATTTACAGCTGGAAGATATCTACAACCTCATTTTTCAGATGAGGAAACAGGTCCAGAGAGGGGAAATCATTTGGTCAATATCAGACAGACAGAAAATGTCAAGCATCAGGATAAGAATCCAGGTCCTATGACTGCAAATGTATAATAGCAAATTCTTGCCATTATAACATGGAGATTCTCAAGGTAATTTCTAAGGACTCTCATTCAGTTCACAGGAATTGGTACCCTAAATTACTTTCACCAGAAAATGAAGCATTACTTTTTTTTCCCCTTCTTTACATTTAAAATAACCATCTTGACTAGAATGTCCTCAAGAAGTTATGGATTTGCATTCCTGCCCCAGATGAATTTGTCTATACAGCCCAGTACTAAACACCCATGATTTCTTTTTATTTTGCTAGAATGATTACAGGAAGTTATCTATGCAATGCAAGGATTTTGTGGTGGGTGTGCTGGACCTCTGCAGGGACACAGAAGAAGTGGAGGCAATTTTAAATGGTGATGTGAACATCCAAGTCTGGGCCGATCATCATCGTCCAAGTCTGAGTCGAATCAAGCTTGCCATTAAGTACGAGGTCAAAAAGGTAAGTCTCTCCCCCTCCAAATTCATCCACTCATGGGGCTTTGGGTCATCATTTCAGTAGTGCTCCTAACATATTCATTTGCATGTAATGCATCTTTTACTCTTCAAGGGAATTGTTTAGGCACTAAGAATCCCAACTCTGGTAAGAAGGAATGTTATATGTTGTTTGCAGGCCTCGTTTAGCCTCTTTTACCTTTAGCTCAGCAGGTAGAGCTGAAACATGGAATCCATTAGAAGGGCCATTAGACCACAAGACGTGAGAGGATGATTTATTGACTGCTAACATGCCAGGAAGGGCCATGCTGATTGATTGATTGGTGGGTGAAGAAGAGTGGATGGTTCTCAGAATTACTAAAGGAGACAGACCACTGGGAAATACAGAAGGCCTTATCAGCAAGATTCAAAAAATGAATCAATCACAACAGATGGCAACCTTTCTACTTCTCCTCAACACACTGTGGAGAACATTGATAGGCTGGAAAACCTCCAGAGAAGGGCAATTAGAGTTGACAAAGGGCCCTGAGTCTATACCACATGAGATTTAGTTGAAGGAATTGCAATTTTATAGCTGGGAGAAAAGAAGGATTGGGAAGGAGAGGAAATGTGGAAGGGAGGTGTGATATGTGTCCTAAAATATCAAAGACTATCTTGTGGGACAGGTATTAGGCTAGTTCTGTTTGGCCACAGATGGCAAACTTAGAAGCAATTGGTGGAATAAAAGAGATAACAGATACGGGTTCTATTTAAAGATAAATTTCCAAAATATTTGAATTGCCCAAAAGTACAATGAGCTGCTATTCAGGTGGTAGTAGGTTCCCCCTTCATGGAGGTCTTCAACAATGGCTGGATGACCATTTGTTGGGTTTGTTGTAGAGGGGAATCTTTTTCAGAGTATTGGTTGAACTAGATGGTTTCCAGTTCCTTCAAACTCTGAGACTATTCTGTTCATTCTCTGTCTTCCACTAGGAAAATTAGAATGAATGCTTTGATGAATCAAGTGAATTTCTATTTAAATCTCAACAAATGCACCAAATATTTGTTGCAGATGCACAAAGAGCAAGGTCAAGTGGTGAAGTAGGTAGAGTGCTGTACTTGAAATCAGGAAGATCTGAGTTCAAGTCCAGCTTTTGACACCTACTGGCTGTATGACCATGGACAAGTGACCTAATCACTCTAGGCAATAGTTTCCTGAAAAATAAGGGTTATTAATAGCATCTACCTTACAAGATTGTTGAGGCTCAAATGATGTATGAAATTCTAACGTGCTATAAATTGTCAGTAATATTAGTATTATACCTTAATTCAACGTGTGAACATTCCCACATGATACCATAGATCTATGTCAAACGTAAAGTGTTATCAATTAAGGGAACTGGACATATTTAGTCTGGAGGAAAAGAAAAAACTTGGGGAAGAAATTAAATGATAGCATCTTCAAGTATTTGAAGAGTCGTCATATGAAGGAGAGATGAGATTTGTTCTGTTCCCCCAGAAGGCAAAAGAAGGAGGAAGGTATGGAAATTGTAGAGTGTACAATGCATGCCTAATGTCAGGGGGGAAAAAACCAACTTCTTAATGATTAGAACTATCCAAAAATAGAATGAGCAGCCTGTTGAGATGGTGGGTCGGGCCCCCTCTCACTCCAAGTCTTCCTGTTGAATAGGGCATAGTGGGGGCTCCTTTTGTGTACAGATTGGACTAGAGAACCACAAAGTTTCCTTGAAGCTTTCAAACTCTTTGAATCTGTGTTGTAAAGGTCACATAGGTATGTGGTGGCAGAGGTGGGATATGAACCCAAGTCATCTGACCTCTGTGTTAGCATAGTACTTTCCACCACACCACATTAATGTTTATTGCACATCAAAGAAATGGTTAAAACTATGTTTTCATCCAGGTGTTTGTCACAACCTAAGCTAACATCACCAAAGACTAGCAAGGTATTTATAAGACCTGCATTCAGCCTACTCTGATCTTTTCTTGTTATTTTATTTATCTAAAGGAAACCATCTTTGGTGAAAAACAAAATGGGTCAGATGAAACCATCAAGGGATATCTCCTATTCTGAACACACTTTTCTATACTTTTCTTTCTTGGGCTTCTGCTCCAAGGCAGTTTCTAAAAACTTAGCTGAACTAAGGAAAATAGGACACCTGAGGCTGGGCCTAGGAAGCTTAGATTCAGGAGGATTTTTTTTTCTTTTTTATGATTTTGGTTTTGGTTTTTTAAATCAGTGCCAATGTTTGATTCTGCTTTCTGGGCTCTGTAATCCTTCACTTTTCAGTCTCAACCTAGCCACAAGGGCTCACTGAAGCTTTTTCCCCAGCTCCCAGCAGTCACTTTCTGAAGCTGCCAAGTACAAACATACCTCAGTGGATAGCTAAGGGACAAGTCAAGATGAATGTATATGTATCATATACATATACATACATGTATATGTGTGTATCCATCTATTTATTTATCTATTTATGAAATGCAAAGTATCTCCTCCTTGCCTCTTTAGAAATCAAAGGACCTCTATCTCTGCCAACTAGCACATGACAAAATTGAGCCACATATAGGGCAAAAGCAAAAAAAAAAAAAAAGCTTTATAAAACCCCAGGTAACCCTTATCTGTAGAAGGATGATAAATATACAAAATAAAATGCCAGACTTTCTGGTTTTCAAGACCTTCCTCTAATAGGAATTAGATTATAATGTCTTCCAAATTTCCTTCCTATCCTCCTAAGATAATGTTATTCAGTAATTCCTTGAAATTTACCAGAAAGTGAGCACACTGATGTCATTCAATTCTATTAAATATGATCCAGTTAAATTCAATCCAACAAGAATTTATTAAGCACTTCTTAAATGGCCTGTCTTGTACTTAATACTGGGGATACAAAGACAAACCTGAAGCAGTCTCTGCCCTGAAGAAGCTTATACTCTGCTTAGGGGAAACAACATGTAACTAGAGACGTAAATATAAAATTCATGACATAAAGTAGTTTAAGAGAATGAAAGCACTAATAATCAGGGGATTTGGAAAACCCTCATGTTAAGACATAACACTTGAATTTCTTTTTGAAGGGAGATAGGGATTCTAAAAGACAGACAAAGAGGGAGAGCTTTCCAGGTACTGAGTGATAGACCGTATGAAAGAACTGGGCAAAGAAACTAAATATCATGCATAAGAAACAGCAAGGAGATTGGTTTGACGGAAATGTAGAATGAGTGAAGGAGAGGAATGAGCAATAAGCCTGAAAAGATAGTTTGGAGCCAGATGGTAAAGGGTTTTAAAAGCTAAACAAAGCAGTTTGAGTTTGATCTTGGGAGACAACTGGCACTTCCTAAGGAGGGGGAGTGATGTGATCCTGCCTGTGTTTTTGGAATATCACTCTGATAGCCTATGTAAAGGATGTATTAGAAAGAGGAGAGACTGTGAGTTGGGCATACTATGGAGGGGTTGTACCATAGTTCAAGTGAGAAGTCATAAGGGCCTAAAGAGGTTGCAGTGGTCCTGCCCATAAAGAGATGTTGTAGAGGACATTGACAAGATTTGACAATTGATTGTACTTAAGGGCTGAAAAAGAATAAAGAATCAAGGATGGGGGCAGCTAGGTGGCGCAGTGGATAGAGCACTGGCCCTAAAGTCAGGAGGACCTGAGTTCAAATCCGGCCTCGGACCAAACACTTGACACTAGCTGTGTGACCCTGGGCAAGTCACTTAACCCCACTGCCTAGCCAAAAAAAAAAAAAAGAATCAAGGATGATTCTGACATTGTGAGAAGCAACTCCTCTGTATACTTGCTAAATTTGGCTTGATCTTCATTTACACTCTCAAGGATTTTTAGGGGAAAATGCCCTGTGGAAACTCTGTAATCATTCTTTGCCTTTTGCTATTTTTTTTCATCTTGAATTCCACAGTACAAGCCTATTTTTCTTCTCTCAAAGAAATTTAACATGCATTCATTAAGTCCCTGCTGTTAGATACAAGGCACTATACTACCTAGCTATGAGAGATACAAAGGCAAAATCAGCTCCTCCTTCAAGGAGCTTACATGCTTTGGGGGGGGGGGGGAGACGTATAAACAGATAAGTAAATATAAGGTAATTTGAGGAGGGAAAGGGCTAACAAATAAAGGGACCAGAAAGGTGGACCTTGAGATGAACCTTAATGGAAGCTAAGGATTTTAAGAAGTGGAGGTAGAAAGGGAATGGATTCTGATTAGCACCAGCCTCAATTTAATTAGTGGCCAGGGGAAACATGACAGTCAAGATTTGGGTGAGTGAAAGGAGGGAGAAATAGAAGTGATTTTGTCTTTGAAGTACAGTACAGACCATCTGGGTAGAAAGAAGAAATAAGATGAAGAGTTTGGGGAATAGATCACAAGCTTGGCACAGAGAAGGGCGGGCACTGTAGTTATCAAAACATCTGCTGGATATCTCTCTCTCTCTCTCACACACATACACACACACACACACACACACACACACAAGAAAAGCAGCTAGTAATTTCCTAATGACTTTGTGAAAATTTCAACCTCTAAAACATGGAGTAAACAAGCGGAAACTATAAATTCTATTCTGGATATGATTCACCCTTGATAGCCATAAACTGGTTTCTAGGGCAGAAATGACAAGAGCTTGATAAGAATCAGGGTGGAAGTGGGTAGAGGATAGGATCAGTCCATAATAGAGGTTTTGATATAGCAGAAAAAAATTGGGGAAAGCAGATTTCAGTAGGTTCAAAGGAAACATAAGTAGAATCTCATAGACTAAAATTCTTCAGGGGAAGTCAACCCACAGGGGATGAAAGATACTAAAAAAAAAAAATTCTGAAGACACAAAAGGAAACAATTCCAATGATAAGGAAAAATGTGTTTGTTTTTCTTAAGGGAGTGATGTAGATACACAAGGGACTCACCATCCAACTTAGATTTTAAAAAGAAATACAAAGAAGATAGAAATTAGACCAGGAAACAGAAGATAAACATAAGAATATGGCACAGTCTTATAAAGATACTGTCACAACAATGCTAAAGACCAAAATGAGCTGGGGTTGACAAAGACAATTAAGGATAACAAAAAAGGCTTTTTATGTTAAATTAGAAGAAATAATAGGCTCACATAAGGGATAAGACCTCTTCTTAGGGTGGATAGGATGAGACAAGGCATTTGTTTTCCTGATTTCACTCTAAAGGACAATGTTTTTACACTGGGAATAGCAAAAGTGAATCAATTATCCAAGATGGTAAGTCGACTTAAAGTTTGAAAAAATTAGCATGTGAGTCAATATCAGTGATATTTGAAAATCATGGAAAATATGAGTGACTATAAGATTGGAGAAAGCCAAATGCTTTCTCACTTTTCAAAGACAGGCCACTGAGTTTGATTTCAATTTCTGAGAAATTTCTAGAAAAGATCATTAAAGAGATGGTTGGCAAACAGCTAGAAAGGAAAATGCTGTTTACAAAAAGTCAGTCATGCTGGACTAACTTCATTTTGGGGCTGCTAGGTGGAGAGATACAGTGGAGTCAGGAAGACTCATTTTTGTGAGTTCAAATCTGAGCTCAGACACTTATTAGCTGTGTGACCATGGATAAGTCACTGAACTCTATTTGTTTTAGTTTCCTCATCTGTAAAATTAGCTGGAGAAGGAATTGACAAACTACTAAAATATCTTTGCCAATAAAAAAAAACTTCAAAAGGGGTTATGAAGAGTCAAATATAACTGAAAAATGACTGTACTGAAACATCATTTTACTTTTTGACAGGATTTTAAAATCAGGAAGATGTTGCAGGTACAATTTGACTAGATTTTAACAAAGTATTTAATAAAATATCTCATACTATTTTTGTGAAAAAGATAAGATATGGTTTAGATAATAATACAATCAGATGCATTCAAAACAGTTTCATTCAAAGAGTAATTATTTCACTGTCAAGGTGGCAATAGTCTCCAATGGAGTACCCTAGGGATCTATACTTGAGCCTATGCTGTTTAACTTTTTTTTTTATCAACTATTGCCTTATTAAATTTGTAGGGGAAATGTGTGCGATAGCGACCCTAACCCAAATTAAACTCAGAGGTGGAGAGGTGGAAAGCAAAAGTTACCTTTATGACAATCACCGGAGATGGCTGTCTGCTTCTCCCATACACGTGGAGAGAGAGACCTCAGAACAGGGGCCGCCTTATAAAAGCAAATCTCCGCCCACCACGCAAACAAGTCTCTACCCACCACGCAAACAAGTTTCCACCCACCACTATCCCTTACCCCCTTAACTGGGGGTGGGCTTACATTCTAACTGGGAGGTGGGGCTTCCATTCTAAGCTGGAAAGTTTCTTCCTATCCCCTTAACTGGGAGGTGGGGCTTACATTCCAGGAGCAAAATTCAAAGACAAGGAAAGAGGCGGGAAGCCAAGGGCATAGGCTCAGGTTGTGGGGCGGGACTTATTCTTTCTGTTACGTGCTTAAAAACACGGTCTGAGCCTGGCAGGATTTTGAAAATAATAGTAAAAAATTATTGCCCTTTTGAGGAGGCTTCACTTCTGAGAGTTCATCTCTCACAGGAAACAAAGCTTGGAAGGACTGATAACAATGTAAATGATAAGGTCAGAACACAGAAGGATCTGGACAGGCCAGAGTATTGGGTTGAATCTACTAAAGATGATATTCAAAAAGGATAAAGGTAAAGTCCTTCACTTGGGTAAAAAAAAAATCAGTTTTATAAATATAAGATGACTGGGTGGGTCCGGGGGGTGGTAAGTAGTTCTAAAAATGGTCTGAGACTTCTAATATACTTAAAACTTAACATGAGCTGGGGCAGCTAGGTGGCACAGTGGAAAGAGTAGATAGACATCTTTCTGAGTTCAAATCTGGCCTCAGACACTTACTAGCTGGGTCATCCTGGACAGATCACTTAACTCTGTTGGCCTCAGTTTCTTCATCTGTAAAATGAGCTAGAGAAGGAAATGGCAAACCAATACACTATCTTTGCCCAAATAAGGTCACAAAGAATCAGACATGATTAAAACAAAACTGAGTTAGAAGCATGATTTTTGGTCTCATATCAGGAAAAAAGAAACTTTTTTAACAAATAGGGCTGTACAACCAAGAATTGTTTGTTTTAAGGTGGGAAGGTTTCCTCTCCTTGGAAGTCTTAAAGAAGAGGCTGCATTTGTCAAGTGAGTTAGAGGTGGAACTTACAAGGTTGGACTAGATGACCGCTAAGGTCCTTTCCAATTTTCAAATTCTGTGATTTTCAATTCTGTGATTCTGTGATTTTTGAATAATAAATCTAAGGAATTTTAATTTTTGCTGAAATGACAACAGAAGCAATTTGTAAATTTTTCACTGTATAGTTTTAACATCTAATCTATGTCTTGATTCTCTATTGATATCCTTCTCTTATGTGGCAGCTATGTTGAAAGGTCACCCTGGTTTCTGGAAATCTTTGCAAGCAGAGCAAAATGTTAGCCAGTCCTATGAAACCAGAAAAGTTAGAAGTATAGGCCTTCACCCAGACTCTCTGACTGTCATCCAATTACCAAACTCCCTTAATTAAGGGAGGAAAAGGCTTGGGGCTTGGGCATAATAGAGTGAGGAAATTTTCAATCACTGGACCTCTGTGAGGGTGTGTGTATACCAAATTGTAGAAATGTTGGAATCTTTACTGGTGAAGAGAGTATCCACAGCAATAAAATTATACATTTTATGTTCTATTTTAAACATAATATATGCATATATATATATATGTATAGTGTCCCAAAAGTATTAATGTAATTTGAATAGTTGATAGTTTAATATATGTGGATATATGTATATACATGCATATATGTATAGATGTGTACGTACATATATGTGCAATCATTTTTTAGTCATGTTCAACTCTTTGTGACCCCAACTTGGGGTGTTCTTGGCAAAGATACTGGAGTGGTTTCCCATTTCCTTCTCTAATTCATTTAACAAATGAGAAAACTGAGGCAAACAGGATTAAGAGACTTGCCTAGGGACACATGTCTAGTAAGTATCTGAGGCAGGATTTGTACTTAGGAAGATGAACATATATACACATATACACACATGCACACAAACATATATATAAGTATATATATATATATACATTTGCATGTACATGAATATGCATATACAAATGTGTGTATATGTTATATATACACAGTATACATACATATACAGCTGAGTGGAACAGTAAACAGAGTGTCAGACCTGGAGTCAGGAAGACTTGAGTTCAAATCCAGGGTCCAACATTTATTAGCTGTGTGACCCTGAACAAGTCATTTAACTTGTTTGTTTCCATTTTATCATCTGTAAAACAGGGATAATAATAGAGGATCGCATGAGATAATATTTGTAAAGCACTTGCAAACCTTAAAGTGCTATATAAATGCTAGCAATTGCTATTAGTAGTAGTAGTAGTAGTAGTAGTAATACTAGTACTAGTAGTAGTAATGCTAGTGTTATATCCCTATGCCCATGTCTATATCATGCCCAAATCATTGAATTCAAAGAAAAGAAAATCTGTTGTTTGGGGCAGTGTTTTTCACTGGTTACAAAGGCCTAGAGGCCCATCCTTGGGGTGATAAGCTTCTCTGTCTTCTCCTAAGCTTGTCCTCAGATATCAGGAGAGTGTGTCACTGGAACTATAATCAAATCCTTTCCTCCATGGTCCTGTCTTTAACTTCCTGTCTTCCTAAATCACTAGTATCACCATTCAGCAAGCAAAACTTAGAAACAACTCATTGCTGGATCCAACACTTAATTGCTCCAGGCATGTATTTTCTGCCATGTTTTTCCCTGCTGAGGTTTGATTTAGATAATTTAGACACAGTCAGGAAGCTGGACATGACACTAAACAATCCCTGTTGCCATATTGACTATGTAATTACAAATTACTGCCAAATTTTGCAAAGCATGATTTTTTTTATGACAATTTCAATTCATAAGATAATATATCTAGATCTGGAAGGTACCTGAGGGTCAAAGAAATTTGCACAAGGTCACATGGTCAGAGTTAAATTTGAACCCAAATCCTCTATTTCAAATCTATTGTTCTTTCTAGTGTTCCATGCTGCCTTATTGATTAGACAGCTTCTCAAAATCAGACTTGCAGAACTGGAAAGGAACTCTAGTCTAATCCATATGTGAATTAAGAAACCCTGCTATAACTTACTCAGTTAGATGTCATCCAGCCTTTGCTTGATGACTGCCAGTGTAGGGGAGCCCACTACCTCTCAAGGCAGTCCATTCAACTTTGGGAGAACTCTGATTTTGGGGAAATTTTTAACTGAGATCAAGTTGAAACCTGCCTCTCCTCAATTGCTATGTATTGTTCCTCATTCTGCCCTCTGAAGCCAAGCAGAACTTGTCAATTCTTCTTTGTTGTGACAGGCTATCAGATGTTTGAAGACAAGTTATCATGTTCCCTCAAGTCTTCTCTTTACCAGGCTAATGATTCCCACTTCCTTCAATCAGCCCTCATTTTTGTCAGTCTTTCATGGTTCTCTTAGTATACCATCATATCATCTGAAAAGAGAGATAGTTTCGTTTCTCCATTGCCTATGCTTATCTTTCAATTTCTTTTCTATTGCTTTACAATATTGAATATGATGGTGATAATGGACATACTTATTACCCCTGATCTTATTGAAAAGACTTCTAATTTTTCCCCATTATATATAATGCTTGCTCTTAGTTTTATAGAGATACTAATTATTATATTAAATAAATCTCCACTTATTCCTATGTTTTAATAGGAATGGGCATTGCATTTTATCAAAAAAATTTTCTGTACATATTAATATAGTCATATGATTTTTATTATTTTTGCTATGATAGGTTAATACCATTATTAACAATGCTCAATAATGCTTGTAGTTTCTTAATACTGAATCAGCCTGGCATTTCTGTTATAAATCCAACCTGCTCACAGAGTATGATTTTTGTGATATATTGTTGTAGTCTCCTTGAGAGTATTTTACTTAAAATTTTGCATCAATACTCATTAAGGAAATTGGTCCATATATTGGTCTTTGTATATTTTTGCTCTTCCTGGTTTAGGGACCAAAACCATATTTGTGTCATAGAACAAATTTCACAGGACTCTTCATTTATCTTTTTTCGTAGAAATATTTGATAGAATTTGCTTGTAAATCCATCTAGTCCTAATTGTTGCCCTCCACACCCTTTATGATTATTTAATTTCTTTTTCTAAGATTGCATTATTTAAATATTCTATTTCATCTTCTGTTAATCTGGGCAATTTGTATCTGTGTAAATATTCATCCATTTCAAAAAAGTAAACTTACATATATTTTCCCTAATCTAAATATGTTGGAAATTGGTAATTGGTCAATTCTGGTTTTTAAGGTGTTATTTTCTTCAGTATTTTTGGTGCCTCTTTTACTAAGCTACTAATTTTATTTTTGTAAGTTTTTTGCATTGTTCTCATTTCTTTTTCTAACATTTTCCTCTACCCCTCTTATTTGATATTTAAAATCATTTTTTTTGCTCTTTTTAAATCTCTTTGTTTAGCTCTTCTAAGAATTCTTGTTGGGCTTATATGTCCAATCTGTATTTTTTTCTTTGAGGGTTTGCTTGTAGATGTTTTTAAGTCACTGTCTTCTTCTGAATTTGTGTCTTGAGCTTCCCTGTCACCATTATAGGCTTTCATGGCAGGTGATTTTTGTTGTTGTTCTTCTTCTTTGCATTTTTTCAGACTGTTTCTTAACTTTGGACTTTATGTTAGAGTTGGGCTTTGCCCCACCTCTTGGTGGAATGACTGGCCTGAGCTTCAGTCTTTTATGTACTTCTGATGCTCTCACAGCTAGATTTGGGGTTCTGTAACTTTTTAGTACTTTTTTTAAAATTTTTTTTCCATATGCTTTTGAGTTGAAAATTTTTCTCCCTTTTTCTGCCCCCCCTCACCCTCCCCAAGACAGCGCACAATCTGACATAGGCTTTACATTTACATAACCATTAAACATATTTTCACATTAGTGAAGTTGTAAGTAAAAATTAAAACCAATAGGAGGAACCATCAGAAAGATGAAACAAAACTCAACAGAAGGTAAAAATAAGTGAGAGTGATTTGACTTCCATAGTTCTTTCTTTGGATGTGGATAGCATTTTCCTTCCCCAAGGCCTCTGGAGATGTCTTCGATCCTCATAATGCTGAGAAGGGTTCAGTTTAACATTCTTAGTCATTGCATAACGTGGCTGCTATTGTGTACAAAGTCCTCTTGGTTCTGCTCACTTCACTCAGCATCAGACCATGTAAGTCTTCCCAGGTTTTTCTGAAGTCAGCCTGTTCATCATTTCTTATAGCACAATAGTATTCCATTACATTCATATACCACAACTTGCTCAGCCATTCCCCAATTGATGGGCATTCTCTCAATTTCCAATTCTTTGCCACCACAAAAAGAGCTGCTATGTATATTTTTGTACATGTGGGTCCTTTTCCCATTTGTTTGATTTCTTTGGGATATAGCCCTAGAAGTGCTACTGCTGGGTCAAAGGGTATGCATATTTTTGTAGTCCTTTGGGCATAGTTCCAAATTGTTCTCCAAAATAATGTGATGTGGTACCTCAGAGTTGTTTTGATTTGCATTTCTCTAATCAATAATGATTTAGAGCATTTTTTCAGATGACTATAGATGGCTTTAATTTCTTCATCTGAGAACTGTCTGTTCATATTCCTTTGACCATTTATCAATTGGGATATGGCTTGTGTTCTTATAAATTTGTCTTAATCCTCTATATATTTTAAAGAGATTGAGCTCTCCTGCTGGGGCACAGAGGGTACTGACCCAAGCTTCTTGTGTTGGGAGCCTAGGTCTTGGTCACTGGCTTTGTGTTCTGGGGCCTGTTATGCTGGGATCTGGAGGCTGTAGGTTTCTGGCAGCTTACCTTGTGTTGGGCTGGAATCAGCAAGGCTGGAACATTCAGGCAATTCTAGGTTGCCTGCTTTTCCTTTCCTTTAGCTTTCTTCTGCTCCTTTTAGATGGCTGCTGCAGGATGTTTATCTGCCTGGGGCCCCCTGCAGTGTTGTCTCCCTCGTTTCTGCTAATGCACTAGGAGATTCCTTTATGGTGGATTGCCAAGACTCATGGTGGTTTTCTGAGCTGGTTTCCACCTGTTCCCCCAGCCCTCACTGAGGCACTCGGAGGTCCAGGTGTTGGTGTTTGCCTGCTCTACCACCTGGGCTTCAGGATCTCTTCACAATTGGGGGCTTCAGCGCTCCTACAGCTCACCTGGTGTTGGGTTGGAATCAGCAAGATCTGGGCTTTAGGAAGCCTTTAGGTTGTTTTCTTCACCTCCTTTCAGATGAATGCCGCAGGGTACTTATCTGCTTGGGGCCCCTTGTTTTTGCTGAGGCACTGGGAGACCCGTTTGCTGGGCTACTGCACTGCTGCTCCTTGTCTTTCTTCTAGTTCAGATGTTCCAGGGTTTTTTTTTTTTTCTGGGGTGATATTTTCTGGGTTTTCAGAGGTTGATAGGGGAGAGTGAGAGCGACTACCTTTTCACTCCGCCATCTTGGCTCCCCAGTTTTTAGTACTTCTAAAAGCAGATCTGGTCAGTGCCCTCCTAGTCTGTGGTTTGGTCCTTATCCAGATAAGTTCCTGCTCCCTCATGATAGCAACTGCACCTCTGTGCCCTGAAATTGCAACCCAGAAGAGAATAATGGATAATGGAACTGACACCTGATCCTGTACTCAGTGCTAGTACAGAGGTACACTGGAATCTGACCAGGTATTCAATCCCCTTATCATCCCCGGGCACTGTACGCTCTCGGTGTTGCTGCTATTGTTTTTGCTGATGCCACCTTTAAAGTGTTGTGCCATAACAGATGCGAGACAGAGACACAATCAGAAATTTAATGTGGAGGTTTATTGAAGCGCTCGGCTGCAAGGGGTATGCACACCCAAATCAAGAAGCCATGATCAGGGGTCAAGCTAGGGTTTATATGGAAAAGAGCACGGGAAAGAAATGCCAGGAACACTGATGAGGTAATCCAAAGGTGCAGGTGTCTTGGGGGGGGGAGCTATGGAAGGGAAAGTACAGGGAGTATACCAGACAGGGAGGGAGATGACAGAGGTATGGATCTTTGGAGTCTGGCAGGAGGAAGAGTCCTTGGGCTGGCCAAGGACAAAACTCCTTGGGCTGACCAAGGCACCCCTCTCCCTCTGTCTTGATGAGAGAATGCTCTGCAACAAGGGGAAGCTTTCTCACAAGACAGGAACTTACTAAGGAATTGGGAGGCTTCCAGAGGCATGATCTGAGGGCTGGGGCCTGAGCAGCCCCGCTCTGTGTAGCTGTACCAGGGAGAGAAGTGAAGGTCGTGCTGAGGCCCATGCATGAATAACTGCTAGGCACAGTGTCCTTGGGCTGGGGAGTGGTTGTCAGAGACAGTGTTTCTGAGACTAGGGAGAAACTGGGGCACAAGTACAAGCACAAGCACCCGAGCACCCCATCATTACAGGTCAGAGATCACACAAACCAGACCAGGTGTCCTGGTCTCTGGTATAAACATAATTATCTAAAGCAATTATATTGCAAGCTTTCTTATCCGTTTGCGTTGGAGGTACGGGCTGTGCTGAGCTATGCAAGAGTACATTTCACTATTGTTTAGATTTAGGAGGAAAGAGGTCTGGGGCAAGATTAAGCAGTAATTTCTGTTTTTTCATGGCTTAAAGGGCCCTACTACCTAAAATGGTAAAATAATGTTCTGCATTACAAAAGCCCACAGATAGTGCCATTTTTACTGCACTGTGCTCCCATCTAGTCTCAATCCCAATGTCTACAGACCTCTCCATTTCTATCTTCCTGAGCTTTCCTTGCCTGGAAATATTATTCACTTTGACTTTTTGTTGACTCTTGTGCTCAGAAATCATTTAGGTACATTTTTTAAAAAGTTGTTATAGAGGAGCTTTTGAGGAGAGCTGTGCTGTCATTGAACCATCTTGGCTCTACTCTTTCAAAAAATCTTTTTTCCTCACATCTGTGGTAACATTGGAGTCAACATCTTTTTCATCGTCACCAGGAAAGACAACCAGGAACTCCATGGCCAGTAATGCTATTCCAGAAGGACTACATAGGTAAAATCAGTAGCGGTGGTGTTCTACATCAAACTAAAGTTCTGCCCAGTCCAATTCTATAAATTCAATCCATGAAAATGACATTTTGACACTGCTTTGTGTTATAATTGTTTAAGAGCTTGTATTACTCTCTCCGCAACACACACACACACACACACACTTACACACACACACACACACACACACACACACACACACACTCACACCTTCAAGCCACCTAACTATAAACTGCATTCAGATAGACTGGGTTTTTTTTTCATGCTCATACTGGTTAGCACAGGGTCTTCCTCCCATTTAGTGAAGGCAAAGATAATTTTTTGTCTAAGCTTTGTCTCTCCCCTAGAGTATAGCACAATGCCCTGTTTGTGAATGACTGAATGAATCAGCATGCTGATTTGAATGAATGGAAATATTTACAACCTATTCATGTCTTCTCTGCATTGGGAGAAGAAGATCCTAAAATGCTGTTCCACTCCTCACTGGTTACAGGAACAGCCTAAAATATTCATTGAGTTACTTGTTAAACAAATCTTCTAATAGGTCAGGAATTATTTCTATCTGATCCACTGGCTATAGTTATTTTTGCTGTTAGTTCCTTTAAAAAGTTTTCTAGAAAAGAGGATGAATATATTTGGTGGAAATCAATGACATGTACATGACTTCCTAAGAAACATCATTGATTCTATAGGTTGTTTCTATCTCTGCCCATCTGAATGGGAGGCAGGTGAGTGTTGTACAATGTAAAGAGCACCAGATTTGTAGCTAAATGATCGTGTTCAAATCCTGACTCTGCTACTTACAGTCTATGTGACTATGGGCAAGACGCTTAGCCTCTTTCTGGCCTCAGTTTTATCTTTTTGTAAAATTAGAGGACTGAACTTAATCAACTCTAAGTTCCCCTGATTTTACAAATCTGTGGTCTTGTGAATGGCCAAACCAGGGCTCTTTAGGGTCAAGTCTACATGGAAAGATTTAGTTGAACATCCAAAATGCCACCTCAGTACCTGAGATATATTCATGGGTTTCTAAGCATTTCACAAATGGCCTTTTAGTAACTCATGCTGATAATTGTCTCCAGGATTTACATACAATCCCTATCTTTAATCATTAGAGACCTTTTCTATTCTTGACTCATACAGAGACTCAAAATTTCTGACATTTTTCCTCTCACTTTTGAGACAACATAGTGTACAGGAAAGCTCCTGGATTTGAAATCAGAGGACATGGGTTCAATTCTGGTTTTCCTCTTACTACTTGCATGATGTCGGGCAAGTGACAACCTTTTTGGCCCTCAGATTCCTTATATGAAAAATAAGGGATTCCTTTTAGATGAGCTCTGAGGTCCTTTCAGCTCTAAATCTATGATCTTTTGAATATCATATTATTATACCCTAGTACCCACATATTAAGCTATCACTGAAAAGCACTTATGATAATCAAGGGAAAGATTTCATAGAAGGACAGAGAAGTATTTTACCTTTCTGTTATCCTGCATCTTAATGGAAGGGCTCTACCCCAGGAATTCCTTATATAGCACACTGATGAAATCAGAGCTCATGGACTACTACCCCCCAAATATATGATTAGGTAGAATTTCTTCACCAATGGAGTTTACAATGAAGTAGGACATAACAATACTTCCTAGCCATATAGCCATAGTCAGATAGATCACTTGACCTTTCAGAGTCTTCATTTCATCATATATAAAATAGGAATGATAAACATTGCAAGATTTGGCTTCCAGAGTTATTAGGGAGAAAATGTTTTGTAAGCCTTAAGTCACTAGCTATATGTGAGTTAATGGTGTTGTTACCATTGTTATTTCTGTCCCTATCTTGGGGACTGAGGCAATGAGAACTGAGCATAATTCAAGGGAAGAGACCAAGAAACAAAGAAAAGAAGGGTTACAAACAAGTGAACAGAACTGAACATGAGCAACTTTCAATATTGCCTTTTTCCACCCTGAGAGGAAAAGGATGGTAAAAACTATGGTTCCCCCAAAAGAATAATGACTAAGTCCAGTAACTAAGATAAAGATAAAATATGCTTTTCCATCTAGCAATTTCTGTGCTAATTGATCACATTTGGACTGAGAACTTTAATAAGCATTTGACTGTTCATATATTCCTTCCATTATGTTCTGTAGCTTGTTAATGCTTTTATTAACATTCCTGTGCCAAAGGTCACTTGCAAGTAAATGTTTCTTGATGGAAGTATAATCATGGGTGGCCTCTTACAAGAACAGTTTTATAGCTATACCTAAATTTTTTTTTATACCCACATGAATATGAAACGGGCAATTGATAGGCGGTGGATTAAGTGTCTTTTATTGAAGGGCCAGCTTTGCTAAGTTTCGAGAGAATTATCTCCATGTTGACCACAGAGTGATGAATTTTACAGGTGCAGCAACTAATGGAAGTTATCTAGTAAGGTCTAGAGGCTTTGCAGTCTGCATCAATGGAAAGACCACATGCTTGAAGAAGGTTTTTTTAAGCATTAAATTCTATAATTAATAACCTTATTAAAAATCGTTGTCCACAAATTACAACTTGAGGATATTAATAAAACAATTTTACCTAAAAATAATGTAGAACAAATCATCAGCTAAATAGATGATTATGTGGCTCCACTGCCTTATGTATCTTCCTTTCTGAAAGTTGTTGTCTATGAAGAAATGTAATGAAGGAAGGGCTCCTCTAAAGGCTTACAGGCTGTCACACCTCAGGGACACACAGTTTTTGAATAAGGTTACACCTTCCCAAAGCAACTGTCACTTGGTATTAAGCGGTAGCAATATAATAATGGAGGTGGGAAATAACCAATGGAAAGGGAGCACAGATAAGTAATGAGGAGGGTATAGAGAAAGGAAGATAATAAGATTTCAGACATGTTCACTTACAACCTCCCAAAAACCAGAACAGG
Source organism: Phascolarctos cinereus (assembly GCF_003287225.1). Lineage (NCBI taxonomy): Eukaryota > Metazoa > Chordata > Mammalia > Diprotodontia > Phascolarctidae > Phascolarctos > Phascolarctos cinereus. The sequence goes on from NW_027555625.1 coordinate 343,767,123, forward strand.
TAGAGGAACTTTTAGGAAAATGCTACCTAAGAAAGAGAGGAGCCCCATATCCCAATTCATCCCACTATCTTGCCCTCCTAGTTATTCCTGGATAATAGTAATACTTAACATTTAGATAGCACTTTAAGATTTTCAAAGCAGTTTACATATTGAATATGTAACTATGTCATGTAATACTCACAACAGCCCTGCCATAAGCAAACACTGTCAATCTTTAGCCCAATAATGCCTACCATGTGCTTACTTAAAAAGGGGAGGAGAGGAAGGAGGAAGAAGGAGAAGGAGGAAGAGGAGGAGGAGGAGAAGAAGGAGAAGAAGAAGAAGAACAAGGAGGAGGAGGAGGAGGAGAGGGAGAGGGAGAGGGAGAAAAGGAGAAGGAAAAAAGAAAGAAAGAAAGAAAGAAGGAAGGAAGAAAAGGAAAGAACGACAAAGGAAGAAAGGAAGGAAGGAAGTTCTGTTTTCTGGCCTACCAGAAGGGGAAGTAGGAAGGAGAAAAAGCCAAAATCTCCTATTCTCCTAGCTGCTAGGTGATAATAATAACAAAAATATTTCTGCAATCAATCAATAGGCATTCCTGAAGCACCTACTTACTATGCAAAGGCACTAGGCTGAGCACTGGAGATACAAAGAAAATTAATGGAAAGTTCTTTGCTCTCCAGGAGCATACATTATAGTGGAGGAGACAACGAATACATACAACATGCACTTGTATGGAATATAAAGATAATAAACATAAAGTAGTTAACTACATGGAAGTTTTGGGACACAGGACACTACCTAATGTAATTAAGAAAAATCGTTTTGGTAGCAATGGACATATAACACTTTAAGGTTTACAAATCTCTGTGCATATGTGTGTACGTATCTGTGCATACGTGTGTGCGTATCTCCACTATATTATCTGGCTGCCCGGAAAGGAGAGGAGAGGGAGAAAGAAAGGGAAGTGGGGAGAGACACAAAGACAGAGACAGAGACAGGGACAGAGACAGAAACAGGAGCAGAAAAAAAGTAGAGTGAGACCAAGACCAGAGACAGGGAAATACAGGCAAACACAGAGATAGACAAACAGAGACAGAGACAAAGAATTCATGTTCAAATGGAAGATAATCTGAAAAAAGAAAGCACTGGGGTTGAGAGAGAAAAGGCTGGTTGGGGGATGAGAAAAGACTTCTTCAGAAAATGAATTTGAAATGAGTTTTGAAGGAAGCCAGGGGCCAGTGCTGTCACTTGTTAAGATCTTTCTGAATCTTTTCTCTGTCTCCTATGTTCAGTAAGTTCCCAACTTTGTGCAATGTGCACATTTGGTAAGTATGCTACCCAAGTAAGTGAGATGTCATCTTCAACTTCTTATTCTCTCTCACCCTTCAAATCCAAATCTGTTGCCAAGTCCTGCTGAGTCTACCTTCGAAACATCTCTCCTATACATACCCGTTTCTGTCCTCTGACACTAGCACTATACCAGGACTGGGCCACATTCCCTCAAGCCTGGACTATTAGAATAATCTACTTGTTGGTCTCTCTGCCTTAAGCCTCTCCCTACCCCATCCTCTACTCAGCTATCAAAGTAAAGAAGGCACAGGTCTGGCTATATCTCCCCACTTTCAAGAAACTCCAGTGACTCCCTACTGCCCCAAGGATCAAATATAAAATATTTTGCTTATCTTTTTAAAATTAATTATTTTTTTAGTTTTCAACAATCATTTCCATAAGCTTTTGAGTTTTAAATTTTTCTCCCCCTCCCTCCCTGCCTACCTCCCTAAGATGATGTACAATCTGATATAGGCTATACATATCCTATTAAACATATTTTCACATTAGTGATGTTTTAAGAAATAATTAGAACCAATAGGGGGAACCACTAGAAAGAGTAAACAAAACACAACAGAAGAAAAAAAAGAGCAAATTGTATGCTTCAATCTGCATTCAAACTCCACAGTTGTTTCTTTGGATGTGGATAGCATTTCCCATCATGAGACTTTTGGAGATGTCTTAGATGCTTGTAATGCTGAGAAGAGTTAAGTCTATCAATATTAGTCATCGCAAACATGGCTATTACTGCACACAACGTTCTCCTGGTTCTGCTCACTTCACTCAGCATCAGACCATACCAGTCTTTATAGGTTTTTCTGAAGTCTGTCTGCTAATCATTTTTTATAGCACAATAGTATTCCATTACATTCATATACCACAACTTGCTCAGCCATTCCCCAATTGATGGGCATCCTCTCAATTTCCAATTCTTTGCCACCACAAAAAGAGCTGCTATAAATATTTTTGTACATGTGAGTCCTTTTCCCATTTGTATGATCTCTCTGGGATATAGCCCTAGAAGTGCTATTGCTGGGTCAAAGGGTATGCACACTTTTATAGCCCTTTGGGCATAGCTCCAAATTGCTCTCCAAAATAGTTGGATCATTTCACAATTCCACCAAAAATGCATTAGTGTTTCAATTTTCCCACATCTTCTCTGACATTTATTATTTCCCTGTTTTGTCATGTTAGCCAATCTGATAGGTGTGATGTGGTACCTCAGAGTTGTTTTGATTTGCATTTCTCTAATCAATAGTGATTTAGAGCATTTTTTCATGACTATAGATGGCTTTAATTTCTTGATCTTAGAACTGCCTGTTCATATCCTTTGACCATTTATCAGTTGGGGAATGACTTGTTTTCTTATAAATTTGACTTAATTCTCTATTTTAGAGATGAGGCCCTTATCAGAGAGACTGGTTGTAAAAATTCTTTCCCAATTTTTTACTTTCCTTCTAATCTTGGTTGCATTGGCTTTGTTTGTACAAAAACTTTTCAATTCAATGTAACCAAAGTTATTCATTTTGCTTTTTGTAATGTTCTCTACCTCCTGTTTGGTCATGAATTCTTCTGTTCTCCATAAATCTGATAGGTAAAATATTCCTTGCTCTCCCAGTTTGCTTACAGTATCAGCCTTTATATCTAAATAACGAAACCATTTCGACTTTATTTCAGTATACAGTGTGAGATTTAGGTCTATGCCTAGTTTCTGCCATACTCTTTTCCAGTTTTCCCAGCAGTTTTTTGTCAAATGCTTCCTTTCTTATCTTAGGCCAATTAATTTCATGCAGCTTTTCAGTTTCATATAATCAAAGTTATCTAATTTTTCTTCTGTAGCTTCCCTTCTTTTATTAACAATGTATCTTCTACCTAAAGCTGTGAGAGAGAGGCTATCTACTTCTATCTGATCGTATGATTTTTAACATTAAGGTCATATTCTGTTTAGAATGCATTCTGGAATATGGTGTTGGTCTAAGCCTAATTTCTGCCAGATTGTTTTCTAGTCTTTCCAGAAATTATTACCACATATGGAGTTAATTCCTAAATAATTTATATTTTCTGCTTTGTCAAACACTGGGTTATTGAGTTCAACAGTTTATGGTTGTCCCATGTCTACTATGTTCCATTGCTCTGATTTTTAAACCAATACTGGATGGTTTTGGTAAGAGCTGCTTTCTATGATATTTTGAGATTTGGAAGTCCTAGCCATGCCTCCTTCAACCCTACCTCTTTTTATTATTTCCATTGATATTCTAGATTTTTTATTTTTCTAAATGAATTTTGGTTTTATATTATCAAACTCCTTAAGGTATCACTGTGATAATTTCATTAGTATGGCATTAAAATTGTAAATTAATTTTGGCACTGTAATTTTTATTATATTGGCATGGCCCAGCCAATATTCTCCCATCTATTTAAGTTGGTTAATGAGTACTCTATTAAAAATCTCTATAAAAGTTAAATCTCTCAGTATTTTATGTGTTTTTGTATACTGATCCCTAAATACTTTATGCACTTTGTAGTTATTTGGAATGTGATTTCCCTTTCTGTTGTTGCCTCTTGGATTTTGTCAAGATTATATGGAAAGGGAAGGAATTGTGGCAAAATGGCAGAATAAGTCAGCAAATTACTTGTCTCTCCCAAATCCCTCCCCTCAAAAAGTAAGTTAAAATAATGCATCCAAATAAATTTTAGAATGGCAAAAAAATAAGAAGTCAGAGAAAAGCAGTAGTTCACTCATAGATCAAAGCATGAGTTGGAGGAACAGTGAACACATCTAGCCTTAAATAATAGAATGCTGAAAGATCCAAAAAGTTAAAGGCCCCCAGATGGAACTCAGAAAACAACAGCACAAAAAAACTTGAAGCCTGAGACATAATGCCCCACACACCAGGAGCAGAACTTAATTTTAACATGAAGTTAATAATGAAGAAGTGACTTTAAAAAATGAGTAAGCAACAAAGAAAGAACTCAACCATAAGTAGTTATTATGGTGATAGAGATCAAGATTCAAAGTCAGAAGACCAGTGAAGTCGAAACAGTTACTTGTAAAGTTTCAAAGAAAAAATGTAAAATGATCACAAGCCCAAAAAGAGCTCTTGGAAGAACTTTAAAAAGATGTTAAAAATCAAATAAGAGAGGACAAGGAAAAATTAGAGAAAAAAATAAGGGTAATGTAATAAAATGAAAAAAAAATTATGAAGTCACCAAATTGGGGAAAGAGATCCTTAAAAATTAATATTGGAAAAGAGAAGCTAATGACTTCATAAGATGTCAAGAAATAATAAAATAAAATAAAAATAAGAGTATATGAAATATCTCCTTCAAAAAACAACCAACAGGGGAGCAAGGTGATGCAGTGGATAAAGTGCTGGTGCTAGATTCAGAAGGATCTGAGTTCAAATCTGGCCTCAGACACTTGACACTTACTAGCTATGTAACTCTGGGCAAGTCGCTTAACCCTGATTGTGTCACAAAAAAGAAGAAAAAGAAAAACAACTCATCTGATCAAGAAGAGATAATATAAGAATTATTAGACTTCTAAGTTATGATATAAAAAAAAAGTTTAGACCCTATAGTTGAAGAAATAATCAAAGAAAATTGCCTTGAAGTTTTAGAATTATAGGGTAAAATAGAAATTGAAAAATACACAGATCACCACCTGAAAGAAATACTAAAAAGAAAACTCACAGAAACATTATAGCTAAGTTTAAAGGCTCACAGGTCAAGAAGAAAATATTACAAGCAACTAGAAAGAAACAATTTAAATACAGTGGAGCTACATCAGCATTACATAACATTGAGCAGTTTCTGTAATCAAAGACTAAGGGCACAGAATATGATATTCTGAAGAGCAAAGGAGCTGGGTTTGCAACCAAGAATAACCTATATAGCAAGGGAAAAAAACAAAAAAACAAAAAAACAAAAAACAAAACTTTCAAGCATTCTTGAGGAAAAGAACAGAACTGAACGGAAAATGCGACCTACAAGAATCAGGAGAAACATGAGATGGTGGACATGAAAGACTAATTATAAGAGATTTAATAAATTTAAACTGTTTACTTCTTTTTTGGGAAAATTTTATTTGTAACTCTTAAGAATGTTATAGTTACCAGCGTAGTTCAAAAGAGATAGAAGATTTCGGAGTGAGTTGATTATGATGGGAGGATCCTAAAAAATAAAATGGGGCAAAGACAGGCAAAGGAGAGCAAATTATTTCATACAAAAGAATGGAAGAACTGTGACAGTGGTGAAACAGGTAGTATGGACAACTTATTCTCAACAGAACTGGGTTAAAGAGGCAATAACATACATATTTAGTAGGGTATAAAAGTCTTCTTAACTTACAGAGAAATTGGAGGGAAAGGGAGATAATATAAGGGAGGAAATCTTAGAAGGGTATACAGACTAGGGAGGCAATGGTCAAAAGTAAATTAGACTTCTCAACAGGGTAAAAAGAGAGAGAGAAGGGCAAACTATGATGAAAAATAGAGTTGAGGTAAAAATACAACTAGGAATTATAACTTTGAATGTGAACAGAATGAATTCACCCATAAAATGGAAACAGATAGAAAAATGAATCAAAAAACAGAACCCAATAATATGTTGTTTACAAAAAACACATTTAAAAATGAGAGACATCATAGAGTAAAAATAAAGGGCTGCAGTAGAATTTATTATGCTTCAGCTTATGTAAAAAAAATAATAAAGCAGAAGGACAAATGATGGTCTCAAGCAAAGTTAAAGCTAAAATAAATTTAATTAAAAGAGATAACAGGGAAACGACATTATAGTAAAAGATACCATGGATAATGAAGTAATATCATACTAAACTTATATGCACCAAATGCTGTAGCATCCAAATTTGTGAAGGAAAAGATAAATGAATTAAAGGTGGAAATAGATATGATAGTGGGGGACTTCAACCTTCTCCTTTCAAAACTAGTTAAATATAATATTAAAAAAAAATAAGAAAGAAGCCAAGGAAATGAATAGAATCTTAGATGAGCTAGATAAGATGGAACCTAGAGAATATTGAATGGGAATAGACAGGAATATACCTTTTCCCAGTGGTATATTGTATCTTTACAAAACTTATATTAGATCATAAAAATTTTATAGTTAAATGCAGAAAAGCAGAAAAATTAAATGGATCCTTTTCAGATCATAATGCAATAAAAATTGTGTTTAATAAAGGATCATGGAAACACAAATTATAAATTCATTGGAGACTAAATAGCCTAATCTGAAAAAAATGAGTAGATTAATAAGCAGGTCATACAAAAAATAATTAATTTTATTAAACAGAATTACAATGAGACAATACACTGAAACCTATGGGATTAAGCAAAAGCAGTAACCAGAGGAAAATTTATGTCTCTAAATGCTTATTTTGGCAAAATAGAAAGAACAGATCAATGCATTTGGTTATGCAATTTTAAAAAACTAGAAAAAGAAAAATTAAAAATGGTCAATTAAACACCAAATTGGAAATTCTAAAAATTAAAGGGAGATTGATAAAAATTGAATTTAAGAAAAACACTGAATTAATAAATGAAACTAAGAGATGGTGCTATGAAAAAATCAATGAAATAGATAAGCCAATATTTAGTCAATATGATTTAAAGAGAGAGAAGAAAACCAAATCACTAGTATCAAAATTGAAAAGGTTAAATACACTACCAATAAAGATGAAAATAAAGTAATTATTAGGAGTTATTTTGCCCAATTATATGCTAATAAATTTACCAATTTGAGTGAAATGGAAAAATAGTAACAAAAAGATAACCTGCCTAGATTAACAGGAGAGGAAATAGAATATCAAAATGAACTTATTTTATTTTTTACCTTTAAAAATAAATATTTGCTTTTTATCCAATATCTCTTTATTTTACACATTATATATATATATATATATGTGTGTGTGTGTATATGTATATATATATATACATATATACACACACACACACACACACACACACATATATGCGCACATACATATATATAATTTTCCCCTAATGGCATGTTAAAACAAGTTTCAACATTTTCTAAAAGTTTTGAGTTTTAAATTCTATCCCTCTCTCCACTCCCCCATTCCTGAGATGGTAAGCAGTCAGATATAGGCTATACATGTGCAACCATATGAAATATTTCCATATTATTCATTTTGTATAAAAAAACTCAAATAAAAGGATTGAAAGAAAGTGAAAAATTGCATGCTTCAGTCTGTACTCAAATAATATCAGTTCTTTCTCTCAAGGCAGATAGTATACATCATCATTAGTCCTTAGGGATTGTATTGGATCATTGTATTATTGAGAATAGTGAAGTCATTCACAATTCTTTGTAGTACTAATTGCTGTTACTATGTACACTGTTCTCCTGGTTCTGTTCACTTCACTATGCACCAGTTCATATAAGCCTTTCCAGGTTTTTCTGAAATCATTGTGTTTATCATTTCTTATAGCACAATAATATTCCATCAAAATCATATACCACAGCTTGTTTATCCATTCCCCAATTGACGGACATCTCTTCAACTTCCAATTCTTAGTCACCACAAAAAAAAAAAAGCTGCAACAAATATATTTTTACAAGTAGGTCTGGTCCTTTTCCCTTTTTTGATGTCTGTGAGATACAGAACTAGCAGTGGTACTGCTGGATCAAGGGTATGCACAGTTGTATAGCCCTTTGGGCATATTTCCAAATTACTCTCCAGAACGGTTGGATCAGTTCACAACTTCAACAGTGTACCAGCATCCTAGTTTTCCTATATTCCCTCCAACATCCATCATTTTCCTTTTTTGTTATATTAGCCAATCTGATAGATATGAGGTGGTACCTCACAGTGAAATAAACCTATTTTAGAAAAAGAAAATTGGGAGAGGGTGTAGACATTTTCTTGGATAAAAGCCTTATATCACAAATATGTAGAGAATTTTGTCAAATTTATAAGAATGAGTCATTCTGTAATTGATAAATAGTCAAAGGATATGGAACAGCAGTTTTTCAATGAAGAAATCAAAGCTATCTATAGTTACATGAAAAAATGCTGTAAGTCATTATTGATTAGAGAAATGCAGATTAAAATAACTTTGAGATGCCATATGTAAAACCATACAATACATACTTCCATATATCAGTTCTTTCTCTGGAGGTGGATAGCATCTTTCTTCATAAGTTCTTTGTAGTTGATTTGAATATTCATCATGCTCAGAATATCTTAGTCATTCACAGTTAACTCTTCAAACAATGTTCTTACTGTGTACAACATTCTCTTGGTTTTGCTTATTTTACTCTGCATTATTTCGTGTAAGTCTTTCCAGGTTTTCTAGAAAACATCCTGTGCCTATATTTTGTAGGGTTTTTAGCATAAATGAGTGCTACACTCTGTTAAAAGCTTTTGCTGCATCTATTGAGATAATCATGTGGTTTCATAAGTCTTTGTTTTTAATGTGATTGTCTTGATTGTCTTCTTAATGTTGAACCATACTTGTATTTCTAGTACAAATCCACCTTGATCACAATGAATGAATTCTTGGATGAATCACTACATTCTATATGATAACACTTTATTTAAAATTTTTGAATTGATATTCATTGTTCTACATGCCACCTCGCTTTAACCTTCTTTGGTTTATTATGAGGATTATATTTGGCATTTTAAATGAATCTAGTAGGGTGATTTCATTCTCAGTTTTTGAGAATACTTTGTGTAGTACTGGTACCAATTGTTCTTTAAAACTTTGATAGCATCCTTCTATGACTCCATCAGGATCACAGTTTTGTAATCCTTCCTCTCTTTGGTATTTCCAACACAGATAGTTCTATTTACTTGTCTGAGATTGGATTCCTTCAGATCTCTTTTTGGTCTTCTCTTATTTTGTGTATTTTCTACTTTTGAAGGTATCATTCTATTTCTTTTGTGTTCTGTTTTTTTGTGCAGAGTAGGTTCTGATAATATTTATTTCTCATTTTGTAATGGTTTTACCTGTTGGTTTATTATTTTGTTTATTTAATTTTCTTCCTCTTTTTTGAAATCAGATTAGATAAAAATTTATCAATTTTATGTATGTCTTCAAAGAATGAGTTATTGATCTTTATCATTTTTAGAGGGTTTTTTTGTTTGTTTCCATAGTATCTAATTTCTAACATCTCTTTTGCATCACTTTTTGGTTTATATTTTAATTTTTTTAATGTATAGAGAGTTCATTAATCCTCATTTTCCATTTTTCCATTGTATGTTTGTATGGATATGATGTTTACCCTGAGGAGTGTTTTAGTTGTATTATAGAAATTTTAAGATATTGTTTCAGCATTATAATTTCTTTCTTGTAATTATTAATTTTTTTCTATGTGTGTTCACTGACTCATTTGTTATTTAAGAGTTTATTGTTAAGACTCCATTTAGGTCAGTGTCATTTATTTATGTTCCATGAACTATTTTTGCTTTTTTGCTTTTGTTTTTGATGGTTTTTATTGCTTCATTGCCTATAATAGATGAGTTTATTATTTATGGCTTTTTGCCTTTTTTTTGGAAACATCTACATACTTTTGTATACCATCATTTTTTGTAAAAAGTTCCACATGATACTGAGAAATACATATATTTTTGGCAGTTCTACTTGGAAAGAATTGTAAGTCTTTTAGCTCCAGTTTCTCCAAGAATTTGTTCATTTCTTTTTTATCTTTTGTTTGTTTTTGTTAGACTTGTCCAAAATTGAAAGGACATTAAACCTCCTGTCATTACTACATTTATTTTCTTATAATTCAGTAAATTTTCTTTTAAGAACCAGGTGCTAAGGAATGTGGAAGATATGTTTGATATTGATATTGGTTTGTTGTCTATGGTTCCTTTTAGCACAATATAGTTTCCTTGTTTATCTCCTTTTATGTTGTGGAGTTTTGTTGGATAATATGTTTGCTACTCCTGCTTTCATGGATTCATCCAATTCATAATAAATTTTGGCCCAGTTCCTCATTTTCATTCTGTTTGCCTTTATTTTTGATGTGTTCTTTGTGAGCAAAAGATTGTGGGATTTAGTTTTCTTATCCAATCTGTCACTCTTTTTTTTCTTTTTTTGCATTGTTTAATCCAAATCTAAATTCAAATCCATTTACAGTTTTGATAGGTTTACATTTTCCTCAGTTTGTTTCTGTAGATAGGATGTCAAGAGATTTATTATATTATATTTCATGACTGTTTCACCTCTATCACTTTTATATGACCTCTGCTTTTATCCTTGATATCTTGCACATTTTTTAAGGGAAAAAAATTCTCTTCATGTTCTCTCTGTTGTTATGTCATTTTTTTCCCTTGGTTGTTACAGCTATTTACCTTTCTAGTGTATCTGTTTTCCAGGGCGTTTGAAAAACAAATAATCTCTTCAGGTAATCATTTTCTTCCTAGAAATCACTCAAACACCACTTTTAATTGAATATTATTTTTTTTTCACCAATGTTTGGACTCATGTTTCCAGGGCATATTGTCTTGGGTTGCATCTTGAACTCTTGCTCTTCAGAACATATTTATCTATTTCTCCCTGCAATTTCTGCTGGGTGCAAATTTATCTAGTGTATTTTGAATTTCCTTTGCTTTATATGTGAAGGTTTGCTTCTGGCTGTTTACAGAATTTGATGTCACTTGAATCATCAAATTTAACCACTATATGACTTGCAGTTTGATGCATAATTTTAGTTTTCTTTTGTTTTCTGGAAGTGATGGATTCTTTTCATTGGCATTTTGTTTTCTATGTTTAAAAGTTCTGGGAAGTTTTCTTCTATTACTTCTTGCATTTTGGTGGTCAGGTTTTTTTGATTTGTCATGTTCTGGGGGAAGACATAATTCTTTAATTGTCTCTATTTGTACTGTCTTCAGGATCAATATATTTTTCTTTACAATCACATTTTCTTTTAATATTATTGCTTTTTGCTTTTCTTCTTCCAGATTGTCCTCCATTTCTCAGCATTTGCATTCCCAATCAGTTATTCTCTTTATTCTTTCTTTGGTATGACTTGTAATCAAGGATTCAACTTTTTCTATTGTACTCATTTTTTCTGCTGTGAAGGCCATAAATTCTGTTTTCACAGTTCTTATTTCTCTTTTAAACTAGTTTGGGAATAACCTGATGTTGGTCTATGCTCTCTTGAGAATCCATAGCTAAGAGCTAAGAAGTTAGGAAGATTCATGCTCAAATCTAGCCTCAGATTTACTACCTGTGGGACCCTGGGCAAGTCATTTAACTTCTGTCTTGCCTCACTTTCCTCAAATGTAAAATGGAGGTAATAATAGCACCTACTTCTGAGAGTTGTTGTGAGTATATAATGAGATAAGGTATATAAAGCACTTAGCACAGTGCTGGGCACATAGTAGATATTGAATAGATAATCTGTTCCCTTCTCAGTGAATTGGAGAGCTCAGCATCAAAAGGCACACTGAAAATAAATAGTTTCTTCTGCCTCATCATGCTGATTCGTTTTCTTTTGTGTTGCAAATTTTTTTTTTATAGATGTCTAGACTTCCTCCTGAGATTTCAGGTTATTTCAGCTTTTTTTTTCTTGTATTTTACTATCACTCACTTTCTGGCTTCTTCCCTTTTAATGGTGGTTTCCCGAAGGCCTAGTCCTCCAAATCGTCTTAGTTTCCTTCCACATTGAACAGTTCCACATTCCATAGTCTACAAAAGTATTTCTTAGTTTTTCACAGGTTTTACAAGTAACTTCTGGGCGGACAGAATTGGCCCCAGATGGATACTGTGCTCTTTCCTTCTGGCTTAGTGGAGTAACTATCTTCCCCAGGTTGCCTCTGCTCTTTAGTTCTCTGACTGAGCTGTGTGGTGACATAGATCGCTATCAAGCTGTTATCTCAGTCTAAGCTAACTTCTGTTCTTTTGATTTTTCATGACACTGGAAAGAAGAAGGGAGAGTTGAGTTGATTTCTGTTACAAGCCAATGAGTAGTGTTAGGCAACCCTGCTGAGGGAGCTTGGTGAGCAGTGGGGAGGGGATGTTGAGTGAGCATTCAAAGTTAGAGATTAAATGTCAGGGGCTTGTTCAATTAGCTTTTAAAATTTTAGTCTTTTAGTTCGTTTCTAATATTATCCTTCTCTGATGTTAGCTCATTGAATTACTAACTCTTGTGGTTCCTGGTGTCCAACATGCTGGAGACAATTGAAATTGTTTCATCTCTTGTCTTTGATCCTGTTTTGGAGAGGTATGAGAAGTAGTGAAGATGAGAGAAAATGTCTAGTCCTCCATCTTGTTGGTCATGTTATGTAGTCTTCTTTTGTTTCTACTTTTTGTTGTTTCCAAATTCATATATTTTCCTGTATTGCTGTAATATATTTTTCTGCAAAGATGGTACTTTCTCTGCAGTTATTTTAGCTTAATCTGCTTAAATATAACCATATTGTCATTGATTTTCTTCTATTTACCCTGAACCCCTCATCCCATTTGTCACCATTTTTCCTAAATTTGAAGTTTTCCTTAACTAATTAATTTGTTTTTCTTCCTTTCATCTGGTTATTTAGTTATTCACCTCTTTTTTTTCCTATCAGTTAAGTAGTCAAATAAATCCCCTTCTTCCATTCCCCATATTTTTCATTAGTTTTTAAAATCTCATTTTCTTTGCCTTTTTTAAAAAATATTTTCCTCATTCTTTTCGTTATTTATCTTCCTTTTCTGTCTATACTAGACTTTGATTCTTTAATTCATTGCCCTTACACTTTAGGTCTCTTAATCTCTGAATTTATCATAGAATTAAAGCTTCTGAAGTACCTATTTAAGGTTCCTTTTTCTAAGAATGTCTATGCTATTGCTTTGTAAATCTTGCCCCTTTCCTCCCTTTTTCTGTTGTGTATAATTTAGAAATATTCCCCACAGGAGATAAAGAGGCTATCACAGGAATTTCTCTATGTCTTGGATTATGCAGATCATTAAGCTTTATCTTTGTCCTGTTAATTTATTTCCCATTTTTCATTAAATGTCCTCCTTGGTTCCATGCCCTCCTGTTCTTCTTGGTGTCAGTTGCCTTTTGGGACCTCTGATTTGCCTTTTCCTTTTATAAGATGAGTGATATCTCTAATAACCATTTTAAGGTCCCCATCTCCCTTTGTAGAATATCTCTTTTCTCCTTTGAGGACATTTACTATGCCCTCCACCATAATTTCCCTTTGTCATTCTGTGCCAATCTCTCCCTTTGCCTCTTGGCTCATTCTGTTGTAGGCTTTCTTCTTCCTGGGAGACAGCTAGTGTTATTTTCCCTTCCTTATTGGCCTTTCACTTTATCAGAGTATATCACACATTCCCCTTGATGAGATGAACAGATACAAGAGGTATTTATTATAAAAGAAGAATTAATACTCAGTAGTGGACTAGGTATGTGATCAAGAGACAAAGATGGCTAAAATTTTTAATCTAAACAATTAAGAGAATTACTATAGTATCCTTAATGAAAGAAAGAAAGAAAGAAAGAAAGAAAGAAAGAAAGAAAGAAAGAAAGAAAGAAGCCAGGAGAGGGAACTAACTTTTGGAGAAAGATAATGGGTTTGATTTGAATTATTAGGAGCTTGATGTGATGTCCATCATTCAGCTGACATGTGACAGAAAGTCTGGAGAGAGATGAGTTGGAAATATTTGGATGTTACTCTTCATACCTGGGTCTCAGTTTCCTTCTCTATCAAATAAGGGGATTACAATAGATAACTTCTAACTTTCCTTTCAGCTTAAAAGATCTATAACTCTGTAAAGTGGTAGCTGAAACCCCAAAATAGATGAATTCTAAAAGGAAACTGTAAAGAAAAATGAGTATGATTTTCATTCATTTATTCATTCATTTAACAAGTATTTATTAATCCTGCACATATATGGTAGAGTGCTAGACGCTGGAGCTGGAAAGACAAACATAAAAATAAACTCTGCCTTCCAGGACCTTACATTACATTGGATGAAACCTTGTAAATGAAGGGCAAGGAGAGAAAAGAAGAGAGAAAGGGAAGAAAGGAAGGAAACCAGGGAATAAAGGAAAGGACAAGTGTCCAAAAAGGCATGAGAAGAGACTGTAATTCAGCATTACAAAGACCAACTGACCAAGTCCTAAGAAAGTTTCTAGAAGAGAGTTGTGGCCATAATGTAGAAAGCTACAAAAAGGTTGGTGAGAAAGAAAATGAGAAAAAGTCACTGAGTCTGGTATTTAGGAAGGAAGTGTTAAGCTTCAAAAGAGTAGTCACAATAGAATATAAAAGTCAGAATTTAGGGAGTTGAGTGGGTGGAAGGAGTGAATGGAAGGAAAGGACGATATGTAGAGGATACAGCAAGGTCCAATGAAGATTTTTATTTTATTTTATTTTTGGTATAGGAAGGACTTTTTTACCTTTTTGTAAGCAGATAGGAAAGAGACATGAAGAAAGAGGGATTGAAAATTTGTATGCTATCTCTGTTTTCTGTTTTATTGTTGAATTGCATAAATGGGCTTCTTTGCTAAAAAAAAATAACATTACAGTGAGGAGATAATGACGGGAGCAGAGATAGATCCTAGGTAAGGGTAGCCCTGAATAAGGGGAGGTGTGGGGCGGGGAGAATATGTCTTCTGAGGCAGGAGAGAAGAATAGGGAGCTTTGTATTGAGGCAAAAAAAGGTCGAGGACAGGGGAGAAGTTAAAAACCTCGTATTGGATAGCTTCACTTTTTTCAGCAAAATTAGAAATGAAGTCAACAGATAGTATGGTATCTGAATTGTGGACTTGGAGAGAATTGGAAAATATTAGGAACAGCCATTGTAAGTAGCATACTAAGGAATCAAAGGGATTTAAAGAGCTATTGAATAGCAATGAGGGTCCATGTAAATTTAGACAGCATGAATCTACAGAGGTCTAGGTCTGCAGATCTGAACAATGCAATGACTTTCTTCAGGGACACTGCCGGGAATAGCAGCAAGAGCGGTTAAAGGGATGAGTTGTCAGTGATCAAGATTAGGGGTCATCATGGTAGACAAGGCAAGTCAAACAAGATGCTGATTCTGGCTTCTTCTCAAGCTAGCTAAAGTCCTTCAAAACAAAACAAAACAAAACCCACCAGTGTCAGTCCAAGGATGTATCCTGCCCTGGGGTGAGCTAGAAGCATTCTACAGATACTGATTTTCTCCTATCCATCTGTTCTGTGCTTCCTAACACTGAGATTACTCCACGGTCTACACCCAAGGACCCTCCCCCTTTGATTCTTATGACATGGAAGTAGTGTCTTTGTCACTAGTTTTCTATCTCATTAACCAAAGACAACCAAATTGGGTTTGGGAGAAAATGAAGACAAGTTCTGAAAACCTCCAGACAGGTTTGCAAATTATATTTAATCCACGACTGGCATATGACCTTTTCCTCCTATAATTACATTATTGACAATTAACATTTACAAAAGGTTGTAAACAGAATTATGTTGCCATAAGTTATCATTTTCAACCTGGTGGGCCACATGGTTCAGATATTCCTGAGGCTAGCTAAAATGATCCAAGGACATAACTTAGTTGGGAGATATTGTTATGCACCTTGTGCCCATGTTAATTTTGTGCAGACCTGCATAAAATTTCTTATGTACATTGTAGACATATGTGAATACAACTTAAATGCAGGTAAACAAATACATATGTAGATATATAGATATAGATAGATATATAGATTGATCCTCCATGCTTACCTAACTGACTTTGCTAGTCATTTCCCTCTTGGAGCCTTGCTTACCTTCTCAGTAAAATAAACAGACTGGACTGGGTGACCTCCAAGGCCACTCTTCTTTTAGCTTTGACACCCTCTGCTTCACATATATCTCATCAGATTTGGGACATGGTAATGACGATGACAATAATGATCTGCCCCCATGGGGAGCTTTCCTTTAATCTGAGAAATGAGGAAGTAGCCTTTGAATGACCGTTCTGTCTGTGCACTGGTTAGTTGCTAAAGTTTGCATCTGGCCAAGGTATATACTAGGTAGAATGTATAACTATTACTTTCCTAGGCCTTCAAGTATGGATGATCCTCACACTCCTATTTCACAGATGAGGAAACTGAGGCTAAGAAAGGTTAAGTGAATGACCAGGGTCCTAACAGTCAGTATCTGAGTCAGTGTGGATGTTAATCATCCTGACTTGGAGTCCATCATTTAATTCACTATAGCACCTACCTACCTCAACTAGGGTAGTGATGACCACTAGGAGTGTATGGATAAGCTATGGCCACAAAAGGAGCTTGAAAGATAACACATAGGGGCAGCTAGGTGGCACAGTGGATAGAGCACTGGCCCTGGAGTCAGGAATACCTGAGTTCAAATTTGGCCTCAGACACATAACATTTATTAGCTGTGTGACCCTGGGCAGGTCACTTAACCCTGTTGCCTAGCAAAAAAAAGAAAAAAAGAAAAAAGAAAAAAAAAAGAAAGATGACATGTACCTTTGCATCTACACAGAAATGTCTTCCACAATGCAGGGCTAATATATGTTTCCTGAGGCCAAGACCATGTCTTATTTGCTCTTATGCCTGACAAGAGTTTTTTCACATAGTAGGCACTTAATAAATGTTTACTGAATTGAATTGAACAGAACAGATCATAGCAACTTAATGAAGCACTTCCCCATTCCTGGAGCAGAATTTCAACTCCTGATAAGATATTAATATAAGGTATTCTTAAAGGAAGGGAATTGGAGTAAGAAATCTCTAAAATCAATCCAATAAATCTAAGATCATAATTGTATTCATTGATGGGGTAACAGCAAAGTGCAATTTTGATTAGGACCTATGTATTACAAGGCATCATCACTGGACTTGAGAGGCAGCATGGCGTAGGGATGAGAGAGCCAGACTGAGTGATCTGGGTTCAAGATCTTCTTCACCCAAACACTGGCTCTGGGCAAGTTATATAACTGAGACTGAAAATTGGAGGATATGTATTAATTGGCACAGAGTCAAGGACTTTCCTCATAGTTAGCTCCCAACACTAGGGAAATCATGTCCCAACTATATCTTGACAGGAAAAAAATAGTGGCTTACTGTCCAACCTGACTCATGAAAAACACCATGTATTCAGAAAAACACAGAGAGATTTGTATGAAATGATGTAGACAGAAAAGAGAAGCCAAAAGCACAATATATAATAATAGCTCACATTTATATAGGGGTTTAAGGCTGGCTTTATATAGATTACCTCTTTAGATTTTCTTAATAACCATGTTAGGGAGGTGCACTTACTACAGTAGAGTCAATAAACAGAGAGGTAACAAAACTCTGGTCAAATATTACAGTCACTATTAGTACCAACCTGTCAAAGTTAAAGGAAACAGAATGGGATAGAAACCAGGTTAAATCTGAGATCAGTAAACTTAGCTTCAAATTTCAGCTCTGCTATTTACAACCTGTATGACCTTGATCATACAAAATTTCCTCATCTACAAAGTAGGAGAGGGGAGAGATATTTGACTAGATGACCTCAGAGACCCTTTCCAGCAAATAATCTGTGATCCTTTGTTCCTATATCCCTCCATTCTATTATAAGCAACCTGTTTTCTTGAGGAATGTACTTTGTAAAGTCATTTACTTGGATTCATAAAATCATAGATTTTGAGGCAGAAGAGACCTTAAAGGTCATTGATTCTAACTCCCTCATTTTACAGATGAGCAAATTGAGGCATAGAGAGATTAAGTGACTTGTCCAGGGTCATGCGGCTAGTAAATATCTGTGGCAGGATTTTAATTCATGTTTTCCTGACTGAGCCTGGCACTATCTCTACTACCTCACCTAGCTAAAGTGTTGGGAAGTGTCAGTTGTATCAAAACAAAATAGGTCAATAAATTTATTTTGAAAAGAAAAGTATAGTTTAGTTTTTCTTGGAGGTATCAGGCTGCAAGTTTTTCAAGTTCAGGGGGAGAGGAGAGGGAAGAAATATTTTCAGTAGATATTAAATAAATTCATTTTAATTCAACAAGCAACTTTTAAGTACCCACTATGTGCAAAGATTGTTCTGGTGTCTGGATATTAAGATCTGAAAGATACAATCCCTAATAAGCAGGAGTTTACTAGGTAGCTGAAGAAGTAGAAGTGGAAAAAACCTATAATGTAAAATATGTCATAAATCCATAATATTTACAAATGATGACTCCTTAATGTTATTTAAATGATCAAATGAGATAATATTTTCAAAGTGCTTAGCACAGTGCCTGGCACATAGTACATGCTTAATAAATGCTTGTTCCATCCCCTTAATGTGATTACATTCTCCTCTGAACAAAAGTTACATCATATAGAGATTTAAGTCACTTTGTTACATGGAGCTGATTTTGAGATGACAGTTATGACAGAAACAGAAAAATCTAAGATAGGGACCCTACCCTCAAGGAGAGGTAAAAAAGGTATGGCAGTTGATGGGGAGAGAGAGGGAGAAACTGTTAAAACTCAGAGGAACAAAGAGATTTTTCTTTTCAGTTGTTGGGGGTGAAGATTCATGCAGGGAGCCTTTTAAGATGGATAGTATTTCAGTAGGTGGCAGTCCCTTCCAGCTTTCACTTTCTATGTTTCAACTAAGTCAAGTCTTTGAATTGTAATGTTTCTATCTTAGGAGATGATAATAACTATGATTTTAAAAATAACCAGTTACTTGTAGGCTATTTTCAAGTTTATAAAAGCAATGCTCTCAGAGTGTGTCAGAGGGGTCATTATCAATTAAGTATAGACAGACAGGACTGTGACCCTGAGAAGGCTTCATAGCCGACAGCAGTTTTGAGATGAATATCCAAAGATGGGTGGAGAGGGAAGATGAAGGGCATTGGCAGAGGGCTGTAAAGTGAAGAGGATCATTATAATAAGAATAACTCACATATCTATAGTTCCTTAAGGTTTATAGAACATTTTTTTCTTCCAACAAGTTTATGAGATGGGACAATCATTTCACAAAAGTTCAGAGAGTAATTAGGATAAAGTCATAGCTATAGTAAGTGACAAAGGCAGGACTTCAAACTTTAAGTCCAAGGCTCTTGCCACTTTACCCTGTCTCACCCAGTTGTTTTGCGGAATGAATGGATGAATGCAGCAGGATTAGAGGTAACTAGAAATAGTTATCTATTGGTTAATAGGTACTTGGGCAAGAAGTAGGTATCTTCTCCTTTTCCAGTACTGTTAGGGCTTATCTAATAGTTGCATATAGAACTATGCATGGCATTGAAAAAAACTATTGTCATCAAAAAAGCAAAAAAGCAAAGCGTACCTCTCTCTTCTTAGCAGAGATATAGTGGACCATAGTTACACAATGTGTTCTCAGGCATGGCCAATATACTGATTTCTTTTAATTAGCTAGATTTTTTTTTTGTTCAAGTGAGGAGAGCATTTAGTGATGCCCCCACAAATCATTAAACTATTTAATTTTTAAAAAGAACTCTAGTATCAATCAATAAGTGCCCCCCCCAGTAAAAAAACAACAACTTTGAGCTCTCTATGATACACTGGGTTACAAGGTATATAATGTCATAGGGGCTCTATTGGGTTGCAAACAGAACTCAAATACTGAGTTCTATATTGAGCCTTTCTGCTAAAAAGAGGAATCAAGGTGAGCTCAACTGTATACAAAAAAACCTTACAGTATTTAGAGCTGGATTGCTGAAGATATGACTGAACATTCAGTTCTCCACAGACATTCATACAAATAGCTGACTTGTTATACTCAAAACAAGTAAATGGCACCCACAGAGATATGGGGGTGAAATACTAAACCAGCCTCCCATTAACTTAGCTAGAAAGCCAGTACTAAAAAGCTGCAATGAATCTCACTGAAAAACTGTTAAAGGATCCCGTCAAGCTATGACATTGTTCAGAATCAACAAATATCCTCAAAGTTTATCATAGAATTTAGGTTCTTGATGAGACTTTGCAATGATTTCATCCAAGCTCTTTATTTTACGGGTGATAAAAATGAGGCTCAGGGAGGTGACTTGTCTAAAGGGGAAGGGAGAAAGGAAGGATGGAAGAGCACATTGTGTTCATAAAGACACTGCTTAATAAATCTATGTTGATTTAAAAAATAACCAATCAATAGGCAATTATTAAGTGCCTATTATGTACCAGGTACTGTGCTAGGTGCTGAAAATACAAAGACAAAAATGACAGTTTCTACTCTCAAGAAATTTACATGCTATGGAGGGAGAGGAAACATGCATGTGTGTATACACATGCACACACATATATGTATGTATGTATGCATCATACATTTTATGTATATATATATATATATATATGAAACATTCCATTCAATAAGAATTTATTAAGCATCTGCTATGCACTAGATATTATGCTAAGCACTGAGGATACAAATAAGAAAAAGATAGGCTGACTTCATCAAGGGGACATACCCCATCAATCACAAGGGCCACCAGGACTTCTGAGCTGTGACAAATAAGAGAAATATTTCTCTGACCTGGGGTTGTACTCTTTTTATCAGCAGATCTAGTAAAAGCCAATCATCAGCCTGGGTAATTTCGGGAAATACAAATCTATATATGAGATCTGGCTTAGGAAGTGTTAAAGTCAGAGTCAATTCAAGTGAATGGGCAATTTCAAGGAGTCATGAGTTAATTGAAAACATGCATGGTCTGTAATACGGCATCAGTATGTATCTGCATGGACTCCCAAATCAAGAGCAAAATGTCTGGTGTCTCCATTTGACAGTTCTCTCTAGGAGACATTTCCTCTATCATTCCCCAAAACTTCAGGCACTGGACACTTTGCATTAGATAAGTATGAACTGTCCTTCTAATGCTTTTGTCCTTTCTTTCCAGAAAAAAAAAAAATATATATATATATATATATATACATATATATATGTATATATGTGTGTGTGTATATATATGTACATATATATACACACATATAATGTACATATATATATATATATATATATATATATATATATATATATGCTATTCATTGGTAAGATGACATGTTAGAGGCAGCATGACACAGAATAAAGAACACGAGTTCTGGCATCAGAGAACCTCAGTTCCAATCCTGCCTCTGTTGCTTATTGCCTGTGTCCTTGGGAAAGTCACTTAACTTCCCAGGGCCTCGGTTTCCTCATTGGAAAAATGAAGAATTTAGACCAGGTGCTTCTGCGGTCCCTTCCAGTTTTAGATCTATGCTCCTATGATCTCTATGCACACAGATCAATCAATGCAAGGTGATTTTGAGGAGCAAACACTAAGAGCTATGGGCATCAAGGAAAGCTTCGTAGAATAGGTAACTTCTGAGCTGAGTCTTAAAGAAAGATAAGATTACTGAAAGGCAGAGGTCACGATAGAATACATTTTAGATGTGGGACACAGTGTGTGCAAAGGAAATGCACACAGGTAAGAGATGAAGTGTTCAGTTCAGAGATCAGCTAGTAGGTCAATTTGTCTGGCTCCCACATAGAGTGAGGGAGAATAATAGAAGAGGTTTCTAAAATAGGTTAAAACCAAATCGTAGAAGTAAAACATACATGTCAAACTGAGGTATTCTCCCCCAGAGGCAGTTGCCAACCCTGGAAGACATGCCAATGGGGAAATGGCATAGCAAGACTTTTGCCTTAAGAAGATAATTTTTGACAGTTGTTCAAAGAATGGATAAGAGAGGGGAAAGAAAGAACAAGCAAGGGGACCAATTAGGAAGCTATTTTAAAAGTCTAGGCAAGGGGTGATGAGGGCTTAAAATATGGTGGGTTCCATATGAGCAGAGCAAAGAAAATGGAAACAAGAATATCATAGAATTAGGTTTAATAAGACTGGGAAACTGAATATGAAGAGTGAAGGAGAAGGAA
Source organism: Phascolarctos cinereus (assembly GCF_003287225.1). NCBI lineage: Eukaryota > Metazoa > Chordata > Mammalia > Diprotodontia > Phascolarctidae > Phascolarctos > Phascolarctos cinereus. The sequence continues at coordinate 343,789,250 of NW_027555625.1, forward strand.
GAATTAAGGACAGCTTTGAGATTAAAGAAAAATTTCAGTGATTGGGAGAAGAGAAGTAGAGAAATAGGAAGTTTGGAGAAGAGGTAATTTTGAGGAAGAGATGAGGAATTCCATTTTGAACATGATATAGACACTCAAGGTAAATGAGGAGATAATCAGGCAACAAATTCAAGTTCCATAATAAGTATAACTTCAAGTATTGAAAGAATTTCCAGATATGATTGCTGAACTTTTGTCAGTGATATTGGAAAGGCTATCAGAGAATAGGAAAAGTTCTATAGTACTGGCGAAAGGCAAATATCTTGCTTTTTTTTTTGTTAAGTGAAGAAAATGAATTATGCAAACTAAGTCAAAATCAATTAGTTTGACTTCTCTTCCCAGCAAAGATCTAGAACACATTTATTGAGGGATTGTTTCTGAGCACTTAGCAAGAGAAGCAGTGATCACTAAAAGCCAGCATGGTTTCATTTAAAACAGGTCATGCCAAACTAACCTCATTCCATTTTGTGAGAAGTTTAGAATAATGATAGATCAGGAGAGCACTAAATACACAGAACATTTATATTTAAGCAAATCATTGGATACAGTTTCTGACCTTATCCTTGTGAATCAGATGGAGAAATTTTGCCCAGATGAATGTATAGTTAGGTAGATTTGGAACTGGTTGAATGATCAAACCTAGGTGAAACATTGTTGACAAAGGGGAAATATACCCCTTTGGCCCTGGGCTGTTCAATATTTTTTCAATGATTTAAATGAAGACATCATACCAGGTTTAAAGATAACATATTTCTTGGAGGGATAACTAACAGATTACAAAATATTTTGACCAGCTAGAGCACTAGACTGAATTGAGTAAGATGAAAAGTAATAGGGAAATATTTAGAGTTTTATGCTGAGGTTCCCCCCCCAAAAAATCATCTTCACAAATACAAGATGGAGAGGGTATTTGGCTAGACAATAGTTTCTATGAAAAAGCCCTGTATTTTTCATTCGATTACAAGTTCAATATAAAGTCACAAGTAGGACATGGTAGCCAAAAAAGCTAATGCTATCCTAGGTTGCACTGAGAAAGGTAAAATATCTAGAATGAGGGAGGTGATAATCTTACTGTACTCTGTCCTGCTCAAGCCACATCCAGGATATTGATATTGTTCTGGATATTTCATGTTAGGAAAAGCATAGACAAGCTGGAGCATGTTCAGAAAAAAGACAACCAGGATGTTGAAAGAAATGTAGAATACACCATACAAGAATCAGTTGAAAAGGCCAGGTGAGCCTAGGAAAAAGAAAATTTAAGGAGAGCTATTTTTGAATATTTGCAAGACTAAAATGTGAAAGGGATTAAATCTGTTCTACTAGGATCCATGGGTGGAGATTGAAGGCAGGTAGATTTCAATTTAATGTATAGAAAGACTTCTTCATAATTAGAGCTACCCCAAAGTGGAATAGGATGGAGTGGGTTCCCCTTCTTTGGACATGTTCAGGAAGTGGCCAGATGATCACCTGTTGGAGATGCTAGACATAGCATCCCAACAGTGGCAGATACTGTTTGGACTTGATGGGTTCTAGGGTCCCTTCCAGCAGCTTTATCTTATGCCAAAATTTGTCCCAGAGAAATAGTTAAGAAGCTCTTGGTTGTAATGTTTGGAAACATGTAATTGGACAAATAAAAGAATTTATGTTTCTTCAGACTCTCAAAAAATTGTATTTCCTGAATGCAAAAAAGTGTGTACAATTCCCTCTCCAAGGAAAGTCAGTCCTATGCTAGAAACCACACAGAAAATACAATCATAACAATTTAGATTTGTATAGTGTTTTACAGTTTGCAAATCATTTTCCTCAGAAGAACCCATAAAGTAGGTAACATAAATATTATAACCACCATTTTATTGATGATTAAACTCTGAGGCTCTGAAAGTTTAAGTGACTCACCTAGATTCATACAGCTAGTAAATGTCTGAGGAAGAATTGGAACCCAGGTCTAATTGCTATGATTCTAGCATTTTACTTACAACACCACTCTGCCTTTTAAGAGGAGATATAGATCTGACCAGACAAAACAAGTTGGAATCAGTATAGCCCAGATTTCCCCAACAACTATTCCATGTACCTCTAGAAAATGAGCCAGACCAAATCTTGACCAACAAATTCAAGAAAAAATTCACAGTGAGTTATTTTTCCAGCCCATATTGGTATAAGAAGACAGAGAGTTCTGTAGACACTGAGGATGAGGTAGCCAGAAGAGAACTATGAAGAGCTTTCCATCCCAAGGCCTAAACTAGGTCCTGAGGTTATGCAATAGAGCAAGGAGAGCTACCATATCTAGTTCAGAAGGGCTTGACCATCTTCAGGGTCAGGAATAGGCACCAATTGACAGCTTTGACTTTTATACCAGGTAGCTGGATCAGAGATCCAATGTGGACCAAGGAGGTAAATCGCAGCTAGAGATATTGGTTCAGGGTAAGGAGAAGTTGTGGAACCAAAGTTGTGCACTAGACAGGGAGCAGAAGCAATGGTCTGGCTCTGAGTCTGGGAGTACTAGCCCTGTCTGAAGCCTGCAGCTGAATAATTAAGGCAGGAACCTCAGACCAAAGGGCATTCTGCAATTCTGTTGTTTGAAACCCACAGAGATGTCCTGCTTGCTGAAAGTGACTGAGTCCATCAGCAGTGTCCTGTTGTAAGCACACATTTCCATGACTCAGATTCAAACCTAGGTCAGGAGACTGTACTACTGTATAAGAACCAAGATGGTGGAGTAGATGGAAACACTACAGCTCAGCTTTATCCCACTATTAAACAACCTGATTACTAAGCAATTCTTCCCACTTCCTGTCCCCCTTCCTACACCTTCCCATCCCCAAACCAAGACAAGTAGTAAATATGACCCAGATCTTAGGAATGAAAGTTAAAATCTTCAGACCTCAACAAGAAATACCTCGAGGATCAAAAGTAAAAATTCAAAGACCTCAAGCTAAAAGCCTCAACATCAAAGGGAAGAAATTCTCTGAGGGACTACAGTAAAACTAAAAGACTTACATACTAAGGTTTTTTTTTAAAAAAATTGCCATATGCTTTAAGGAAAAGGGGGAAAAAGCTTCTGTTCAAGCTGACAGTTGATTGGTGGATGGGGGAAGATTGCAGAATAAAAGGAACTTAGCTTAGTAAGATAAATAAAAATTTTAAAGCTCCTTCTTTCTTCTCCTCTCAAGGAAAAAGCCTCAAATTAGGTCTCTCAGAACAGAGAAGGGCAACCTCAGTTTTAACTGGGGATTAAAGGAAAAATCTCTCCTTCTTCTATATTCTCATCCAAAAGAATGGGATTCAATTAAGGCTAATGACAAGAAAAGACAACTTCATTGTCTGAAGGAAAAGGCATGGGTTGAAACCATAACCTTGGAAGAGGGAACTGCACAGAGGAAAGGTCGTAAAAGTGATTTGATTCTCAGAATGAGAGAGAGCTAGAATTCAACTCCTGAGGCCTCAGCAATAAAAAATTAGTAAACAAAAAATAAATGAATAAACTAATTAAGGATTTGCATGATGTCAAGAGTACCCAAGACACAAACCTAGAAGAAAAAGATAACTCTAAAATGTTTACAATCAAAACTTTAAGGGGGGGGGAAGCTTACACACAAGAATAATTGGAATTATTTTTTGAAAAGTGATGCAAGTTTAGAAAAGATGTTGTAAAATAAACTAAAACTATGGAGGAGAGAATTGGAAAAAATAATACCAGCTAAATAAAAGAGGAAAAACTTTTACTTCAATAACAAAATCCCTAAAAAATCAGAATGGAGAAAATAGAACTTAATGACTTCCAGATACAACAAGAATTCTTTAAAAAAAAAGTTTAAAAAGAGCAAGAAAGAAAGTAGAGGAAAATTAAATTTATCTCACATCAAAAACAACTGTTTGGTGGGGAAAATGTGTCAGGCATTGTGCTAATTGTTTTACATATATTATTTTATTTCATCTCACAACAACCCTGGGAGGTAAGTGCTATAATTATCTTGATTTTACACCTGAGGAAGCTGAAAAATGCATCAGGGACAAATAACTTAAGAATCATAGGATAACCTGAAATCCATGACAACAACAAAGAACAAAAAAGAACCTAAATATCACATCTGAAGAAGTCATTAAAAAATATTGCCCAGACATATGAGAACAAGAAGGAAATAGGAAAATAGAACCTACTCATTACCTCCTGAAAGAGACCAAGAAACCTAAACTTTCTAAGACCAAGAGAGATCCAGATCTTACCCAAAGGGAAATACTCCAAAGTCCCTCATGTAGTAAGGTGGGAATAGGGACATAATTGAGATGCTATCTTCTCTACATGTCAGTTTCTGTCCAGAGTTTTTCTGTCCTTTAGGGACCTGAAGAAAGTCTGGAGACATGTGTCTTCCTTCTTGAGAGTGGAAGTCAGAAGATCAAGATCTCTTCTTTCTCAAGGTCTCACCAACTCCAACCTTCACAGAGTCATGGAACCCTGAACACAATCAGTCTTTACAAATAGGGTTAGTCTTATGCAAATAGGCTTGGGGCCATAGGTTAAATGTATTCATGACTTAGAAATTGAGTGACAATAAAAACAAATTAAAGGAATAAGGAAGAAATTACCTTTAAGATCTATGGACTGGGAGATAGAAGGGATCACAGGAGGTAAAGCAAACAATTCTGATTACATAAAATTGAAAAGGTTTGCATAAAAAAGTCAATGTCACCAAAATTAGAAGAGAAGCAGGCAACTGAGGAAAATATTTGCAGCAAGTTTCTCTGATAAAGATTTCATTTCTAAGATATGTAAGAGACAGCTTCAAATGTATAAAATGAAAAGCCATTCTCCAGTTGATAAATGATCAAAGCATGTGAATAAATACTTTTAGAGGAAGAAATCCAAGTTATTAATATTCATATAAAATGTTCCCAATAATTCATAATTAGAGTAATGAAAGTAAAGAAACTCTGAGGTGTTTCCTCACCTCCATCAGTCTGGCAAAGTTGACAAAGAAGGAAAATGATAAATGTCGAAGGGAATGTGAGAAAAGGTTCATCAATGCATTATTGGTGGAGCTGTGAACTGGCTCCGTCATTTACAAAAACAATTTGAAATTATGTCACAAAAATTATTAAACTGTGCTTACCTTAGACCCAATGATAGCATTACCCAGTCTGTACACCAAAAGGAGTGAAAAAAAGGGGGGGGAAAGAAAGGGGAAAGGGACAAAAATTACAAAAAATATTTGTAGTGGCTTTTTTTTGTGCTGGCAAAGAACTGAAAGCTAAAAGGGTAACCACCAATTGTGGAAGGACTGAACAAATTATGGTATGTAAATATGGTGGGATCCTATTGTGCTGTGATGAAGCAGATGTTTTCAGAAAAAAACCTGAGAAGACCTGTATCTATTATACAAATGAAGTTAACAGATAAGGAGTATTAATACAATTTTTAAAAATTGTAAAGACAAATAACTTTAAAAGGCAATCAGCATAATTATCAACCATGATTCCAGAGGACTCATGATGAAACATACTACCTACTTTCTGCAAGAGGTGTTGTACTTGGGATACAGAATGAGACATATTTTTTTAGACATGGACAATTTATTTTTCTTCACTATGCATAACAGTTACAAGGGTTTTCTTTCTTCATCAATGGTGAGGGTTTGTGTAAGAGATAAGATAGGGTTTTTTTTAATAATTGAAAAACAATTTAAATAGATATAGGTCATGTTGGGGTTCAGGATGCAAATGATGAGGTTCAAAGTCACTAAACTGTTGAGGTACAAGGTCTGAATGGTCCGAAAGAATTCATTCAAGCTGTCTCCAAATGAAGTAAAGGCATTTATTACACATAACACTCCAAGCTGGCTCCTCCTTAAGGAAGTTTACATAAGGAAAGCAGCATCTCAAGGAAGGTACCCCCTTAAGAGGGACAGCAGCTTAATGGGGGGACGCTCCTGAAGGGAGGCAACCCCCCTGCCATAGTCAGGAGAAGCTAAGGATTCTTATAGAGGAAAACCTGCTGTGGTTGGGGAGATGAAGTAATCAGGGACAGAAAGGTAAAGTAATTAAGGACAGGAAGGGGAGGTAACCAGGGACATGTAGGCAGTGGTAGTTCAGAATTTTGTGCATATCTATTCCACTGTTTAGCCCATTTGCCCAGGGCAGAGGGACCCCTGTTAGTTTTGGTATTCCATTGACCAGCCTATTTGAATCTCTTTGTCTCATTGAGCAGTCTATTTGACTCTCAATATCTCCAGAAAGGCTTCAGCTAATCAAAACAGTTCATCTTCTGTATTTCCAGTTGTGTTAATACCTCAACTTCATTTTCTTCCATAATTTCCCCTCCCCTTCACTTTAGAAAAAAATTCAGATCATGAGTATTGCATACCCTAGTTTCTTAATGGTCTTCTCTGGATTTAATTTGGTTTTATATCTTTTCACTTATCTTATTTGTTACTGCCATCTGCTTGGGATTAGGAATTACATTTTCTTTATTTCTAAAGCATAGGAAAGATAAAACTCTTCATAAATTCTAACAAGGCATTTTCCAGTAGTGTTATAGAGGATCAGATAAAGGTAAATAGCAATAAATGATGTCTTGTTTAACCCAAACACCAAGCAGCCATTTGAATCAGGCTTCTGTAAGTGTAATATTGGAAATTCTACTCCCAGATACCTCCATTTTAGAGAGGGGCCCAGCCTGGCCAAACTTAATTCTCCTCTGGTCTGTGCTTCTGACTTTTCAGATTTCAATAACATGCCTTCTTTAGGTATTTTTATTCCCCAAACACCCATCCCAACACCATTTTTAGTCCCCTTTTCTGTGTTGTCTCCATTAGGAAGTAAGCTCCTTGAGGGAAGGGACTGTCTTTCTTTTTGCTTCTGTTTGTATCCCCAGTGCTTAGCAAAGTGCTAGGCACATAGTAGATGCTTAATGAATCTTTGCTGACTGCCTATTAACAATTTTGAAGCTTTGCTACTGGATAGAAGAGGAAGACCTAGAAAGTCTCACATTCTGAATAGAAAGATAAAATCCCAACAGATCTAATCATAGTTTAACTGAAACTATCGCTGTCTCAGTGTACCCCAATCAGAAGTATGACTTGAGGTCTCACATCTGACTCTTACCTTCCTTTTCCCACATTTCCTCAATTCTATATATCAAATTGCACATGCTGGTTTGATGTTCCATTAATTATAAAGGTGTTCTTTAACTGCCCCATCTCCTAACTATCTCATAAGCTCCTGAAGTAAAGAGAAATGTATTATTTCAAATGTTGGCTTACTTACTAGCTATATGACTGTGAACAAAGCACAACCTCTCAGAGACCCAGTTTCCTCAACTATGAATTATTTGTACTTCCTATCAATCCCCATAGAGTTGTTGGGAGGAAAATACTTTGTAAATCACAAAGCAATATAGAAATGTGAGTATTTTATTATCATTATTTCATTAATATCTACCCACAGCATCTAGTATTTTTCTGTGCACCCATTAAGTTCTCATAAATGTTGTTGACTAGATGCTAATTATCTCTTATATAAGAAGAAAATCCACCTGGGAAATCATATTACTTGTTAACAGTGAACAGCCTTGATTCCAGATAATTAATGATGAAACATTCTTTCCTCTTTTTAGTAAAGGGAAAAGGGATTGCAGTAGGAGAATGCAATGTGTGGTTACTATTAAATCTGTTCTGAGGAGGCAGAGCCAAGATGGCAGAGTAAAAGCAGTGACTTGCTTGAGCTTTCCCCCAAACCCCTCCAAACACCTGTAAAAAAATGGCTCTAAACAAATTCTAAGGCAGCAGAACCCACAAAAAGACAGACTGAAACAAATTTCTAGCCCAAGATAACCTAGATAGTTGATTGGAAAGGTATATCATGCCAGGCTGGGAGAAGAATTCAGTTCAGTGTGGGTGCATAGGCAAAACAGGCCTCAGCAAAGCTGGAGCAAGCCCCAGAGTACTGAATCATGGGCAGCTGTGTTGATTTCCAGACCTCTCAACCCCACGAACACCAAAGACAACTTAAAAGGTCAGTAGGAAAAGTCTGTGACCATGGTGAGAAAGAAACTTGGCCCCAGCCCCTGTCCTGGTATAGCCTCAGCGTGGCTACTACTGGAGCTTCCGGTCCACAGACTGAGGGGGAACCAAATGGTTGATCAGAGGGGGATGGCAGGGATCTCTTTGCTGGTGCTGAGGCAGGATTCTCTTGCTTTGCCCATGCTTCAATCTGGGTCACAGATCTGGGTGGTGGTCCTAGGGCAAGAAGGAGAACTAGCGTGGTGGAGCTCATAGTGGCAGTACAGAGAGAATCCTCCTCACAGTTCCAAGGCAGAAAAGCGGGCTTGTGGTCACTCATAGACCAGAGCACAGGCCAGGAAAAGCACTCGCCCCGATCATACCACCTTGAAAGAGCTGAAAATTTACAGGTCCCTAGAAGTATCTTTGAAAATAGCTGCACAAAACCCCCGAAGCTTGAGACAGTACATTCTCCACACTGGAAGCAGACCCCTATCTTAACAAAGAGTTTACAACTCAAGTAATTGGCCAGGATCATAAGCAAACCTCAAAAAAAAAAAGTCAGACCATAGACTCTTTCTTTAGTGACGAAGAATATCAAAACATACAACCAGAAGAAGACAACAAAGTCAAAGCCCCTACATCCAAAGCCTCCAAGAAAAATATGAATTAGTCCCAGGCCATGGAAGAGCTCAAAAAGCATTTTGAGAAGCAAGTAAGAGAAGCAGAGGAAAAACTGGGAAGAGAAATGAGAGTGATGCAGTAAAATCATGAAAAACAAGTCAACAGCTTGCTAAAGGAGACCCAAAAAAATACTGAAGAAAATAACACCTTAAAAAATAGCCTAACCCAAATGGCAAAGGAGGTCCAAAAAGCCAATGAGGAGAAGAATGCTCTAAAAAGCAGAATTGGCCAAATGGAAAAGGAAGTCTAAAAGCTTACTGAAGAAAATAATCCCTTAAAAATTAGAATGGAGGAATTGGAAGCTAGTGACTATGAGAAATCAAGACACTGTAAAACAAATCCAAAAGAATGAAAAAATAGATGACAATGTGAAATGTCTCATTGGAAAAGCAACTGACCTGGAAAAAAATCCAGGAGAGAGAATTTAAAAAATTATTGGACTATCTGAAATCCATGATCAAAAAAAGAGCCTAGACATCATCTTTCAAGAAATTACCAAGGAAAACTGCCCTGATATTTTAGAACCAGATGGTAAAATAGAATTTGAAAGAATCCACCAATCACCTCCTGAAAGAGATCCCCAAAGGAAAACTCCTAGAAATATTGTAGCCAAATTCCAGAGTTCACAGGTCAAGGAGAAAATATTGCAAGCCACCAGAAAAAAACAATTCAAGTATTGTGGAAACACAATCAGAATAACATAAGATTTAGCAGCTTCTACATTAAGGGACCAGAGGGCCTGGAATAGAGTATTCCAGAGGGGGAAGGAAATAGGATTACAACCAAGAATCACCTACTCAGAAAAACAGAGTATAATCCTTAAGGGGGAAAAAATGGATATTCAATGAAATAGAGGACTTTCAAGCATTCTTGCTGAAAAGACCAGAGGTGAATAGAAAATTTGACTTTCAAATACAAGACTCAAGAGAAACATGAAGAGGTAAACAGGAAAAAGAAATCATAAGGGACTTATTAAGGTTGAACTGTTTACATTTCTGCATGGAAAGGTGATATTTGTAACTCATGAGACCTTTGTCAGTATTAGGGTAGTTGGAAGGGAAAAAATGTGTATTTATATAGATAAAGAGATAAATAGAGGGCACAGGGTAAGTTGAAGATGAAGGGGCGATATCTGGAGAATAAAATTAAGGGATGAGAGAGGATTATACTGGGAGAAGAAGAAAAGGAGAGGTAGAATGGGGTAAATTATCTCACATGAAACAGATAAGAAAAGGCTTTCACAGTGGAAGGGAAATGGGGGAAGGTGAGAGGGAATGAGTGAATCTTATTCTCATTGGACTTGGCTTAAGGAGGGAATAGCATACACTCAATTGGGTATGCAAAGCTATCTTACCTTACAGGAAAATGGGGTGCGGGGAGAAGAGCACAACAGAGCAGGGGAATGATAGAGAGGAGGGCACACTGGGGGAGGGGGTAATCAGAAGCAAACACTTCTAAGTAGGACAGGGTCAAAAGACAGAATAGATTAAATGGGGGATGGGATAGGATTAAGGGAAATATTCTTAGTTTTTCACATGACCACTATCAAGTGTTTTGCATGACTACACATGTATAACCAGTATCTAGTTGCTTGCCTTCTCAATGAGGATGGGTGTGGAGGGAGGAAGAGAGAAAATTTGGAACCCAAAGTATTAAAAATAAATGTTAAAAATTGTTTTCACATGCAACTGGGAAATAAGATATACAGGAAGTGAGGTATAGAAATCTATCCAGCCCTACAGGAAAATAGAAGGTGAATGGGCTAAGAGAAGGAGGGGGAGATAGAAGTGAAGGCAGATTAGGGGAAGGGGTATTCAGAAGGCATGTCATCTTGGGCTGGGGGAAGGGATGAGATGGGGAGAAAACTTGGAACTCAAAATCTTGTGGAAGTAAATGTTGAAAACTAAAAATAAGTAAATTAACAAAGCAAGAACAAAAAAACAAAAAGCCTATTATGAGTAGTTTTTGCTACTAGTCCTGGGCAAATCACTTAATCCCAATTGCCTCACAAAAAAATTAATAATAATAATAGTCATTGTTATTATTACTATTATTACTGTTACACTCTACTTCAGAGTGGTTACAAGGAAAGTCCTCTGTAAAACAGAGACACAAAAGTATCACTGAAATGTAAGCCTCCATCCTTATTTTTGTGGCAGATCTCTGCTTAATCCTCATTTCATCTGTTGCATAACTTATAGCATTTTGGTTGACATATAATACCTTCAGGGTCTATTCTGCCTTTGAGATCACAGCAACTAGAGTAGAAGGAACCTTAGACATTACCTCTTTGGAATCTAATTTCCTGATGCAGTGACAGGACACAAGTTTGAATTCCAGTATTTATTTACTAGCTATGTAAACTTGGGCAAGTCACTTAGCTTGTCTTCTCTGAAGAGACTGGACTAAAATGGTCTCTAATTTCCCTTCCAGGGAGGAAATTCTGGTTTTACCAATGAGGAAATAGGCCAAGAGAGGAAAAATGACTTTTCTAAGATCACTCAGGTAGTAAAAAAGCTTTCTAGTGCATCACTTCTTAATAATGTCAATTCTTAATCAATGAAAAAAGCCAAATAAGCCTCCAATGTTCTTTTCCCCAAAGGAGGAAATAAAGATATGTTGTAGGGTTTTTACAATGAAAAAGAATATTTAGCATATTTCAGGGATCACTGAATGTCTCAATAATATCCAAGGAGGCAAACATAATAAAAACAGATACATTGTACTTCAGGGTAGCCTTTTAAAAAGTCAATCATTCAAAAAGCAGAATGCACATCTAACTCTGGCAAACAGACAATCCAAAGAGTTTCATCAAGTACTTTATTTGGGAATAACTTAATTCTCACAAAGAAGTGTTGTTCAAACAGAAATGTCTTCCCAAGGAGACAGTGTTCTGAAGTAGAAAGAGAATACGCATGGGAATTTGAGTCCTGACTTTACTACATCCTCACTTTGTAATCTAGGGCAAGTCACTTCCCTTAGGTCCTTAACCTGTAAAATTAGTTAATAATAATTACATCCAGGGGCAGCTAAGCGGTGCAGTGAATGGAGCACATGCAGTGGAGTCAGGAAGACCAGAGTTCAAATCTAGCCTCAGACACTTGACACTTAATAGCTGTGTGACCCTGGGCAAATCACTTTGTTGCAGTCAAGAGGGGCTGAGAACCCCAAAATACAGGGTCTACAAAAAGAATTCAACCATAAGCTTTCTTTCAGTCAGAGACAAGGTTTATTGCATTGCCAATGGAAGTGGGCAGGATTCTTAAGGAATCTGTGCATTTGATGAGGGTAAGATTGATATTTTTATACAGAAAGTCTGTGGGAAGGTCTGGTTGAGATTAAAGAATGTCAAATAGCCTGGGGTCATCCAGAGAATGAAGGGTTGGGCTAGGTCTGGGGCTGCAATGAAAGGACAGTTGAAAGGATTATTGACTAGGTGCCTCAGGAGAAAGCCAGATATCTGAGTACAGGAGCTTTGGGGTCCAGGTCCCAAAGACATATTTTTTTCTTTTATCAACCCTATCATTTTAACCCCAATTGCCTCACAAAATAATAATAATAATAATAATAATAATAATAATAATAATAAACATAAACTTTCTACTTCAGAGTGATTATGAGGAAAGTCCTCTGTAAAACAGAGACACAAAACATCACTGAAATGTAAGCCTGCATCTTTATTCTTATGGCAGATCTATCTCCCTCTGCTTCCTTCCTTTCATGGCCTCTGAGATTCAGACAAATTGGACCACTCACTGTCCTTGTACATGCAGTGCTCACAGCATGCACCTTCCCTGACCTGTGGAATTCCAACCTAGCCTTTCAAAATCAAATTATATGCTGTCTCATCCTGTGAGTCTTCCCTAAACCTCTCCACTTTGGATTTGCAGAATATTGATTTAGAGCATTTTGAGTTGTTAATATTAGAGCATTTGAAGAACTGTGAGTATTCAGGCACAGCTTAATGCAGTGAAAAGAGTGCTGCTGGATTTGGAATTGGTGTACCTAGGTTCAAAAGCTGGCTCTGTCACTTACTGTAGGCAAGTCACCGTAGCTGAAGTGTACTCACCTGAAGAATTAGGGAATTGGACTTGACCACAGGACCATAGAATTGGAGCTGGAAGGGACTTCTGAAATCATTTAGTCCAACCCCCTGAATTTATATTGAGAGAGCAAAAGCCCAAAGAGGTTAAGTGATTCGTGTAAGGTCACACAAGTAGTAAATAGCAGAGCCAGGATTTGAACCTAGTGATCTTACTCAAAATCTAGCACTAACTACACCACCTGACATTGCTCAGAAATTCCTTCCAGTTTTAACCAACCCCTTGCCAAAGAACTCCCCTGGGAACTGAGCATCTCTACCTGATGCGAACACACACACACACACACACACACACACACACAGATACACACACAGAGGCAATGAAATTGACTTTCAGAGGTTCAGGTTTTTTTGTTTGTTTTTTGGTCAAGACTCAGAGTCACAAGATCTCAAAGTTACAAGAAAATTACTGGAAGATCCTTAATTCTGACCTTCCATCCAGTGTGGAAGCCCCTCCTTTAGCAAATCTAACCTCTATTTTAATACCAACTGGTGAATGTTACCTAGATGTCAAAAAACTTGTGGATTTTAAGCTGTTTGGTAGCGACCAATTCCGGTTTCCTGTTTGTGTTCTCTTGTTTTGTTGTTGTTTCCCCCAACAGTTTGTGGCTCACCCTAACTGCCAGCAGCAGCTTCTTACCATGTGGTATGAAAACCTCTCAGGCTTACGACAGCAGTCCATAGCGGTGAAGTTCCTGGCTGTCTTTGGGATCTCCATTGGCCTTCCATTCCTTGCGGTAGCCTATTGGATCGCCCCCTGCAGCAAGGTACAGGCACAACTGAGGATTCGTGGAGTTTATGAGTTTGGGTTTGTTTTTTTTGACCTTCTCTCTTCTTAACATGAGTCATTTCCTATTATCCCCAATTGGTCCTATTCTCTAGAATCCCACCTACAGCCTTGCTTATGCCAAACTGTTATGTTTTCCTTTGACAAGCAGAAACAACCCAGAAGGGAAAATTCTGATATTCTTTAAATTGTATTTCTGACTTTTTAAAAAGAATTCAAGGTGAAAGAAGTCAATGAAAGAAGTAAGGAATGAGTGAGATATAGGATGTGGGATGACAGATAACAGGAAAGAGAAAGAATACACTCTTTTGCTTTCTGCCAACTCTGCAAGTGTTTTCTGTTCTTGCCACCTTGATATTTCTATATGATTGCAAGAGAAAGAATTTAAATTCATCTACTCCCTTATAAAATGAACAGTAACCTCTTTGTTATAAAGGTAGTAAGGCAAAGGTAGAGGTTCTCCTGTGTATGTAGAGGAATAGTCATCGGGAAGTTAAGGCACTATAAGAGAGAGTTTGGCATAGTGGATAGTGAACTGACATCAGAATCTAGAAAACCTGAGTTGAAATCTTTCCTCTAACACACGCTGGCTGTGTGACCCTGGACAAGTCTTTTAACCTCTCAGATTATCACCTAGGTAATTCTCTTAGACTATAAATTACAAAACAGTTGTCATTGAGCACTGGGAGAGGGAATTCCTATACTGATGAAATGGCAGCATTGCTCTCCTACACCATACCTACTATTCACCCCTCAAAAAAGATAGTACTGGGCTAGGTGCCAGGAAACCTGAGCTCTACTACCACACTGACCATTACCTAACTATGTGACCTTCAGCCGTTCATTTCATATTTTTCTAGGAATTACTTTCTTTATCTGTGGAATGAGAAAATTGAAGTAGATGACCACTTTCCACTCTGACATTCTAGAATTCTAGGATTCTTAGTCTCTATTTAAGGAATATACACAGTTATTACAATATGGGATCTGCGTCCTAGGTCTCTGTTGTGCTTCTAGAGTTCTATTACTACATTGTTGCAAGGCTTGTAGCCTTGCTCATCTGAAGAAACTATGAGAAACTTTGATATCCCTAGGTGGAACAATGAAAAATATGTTGTACTTGCTTTTGTAACTTTAAATAATCCATTAGCCTTGGTATTTTTTTCTTTCTCCAAGTTCTCTGGGGGACTTTAATAAGCTTCTATGATTCATCCTTGAATGTATCCATTCATTTTGTGACTAGTTCTGTAAATTCTTTAATCTCTCTAACTCTGCTCTGACAGTCCTGTACTGCACTTTTCATGATCTGATTCTGTACCTCTCATCCTTTAATTTTGTTTCCCCAAGAATATAAAAGATTTCCTTTTAGAAATGGTTATTTAATATGACAGCAGAATAAGAACAATAAGAACAAAATATCACCCACCAAAAAAAAAGAAGGAAAAAAAACCACCTAGGTCCCCTAGGTGTTTTCCACAAATAGATACAGGGTCCAGGGAAAAGTGGGTCCAAGCTAATATTTCACACCTCCTAGAGGCTGGAAGTCCTTTTCTCCCTTTGTGAGGTTCTCATGAAGTTCTTGTTAGGCATATTAAGTGAAGAATCTTGAAGCTACAAGATTGGAAAATTGAAGCTACCTCAGCAAGTCTACTTTTTCCTGGTTCCTGGCCTCCTAAGAAACCAATGAGAATTCTAAATTTCTGATGTTCCCAAGTTCACAAGATTGTCAAAGAGGGAGGGAGAAAAAGGCTTTCTTTTGCTCAGTCCATCAAGTGACTCCTTTTCAGTCGCTTGATTGGAACTACTCTCTCACTTGAGCTAATCTAACATTCAAATGTCTGGGGTCTAAGCTAGATTGCTGTTTTAGCTACAAGTTACTGGGAATGACAATATCTTTAAGTCAATCTGAACATATTTTCATTGTAATAGTATCACTTCATTTCATCCAATGGCTTTCACTCTTTCTCAGTTAATTAGGGTCTTTTCCCACCTCCTCTAACACCTTTGTTCGATTTATTGGTTGGTTAAACAGTCCATTCTCACCTGATTGAGGTAGTTACTTTAAGTAAGGTGGGGAGAATAATTGAATAATTGATTCAATTGCCACTCTCCTAACCCTTTGAATGAAGATTTCCCTAAATGAAGAATCACTGGTCCTGTATTTACACAAATGGAAAGAAAAATAATTGTTTCAGATCCTTTCCTCAGGGCATCTTAAGGTGGGGTCTAGGAAAGTGAGAATACAGTTGTCCCTTCCACACTGCAACTTTCCCCATTAAAGTTTTGGTATATCTCAGGTCAGCACAGAAAATTAAATGGGAATTTTGGGGAGCTTTGTGGAAGTCACAGATGACACATGAAGGACAGCAGATGACACAGAAAAAAGTTTAGAAACTCAGAAATGCAAAATATATATATATATATATATTATATATATATAATATATATAATATATATATAATATATATGTATGTGTGTGTGTATGTATACACACACACACACACACAGAGGCACATATATACAATTGCATAATAACAACCCAAATTTTACACTAAGATACTATAAACATCCCATAAAAGAAAAAGAAAAAAATCATGCTTGTCTGGTTTGAACTCAGGGCCAAAAATTTTATGCAGATTTTCCAGATCGTGGAGCCCTGGGCCCCTAACATGCACAATGTGGAGAAAGGATGAGGAAGACTTTCCAATTTTTCCAAGATTTATCCCTGCTTCCCTACACAGGCCTCAACAAGTGGAGACTTGCACTAAGAATATGAAGGAGGAAAAGAAGACTCAAATGGATCTGGCTTTTGATTTTTTTTCCTCCCAGAATAAATACAAACTTTGGTCATGGAAGCTGTGTATCCCTCAGAGAGTAGTCTGCTGGTATTCTCTAAACCAGATGATTTTCAAAGTGCAACTATTTGGCATTATAAAAAAATAGCGGCTGTTCATATATTGCTTTTAGGTTTACAAAGCACTTCATTTAAGGCATCTAACCTAGCTCTTACAACAACCTTGTAAAATAAAATAATATTGACTCAGTTTTTACAAATGAAGAAACTAAGGAACAGAGAAGTTAGGCAACATCTACAATCATACAGGTAGTAAATTTTAGAGTTAAGACTCATACCTAGGTCTTTTGATTTTGAAGTCTTTTGACTTCAAATCCAATGCCAGTTCTACTGACGGACACAGGATTGCCTCTAAACAACAGCTGCAGGGTTTTTTCAGTAATTCTTGCAAATTTTTTCTCAAGGTTTGGAAGAGAGATCCATCTAGTATGTTTGAGGTATTTTCCAGTTTAACACTTAAGATTATTCTCAAATTCTTCAATGCTGTGTTACCCTAGATACTATTTCAAAAATTAATTAAATTTATTATTATAAATTAAAATTAATTAATTAAAATTAGCTAGAAAAGATTCAATGAAAAATATGACAATTTTTAAGAAGGTCAACTACATAAGAAATTGCAACATCTGTCTTGTAAAAATGGTAGTTATGACCTCTTCCTCCTAGTAATGGAAAGATAAGATAGTGTGTTCAATTACAGCAGAGAAACTGAAATAGAAATGCACTTATTCTTTAGGCTAAGAAGTAATCTTACCTGATAATGTTATTCATGGTAGGTAGAGAGCTAACAGTCTTCAGCATGAGAGATGGAAAGGAAGATATGTGTGTGTCTATACATACATACTTACATACATACATTATATATATATGTACACATATATATATATGGCAAACGTTCAAATATGGCAAGTAGTCTTCAGCATGAGGGACGGAAAGGAGGATGTGTGTGTGTGTGTGTGTGTGTATACACACACACACACACACACACACACACACACACACATATATCAGAAACTGAAATATGACAAATGTTTTCTCTGCTTGAAAAAAAAGCCATTGGATAGAGAATATTGGGTCATTCCAATTTACTCTTAAAGATAATTTCGTGTCTGTGGAATTATGCCATAAGTTGAGTGAAGCTTCTATGCATTCAATTATGATATCTATGAAGATGATTCTCAGATCATTTATCCTGCTCCAACCTCTCTGCTAACCTGCAGTCTCATATCTCTGTCTACTGTATATCTCAAAATTGTCAATGATCTTTTAATTACTAAATCAAATGGCCTTTTCTCAAGCCTCCATCTTGACCTTTCTGAAGCTTTTGACACTGTTGATTACCCCTTCTCCTTGATATTCTCTTCTCTATAGGTTTTCATGACTACTTTCTGCTTGTTCTCTTCCTATCTATCTGACCACTCTTCAATTTTTTTTTCATTCAGATCATGAACTTGTGTCCACAACACTCTGTCCTGGGTCTTTTTCCCTTCTCACTCTACATTATTTCAGTTGATGATTTCATCAGCTCCCATAGATTGAATTATCATCTCTATGCTGATGATTTTCAACTCTACTTATCAGGGTCTAACCATATGCTAGCCTCCAGTTTCACATCTCCAATCACTTACTGAACATCTTTGAACTGGATGTCCTGTAGACATCTCAAGTTCAACATGTTCAAAACTGAACTCATTACTTTCTCCCCAAACCCTTTTCTTTCTCTAACTTCTGATTACTATTAAGAATACCATCATATTCCCAGTTATATAGGCTTACAAACTATTTATCATCCTACCCTCACTTTGTTGTTCAGTCATTTCAATTGTGTCTGACTCTTCCTGACCCCTTTTAGGACTTTCTTAGCAAAGACACTGCAGTGGTTTGCCATTTCCTTCTCTAGCTCATTTTACAGATAAGGAACTGAGGGAAACACTGTTAAATAACTTGCCCAGAGTCATATAGTTAGTGAATGTCTGAGGCCAGACTTGAACTCTGGAAGATAAGTCTTCCTGACACCAAGCCTGGCACTCTATCTACTGTACTACCTAGCTGCACAAACAGCTAGGCTTACAAACTAGGTATCATCCTGTAATCCTCACACTCTATCACCTTTCATTTCCATTGTATTACCAAGTCCTGTCAATTTTACCTAAATGATGTCTCTGTTATATGTCCCTTCTCTCCTCTAACATTGTCACCACCCTAGTGCAAGAACTTATCACTTCATGCCTAGATGGTTGCAACAAACTGTTGATTGATCTCCTTACATTATCTTTCCCGATTCCAGTTGACCTTCTACTCAACTATCATATTGATCTTTCTAAAACACAAATCTGACAATGTCATCCTCCTATTCAATAAACTCCAGTGGTTCCCTTTACCCTCGGGATCAAACATAAAATCTTCTTTAAAACTCTTTATAATCTGGCCCCATCCTTCCTTTACAATCTTGTCACATCTTACTCCTTTCCATGTACTCTACCATCCAGTGACTGACCTCCTCTTCCTTGCTACCACCTCCTGTACTCCCAGGCTTCCTTCAGATCTCAACCAAATTCAAAAAAGAAAATTCCCAGTGCTCTTTAATTTTAGAGATTTCCCTCTGATATTAACTCCAGTTTATCCTCTAAATATCTTGCTTATACATAGTTTTTTACATGGTGTCTCCCTCCCCCATCCCCACCATTAAATTGTAAGTTTCTTGAGGGTAGGAACTATTCTTTGCCTGTGACACTATTCTTGTGGAAAAAATAAAGATTAGGGTATAGTGAAGTCAGATGGACCCTAAACTCTTTGGACCATGACTAGACTCAAAAATTAGTGTTTATAGTTCAATATTAATTTACCACGAAGTCTTTAATGGAGTACCTCAGGTATCTACTTGGGCATTTTCTATTTAACATTTTATCTATGACTTGGATTAAGGTATAGATGTATGCTCATCAAATTTGCAGGTGGCACAAAGGTGAGAAGTATAACTAACATACTAGATGACAAAAGTCAGGACACAAAAGAATCTTGACAGGCCAGACCATGAAGAAGAATCTAATAGGATGCAATTCAATAGGGATAAATGTAAAATCCTACACTTGGTTTCAAAAATATTAGCTCCACAAACATGAGAGGACAGACAGGATTTGATCTGAAAAGGATCTGGAGGTTTTGATGGACCTCAAGCTCAACAGGAGTTAGCAGAATGGTGTGGCAGCCAAAAAAAAAAAGCTAATGCAATTTAAAGCTGCATTAGGAGGGGCATAATTTCCAGAAACAGGGGCAGGATAATCCCACTGTCCTCTGCCCTTGGCAAATCTTACGTGGAGTATTAGGTTCAGTTCTGGGAACCACTAATGAACATTAATAATTCAATGTTAAAGAACATTAATAATCTGAAATGTGTCCAGAAGAAGACAGCCAAGATGGCGGAAGGCTTTGAGTAATAATAATATGAAGATTATTTGAAGGAACTGACATGTTTACGCTGAAGAAAAAAAGAATGAAATGAAGCATTCTAGTTTTGTTAAAGTGTTTGAAGGGATATCACATGGAAAGGGGATTAAGTTTATTCTGTTTGACCCCAGAAAATAAAACTAGATGTAATGAGTAAAAGTTGCAAAAAAAAAATCAGTTAAGGCTTGATGTCAGGAAAACATTTGCTAACAATGAGGGCTGTCAAAAAATGGAATGTCTTGGGATGAGTTCCCCTCCTTGGGTGTCTTTGAGCACAGGCTAGACAATCACTCCTCAAAGATGTTATAGAGAATGGGTCGAACTAAAAGCCACATGGACATACTTCACAATTGTCTGATTCTCCAGTTCTGTATGGTGACTGTAGAACTGAGCTTTTTACCAAATGTCACCTCTGGGTCCATAGCACCAGCCAGCTGCTGATAATATCACCCATTGAGAAGAAAGATTTCTTCATTAAAGGGAAAGTCAAGCTAACACGAAGACAATCTCAAAAACAGACAAAATACTAACATATTGACTGAAGACAATTTGCAAATTTCTTAACCTTGCTGCTGAAATAGCACTAGTTGAATCTCTCTTGCTGTCATATACAATGATAAGCAAAGATTGGACAATCTTTAAGGTTCTGTCCAGCTCTGATGTTGTGTGAACCTGCAATCTGCAGATTAGTTAATTGTGTCCATTTAAAGATCTCTGTTATCAAACTAATAACTTGTTGAGAGTGTCCATCTCCATTAGGAGCTATTGGACCATCAAAAACATGTGTGCAGAACTTGACAAAATAAGCCATTATGCTTATGCTTGCTATTTTATTCCCAAGTTAAATTTGTCATTATTTGTTTTAAGATAGAAGTTTGCTGATTATTGGTGTGGGTTTAGTGGAATATAGCCATGACACACTTAAGTACATATGATCAAATATAATATATATGCAAAAGGATATATATGTAAATATATATTACATATATATATATAATATGTGCAAAGGAATAGAGACTAGACCTGTGATGGTACAGTGGATAGAGCACTGGGCTTGGTGTCAAGAAGCTCTGAGTTTAAATCCAGCCTCAGACACTTACACTGTCTTAGTTGTGTGACCTAGGTGAGTCACTTAGCCTCTCTCCACCTCCATTTCCTCAATTGTAAAATGGAGATAATAAAAGCATCTATCTCCTAAGACTGTTGTGAGGACCAAATGAAGTATTTACAAAGCATTTATCATAGTTCCTAACACATAGTAGATGCTTAATAAATGTTTATTTCCTTCCTTTCTTCCCAATGGGGAACTTCTTCTATCAAAGGGTATGGACACCATCTCTGCAACTTAAAGAGTCTTAAAGAGTTACCTAAATCACCAAGCAGTTAAGTCTTGGGTTTAAGTCCTGCCTCTGACACAGACTGGCTGTATTACCCAGTCTGTGTCAGACAGGATTCAAACCCAAGACTTTCTGATTCCAAAGATAGATTAATTTTAAAGCCTTATATAAATATTAGCTATCATTATTATTTTTATTTTACATGTGCATGTGTATATCTGTCCTTAATCACATTACAATGGAAGAAATCTATGTAAATAATATTAGCTTGATTTTGCTTTATTTTCTTCATTATCTATGCCATTCAGATTATGTAGCCTAACATGAGGGAAATCTGGGTAACATAAACAAACAACTTTCTGTCTTTATCCATAGGTTTTCATTCTGAAAGGATCTTTCTTCCATACTTCCTCATGATTTATTTATTCTTTATGAAAGGGATCAAATGCCAATGAATTTTTAAATTGTATATTATTATGCTGCTTTATATTACTTAATGTTGAATTCAAATTTATAATCTTAGCTATCTTATTTTTTTTTAATATATTAGTTACTGAAAGGAATCATTCTCATTGGACTACAGATTTAGAACTGAAAGGGACCATAGAGATCATCTGTTCCAACTTCCTTCTTTTACAGATGAAAAAACTGAGGCTCAAAGATGGGAAGAAATCTACCCAAACGAGTACTCCTTATAGGAGATATTGGCTTTTTGTCTTAACTTTTGTTGTTTAATCATCCTTAAAAATTAGTTACAGAGTTGTTTTATAAAAGACTAGAAACAGCACCAGAAGCTTGTTTTCTCTTTTTGAAGCAAGGAGTTTATCAAAAGTGGTAGCTATTTGGCTATTCTTACTTGCAGAAATATCAAAGTATAGAAACATAGGCCTCACCACC
This sequence comes from Phascolarctos cinereus, assembly GCF_003287225.1. Classification (NCBI taxonomy): domain Eukaryota; kingdom Metazoa; phylum Chordata; class Mammalia; order Diprotodontia; family Phascolarctidae; genus Phascolarctos; species Phascolarctos cinereus. The sequence goes on from NW_027555625.1 coordinate 343,811,394, forward strand.
AGAGGAGACATCTTGGCCTTGGTGCTCTTTGGGGAGCTGTCCTTGGCTATGGCAAGCTGCGATGATTTAAAGCAAGCATCCTTGACTGGTTTTGATCCACTGAACAACTGAGAGGTAAAAGCCTGCAGGGACAGGGGTTCTCTATCCCCTCCATACCTTCCATGTCCAAATCCCACTTTTTGTCAGAAATGAACCTGAGCAGGTTCAAACAAATGAATACTGTGAAGCTTTCAGAGAAGATCAGCAACTGAGGGCAAATGACCTTAGGAAGTCAGAATTACAAGGGACCTTAGAGTTCATCTTGTCATTTTGGGGGACCTTTTTTGTTGTTTATGTCTTAATGGAGCTTCACTAACATGTAGAAAATGTAAATGAATAAAAAATGATGTACATACACAGATATATACATATGTCATTTATATACATGTGTATTTGTAGTCTCCCCATAGGTGAGAGGCATTGTGGAATAGGATAGAGGTAGAGGTGATCTCAAAGCCAATATGATCTGTATTGAAGTCCCTCCTCTGACACATGCTGGCTGTGTGATCCTGGACAAGTCAAATAACCTCTGAGTGTGGGATTCTGGGAAGTCATTTAACCTTGGAGTACTCCATGCAACTATAGATCACAAAGGTGGCAAACTGAATTGGTAGAGGGAGTTTCCTCACCTGGAAATTCTCTATAATAATGAAATCAGAGCTGTAATCCCTATTCCCTCTCCATAGGTATAATTCAATTATAGTTATAAACTAGTCACAGGGCTCATTAAGAAAGATCAGTAAACAACATCAGAAGCTCATCTGTTGCCTTTGAAGTAGATTACTATCACAGTGGCAGTTAAATGACTTGTCAAAATATCAAAATATTGCCTTCCCCCAACAAAAAAAAAAACCACCAGTGGAGAAGACATTGGGATCTCTTTGAAGGGATGTCTGGCTGTACTAGAACTGAAATGATTTAAAAGGGAGGTTCAAATGTTTGTATACAGCGTGGTGTATTAAATAAAGCACTGGACTTGGAATCAAGAAGGGGCTTGAATTCTGCCTTAGACACATACAAGTTCTTCTGCCCTAAGCAAGTCGTTTAAACCCCTCTGATCCTCAATTTCCTTATCTACCAAACATTTCCTTTACTTTTCAATAAGGTGAATAGAAGGATCAGTAGATCCTTTTGCAAGGCCTATTGCAAGAACGCAGTGAGTTAATTACATGAAGTACTTTACAAACCTTAAAATATTATATAAGTAGCTGCTCTTCTTGTTCATGGCACAAGGTGGTGTAAGTTAAAGAGCACTGAATTTGAAATCGGCACACCTGAGTTTGAATCCCATCACTCACATTTATTATGTGCTTTGTGTCCTTAACTTCTGTGATTCTTGGTTTTCTCATCTGTAAACTGAACATAATAAATCTTTCAAGACCCACCTCAGAGGGTTGTTGTGAGGAAAGTGCTTTGAAATCTCAAATATGTCTAAAGTTCAAGTATTTGTGATTCTGTCAGTGTGACTACTCCTACTGCCAGCATAGTTTGTAATATTTCTATGACTCTAAGGCAGTTTTTAGGAGATGCTATGCCTAAAAAATTTATTACCCTTCAGGCAACATGGTGATTGGTTATAAGACCTCTGAAATGAGCTCAGGTACAATATAGCACCATCACTATGTATTCAAAAGGTTTTAAATAAGAAAGACCTACCATAGTTTATGAACTGATGACAAAGACTTTGAGAAATCAGGGTCATCTCTATCCCCCAGTGAGGTATCATGGTAGAACTTTAATTATAAGTGGAATGGGGGGGAGGGGCAGTGAAGGCGTTTGAAGGAGAGAGAAAGCACTGACAACTAGGGGAATCAGAGGCTAGTACCTGAGTTGAGCCTTCACGGAAAACAAAACCTCTGAGAGACAGAGGTAAGGAGAAGGTGCCCCTCAGACATGGAAGACAGTCTGCACGAACTTGCTAGAGTCAGAGATTAAATGTCAAGATTTAGATATGAGAACATTTACAGGTGGCAGGAGGGAATTGATAGGGAGGGAGAGATTATAATTAAGAGAAAGAAGAAGAGCCCCCAGAGGAAATGAGGGAATAGAAGCGAAGACATAAGCAGAGAGACTGGCCTTGGCCATCCCTTCCTCAGAGACCAGAGTAAAGAAGGAGAGGTTTTGAGGTGCGTCAAAGAGTAAACAAGATAACTCATAGTGGATGTTCTCAATTTTTTCAGTAAAGTAGGAGCATAGTTTTCTGCTGGGAGGGGAGGATTGTGGTTAGAGACTTGGGAAGAGAGGAAAAATGCTTGAAATAGCTACTGGTGGACTTGGATGGGCGATCATTCAAGTAAGAGTAAAAGATTTTCTGTGTAGTTAGTAAAGGCCTATTTGAAATTGGAGAGTATGGATTCTTATACAACTTACTCCAGTGGAATTCAGGAGTAGAGAGGGTAGATCCAATATAAAGAATCAGCAGAGCATGTACTCCAGAAGTATGGGGGCAAAAAAGTGAAGGGTAGACGACAGAGTGGAACTGAATTAATCTATTCTAGGTTCAAGACCTTGAAGGGAAGAAAGTGAATCCTGAGCAAGGAGGATAGATAGGAAGGCTAGAGAGAGATAAAGTGGCTGGGAATTGCATTGAGGATGAATAATTAGATCTATAGTGAGACACAGAAAATATGGAAAGTTGAGAGGTTATTATTAAAAAAAAGAAATTTCAAAATTCAAAATAATAAATTTTGGTTACTGATGATGCTGAAATCAAAGGTATGACAAATCCCTTTCGGGTGCCAAGTTGGACTGAGGATATGTTTCTTGGAAGTTGAAAATGTTGATGAATATGGAAGACAGGGCTTTAAAGGGTCCTCAGTGTATATATTATACACCCCAAGTATGAGGTCAACGTCTGAGGTGAAAAGAAAAACTGCAAGCTAGCTCCTAAAATCCTTGAAAGAGGAGAGCATGACCTACAGGCCAGGAGATTGTATCAGCAATGTTCTTAGCTGAGTGATAAATACAAATGGAGTTAACCTCAAAGGTTGCTGAGTGATGGCAGTATAGTTAATATCCCAAAGTGGCAGCATGCCAATTCCTGGTTCAAAGTACTGAAGAGGCATTTGTGGAGAGATTATGCTTCTGACACATACTGGCTGTTTGACCCAGGGCAAGCCACTTAACCTCTAAGTTCCCCTAGGCAACCCTTTATGACTAAGTTATAGAGAAGCTGCAAGCTAATTTAGCAGAGGGAGTTTTCTCACCTGGGAGTTTCCTATACCAATGAAATTGAAGATCCATTATATATACATATACATATATATATGTGTGTGTGTGTGTGTGTGTGTGTGTGTATGTATATATGTATATATATTTATATACATATGTATGTGTGTATATATGTATATATATTTATATACATATGTATGTGTATATATATGTATATATATATATATAAGTGTATGTATATATGTATATTTACATTGGCAATGGAAAGAAAGAGAGAGAGAGAGAGAGAGAGAGAGAGAGGCATCATAAGTGTGAGTTAAAAACAAGAAGGCTGATTTGTCACAGATCACATGGAAAATGTCCTCTAACACTAGAATTTAAGTAGTACCTTCATGTCCATCACTTCAGTTCAGTTTTTAAAAAGGCTATACTGAGTACAGGTGCTTATGAGAGACAGAAATAATTCTTCTTTTGGAGTAATAAGGAAGTAGAGTGATTTGTCCAAAAGTATCAAGGGAGACTTTCTTTAAAAGGAGGTCTAGAAGGGAACTTAGAGGTTGTCAAGACCAACTGCTTTGTTTTATAGATGAAGAAAGACAAAACAATTTGTCCAAGGTCACATACATAGTATATAGTGGAGCAGCAATTCAAATGCAGGGCTTCTGCCCCTACAACTAGCCCTTTCCTTACTATACCATGAAATGATATCTCTTCCCATATTAAATACTATTGTTAGCTATTAATTTTTCAAGACTCTTGGCCATAGTGTTGTGTTTTTGTTCTTTTGTATAAAACTTATTTAAGCTGGTTTATGATTGGTTTTCACAGCACCTTTCCTCTTCTAGACCCTACCTACCTGTTATTTTCATAATCACTGACCCTGTTTTCCGTTAGCTGTGTGCAGCTCAAGTATATAGGACAGTTGCCTTGTCTCAGTGGTTTCTTAGGAAGATCAGTTTTGCTGGATAATTAGATTATGAACCAGGGACTCTTGACTTTCTCTAAGCTATGTTCAGTTTCTGGCAGATCCAGTTCCAACCTTCCCAAGACTACAATTTCTATTATTAGCGGTAATGACCGTCTGGACTCAGTTGCTCAGTTACCAGTCAACTTCCTCTATTTAGTTTGTCTCATCTGGTGGCCTGATGTCAGAAGGAAGAATTATTTTAAAGTAAATTATTATTTTCCTGAGTCAAATAGGCATTTATTTCCTGTTGTGAAAAATCAGGGAAGAGAGTCAGTGATTACTTTTTATTTAACCTTTGCAAAGTTTTTATCAACTTTGTGCTTTATAAAACAGTGCATTTATAATTCCAAGAAAAAGAATAGCCCAGATGTGGTGAGGAAAGTTGGGTTTCTAAATCCAAGAGCTAGATCTGATGTGAAACTGAGTCTGGGATGGTCCAACAAATGATGTCTAGGACAAATTGCAGATTTTTCCCAGGAGTTGTTATACATTTAAAAGCATTTACAGAGTTATTTAATATTAGGGGGAAAAACAGTAAGCTAAAGAAAAAGGATGCAACAACAGCTTTAATCCCAAAAACTATGTCTCTCAATGGGAATGTGGGTGCATGATAATCTTAAAAATTAGAGCCAGTGTTTTTTTCTTGTTACCTGCTCAGCATTGTTCTGTTGCATTCACATTATCATTGATTGCAGTTTAATGCACTTCCAAGTTCAAGTCACCTGTGGAAGTGAAGCATGGGAGTGCAAGTGGTGGTGGCTATGGTAAGAGGTGAAGAATACTGCTTGTGGTTCTGGGCACTTCATTTTACAAGGAAGGTTGACAATCTGGAGCTGGTCTAGAAAACACTCTGGCACCTCAAAACTATGCCATCTAAGGACAAATTGAATCAAATCAACTAGCGGTGTTTAGCTTGGAGAAGACTTAGGGGAAATGTGGTAGGTGTATTCGAATATTTGAACGATTAATCCCACTTGACATTCTTGGCCCTAAACAACAAAACAAGAACCAACGGATAGAAGTGAGAGGGGGGTAGATATGGGCTTAATAGAATAATAACTATTACTATTGTTATATAGAGTTTTTAAGACATACTATGACTTCATAACACTGTGAGTAAACAATGATGATAGTATTATTGCCCTTTCATAGATGAAAAAGCTGATGATTAGATAACTAAGGTTTATGATCCAGTATTCAAACTCAGGTCTTATTTCAAACCTATTGCTCTACCCAATAGTCCACATTTCCCTCCCCCATCCTATCCTTATTATGAAGAACTTCTAAATGATTAATGCTGTCCAACAGTAGACTAGACTGACTGCCTCAAGAAAGAGTGAGATCCCCTTGGGAGCATAGAATGATATATTTAGAGCTGGAAGAGACCATAAGGGTCATTAAGTTCAGTTTTCTTTTCTTTATGAAGAGACTTGGGTGCAGTGTAAGGGACTTGCCTAAAGTCAAAGAGTTATTAAACATCAGAGATGAGATTTGCCTTTAGAGTTAGTGCCTTTTTCAATAATTTTTACCATGATTCTCAAGATTTTTTTTGTACTCAATTTCTATGTAAATATGCAAATGTTTCATCTACCCTAGCACTTGGCATAATGTTCAACAAGCAATAAACAATAAATGTTAATTATGTCATCTTGTGTAAATAATGGCAACATTTATATTTAAAACATTTTGAATTGCTCATATCTGTTTACTGGCTAAAATACTCTCAATTCCTCATTTAAGTGAATTATCAAATTGAGATTCCTTTCCTGAGTGCCTCGTGTAGCTAGGGTAGCTAGGTAGCTCAGTGGATAGAATGCTGGCTCTACAGTTAGGAAGATTTATCTTCATGAATTCAAATCTGGCTTCAAACTCTTACTAACTGTGTGACCCTGGCAAGTTATTTAACTCTGTTTGCCTTGGTTTCCTTATCTGTAAAATGAGCTGGAAAAGTAAATGGCAAACCACTCCAGTATCTTTGCTAAGAAAACTCCAAGTGGGGTGATAAAGAGTCAGATACAACTGAAATGACTGAACAAAAATAACATGTAAATGTTAATTTTTTTAATAAGAAATTGGTAAATATTAACCTATTTAGCTGGTATTTCTGAAGTTATCCTGGCCTCAGACCACAAGGCAAGAGGACTTAACTGAATTTCTCCCAGAATCACACCTACCCTGCATGTCTTTGTAGAGAATTGTTTTAGATCTTCTGTAGACAAGACCTGAAATGCAGGTAAAATTGAAATATGACAATGAACACATTTTTTCCCTACTTTGGGTACTTCCTTAGGTTAGTGCCACAGCGTTCTAATTACAATCAATCATGTTATAGTAATAGCTACAGTAATTAAAGTAGATAATTACCATACTGAAGCATATTATTATAGCATTTATCAACCCATCTGTTTTATAAATGTTATATTGGACATACTCTTAGAAGAATTTTACTAAAGAAACACCTATTATTTATCCATTTCTGAACTAATAATCTGTCACCCATGGTATATGTTCTACTAGTGAAATTAAATGTCTGAATGAACCAATCAATAACCATTCATTAGACATATACTATATGTCAGCCCCTGTCCTAGAGGCTGAGGATACACAGTGAAAAATTAAATAGTCTCATTCCTCAATAAGCATGTCTACTGGGAGGCGGGCGGGGGGTGGAGAGAGAGAGAGAGAGAGAGAGAGAGAGAGAGAGAGAGAGAGAAGAGGAGGAGGAGATGCAAAATATTTAGAAGGTAATTTGAGAGGGGAGAAACTAGCAACTGGGAAAACAGGAAAGGCCTTTTATGGGTAGTGATACCAGCTGAGCTTTGAAGGAAGCCAGGAATTATAATAGGTGTGGAGAGAGAAATGGAATGTTGGAGGAATGGCAAGGAGGCCAACGGGGCTGGACCATAGAGTCATGAAGTGGAGTAATCTATTATGATACTAGAAAGGCAGTTTGAAGCCAGGGTGTGAAGTCTATAAAGGCCAGAAAGAAACTTGTAGAAGAATGAATAAATGAGATAAACTTAGTGTGTATGTATTTCAAGTAAACTTCAATTAATTTATCAAGGAGTGTTTATTAAGCACTTACAATGGACTTCCAGCTATGCTTCGGAAATACTTTCCTACTTGGTCTAGTTCTTTCTCATCTGCTCACCCAAATGAAAGACATAGAATAAGAGCTTTACAATGTGGCTCCAGCATACCCTTCTAGGTTGATTTGTTCCCCTTCACTCATTTTGTGTTCCAGCCAAAAGTGCCTACTTCCTGTTCCTGAACTTGACATTCCCAAGAGACTAGTACATACTAGTAAGCACTTAAGTGCTTTTTGGACTGGATTAGATTGGAACTGGGCCTCATTGGGAAAGAATTGTCAGGAAACCCAAATGAAGTGAGGTCATTTAACATATCTATTAATAAGGATTCATCATACTCATAGCCAGCAAAGTATTTTGTTATTGTTCAGTCATTTTTCAGTCCTGTCTTACTTTTCATGACCCCATTTGGGGTTTTCTTGGCAAAGATACTGGAGTGGCTTGCCATATTATTTAAGCTAATAAGTCATGTCAAAACTCAGTAGCTGCAACTAGTGCAGGGCAATCAGGAATTTACTCCAAAATGACAAAATTTAGGAGTGGTTAGCAATATTTGAGCTCCATCAACAGGTAGAAATAACTAGACTTTGAACTTAGTAAGAATAATTAAAACAATTAGAAAACTATCACACGGAATACTTTCTCTATCCCCAAACTGTCTGTATCCCCAGATAAACTCCTGATCAGGCCCTGACCTACTCCATCTCAACAGTAGCCTCAAGGTGGCCTGGGCTCTCTATCTCTCATGCCCACCCTACCCCTGGGGATTGTCTCAGACTCTGTTCCCAAATGGAACCTTGAGTCTCAATATTGAAGATCTCAAATCCCAATCTCTTTCCCAGGTTCATGACTTTGTCAATTCTATCAAGTCTGCTGTCATAAGAGGATTATGAAAATTTAGGTCCATGGAATTGAATGAAGCAATGTTATTGCTAACAAGCACATAGAAGTGATTGGAAAGTGTATTTAAAAACCCTTTCCCTCAATGATCCCATAAAGCCTTCAGAAATAGAAAAGGATCAGGCCTGTCAAAAATATGTCATCCTATTACCTGGAAATGAGCATGGGAAGATGTCATGGGATATATTTTCAGTCTGTAGCTTTTAATACACTGTCCAAATTGGAGTATCCTCTGATTGATCTTTTTGTGCAAGAAAAGAAGTGCCAGAGGGAAAGGGAGCCCCCAAGCTAATTATCTGTTTTGTTCATATTTTATTTCCAGTTAGGACGGACCCTGAGGAGCCCTTTCATGAAGTTTGTGGCCCATGCGGTATCTTTCACAATCTTCCTGGGATTGTTAGTTTTGAATGCATCAGACCGGTTTGAAGGCGTTAAAAACCTCCCTAATGAGACCAACACGGATTATCCTAAACAGATCTTTAGAGTAAAAACCACCCAGTTCTCATGGACAGAAATGCTTATCATGAAGTGGGTTTTAGGTAAGAAAGCAACTCCATCTTCTGTTCTATCCTCTACTCTTGGACATAACTACTTTGCCAGGGGGCATTCTTCCACTAGACTAAAGGAAAAGGCAGGAAGGCAGCTTTCCCTCTTTCCTTGGAAGAGAGTTTAGAACATGAATATCCTAAACAAGAATATTAAAAATAACAGCAGATATAGATGCACACAACATGCATACATGTATACATGTGTGTATGTATATATTTCCAAGTCTCCAGACCATTAATAGAGCCATCAGAAATAAATGACATAAGAATTTATTAATGTCAAGTGCCTGCCTTTAAGTAACTTACAACTTTTTTGGAAAGATAAAGATGACCTATTTGAAGCCATTATTAGACAGAATAATGCAGCATGCAATTATACGCTAAGTGTATAAATTATACACTAAAATGTATTAAATTGTACGCTAAGTGCTAAACTTTGTGACAGAGACTGATCGTGGCAAGAAGATATTCCTGGGGCCAATTAACAAAATCACAATGCCTGTGTAAAAATCAATAACATCTCCAGGTAATGTATGGCTTATGTCAAAGATGACTGATGTCAAAGCAAGTGGTCCAAGAGCACATCTGAGAGACGGTTCACTGAATGATGGAGTATCTGGGGAAGTGGGAGTGGAATCAGGGCTAAACAGAGGGCAGCATCTGAATAGGTTTAGAGAGTTGAGAGGTTACTTCAGGCAGATTGAGAGCCATTAAGAGAGACAGCATGCTCTATCACAAGGAATACTTTCTCTGTCCCCAAACTGTCTGTTCGTATTTCAAACTCAAAAAGAAATGGGCACCATTAATCCATACATAAGGATTCCTGTGGGCCATACATTGACTTAGTTTTGAAATGTGTTATCTATTTTTTTGTGTTTTCATTATTTTATTAAATATTTCCCAATTATATTTTAATGGTTCAGTCACACTAGGGAGTGTTGTGGGCTATGTGTTTACCACCTCTTCTCTGCTAGCTAGGACACTGGATTTGGGATCAGTAGGGCTTGGGTTCAAATCAGGCCTCAGATACTTACTAGCTGTGTAACCCTTGGCAAATCAATTATGTTCTCTGTGTTTGTCTCCTCATTTGTGAAATGAAGGATTGGAATTGAAAGTGCCCTCCACATCTAAGTCTATGATTCTACATGAAGCAGGAAAGATTGTAGGTTTTAGAGCTCAGAAGCCATTTATGTCAATTACCCCATTTTACATGTGAGGAAACTGAGACCCAGAGAAGTTAAAATTAATCACTGGATTTCAGCATATATCTTCTTGACTACAAATCCAGTGCTCATTCCACTATAACATATGCACCTGGCCAATTTTAGGGAAGAAAGAACACTCTGATGTGCCTGGAGGGGTGACCCTGGGTATAGGAATAGAGAAGTTGTGGCAAAGTGAATGGAGTTCTGGGGTTGGAGTAAAGAAGACATGGGTTCACATCCTGCCTCTGAGGAGACCAGATGTCCATCTCTAGTATCCTGATTTCCTTGCTGATGTCTGGAGACTGAAGATATCTGAAGATAGCACTATTCTAGTTTATTTGGTTTTCCCAATTACTGAAGTTATTTATAATTGGCAGTCCCTAATAGTAACAGATATAACCTGTGACCCAGTGGGCATAACTTTCTGTACTTACACATATCAGGTTTGACTTTGGGAACAGCCCTCCCCTATGCCTAAGCATGTCCTTGTGGTTTGTTTTGCTCACACTCAGAGTTTCTTCTGGAGCCCTTAGTTCAAATATAGTTCATGTCTATGTCACCACAGATGTTCCCAGTGTCTATGTAAGTATAACAAAGTGTTGAGACTAAATACAGGACGGCATTGATTTCACTCCACAGTATAAAATATGCCTACACACAGATAGATAGATAGATAGATAGATAGATAGATAGATAGATAGATAGATGGATAGATGATAGATAGATAGAGATAGATGGTGTGCATGTATACAACATATATATGTACATATATGTGTATACATATATGTATATGTATACATATAAATGTGTGTATACATGCATATATGTATATATGTAATCCTTCTTAAAGTAGCTTATTAATACTACTCCCCATAGGGTCCTATACCTAAGACTTATGGCAGCACCCTTTGGTTCAAACTCTCCTTTGAAAGGAAAATGAACTTGGAGTTGCTTAGGGAGATAAATCCCTGACATCCGAGCGAATCCTATTTTGACCCCAAATCTGCCTCCAATCTTCTGACACTACCCTGTCCAAATAACCCACACTCATAACTGATAGCCAAGTCCAGTTCCCCATATTGCAACCTACTCTCTTGTTGCTCTTACAACTCCAGGGACTGCACAAATGATCTTCATCCCCCGCCCCCACCAAAGGTTAGTGTTGCCTAGGAGCTCCTCCTTTTCTCATTAGAAGATTAATTTCCATAACCCTGGTCCGTGGAGTTTCAATGAAGGCACCCTGAAGCAGGTGCTTCTTCGCAGGGCTACCTTCTGGGAACCCTTTCTCTCCACAAGACTGGCACTGCATCATGGCACAGCACAGAAAGCACTGAACTTTTGAGCCAGAAAACTTTGTTCACATCCCTGCTTGGCCACTTAAAAACAGTCTTTGTGAACTTAGGCAAAGAAAACGTTGTTCACATCCCTGCTTGGCCACTTAAAAACAGTCTTTGTGAACTTAGGCAAAGAAAACGTTGTTCACATCCCTGCTTGGCCACTTAAAAACAGTCTTTGTGAACTTAGGCAAATCACTTAACACCTCTGGCCCTCAATTTTCTCATCTGTAAAATGAAAGTGATAGACTAAGGATATTGGAGCTCTTTACCAGCTCAAGATCTATGATCCTTTTGTAAAATGCTGCATCCCATAATTTGTAGCTGAGGTCACTGAAGAGGCAATCCTGAGGGGAGCCCAGCCTTTCTAAGGCTACCTGACAGAAAGCACATGTGATTGTTACACAACTCTACCTCTACCTCTGCCTCTAGAAGATGAAGTCTGGGCATGCAGAGTCTAGGGATTCCAGGTCTGAGTCAGGAACTACCCAAGTTCACATCTGATGCTATGGGCAAGTCACTTAAACTGTCCCAGGCTCAATTTCCCCATCTGTAAAATGAAGATAATCCCTGTAGTACCTGCTTCCTAGTCTTTCTATGAGGTTTTAATGAGATATCAGACATAAAGTGCTTCTCAAACCTTAAATTTATATATGAATGCATGAAAAAGGATTTATTGAGCATTTACTATGTACCACAAATACAGATACAATACAGATACAAATAGAAAAGTCAGACAGTCTCTATTCTCAAGTAGTTCATATTCTAATTAGGAAAGACAACACATACAAGATCCAATGGTTCTTGGGTTCAGTGACAGGGCAGAGGTCAAGGTCTATGGGCCTTCTCATTCCTGGAGGGATTATAGTACATGATTCCCTGCTCAATGAGCAGTCATGTCTATGCCAAATCAAGGGACTGCATGAAGAGATAGAGTCCTCTAGCCAGAAGAGAAAGTCTTCCCAGAAAGGGAAAGAAGGTATGAGCAGAAGGGGAGCAGAAGGGGAGCTTTTGTTGGGAACATTATTGGGGCAGACTGGGGTGGCAAGAAAGTCTCCTTGTGGCCTGTTCCTCTCAGCCCTCCAGTGGTGTATTGATCCACAACCTATGAAAAGTCAGAGGCAGAAATATCAGCTCTGCAATTTACTACCTGAAAAAACTTAGGAAATCAAGTTTATTCTTTGAACCTCAGTTTCCACATTGATTCTACCACTCCTCCACACCAGTACCAGTAGGTTATGATATGAATATCAATTATTACTATTATAGTATGGAGAAATTTACAACATTGACTTGATCAAAATAATGCTACTTCAAAGAAAAGTAACACCTCACTAAGGTAAAGTGAGAGGGAATTATTATCCTGAATCATGTCTCTGTAATCCCTGGATTAGTAGAGCAGCCGAGTTGAAACAGAGAAGGTAAACTAAGAGAATTGGGAAACAAGTTTGGATGGGATCAGTGAGATCAGATTATGGAGGACCTTAAACAGCAGTCAGGAGAATATCAACCTATAGACAAGGGAAGTCAGGAAGAGGATGGTTGGCTCTTGAAAAAGAAAGATTTGTGAGAGTGGGCATATCATTATCTCAGTTGTCTTTCTATCCTAATCCAACTTTTCATAAAGAAACTGCCTACTCCGCTTCTCCTGGATGAATGCCCGTGGCACCTTGAAGGGCACATTCATTCATCTACTGTTGGGCTTCATTGGTACCTGCTGGAGTTCTTTAATTATTACAGCTAAGACTGCTAGGGAAAGAGATTATGGGAATTGAGCAGCATGTGTAAAGCCCTCTAAAAATGGACCATCCTCAGACCAAAGAAGCTTTTCTCTCTGAAGGGGCTCTTACTTGCTTGCCTGTCACTGTGCTCTTGGAACACAAATGGGTGATGGTCTAAAGTAAGCCAGAAATATGCCGGTCTCCAGCCACTAGAAAAATTGGTCTGAACAAAATAAGTATCTAGGTTACTGACCTGTATTTTGAAGAATATTAGATTTGCATTTTTAAAAATTGCATCCCCTACTCCCTTACAGAGAAATGTATTATTTTTGTTGTTCAGTCATTTCAGTACTGTCTGACTTTTCATGACCCCATTTGGTGTTTTCTTGCTAAAGATACTGGCATGGTTTGCCATTTCCCTCTCCATCACATTTTACAGATGAGGAAAAGGAGGAAAACAGGGTTGAGTGACTGTCCCAGAGTCACACAGCTTAATGAGTGTCTGAGGCCAGATCTGAACTCAGGAAAGTGAGTCTTCTTGACTCCAGGCCCAGCAATCTGCACTATGCCATCTAGCAGCCCTAAAATATATTATAGCTTTATACTAAGGACATATACTTTTTAATGAAAATAAAAACTATATCAGCCTTCTTTTTGGAATGACTGAATAAAACATATATCAATTTGGGAAAAAAGAACACAAATGTGATATATTAGGATGAAGTTCATTTGTATTTCTGCTGTTACAGAACAGTGAACTTTCTCACTCCTTAAAGTTATCACTAGCAATGGGGTGTTATTCCAGGGTACCAACATCTGGAGGTTGGCTGTCTTCTATTCTCTCCTTTGATAATTTCATTCACTCCCATGGGTTTAACCTCCATCACTTCCATGAAGATAATTCCTAATTTGTGGCTCCAGGACCTTCTGATCTCTAGATTTACACTGACAATGGCCTACAATACCTTTCCACTGGAATGCTCCACCAGTACCTCTATGGAGATACATCTAAAACTGAACCTACAACCTTTGCCCCTTAATCTTTTTTACATGACATCACTTTTTTTGCCTGTACTACTACCATTTACCCAGTTTCCCATTTCCATTTTCACAGTTTCGGGAGTTAGCTTCAATTCTTCTTGCTTCATCTCATCCTCATCATATGGCCAATCAGTTGCCAAGGACTGCTGGTGACAGTGCCATGATAGATCTAACATTCATGCTTTCCTTTCCATTTCTAGTACAGGCCCTTATCTCCACTTGCCTAAATACTGTAAGAATCAACCTGGTCATTTCTCTTTCAGCCTCTTCCTATTACAATTTGTCCTTCATACTCCTGAGACAATTCTTTCTTTGGACATAGGAACAGGGATGGGTAGCTAGGTGGTACACTGGACAGAGGACTAGGACTGGACCTTGGAGTCAGAAGACACATCTTCCTGAGTTCAAAAAAAGCCCAGCACATTTGTAAACAGAAATTTTATAAAACAATAGAATTTTCTAGGATCCAAGAAATATTGCCACCTCTTAGAAATTATTTTCTCCAGCAAAATAATCTGGGCTGAGGGTCAAAATCCCAAGTTAGTTCTAGTCATTATGGGAAGTGGCTAGAATCTCACACAGCCACAAATTGGGCATGGATCCCTCTCATTCAAGGTAGAGACAAGGCTATTTGAGACCCTTAGCCTATAAGAAGAACCCGATTGCCTCTTCTAAGCCTGGCAGAGTATCCAAAGGAGTAGACACTAGCTCCCTTTTCAGCAGTTTTTCCTTCCCCTGCACCATAGTAAACTGGAATTCCTTCCTACACATTCTACTGAATATATGCAGACCACCGACTCATTTGGGTTTTTTAAAGTTGACACCTCATCTATCTGATCCATAATTCTCCAGGAGGTCATAGGATCTCTTACCCTGTGAACCCACTTGAAGGCTCAATGTCCCTAGACTAATCTACAGGAATAACTCCAGAACTGTACTAATTTGTTGTTTGCCTGAATATCTTCTTGACTTTCTTGAACCTTGGGATTTCTAGATTTTTTTTTTCTTCAAGTAGCAAGGGGAACATTCTCTCCAGTTTTCCTATCTTTAAAGGAAGCATTCTTAAAATTTCTTGTATTGTGGTTGCCTTTTGCAGACTGGTAAAGTATATGGACCCTTTCTTAGAAAAAAAATTAAATTAAATACCTAAAATAGAATCATAGGATTATGAAAGAAACCTATTATATTAAAATGTAGTTATAAAAAATTTTAAACATATTCACAGAATCTAAGTTAAGAACCTCTGCTCTAAAGTAAACGAGACTCCTCTCTCCTCTCTTCTCTCTCTCATGCCACTCCCCTCTCTCCCACTCTCTTTCTCCCTCTCTCATTGTGTCCTTTGGAAACATTTCTTTGCAGCTCCATTGCCAAACTCACCAGGATTGCATCATCTGTGTCATGGAAAACAATTTTTAAGAGTGCAAAACTGACCATCAAGACTTCCCCCTTTCTCATAGATGAAGAAACTGAGGCCCAGAGAAGTGAAATTAGTTGTCCAAGACATCTTAAGTGCTACTAGGCAACTGTGTGCTGACAGAGGAGCTCAGTTTCCTTATCTATAAAGAGAAGGTATTGAACTAGTTGAACTAAGATTGGTATGGGAAGTCACAAAGTCCCAGAAGTCATCTCATCTAATTTGTACCCAAATAAGCACCTTTCCTAAAACATACCCCACCCATGGTTGTCCACCTTTTTACCTGAAACTTTGAAGCCTTTTGTACATCCTCAGGCAGCCCATTCCACTTTTGGACAGCTCCCATCACTGGAAAGTTTTTACTTGTTTCAAAATTTTCTTACCTCATATTTAAATGTCTTCATGCAGAGGCTGGGCAAACAGATTTTGTCAGGCAAGTCATAGAGGGGATTTTTGTTTATATGTAGTGTGACTGGATTGTGACAACCTCTGGTCCCTCCTGGCTCTGAGACAATGATCCCTCCCACTTCTAATACTATATGATACTGTCAATATATAGAAAGTAGCCTGGCTTAGTAGAAAAAGCACTGGACCAGGAAATGGGAAACCTAGATTCTAGTCTATGCTTTGCCCCTTACTCACTTTAAAGTTTGTAATCTGCTTTCAGGACAAATGAATGAAATAGAAAAATATAATACAGACCAGTTAATCAAGCATTCGATTGTATGGTTCAAATAATAGCAGAATGAGCTTTGGAACAAAGAGTCAGAAGACTTGGCCCTGACACCTACTAACTCACCATGTGACTTTGGGATTATTATTTCCCACTCCATCTCTCCAGCTACAAAATAAAGGTTAGGCTAAGTGATTTCTAAGGTCTCTTCCACAGCTTGAAAATTCTGTGGTTTTGGGAAAATCTAATACCTCATGAAGATTATTGCACCTACACCATGCTTGTCAATGGCCACATCTGCTTTCTACTTTTTTTTTTAAATTTTGGAGGCAATGGGGGTTAAGTGACTTGCCCAGGGTCACACAGCTGGTAAGAGTCTGAGGTCGGATTTGAATCAGGTCCTCCTGATTCCAGGGCTGGTGCTCTATCAACTGTGTCACCTAGCTGCCCCTATGCCCACATCTGCTAAGGCATTAAACACCATGGTGTTTAACCCTTCTATAAATGAGGGGTTTTTGCACAAAAGCAAACTTTTACATGTTCATAATAATCACTGATACAACCAATGTTCTCATAAATAAGTGGCATTGATTGCAAAATGACATTTATAAAATGCATGACACTTTGTTCACATCTAAATTGACCCTCACAGTATGACTGTGGAGCAAGGTACTGGAGCAGTTATGATCTCCATTTTATAGGTGAGGAACTTGAGGCTTGAAGATGCTAAATGGCTTGTCCATGGTCATATTAAAGTCAGAGGGAAAATTTCAACCCAGATCTAACTCTCAGTTCAGCGCCCTATCCACTACACAAAGCTGCCTCAGGAGAAGGGCTGAATGGCTCAATGACACCCATTCTTGATACTGAGGTAAAAAAAGAGCTCAAAGCAAACCAACTTCAGGTGTTTGGCACAGGAATATCACCTTCCAAAGCTAGATTGGAAGTAGAAAGAATGCAAGTTCTCTGAGGCCAGGGACTATATCACTGCTGCTGCTGTTTGTCCTTCATTCTCGAAGAGGACCATGACATCATGACATCAGTGATGCCTTGGCATGCAAGTGAATTGGATTTTAAGTAAGGGAGATCTGCATAGAAAGACTAGGGATTGGATCTTTGATTTTCTTAGCATCAGGAGTTCCCCATAAGGAACCTCCTCCACCACTGCAGGACAGCACCACTTCTGAAACAGAAAGACCTGCCTAGAACACTCAGGTTAAGTGTTTGCACAGGATCTCATCACCCATGTGTGTCAGAGGTGGCTCACAGCAGAATCTTACTCAGTGCCTGTTGGTAGATGGAGAAGTACATGGGTGGCTATATACGCCTTTTGTGAAAGCCCCAGAATCTTGGGAAATATTTGCATTCACCTGACAATCCATCCATCCACTTAGCTTGTTTGATTCCCAGAGTCTCCTGCCCTGTAGCCTGTATTATAGACAGAAGGTTGGAGGTGGTTCCATTAGCTTTTAATGAAACTCATTAATTTGGCATGTCTGCTGTGGACAAAGCCCTAAGTGCAATGTGTGGGAACACTGCTCCTCTGGAAGCCTTTCAGTGGTTGGACTGCAGATACTCTTTTGTATCGCATTTTAGTTGGTCACCCATGAAAATGATTTTTTCCCTCTATAGAGAAACCTTAAAATATTTCCTTAAATGGATATCCAAGTGCTGAAAATTTGACACAACAAGAAAACAGAAAAACCTAGCAGGGTGATTTGGGGTGGGGGGTGGAGTTTCTCTAGCTTGAGTCTGTGATGTTATTTGAATGGGGAATTCTACGGGAGGATCCCTTTCTCAATCTGGATCAGCAGCTGGTCTACAATTTGTTGCCTTAGAGATTTTGCCTGGGGAACTGAGAAGTTGAGTGACAGCCAGAATTTTTCAGAAGCTGACTTGGAACCCAGGTGTCCTTGGTTCTATTCTACCCATTATATCCCCTTTCCCTATACTGCCTCACTTGAGCTTAATGCTATGTAATCAATCAATAAACATTTATTAGGTACCTCCTGTGTACCTGGCCCTGTGCTAAGCACTGTGCTTCAGCAAGGGCACTGATGGGCAGTCAGGAGGTCTCAGTTTGGTCCTGGTTCTTCCACCAAGTAGTAAATCACCTGATTCAATTCAATTCAGTTCAGTTCAGTTCAATTCAGTTGGTGCTATGTTCAATTCAGTAGCTGCCACTGTGATAGATGTTAGACACATTTTACCTCTCTGGGATTATTTGACCTCCAAGAAAAGAGAAGCTTGGACCAGATGGTCTCTAAGGTGCTTTCCAGCTCTAACATGTCTAGTAGGAATACCAACCATAACTGTAAAGTGTAATTAATTGAAAACTTCAAGTGTAAGGCATAAAGGTTACTATCACTGTGTTTTCATTAGTATTATTATGAAGCAGTAAGAAGTGGCAGATGCTGAAATTGATGGCTTGGGGCTTTCACTGCAGAGCTCATTGTTTCATTTGGCTGGGGGAAAGGAGAAGGAGGAGGATTAATCCAAACTGTAAAGCCTTAGCTGTGCCTGTGTCTCCTTCACCCAGAACAGTGTCATCAGAGCCATTTAAAGCTTCTCTGCAATCTGCTGCGAGCAGCTCTTTAGAAACACAGAACGTGATCTGCTTTCCAGACAATCAGCTTTATCCCCAGTGTGTCTTGTTCTTTTGCTAAAGCTGAATGCTCATCCTCCCAATCTTTCCCCTCCATCCTGGAGCAAAGGCAGGCAGGGAAGAGATGCCATAGAAACATTTCCATAAAGAGAATCCTAGACAGAACTGTGGAGTTGGAGGGAAGCAGAGCCAGGCATGGAGACAGAATAAAGAGAAAAATGAGAACGGAGCCCTGTAAATTATATGTTAGAAGCCTGAGACATCAAAGATTGAGATACATTTAATTTTTTAAAACCTTACTATAAAGCTAGAGAGCTGGCCTCTGAGTCAGGAAGACCTCAGGTCCCACCTCTACAATATCTTGGCTGTGTGACCCTGGGCAAGTTATTTAACATATTTTCCCACCCTGCTGACCTCTTGGATTTCATAATCTCTAGAAACTCATCATTCTTCGAAATGAAATCAGCCTTGAAACTCAAACCTCAGATTATTTCCCACCGTAGCAGCAGGACTTCATCATATTCCCCTTGCTGCATACTCCACACTCACCTCTACTCCACCACTTTTCAGTTTATTTTTATAAACTGTCTGCCTCTATTAGATTGTGAGCTCCTTGAGGGCAGGGGCTGGCATACCTTTCTTTGTATCTAGAACACTTAGCACAATGTCTAATATGTGCATAGTAGGTGTTTAATAATTGACAACTTCTAAGTGGTGGCAACTTTTCTGGGATCCAATCAATCAATCAGTAAACATTTATTAAGTATCTGCTGTGTGCCACACAATGCTGAACACTGGGATACAAAAAGAGGCACAAAGCAGACCTTGCCCTCAAGAAGCTCACAATTAATGGAGAAGAACTTGCAATCCAAGATCTAGACTGGTGACTTGTCTGCATTAGCAGAGGAGGGTCCTTCCCTTGGAGTTCTTTATACCAGTAAAATCATAGGTCTGGTCAAAAAAAAGTTTATAAAAATGAAAGACAGTATTTTATTTGGGAGATCAATCACTTCTGTTGAAGATTAAGTCAGAAACTACCCCATATTCAAACAAACAATAAATAATTTAAAATATTATATTCAGTGCTTTATGTACTTACTATATGCCAAGATATCCTAATGTGGATCAGACATGTAAAAAGGAGCTTAACTAGAAGCCATTTCTCCTCTGTTAGGTGGTCCCACAGTATTGGACTGCATTAAGGATGAGTACTGGTGTGTCTGAATTCATCAGTAAGGAATAGGATGCAACATTTTTGTCGTGAGATTTTCCCTCAAAGTAACCTGTGCTGATCTATAAGACAATCAAGGTTTTGTCCCAGGATTACAAATTTAGGGTCCTTTAGCGTTGCAGAAACAACAGAGCTTGGTGCATGATTTGGGGTTGGGGTTTTTTTTTTCATTTGTTTGTTTTCTTAGTAGATCAGGGCCTCCTCTGCATCTTTTGGTTTGGGAGAGTTGTCTAGGGCAGTGAGAGGTTAAGTGATTTGCCCAGGATCACACAGCCAGTATATTCAGCTGAGACAAAATCTAAACTAAGCCTTTCAGACGCTTAGGCCAACTCATCTATCCATTATCCTGTGCTTTCTCTTACTATCTATTTAGTATAAGTCTTTACCTAAAATAGGTAGCTAGGAGGCTAGGGTGAGTAAGCTACTATCTTACCCTGATGCTTGTGCCTCACCTGAAGGTGACCTTTCCAGAAGCATTTTCTACCCCCCCCAACATATCTATGATCCATCTTTTCAACTGTGAATACATTTCATGTTCTCACTATATCTTGCTTTGTGATCTATAAAATGAGACACCATGGTGATGCATTTAGAAATAAATCATGTGGGTTCAAATGTCACTTAGCCCCTGTGTAACCTAAAGCTAGATGGGGGGGTTAACCACATGTGGCCTTGAGGCTGCAGGTTCCCCACCCTTGAGCTAGATGATTCTCTGGGCCTCAGTTTCCTCATCTGTAAAATGAGGGGGTTAGAGTAGAAGACCTGAAATGTCTCTTCTAGTTTTAAATCTATGATCCTGTGAGATCAGATGGAAATCATGTAAAGAATCATGGAAGAGGAGGTATTTAGCTATTAAAATCTTTTGAGCTACTTTATACTGGAAATGGATTAGCACCTTCTCTGCACAAATGCATGTCATGCTCATTTCCCACCATGATTCTACCTAGTTAAAAACCCAACTGTGCCTCTCCCTGTCGTATATACAGCTCCCAGTGAGTTCAAATGACGTTTTATATGGTAGCAGAAAATGAATGTGTTACTTGATTCTGTTTTCCTTTCTAACTTAACACTCATTGCTTACTGCCCCTCAGATTTCTTCGTCTTTTCCATCTCCTGCCCACGCTTGAACAAACTGCTCTAGTGAATGGTCAGTGACCTTCAGTCTTTTGATACTGTCTGTCTAGCACTGTCAGCAATTTCTAGGTAAAGCCTAGGGTCTGGTTAGCTGCCTTCCCACCAGGTTGCTTGAGTACACAGCATCTGTTACCCTGCTGGGTCACCATCACATCAGCGTTCAGAGGCACACTGATTGATAGGCTAAAGGGAGGAAGGCTGGGCAGCCCAGCTTGGACAGACTATTTTGACCTGAAACCCTGAAATGGCAGAGGCTTCCTATGGCTGTTTGTAAGCAGGGTGCTAATTTTACTCAGTAAAAGTACTTAATTTCACACATTTATTTTTTCATTAAAACATTCCTGCTGCTCAGCCCCTGGGGCCTGGGTTCCTTTCACTTACAGTCTTGAAATAATTTAAATTAGGCTGGGTTAGTTAATCTTTAATTTTTTTAAAGACCAATGTGGAGTTAGACAGCTGATGAAGCAATTTGCTATGCACAGTGAGGGAACATCTCCTAGGCATATTTACCTTGGTCATGAACTTGAACTGTCCATTTTCAATAAATGATTTGCAATTCTAATTAATAACTTCATGACCAATTCACCTTGTCTTCCAAACATGATAGATGGAACCAGATCCACTTTCTGTTGCCTTTGAACATGTGCCAATGATATGGGTGCTTGGAAGGTAATAGCAATTCCAGGAAAATACCCTAGTATGGGAATAAGGTGAAGCAAGCAATCAGACATCATCTTGGGAGTGTGATTTCTTTTCAATATATGCAATTCCTAGTGATTTCAATTATGCAGCCTCTATTTTTCTATACACAGACATGTTTCAGAGGTCATTTAAAAGCGAAAGTAGCATTCTTTCACCAAACAAGAGACCCACAATTATTTTTCTCCATGGAAACTGTTGGACTATGAAAGCTTTTCTATAATAACCCATCTCTGTGTGAAAAGAAAAGGCTTAAAGAGGGGAAAGAAGCATTGATTAATCTATAACTGATTTGGGCCAAGTATACTGTCAGAAGGGTAGTGATGGGATGTCCCCAGTGGCAGCAGAGGTTTCATTTCTTTGGATGGGAGGAGAGGTTAGTGAATTTGTTGCTCCCGCTAATCAGGCAGGGCCAGTTCCAACCCAAGAATTCAATTTTCTGGTCTCAGCATATTCAAAGGCTGCTACTGAGGTTCTAACAAACTGTAGGTGTTGTCACTGTGAATCTGACGTTCAGTTCTTCACAGCTTACAAAGTGTTTTCAGATAGCAGGTAAACACTCTGAGGATAGTTACTCCCTGATGGCAAGGATTGCTTCATTTTTGTCTTTGTATCTATTTCCAGAGCCTTGGAACAGTGCCTGTAACATAGTAGGTGCTTAATAAATGCTTGCTATAGATTTGTTCACAACAATCTTGTGAGGTAGGGAGTGTAAGGGTTCTCATCATCTCCGTTTGATGTATGAGTAAGCTGAGGCTCAGAGAGGTTAAATAACTCACCTAAAATTGTACAACTGACCTTGACCAGAACAGGCAGAACTTGAACCCACATCTTGTGACTCCAAGTCCAGCTTTCTTTTGTTACTCCATTATTTCTCTTAGGTTCACATATTCTGTCTTCAAAGAAGATTTTTTTTTCTTTACATTGTCTCCAGCAAGATATCAAGCCCAACACACTCACCTTTGAGATGGGCTAATATCCCATATAGTCATATGGAATATCATATACTGACATATCATATACTGACAAAAAAGCCAGTAATGATTATATTGTTATAAAGGAGACTGAAAAGGGAGATTCTACTAAGAAGCAGAAACAGAATCTCAGAAACTGCTTCATGTACTTACTAGCTGTGTGCTTCTCATCTGCAAAATAGGGATAAAAATAGTACTCACCTCTCAGGATCATTGTGAGATCAAATGAGATAATACTTGTATGTAATATTTTCAAACCTCAAAGGGCTATACAAATATGACCTGTTATTAAGTTCCATTAGGAGTAGGAAGGGACCTGACCTAGTCCAGATCCTGTGAGAAGTCTAAAGCCCCTGTCTCTAATAACCCTGAAAAGGGATAATCCAGACTTCCTAAACACCTGAAGTGAAGGGAAACTCACTTTGTTCAGAGCATTTTTTATGACTGTTGTTAGTAAGCTCTTCTTTATTCTAAGCCAAAATCAACCTTCCTGTACCTTCTGTCCACTGCTCCCAATTCTTCCCTCCAGGATCAGACAAGATTAGTCTAATCTTTCTTCCTCATGACAACTCTTAAAACACTTGGAATAAACAAAGTGTAGTGTAATATAAAATATGAGTTCCAAAAAGCATTCCATTTCCCAAATAAAGCACTGCTATAGGACTAATGCATTCACAGTCTTCTCTGTGCATCATGCACTTTTAAACTAATTCCAATCCCTGGCATAAGACATTTTAATTTTAATAAAAGAAATAAAACTAGTTCTTATTGAAAGAAATAATGTGATGTAACAGGACAGAAAAATGAGAGTCAGGAAATGCGGAGTCTTCTGCCACTAACTTGTTCTGTGAGCTTGGGCAAACTCCTTTTCAATTCAGTTCAAATGAGGAGTTGTACTACTTACTCTGAGGTCCCTTTGGGCTCTAAATCCTATAATCCGTATGACTGGATGGTCTTTAAGGGTCCTCTCAGCTACAACATTCTATACGTAGAATCACAAGGGAAACTATATCTATATTTCTCTTATATTCATCAAAAGGCTTGATCCTCATCTTTGTGAAATGGCATAGAAGAAGGATTATCTGAAGGTACAGGGATGGACTAAGTGGTCTCTCAATATCCCTTGTAACTAACCATAGAAATCTCTGATTTTAAAATGAGGCTTTGGAGAAGAAACTGGGAATATTCTAGCAACCTCATACATCCCCAAAGCGAAGTGTTCCTGCATTTTATTTGTAGCATGGTTCCCTTTGTTCCCACATCAAAAATTAAAAATGAAATCGACCCTTTGATTCTGTGTAAATCTTCTTTCCTTTAGGGATGATCTGGTCTGAATGCAAGGAGATCTGGGAAGAAGGACCCCGAGAATATGTCATGCACCTGTGGAACCTCCTGGATTTTGGGATGCTGTCCATCTTTGTGGCTTCATTCACAGCAAGGTTCATGGCTTTTCTAAAAGCCAGTGAAGCTCAGCTGTATGTGGATCAGTACGTACAAGATGATAACCTCAACAACGTTACACTTCCCCCAGAAGTGGCCTACTTTACCTACGGTAAGACATCACAGCTGGACTCACAGCTTGGAAATGTGTAGCACAGTGGGAAAGGCTCTGTCTTTGGAAGCAAAAGATTTAAACTTCAGTTTAAGTCTAGACTCTGTAATTGATTGCTGCTACGTGACCTAAGCAAGTCGTTTAACTCTCTGTACCTGTTTTGTCATCTGTAAAATGGGACAATAGTGGTTGCGATCACTACCACTCTCACAAATGTATTTTGATGCTCGAAAAGGAAAAAAATGACTGGCATGTGGAAGAATAATTAGACTTGTCCTTCATGGTCCCAGGGGGAAGAAGTAGGAACAATGAATAGGAAGGAGATGCAGGGAGACAGAAAAACCTCTCAGTAATTTGAACTGTTTTCAAGGGAAGAATGGGCAGCCTCACATAATAATGAGGTCCTGGTCACTAGACGTTTGAGAATTTGAGCTTCTTGGCTGAGTTGAACTACACTTCTGAAGTCTTTTTTTTTTATTATTATTATTCTTAGATGTGATTTAGTAAGATATTATATGTGTAGTACTTTACACGTATAAGGGACGTTTATTATTGTTTGTTGATCATGTCCTTGTTGTTGCAATGACCCCCCCCACACACACACACACATGCTGATTAAAGAGTTTTTCCTCTAATGGTGGCAATGATAATTCCATCTGCCTTGTCCCTCTTGTGTAGGGTAGACCCAAAACAACTTCACACAAAACCATAGAGATTTGGTCAGTATGTGCAATTCAGCAAACTGAAAATGAGGAGAAGAATCATAAGTTTTCTATAAACAAACAAACACAAAGAATCTCTTCTCCTTACAAAAGATAGTTTCACTTGAGTGATGACACTTTTGTTCTTTCTTTACAGACCCACCTTTTTCCTTTAACAACATCTGGTTTTTCTAGTTGCTACCTAGAAGCATAATGATATCAGTTAGCATTTATATGTGCAAAGCACTTTGCAAATATTATCAAATATTTGCAATATTGCAAATAAATATCTGCAAATACTGTGACCCACACAGGAACCTGAGGTAGCAGATGCTATTGTATTCTTATTTTACAGATGAGGAAACTGAGGCATGTAATGGTTAAGGAAAAATAATAATAATAATAACACTTTAAGATTTGCAAAATGCTTTATAAATTTTATGTCTTCTTATCCTCACAACATTGAGGGGTAGATGCCATTATTTTCCCCATTTTACAGATGAAAAGAGGTTAAGTGACTTGTCCAGTGTCATACAGCTAGTAGATAACTGAGGGTAGATTTGAACCCAGGTCTACCTGAGTCAAGGTCCAGCATCTATTTGCCACAATATCTAGCTACCCCTAATTCATAATAATTATAGTAATTAGAAAAGTGAGGCACAGTGGTATGGCACATTGTACATTGATCTAGAGAATCAGATTCCCTGGATTTTAGTACTAACTTTGGCAACTAGCTATGTGACCTTGAACTAATACTTTCCTCTCTGGGTCTCAGTTTCCCCAGCTTGTAAATGAGAGAGCAGAACAAGATGGTCTCAGTGGTCCATGTCAGCTTTTAAGTTCTATGATTTTTCAAACGTCACATACTCCCCAAATTCTCAGGATTGGAGGCACCTGACTAAAGCCATAATGACCCAATGAAAGTTCCCAATGAGAAAAGTGTGTGTAGGAGCATAAAATGCCCCCCTTTGACTATGATGAAATTTATTTGGCCTGGAAAATCTAAGTAATAACAAGCACAAATTCTCAATCCAAAAATCCATTATGCCCAGCCAGTGTGCCTGTTAATCAAATTTCCTTAAAATGAATCACATTTTAAATGTTGTAGGGAAGCTTACCATTTAAAGAGGTCCTGTTCTGGTTTTTTTTTTTTAAATGAGATCTTTCCACAATGCTTGTTGCCACTGGTTTGTTTGCAAATGAAGACATCCTTAAAACATGATACACCTACCCTTGTTCATTGTGCTCAGCTCACCAGAGGAAGCTGAAAAAGCCCTGAGGCTAGGGTACTTGGTTCCTTGAAACTTGTCCTTTATTAATAACACAGCTTTGGGCATAGTGCTGCTGGCTGATGACATTTCATTGTGGGAAGTTTAAGACTATCCCCAGATGACAGTATTATTACTCAGGTTTTCCTAGTTTGTTCTGAACCTATCTCAGGAAAGCTTGATTTGTTTTATTTTATTTATTTTTCTTAAAATGTTTGTCTAGGTTTTTGCAGTGATATCTAGTGAAGAGTGCCCTCTGGTGGACATACATATTTACTTTCAACTGTGTTCTTACAACACAAGGTTATACAATTACAGAGTTATAAAATGCCAGAGCTAGAAACTGAGGCTCAGAGACTTTCCCCCAGTTATACAGCTTGTCACTTGGGAGAACTAGGACAAGAATTCAAATCTCCAGAGCCCCAGTCTCGGGCATCCCCAATATCTCATTAGCTGTTTGGTCCAGGAAGCTGTAGGGGAACTTTGATACACCCCATCCGTCTCAGACTATTCACAGAACACTGGTCAAGCAGAAGCAGATCTCAGCAAAAGAATTAAATTTTATTCATTTTACTTTTTTTCTTCTTTCAAGTAAAGCCTGACTCACTGAAATAGCTCTAAAAAGAAATCATCCAATATAGTGGATGTGAAGCCAGAAGACCTGGGCTTGGATCTTGGCGAAGCATCTTATTACTCCGAGGCCTCTCCACTCTCTGGGCTTCAGTTGCATTCTCAGTAAACTAAAGGGGTTGGGCTAGATAATCCTTATAAACCGAAGGATACAATAACCATTTACCTGCTATCTACAAGGCACTGGTCTAGGTGCTGAGGCTGCAAAGATAAAGAATTTGCATTCATTCTCTTTACGTGTGGTACCATGAAAAAAGAGTATGTTGGGTTTGGAATCAAATGGCCTCCATTTAATGCTGTTTCTGCCTTAGTCCCTATGTTAACTTGAACAAGTCACTTAGAGTCTCTCCAGGCCTGTGTCCTCATCTGTAAAATGAAGAAGCTAAATTAAATGACCTCCAACATTTCTCTTAGCTCTAAATCTTTTAAGCTAATCAATGTTTCTTAATCAATAAGAAGAGCAACTTTGGTGAATGTAGTGAAAGTGATTTTCTTGGAATAAGCAAGGCTTTGTCTTGCACCGGGCAATTTATCCAGAGATTATTAGAAATACTGTCTTTTGTTCCTTTCACTTTTCTGTCTGGATTTCAGGCTTATGGGCCTTCAGTTACATTAGCTAAACTTACAGGAGCAAGTATAAGCTGTAATTTTCTACTTATTCAGGTCATTAGGTCTCAATTTAAACAGATGTCTAGTTAACTGAAGACTTCCTTCTCCCTTTTTGACTTGAGCTTGGCTTTGAACACCAAGAAAAATAGATATTTATTGGCATATTTATTGGGTGTTGTACAGCCCCAATCAACTTAAAAGCAGGGGGTTGGAGGGACTTGGGGGGTCGGAGAAAGAGGAAGTTGTTGACTACAGATTTAGTATGGACAACAGTGGGACTAGGCAGCACAAAAAGACCACGTGACTTCAGACGTTCACAGCGTCCTTAGAGGCTCCCCTCATCATTTTCTGCCCCAGTCAGAGCACACCTGGGCAGCTATATTCACATTTATGAAGGGTAGTGACAAAGAGGAGCACGTCCAAAAGAGGATGACCAATTCAATGAAAGGAATGGGGATGATGTCATATAAGGATCGGTTAAAGGAAATGGAGAAAACAAGATTTGGGGGAAGTTACAGGGATAGGGGACAACACGATCAATGTCTCAAAGTGTTTAAAGAGCTGACATGAGCATAAGGAATTTAGATTTATTCTTGGAGAGACAAATTTAGGCTCCATGTGATAAAAACATCTTCATATTTAAGTAATCAAAAAAATTCAAAGACTGCAGTAGCCTCTGGAAGACAACACATAAGGGATATTGCAGAGAGAATTCCTATTTAGGGATGGTTTGGTCTAGCAGCTAAGGACCCTTCCAGATCTGAGATTCTCTGACTTGCAGTCATTGCTTATCTAAGGAGTAGCTTACATAAAGATTCCACTCATTTAAGGGGTATTTCTCCCTCCCATCCCTGCCAAGTGTTCTTTTCTCAAAATTAAGGAAATAATCCAGCTAAATCAGTTTCTAGGCCTTGTTAGATTAACACAATAGTATCTATCTTTATTCATCTTATTAATTGGCATCATATACAATGCATTTTAAGACAAAACAGACCAAAAGACAAAATGCAATATTCATAGTTAAATATGGAGTAGCGAGCCAGTAAGAAACTGGCTTCAGGAATCAGGAAGACTTGGGTTCAAGTACGTGAAACATTACTAACCATGTGTCCCTAGGCAAGTTACTTAAGCCCCAAATTCCCCAATCAACTCTCTAATAGTGCTTTCTAAGTACTTTCTCAGGCATCACCCCTGCTCTTCACTTTCTTCCCTTTTCAGTCTTGACCCTGTAATTAACTAATTCAACTCCATGCTAGCTTCCACTCTCAAATCTCTTGCTTCTTTATCATATCTTATGCTTTGCAAATCCCAACCATGGAATACTTTCACCAGGCACCTCCTCCATTCCTACACACTGCTGAACAGAGCTGGAGGAAGTCATACAAAAAAGCTAACTAGATTCACTACAAATTCATCTTATCTCAACTTGGGCCCTTCCTGTAGCAAGGTAATCCTTTTACTCCTCTTTAATTGATTCTCTATCCTACTCCTCTCAAATGCTGTTCCAAGCTCCCAAATATCCCACTTTCCCTTCCCTCTCCCTTTGTCAGATGAGGACCTTGCCCCATACTTCACCCTAGGAAGCAGAGATTGTCCTGTGAATGCCTTCTCTACATGTTTACATTTCAAAATTCCTTAACATAATTTTCCATTTTTCCATTCTTTACTCCAGTCTTTCTGACAACGAAATGGCCAACCCTTATACATGTTCCCTCCATCCCATCTCATCCTAGTTTTACTAACAGACTGCTCTCTCCTTTCCCCTCCTCACCCTTCCCCTTCTTGCTCCCTCCTCTTCAATTTCACCTTCTACTAGGATTTTCCTTCCCTGTTACCTACAAACAGCCCCAAGTCTTCATCCTTAAAAAATCTTCACCAAACCCTGCCATTTCGTCAAGCTACTGTCCTACCTATATTTCCCCTCTCTTTCAGAGCCAAATTCCCAGAAAAAAAAAACAAGCCTATACTTACTGCTTCCACTTTCTCTCCTCTCGCTTATTTCTCAACCCTTTACAATCTGGCTTTCTGTCTAATTTCTCAACTGAAATTGTTCTTGCAAAAGTCGTCATTGACTGCATCATTGCCAGCTCTAGTGTCCTTTCTTAGTCCTCATACTTCTTGACCTCTCTACAGAATCTGACCCTTTTAACCACCATCTTTTCCTTCATATTATTTCTTCTCTGTGTTTTTTTCTGTCACTGACTTCTCCTGGTTCTTCTCATATCTACCTAGTCTCCTTTGCTAATTTGTGATCTATGTCATATTCCCTAATGGTAGACGTGATCCTGTTGCCTCTTCTCTTCTCTCTCTCTATCATCTGCTTGGTAACCTCATCAATGCTCATGGCTTTAGTTATCATCTTTCTCCTGATATCCAGTACCATATCATATCTCCTGTTGCCTGTTAGGCATCGCAACTGGATGTCCCAAACTCAAACTCATAATATTAAAAATAGAATTCGCCTTTTTCCCCAAACCCATACCTCTTCCAAATGTCCTTTTTGTTTTTAGGGCGCTATCATTCTTTCCATCTTCTCAGGTTCAAAACCTCTGTGTCATCCTCAGCTCTTCACTTGCTCACCAAACATATTCGGCGCGATGCCAAATCTTAACATTTCTTCCACTGAAACATCCCTCACATCTAACTGCTCATCAGTCACATGATCACCACATTCAGGCCCTCATTACCTAGCTTGGATAATTATTTTTTTTTATTGTTGTTTGGTCATTTTCAGTCATATTCAACTCTTTGTGACCCCACTTAAGGTTTTCTTGGCAAAAATATTAGACTGGTTTGCCATTTCCTTCTCCATCTCATTTTACAGAGAAGGAAACTGAGACAAACAGGGTTAAGTGATTGGCCTAGGGTCACATGGCTAGTAAGTATCTGAAGCTGGATTTGAACTCAGGTCTTCCCAACTCCAGGTCTGGCACTCCATCCACTGCACCGTCTAAGGAGTTTTCTTGGGTAAGGTATTGGAGTGGTTGGCCATTTCCTTCTCCAGTGTGTCCTCATTTTACAGATGAAGAACTGAAGCAAATAGGGGTTAAGTAACTTGCCCAGGGATACATATCCAGTAAGTATGAGGCCAGATTTAAACTCAGATCTTCCTGGCTCCAAGCCCACTGTTCTATCTACTCTACCACCTAGCTGCCCCTGGATAATTATAATAGTACTCACCTATTATTAATAATCGGTCTATTCCCCATACCAAACCATCCTCCACACAACTTCCAATATAATTTTCTTTAAGTGAAGTTTTAATCATGTCACTACCCTATTCAAGAAACTCTGATTGTTCCCCATCACCTCTAGAATAAAATGCAAACTCCCTTGTCATTTAAAGCTCTTCACACACTGATCTGACAGCCTTTCATTGTATATATTGCTTCCATTCAGTACTCTGAAGTCCAGCCAAGATCCTTCCTTCTGTTCCTCATACAAGACGTTATGTCTCCCACCTCTGTGCCTTTGCTCTGGCTATGCCTGGAAAGCACTCCTTCCTCACTTCTGTCTCTAAGAACCCCTGGTTTCCTTCAAAATTCAGCACAAACACCACCTTGAAGCCTTTCTTAGTCTCTGAAATTTCTGGGGCTCTCTCTTCAAAAATTGTCTTTTATTTATTTTGCATACACAACATGGATTGACTATCCCTACTGTCTAATGGCCAGGCCTCTTATGTTTTACTCCCTGTAAGGCATCTTGGGTACCCTGAATGGGTTGGGAAGTTTCTTTTCTCTGGTTCAAGACAGAGGAGATTGATGTCTTCCATTGCCTAAAGCCCCCACTGATTGTGTTCCCCCATTTTAGAGGTCCTTGGGAGCTGTGCTCCAATTCCATTTAGCCACTTAACATTGAGTTAGATTTTACAAAGGGATATTTACTTCAGTGATAGAGCAAAAACAAAAATATAATTACCTCTCAACACCTTCATGGTGTAATCCCACGCAGACACTCTCTCAGTCTCTGGCAAGGGGAAGGGGATAAGGCTCACAGTTTAGATCAATTCTTAAATAGCTTTGGTCCCACCAAGTTTAAGTCCAAAACTCCTGCAACATGCAGCTTAGATTCCTTTTTCCCCATCCCCATGGCTCATCTAATGAAAAAGTCAAAGTCACGGGTTATTTCTCAGGTCCACAACAGATTAAAATGTGGGGAAGGGGGAGAAGCAAGGGGAGGTGGCCCTCAAGTTCTCCCCACCCTTATGTATGAGGGACCAAATAGAAGTTCCGTGATGTGGAGATTGTTTCATTTTTGTTTTTGTATTCCTAGTATGTAGCACAGTGCCTGGTGCACACAGAGTAGGAACAAAGATAATAATTGAATCTATGATTTCATTGATATATGGAATTCCCCACTGAAAAAACACTCTGCTACTAATGCAAATCAGCACCTTCTCTGTAACTTACAACCTTTGAAAGTGTCCTAGAACATGGAGGAGTTAAGTGACTTGTCCGGAGTCACACAGTTGATACATCAAAGGTAGAGCTCGAACTCAGGTCTTCCTAGCTCCTAGGCCAGCTCTCTAGCCACTATTTCAATAATTGTTTATTGATTAATTAATTAATAAGTTGCAATATGATTGCCAGTAAGTACCAATAGAAGGAGTTCCTTCGGAGGGAATTCTCTTCATCATTGAAATCACAGGTCTGATTTTAAAAAAAAATACCATGTATGCCCATGGAGATAGTGAATTAAAGGTCTGGCCCTGAAGTCAGGAGGAAACCAGGGTTCAAGTGCCTCTGAAGTACACTAGCTTTGTGACCATGGACACATCACTTGATCTCTTAGTGCTCCAGACAATGCTCTGAGAATGTAAATTATCGATAAACTACCTATTTGTATGTACAGAGGTAGTGTCTACACTGGAACTTTCCCTCTGTGATGAAAACACAGGTCATTATATATATATATATGAATATAGAGAGGAAAATATACACATATATTTATATATACAGTATATTAATACATGGATACTTTATGTGTGTGTGTGTCTGTGTTTACTTAATATACACATTGTTGTTTACACAATAGACGCTTTTGAGAGTATTTTTATACAGTTTTCTGCATGTAGAATATCAGTCACTCTAGTTTTACAAAATAAAGTCAGCGCTAGAGACATGACTCTCAGAAAAGGGCAGCCTGATTGTCCCCATCCTCACCTCTCCCCCATATATAGCTAGGACTTATAAAGTAATATTTTTGGTTAAAATCAGTTCAACAAGTATTTATTAGGCACATACAATGTGCAAAGCACTGTGCTAGGCTGGAAATACAAAGATAAGAAAGAAATGATCCCTGTCCTCAAGAGATTTGCATTCTACTGGAAAACTCCCTAAGTGGTCCATATTTGCTATAGCCACACAGGGAATAGGGGATTGCTGAAGAAGGTTGGTCCAAAAAGTCTATTGGTAAAGTGCAAAGAGCCAGCAGGTCCTGGCTATGTGACCCTGGATAAGTCTCTTAATTCTTCTGAATTCTAATTTCCTCATCTGTAAAATAAGAGGGTTAGACTAGACTCAGAAGTGTCAAACTGGCAGCCTACCAGCCAGCCTGCAAAATGCCCAAGTGAAGCCCAAACCAGATTAAAATGTAATTGGGAAATGTTTAACAAAATAATTTTAAAATACAATACAGTATAGATAATGTTAATTTAGGGTTTCTGAGTTAACTTGTAGCCTACAGAGATTTGTTTCTGTTCGACTTTGCATGAGATGATTTCCAAGAGTCCTTTGGCGTAATACTAGGTTCCTTTAAACAAGCTTTTGTTTACTACAAAGCCTCTTGGAGGCCACTATAATAATAATGACTATAATAACTTACATCTATATGGCACTCAAAGGCTTTTACAAAGCACTTTCCTTACAACAACCTGTAAAACAGCTAGTGCTAGAATTATTACCTTCATGTTACAGATTTGAGGTTCAGGTAGTTAAAGTCCTGTGTTCATGGTCACACAGCTCATAAGCATCAGCAACAGCACTTGAATCTAGATCTCCTGACTCTGTTAAATTGTAAATTCCTTCAGAGCAAGGTCCATATCGTATCTTTTGTTTTGTTTCAGCAGTGACTAACCCAGCATCTTGCACACAGTGGATGCTTAATAAATG
Source organism: Phascolarctos cinereus (assembly GCF_003287225.1). Lineage (NCBI taxonomy): Eukaryota > Metazoa > Chordata > Mammalia > Diprotodontia > Phascolarctidae > Phascolarctos > Phascolarctos cinereus. Next base: position 343,845,009 of record NW_027555625.1, read on the forward strand.
GCTTACATTTTAGTATCACAGATTCAGAGCTTGATAGAATTTGGAGGTCGTTTAATCCCCCCCTCTCTTTCTATAGATGAGGAATTGAGGTCCAGAGAAATTTAGTGACATACCCTAATTTTCAATCAAGCCCCTCTGACTCCTAAGCAGCCCTCTTCCTGTACCAATCCAAATGTTCCTAGGAACACTGCTCTTTCATATGGCTTTCAAGAGAGTGCTTCCCCCCCCCCTTAATAACCTCTATTCTTCAGCAAAGCACAGAGGAGTGATAATAGTATTCTTTATAGAATCAAATTACTTTACATATGGCATCTCATTTTACAAAAGAGGGAACTAAGGCTAAGTGATTTTTTCCCCCAACAATACACACCTAGTGAAGAGTGAAGCCTAGAACTCAAATCTTGTGTCTCTAAACCTAGTGCTTTTCCCACCACACCAGAACTATGTCATTGACATACTGCTAAACAGATTAAATTTAATAATAATAATAATATTAATAATAAATAGCATTTATAGAGTACCTAATATATGCCAGGCACTGTGCTAAGCACTTAAAAATATTATCTCATTTTATCTTCACAGCAAGTTTACAGTTGAGGAAACTGAGGCAAACAGAAGTTAAATGACTTGCCCAAGGTGACATAGCTCATAAGTGTCTGAGGTCAAATTTCAACTCAGGTCTTCCTGACTTCAGGCCCGCAGCTTTATCTACTGTGCCACCTAGATACATTTTAGTGGTGAAATATGGTCTTGCCAATTTAAAAATCTTAGATATGGTAATCCTAAAATGAAACATCCCTCCATGCAATTTGGATGTAGGAAACCCCTAATCAAAGCCTCTCAAATGTGGGAAACCTCCTAGGAAAGTTTTACTTTCAACACAGGTTATCAACAATTAGAGATTACCCTGGCCAAAGCTGGACAGCAAGTTACTTTCCTGGGCTGTATCATACCCATGGTTCTGTTTTCCTTGCCTTCTACTGCCCATTATCCTAAGGAAAAGTAGAAGAATATATTATTAATCTTCCCTCTGCCTTGGGTAATAGTAATGAAAAAAATATTTAGAAGAGCACAGATTCAGGACTGGAAGGCACCTTAAGGATCATTAAATCCAATCCCCTCATCTAACAGATGAGGAAAAAGACCCAAAGTGGTTTTCCCTTTAAGTAGCTTTCGTATTTTGCTCTCATCCCTCTAAACTAAAGTATCCTGTCTGCTATACTGTTTAGAGAGGTCAAGACTGGTATCAAACCTCTGTGCTTCTTGAACCTTGTGGCTATGAATACTCAGTAACCCTGTCCTATTTCCTACTAGGCCCTTTCTCTTCCCCTCTGGGTAACCTCCATAATTTTCTTTTAGCCAGGAACAAATGGCGGCCCTCTGACCCTCAGATCATATCAGAAGGACTATATGCCATAGCCGTGGTACTGAGCTTCTCCCGCATTGCTTACATTCTTCCAGCCAACGAGAGCTTTGGGCCCCTGCAGATTTCTTTGGGAAGAACAGTGAAGGATATCTTCAAGTTCATGGTCATTTTCATCATGGTGTTTGTTGCCTTCATGATTGGAATGTTCAACCTGTATTCCTACTACCTTGGTGCAAAATACAACCCAGCATTTACAACGTGAGTATTCAGAAGAAAGTACTGGCCTAGGAGGTCTGTGTGTCTTCACTGGGTTGTTTTATGTGGCAGTAACATGAAGGCTAGCTTCCTTGGTAATGCAGTC